>NC_072740.1:105542923-106195962 GCF_026930045.1 Uloborus diversus | reverse complement strand
AGTTGCATAAGACACCCTAAAAAGATATCAAATATGTTCGACCTTTGTTTCTCAGCCCAAACTTTACGAACAGCATGGGTCTAACTATGTTATAAAGCTAGATGCGTCGCCCAGCTTTGCACGGTCTGCCTCGGAAATAAAAGTAATGTCCAGTGGCACGTATTCAACAACCAGGCTTGAACAAGAAAAATCAGTAGAATTTCCCGACAGATCCCGAAAAAATAACCATAAAGGAAAAATTTTAAGTCTTCCGATTACAGAAAATTATTCAAAACAAAACCAAGAATTTTATTCGTTCACAGTCAAGAGAAAAGTTGCAACAGATCTTTCTTATCAGTGATTTTATTCACGCTAAATAAAACTGAGTTTATGGTAGACGATAAATTTCCGATTTAATATTTATATTCCTTTACTTAAATATGCTTATAACTTTTCTCCTGGTGATTTTACAGCATTGGTAGTTTTGAAATCCGAAGGAAGTAAATCTACTTGAAGGGTATTTTTCGTGGGCTTTCGAATGAGACTGAAATCAAGACAATCGAATAATTATTTTGGATAGAAAGAACTATTTGATGCCATTTTCGTAATGTGCGTATCTTATGAGATTACATCGCACTAAACTTGAACTTCAGAAGGTATTAACACTTTTGCAGATTATCTGGTTTAGTAAGGTACTAAAATAGATAATTTTGCTAAGACGTCACTGAGCTGCTTTGCAGCATATTTTCAGAACATTCCAAGGATTATGTACGACTTTGCATTAACAGTTTTGTAAACTTTCACTAAAAGGTGTAATGCAGTTATTCATTTTTAAATAAAAAAATATACTGGCCAATAAAAATAATGTCCTTTTTAACAATAATGATTTTTCTACCTTAAAGTTAAATTTAAAAAAACTATGGTTGGCAAAACAACAGCGTAAGAGCCTAGTGGTAGCATATCGAAAAAGTGACACAACTCAAAATTTTGGAAAAATGTACTAACTATCGACTTTTAATCTGAATTTTTATGTTTTTTCTTGCTATAAACTTCGTGCAAATTTATCTTACATACCTGGTGGGTAGTTGCGTAAAAACGATATAACCAATAGTGTCACCTATTTAAAATTTCAAAATTTAGAAGAAAACATTTCGAACTTTAGTATGCGTTGTCAATTAAGACGGTTGTAAAAACCATTTGACATCCCCCCCCCCCATTTTCTTCTATTTATCTTTCTTTTTCCTTTTTTTCGAATATTTTTGTTTCTGTTTATTTTATTTCGTGGGTTTTTCGGTGAGTTTTTTTTCCCCTTCCATTCAGCTTTTCCTTTCTTGCGGTTCACGGTTACCGACATTTTCTTTTTCTTTAAGCTTCGGCTTAATCTGTGTCCAATTGAATTCTTTCTTTCTGGGCTCCGTACCTAAGAGAAAGCTCTTGGCCTTTGCTTGCTTTCCTATTGGTTCCTAATCGAATTGTAATTTTTTCATTGGTGTTTGGCTAATCCGCTATTTTTATCTTTTAAGCTGCATGCTTATCTGCTTTTGGCTTTTGTCGGATCTTTTCATCCATAAGCTCATTACTTTTTACATTGAAAAAGGCGTTCCCTGTAACGCCGAAACACTTGTCTGCTGTAATTGGCAAATTTGTTCTTTTTTTAACGTTTTTCTTACTTTACAATAAATCCGTTTTTTTTTTTTTTTTTTTTTTTTTTTTTTTACTCGTGTTGGATTATTGAAAGCTAAATCACTAAAAACTACTATTGTGCAAAGCCTTGATTTTCTCCAATGCTGTGTTTTTGAGTTGTGTGCCACTTTCTTTTCCGAGGTGCGATAACATTAAAATATTAAAAACATTACTTAATTCCATTCCTAATTCTAAAAGACCTGATTATAAATGCATTTAAAATGTTTTAGACTATTGAATTACATTTAGTTGTTTTGAAAACGTCCTAATGACTTAAAATGACAATTATCTTCATCCTGTTTTCAAAACTATAATGGTAGTTAATAAGAAAATGAAATGCCTTTTTTTTTTCCTTCCGATTTTTTTTTTTTTTTTTTGGTTTTGTTTTGTTATCTGTTCATTATTCCTGTAAGGCAATCATTAAAATATCCCCTAATGTGCACTGAACATAAGTTCCGTCAAAACCATGTTAGTCAAAATCATTTATTTTCTTTTATGTAAAAACGTGTAAAACAAAAACAAACAAAAAAAGCATTAAATTGAATACTTCAGTCATTTTTTAATAGAAAATTAAGTAAAACATCTTGAAAAGCATAAAATTACACCTTATTCAGGTAATTTAAGTACATACTTAACCGTACTGAAGTAAAAGCAAAAAGATATTTCCGCTTCAGCGATGGTGTGATTTATCATTTTGCCATTTTCTAATACTCTAGTGCTTGTTTCTGCCTCCAGATATGTTATCAGTTTTACTTTTATTCTTTTGTTAATTTCTTTTGAACAGCCCTCGGGCCTTAAAGCATTTCTCTCTAGAAATCTGCGGGAGTATGATTTCATGCGATTTTTCTTCTTTCTTTTTAGTTAGAAGAGTATTTAAATAGTGTATCTAATTTCCCTTTAACTCCTGAAAAAATTAAATCTAGATTAAATGTTTCTAGCTTGATGGGCATTGACGGAAAACATTGTTGCCTAAGGAATGAGATTTAAAACTAACTTCAAATAAATTCATATTTCTCAATCTATTAGCCAGGTGCGATATTGTACTCATATAGTTCCCTTTTATTCCCGTATTTTTAAACTGTCTTTTAGTTTTCAGATATTCAAATAAAACTAACCATTATGCATGTGACATGTTATGTATTATAATTTGAAGTGTCAACTTAAAAAAAAATACATACTCAAATTATTTATTTGTACATGTTACAGGTGTGACCGTACACCCGCAAAGTGTACAAATAATTATTTTTTAAAAGAAAAAAAATATTTTAGAAAGTTAATACTACATACTGTTGTACAATGCATAATCATTCCTAAAAATCGAATGTATAAAAATTAAGAGACAAAGTTTAAAAT
Organism: Uloborus diversus; assembly: GCF_026930045.1. Classification (NCBI taxonomy): domain Eukaryota; kingdom Metazoa; phylum Arthropoda; class Arachnida; order Araneae; family Uloboridae; genus Uloborus; species Uloborus diversus. Next base: position 106,192,947 of record NC_072740.1, on the reverse strand, counting down.
TCTTGGATAAAAATGCATTTATGAGTGTAAAAATATTCCTTTTGTGCAAATGGATAGAGCAATACATTGTAAAAACGATTCAGAAACGTTCCTGGAAAACAATGGGCAGCTGGTGTGCCCAATTTCTGCCAGTAACATATCTTGCAAAATCCAGGAACGTTTTCCGTTAAAATTCAGTCATCTTCCTGATATTATCGTAGAAGCTTCCTGAAACAATCAGAAACTATCCCGTTAAAAGCCTGCCGTGTCTCTGGAAATATAGAGTAAACATATGAAGGTATAATTAATTAGCTTGGCATTTTCCTGATTTATCAAGGACGTTTTAATAGTATTATTGCAAACATAGCCAAAGCTACGCCAGAATTGCAAGTAAGTAACGAGAAGCTTACTCGCCTGCAATTCTTGCAAAGCTACGTAGTCCAAACTTATTTCCTACCTTTGGGTGCTTAACTAGCATGGGCGAGCCGTAAGTGAACTGAAGTCGATACACTTTATGAATACTCTCAGTTAATCTTTAAACTGGGAGCTAAAAATATTTTTCACCTCAGTGCAAAGTCTGCATTCGTGCAACGTGTAGCAATTCAGGAAACTTTTTGACGATGAAACTTTATTTTTCCAGGAAGTATATAAAAACTATTAAAATCCCAAAACGTAACACGGAAATACCCAGTAACGTTTCAGAATTCTTTACAGTGTATATGTGGACGAATCAATATATAGATGTACAGATATATTTAAATTTATAAACCTCGTATACTCAAAAATTTGGGAACAAGTGTAGCTGACAAGTTTACTGCATTCTTTCATCAAGATTAGTTCTTACAAACACTTCATTAAGTGAAGCAAACAATCGACTTAATAGCATCAGTGCAGAATTATTCCAAATAAACGAAGACTTGTACGAATAGCAAAAATATTAGAACTCATACCAGGATAATTGAAACTGATTATTATATAGATAAAATCCCACTTATTCCATCTCGTCCAATATAATCGGACCTTTACCTATACATCTATGAACAATGGTAACCGTCATCGGAAGATATTATCCCTAGATAATCGAACGTCTTAAGAAAAGAATTTCCTTTTTGCCCACCATAGATGTAAACATATCCCTCTCATTAGGATCTGATGGAGATAACAAGAAATTGGAAATCTCGTGAGAACAAGACTATTTGGGGGACATTGTGAAAGCTTCGCAAAACCCTTGCGATTAATTTATCTCCAGAAATTGTCTGGTGTAGCCATCCATAGTTGTTCCCTCCGTCTCTACGACAGGAACAGATCTTGGTCTTTGATTATATTAGTTGCCCTCTATGCTATATTGCTTTGCTTAATCAAAATGAATGCGTTCTCGATTTGTTCTTTACAATTACTGTAGGTATACATATAAACAGTATTAACTGTAAGGAATTTATGCTCTAATTCAGTAAGGGAACATAATAAACATTGATTTGTCGGATTAACGAAGAATTTTTCCGTATAAGATTGTTTATAGATTAACGACTTATGCAATATAAAATGATATTTAGAAATTATCATATTCTATTTAATTTGAAGCAGGAGCTAGTTCGTTGCACAAGTTATGGAAATATAGTTTTATTTTTCACTAGGGCAGTTGATATCTATGTTGTTCACGGCATTTAATTAAGTAGTACGTTTTTTTTTTTCTTTCTCAACACATTTGTACAAATGAGATATTTATACGCATATATTAGCACAAGAAAATAAAGCTCAAGTCGCAAGTAAAAATGATACATTTTTGAGTATATATTTGCGAAAAAATGTCTCATTTCAAATTTTCGTACTCTCAGAATTTTAAATTTTGACTTTTAGTTGTGATATATAAACATATAAGAAAATATTATGCATCAGAATATGAATTATAAAGTTTAAAAAAATATTTGAGCTTGAAATATAGTGATTTATGTATATTTCGGGTGTGACCGTACGGTCACGTTCGCAACACGTACAAATCATTATTTTTTCAACACAAGAAAACCTATTTTTTGAAAAATGATACTTCATTCTATGATACATAATGGTTCTTTATATTCTATCTCAGCTAAAAGCCAAATTTTATAGTTCTGGGAATACAGAAATTTCAAATGAAAAGTTTTTACGCAAATATTTGCGTAAAAATGTATAATTTTTATTATTGAATTTTTCAGTACCATAGTCGTAAAGAATTAGTGTACATTTAATGCAATCACAGGGAATTTAGTCTCAAATTCACTAAATGAAGAAAAAATAAGCATTAAGACGCTCAATAACCAGATTTTCTTTTTCTAAAATAAATATATATATTGATTATTTAGTTGAGCAAGTAATACGTTTGACTTTTATTACTATTATTTATGTATTGTAATGCTTTGGGAAACATGAGTTTAAAATTTAATTACTCAACTATTTTTTATGACATTAATTCACACTGATGTTCTTTAATTTTTGTAGGTAATATAATGATTTCTCTACTTCTCACTACTAACTCCGAAGCGTCATAAATTATTTTCGGACAAAGTTTTGGAGTTCACGAGTTTCCACCAGTCTCTTGTAAAAATGATGTATTGTTGCGAAAACGTTTCCTTAATTTCAACACTGTAAAAACGATTCAGAAACATTCCTGGGAAAAATTGGGAAGCTGACGTCCCCAATTTCTGCCAGTAACATACCTTGCGAAAACCAGGACAGTTTTCGCTAATATTCAGTAATCTTTCTGAAATTATTCCGGAAGCTTCCTGAAACATTCAGAAATCTTCCTGTTTGAAGTCAGTCGTGTCTCTGGAACTTTAGAGTGAACTTAGGTAGGCATAATATGATAGCTTGGCATCTTCTTCTCTTAGTAAGAAAGTTCCATAAGCAGTATCTCTATAATGGCTATAGCGAAGCCAGAATTGCAAGTGAGTAACGAGATTTTAACTAGCCTGCGATTCGTGCAAAGCAACGTAGTTCATACTTATTCACTCCCTTTGGGAGCTTAATCCGCATTAAGGCTCCTATATAAGGGGAGCTGACTTATCCGACATTTTGGTTCCAAAATTGTCGGGGGAAAAAAATAAACATTTGTACAAAAGCCTCATTGCAGAAAACTGGTGTCAAAGCTTTAAGTGTGTTGCCCGATTGACGTTTGGTTATTTTATTCTGTAGATGAAGACAATTTAATTAATACAAATTAAAAACAAATAAGGTGTGAAAATGAGGTTTATTACCGTAAACATTTCTCGATACATTTTTGCTGAATTTGCGAACGAAATTATCTTTCTAAATTTACCTTAAGGCACATTTTACTCAACTTATCATCAATTAATTTACGACTTAGCAACCAGCGAATATTATAACGTATTTATAAATACTAGAAACGAGGTTGGATCCAATTCTGCCTTGGAACCAAAATGTCGGATAAGTCAGCCTGTCTTTTTCAAGGAGCTCTAATCCGCATGGACGACCAGGAGTTAACACTAAATTCGATACACTTATAAATACGCTGAGTTTATCTTTAAACTGGGAGATAAACATATTTTTTAAAATAGTAAGAAGTCTGCATTCGTGCAACTTGTAGCAATTTAGGAAACTTTTTCACAATGATACTTCATTTTTCCAGGAATTGGATAAAAACCATTGAACTCCGGAAATTTCGGATTTTTTTTTACAGTGTACAAGTTGCATGAATGCAGACTTCTCACTGCTGTGAAAAATGCTTTGAGTTTCCAGTTTCAAAGTGTGCTTAGCGTTTTCACTAAGCAATTCGCGTTCAGCTTAATCATGGTCCGTCCGGATTTATTTGGCCTCTAATGAGCTCGAACCGCAGTCTCTGGATACGGTATTAGATGTATGTTTGAAATTCTGCGTTAACGCTGGCCACATTTTTCGAAAATGCTTTTGAAGGTAATACTATAAACATAATGTGAAATATGAATTGCATATGTGCCATGAGTACTACGAATGAAAATTATGCCTTTAAAAACTTTAAGAATAAAACATTGGGATTTGTTTAGGGAGAGGATAGGGAATAGTTGCCGTTACCGGAAAAATTTCTGATCCACAAATTGTTAGTCGAAAACTTTATCTGAACATTTGGTGAATACCACTCAACTAATACTACCCCCCCCCACCCACACACATATACATACATAAATGTCATTATTTTCCTCGAGGTACTTAAAGTTGACCATGAACAATGTCATGGTCAACTTTTATATAATATATATATATTTTTTTTTTTTTTTGGTTTTTTTTGAGCAATCACGATAGCTAATTGTTTTTATTTGATCATCCTTGATGCCCGGTTCCTTTTTCAACCCCACCTTCCTCTGCAGGCGCGGCTCCTCCCGGTAGCCGCTGCTCCTGGTCGGTGGCGTTCATGTCCTACACACACGCTCGCTCATACACACACATGCGTCTTTACACACATACACACACGCCAGCGTGCATACACACAGGTCTACGCACACACACAAGCTTACACTTACACAACTATACACACGTAACCGCCCAAGAGCAGGGAAAAGAACCGTTTCTAGAATCAAGCAAATGGGGTAGTAACCAATGAGTAGGGTACTGTCGCAACTCGTGATTGTGAAAAACATAATTTGAATTCAAATTTCAGAATTCAAATTAATTTTGAAAATTCGAAAAGGGTTTTTTTTTCACTCTGAAATGAGCATGGGCCCATTGAGGAGGGGGGGGGGAGGGATAATTTCCGTCGCCCCGCAGTCGTTCGACCGACAGATGGTTCGTCGAAAATTTTATTCGAACATTTGAGGGTACCACTCAACAAAAATCCTCTCCCCCCCCCCACACACACCGAAGCATTTTCTCAGGGATGAAATCATAATTTTTAATTTTAACAGTAACCTGTAAAAACCGACTTATTTTCTGTCATGTAATTTAGATAGCCGTATTTGATTACCTTCATTTTGTGATTTTTTTTTTCTGTTTTAGGTCATCCACAGTATAATCGGAATTTAATTTTATTATTCATGGACCTAAAACTAAAAGGGCTATCACCAGCCGCAAAAGCACGAGCGGGAGAAGATATTGCTAAAAAGTTGCTGGATTACTACTGGATCCAAGGTGAGGAATGAGTTTGATTCTAATAAAATCACTGTGAATGAACTATTTCGTTGAAATATCAAGAAGAAAAGAAAAAATATAACACTTTATGTGTGTAGACGAAACGATATTCACTAATAATGACTTAAAGCTCTTCGGCTGTTACAGCAGTCGCTGATTCCGTTTCAAAAATTGTAAGGATTCATATGAAGTTACTATGATGATATTATCGGAGATGGAAGAGGGTGAAAAGAATGAAACTTTGAAGCTTACCTTAGAAAATTCCCCAAATTTTTTCCAAAACAAATTTGCATGTTTTATATTTCACTCTCAAGATTTCGAGACTAAATTTGACACATATTTTTACCAAAAAAAAAAAGAGAGAAGAAGGAAGAAATGGAAATTATTTTTCATAATACCCCAATTTTTCTCCCTTATCTGAGTCTGTTGTTCATGTAGTTTCAATATAGAATGCTTTGTATGTCGTCATAATTGTTCGGTTTTTGCCCCTCTTATGCTGATTGATTCTTTAGAAAATTGTCTGGAATTAATTATAATTGTTATAATTTCCTCTCTGTCTATCAGTGTCTCTTTCGTCTGATTTTTCTCTCCGTCTCTTCTACTTCTTTGGTTTCCACCATAAAAAATTCTTGATTTTTCTATGAGATCTAACCCCGATTGATAGAATTTATTCAATTTTTCATTAAATTCTGCACTTATAACACAATGCAACATGAAAAAATGTCATTTGGATGAACATATGAGATTCTTGTAAATTTTTGTCTGAAAGTAACGAATCTATTGATATTTTCGTTTGTAAAAGTGGCCTTGCATCCCAGAAATAAATTCAAAAATATTTACGAGGGGAACTTAAAATATGAGTTTTCATTGGCCTGCAAACTAAATCCTCTAACGAAGAAGAGTTTGAGAATAAACTCAAAAACGAAAAGGAAAACCTGTCTGTCCAATCAATTCAAGGTGCATTCCTCTTATGAGAAGTGGGTCTACTTCAAAAGCAGTGCATGATGAACTGTTTTCGTTTACATTAATCATACCCCAGCAAACAGAAGCGATACAACTCAAAACGAGCTGATGTGAGCATCACATGACTTCCTTTTACGCTACTTTAATGATAATAGTGCTTTAGACTTGGAGTAAGCCAAGAAACACTTTAAATATTTTCACTCCAAGTTTGTTGCGAATCGAAATAACGAGCTGATGTGAGCATCACATGACTTCCTTTTACGCTACTTTAATGATAATAGTGCTTTAGACTTGGAGTAAGCCAAGAAACACTTTAAATATTTTCACTCCAAGTTTGTTGCTAATCGAAATTTAAAAAAAAAAAAAGTTTTATACAAATTAATTTTTAAAATATTCAACGGTTAACTCTCTAAATAACACCAATATTGGCCAAATTGAAACCAGATTAAAATTGAAAAGTACGCCAAATTTGCTGCCAAGTTGGCAACAAAACTTGGCGACCAAAGGCTTGGCGATATATCAAGAAGTGTTTACCAAATTATAGCACCACTTGAGTTTGCATCGAAATTAATAATGATTTCCCCGCAAAAACGTGTAAAAGACCCCTTTTGGATCATCCGAATGCAACCAAAAAGAGAGGTGCACAACTAGACCCCACTGGGAGTCTACGCACCAAATTTCAACTTTCTAGGACATACCCCGTTCTTGAGTTATGCGAGATACATACGCACATATGCATATCCACACATACATACATACTTACATACGGACGTCACGAAAAAATTCGTTGTAATTAACTCGGGGATCGTCAAAATGAATATTTCGGTTGTCTATACGTTTTTAGGCATGTATCCACGTTTGGTCGGGATGAAAAAAAAACTCAATTTTCATTCGGGGACGAGCAAAATGGAAATTAAGGCCGATTTCTGAGAGATTTTTTCGCAAATTCAATACTTACAACACGTGAAAAACACTTATGATACTGTACTTACTGCTTGGTTTCTGGTGGTCTAAATTACTAGTGGATGCTAAAAGTTCGAAAATTTTCTTCTAAATTACTAAATTTTTATATTTTATCGATATTTATTATGTCGTTCATGCAATTCCACATGCACCCGTTATGTGAACTAACTTTGCGAATTTTGTGGCAAGAAAGAGAAATACATTTATTTTATCAATAATAATTAGTATGTTTTTCTAAATTTTGATTTGGGTCTCTTTCGTTGCGGTGGTGCAGGTGAATCAAGTTCGTTTCGTTTAAATAGAATGCAATAGTTTTCGCTTACAGAACGGAGGAAAACTTTAAATTGTTTGTACTTATTATAATTTTTCGCAATCAACTGCAGAACATTTCACATAAATTCTAAAAATAATTGGAAAACTCTGGCTTTATTGTTGCTCGTACGATACGTCAAATAATGAAAAACAAATTTCGAAATTTTTTGTACTGCATGTAAACTAGTATATTATAATTTTTTACAATCAATTGCAGAAAATTGCATACAATTTCTGAAAATAATTGAAAAATGCAGTCCTCATTGCTACTTGTACGATATGTCAAATAATGAAAAACGAACCAGGATAGAAATAGATGACATGGAAACTATGAGGAACACTTTTTTCGTTTTCTAAAAGTATTCTTTGTCACGCAAGCTAACACTCAACATCAAAACTTTCTAAAGAGAAGAATATATGCGGAATCTTATTTCTAAAATGATGAATTTTCACTAAAACTTCTTATAAAACTTTTGTCATAAATCTGATCCTTTCACTAAGTGATTGGAACAGAAATAAAAATATTTTTCCTTAAGTGAAAAGGTCGACTAAAAGATAAAAAAAAAATAAACCGCTCGCAGCGTTAAATCTAATTAGGATCAACAACCATCTAATACCAATATTTCACAAGAACGATTATTTTTGTAATGAAGTACAAAGACTTTTGACAACTATTTATAATCTTTCAGAGCTCTTAAATGCTTTAGAGTCCTGGAACAAAGCTTCGCTTTTCTTTTTCCTTGTTTAAAGTTGTAAAGCATTCTTTTTATTAAATCATTTTATGATCTCCTTTAAATGTTTATGTTAACGATAATTTCATTTGCGTTTCAGGCAAAGTCTGATTTTCTTTTTGGTACTTAACTTTAAAGGGGCAGATTTTTAATGGTCGCTTTTCCCTCTTTTGTGAATGCTTTATACATTTTTTTCTTTGTTTAAAGCTGTATATTTTTTCAAAATTTTAGAAATGCGTTCAAGTTTGAATTAATCTTTAAATGTTCATTTGTGAGATATTTTGTAAAAACTATTTACAAAAAGTAGTTAGTGTGAACTTTGAATTGATTAAGAAAATACATGGCAAGAACATGTTCTAGGGCCAACTCGGGGAGGGGGGGGGGTTAGAAGAATTTCAAGGAAGGCATGAATTTAAAATGAAAGTAAACATACAGCTAAATGTAATATATCTGTCACATACAAATGTTTAGAATTAGGGTAACGGCACCAGTAGCAGACAAGGGTCCAGTTACAGACAGTCTTAAGTTTGGATTTAAACAATAAGAAATTTTGGCGAGTAAAACTTATGTTGCTGTGACCCATGACATCTAGGGTTATCAAAGTTAATTTTATGAGACAGTTCGTATTTACAAAGCAGTGGTGAACGGTTATGAACAGACACCACGAGGTCAGCTGGTGTTTCATGTTCATTTAAATTAAATAAGGCTTTAATTCTAAAAATAAAGAACTTCGGTACATTTTGAAGAGAAAAAGGGAATTTTGTCCATTTCTCATCCTATGTGTTACTGGATATCATCAGATTTTTTGGTGTCTGTTACTGGGGGTCGGACCTTTTTTTAGAAATTTAGCAAATAAAAATTGAATTAATTAATTCAGAGGATCCGGAAGCAGCCAAACGTTAGATGACATGTTGCTGCATAAGAGAAAAATAGTTCAAAAATTCTAAATACATTAAAAAGATCAGAAAACCACGAGTTAACCCGAGAGTGATATCTTAAGCATGTCTGTGACTGGTGCCTTTACCCTACGCCATTCACTGTAAAAAGTAATTCAGAAATGTTTGTGTAAAGTGATGGCAGTTAGAGGTCCTAACTTCTGCTAGTAACGTATATGACAAAACACTGTAAAGTTTCTCTATACAGGTCTAACCTTACTGAAATTAATCAAGAAGTTTTCAAAACAATTCAGAATCTTAACCAACAATATACAATTCCGTTTCTGGAAGAAGTTCGACACCTTTAAAAGAAACTCAAACTATGCGTATTGTAATAGCTCGACACCTTCCAACTTCACTGAAGAGCTTCCTAAAGCATTTTGAAGCTCACAGCTTCAGTTAAACCAGGATAGCTCGCAAAGCCAGCTCCTTTCCTTAACTGTAATATGCTGTACATGTACATCTACATCGTACAACCTCTAAATATTGCCCCTCATAAAATGTAAGTTAGTATATTTTTACACTGGTAGCTAAAAATATTTTATCGCATTTTAAATACTTCACATTGTAGTCTAATCACTTAACGACCGCATAAAGCCCAATTAAATTTTTGGAAATCTACGAAATTGATAAGGTTTAGTATTTTGGTAGCGATTTTAAAGCTTTTTTTTATGTGTGATTATTGAGAGAAAAAAACTCTAAGAACTTTGATGGTTCTTGTTGAAACTTTTTAGGGCAGTTGAAATGAAAAAAGGGCGGCAAACTAGTCAATGAATATACCCTACCAATGAATATACCCCCAATACGTTTAACCAGGGGACAATTATAGCATTTTATTGCCTTTTTTTAGAATTGCATGGAAAGAAGTTACTTTTGCGAATTCTTCAAAGAAAACTTCTTTTTTTTTTAAAAACAAATTACAAGTTCTTTATTTGTTGCAGTGCGTTCATTCACTTGTCAACTTACCCTTATTTCAGATTGTCAATTTGGGAATCGGAGCGAAATATGTGCTAATGCAAAGAGCTGGTACGTTAATACTCGAGAGATAAAAACACTTACAGTTAATAAGCTTAGGAAATTTTTTCGAAAACTACTCGTATTTCACAGGTAATTTTGGAAACAATCGAAATCACAGATCGTTGTTAACTATAGTTGATGTTCTAAATTTAAAGTTAGCTATAAAGGTGTGAAGATGATCATAGGTGCTATGAGAAGTTAACTACCTCAAGCACTGTTATGGTTATTCCAGACGGATGATTCCTTACAATGATGGAACTGCAGTCTTTGGAGGCCGCAACAAGCTGTTCGGTATTTACTTGCAGCTGTTCTGATTAAGATACTTACAGGCAATCTTACTGCTTATTTACTTTATTCTTTAACATGACTTCTTATTTCCTAATGAAAGAGTTGTATTAAAATATGAATTATGATGCGAAATTAACCAAACTATCTTTTCAGGAACTTCTGGTGCCAGAGCATATATTTTAATTTCAATACCATCAATCAGTCACATCGACTTTCTTAGGAGTTTTCGACGAGCCATGGCAAAAGTAGAAAACGCATCTTTCTACGATGATAAAATAGGTACGTTTTTCAGGAGACATCTCTAACGAAAGTTTTCAGTACTTCTTAGTCAAACTTGAAATTGAGTTTTACTGATTAAGTTAGTAATCTCTAAGATACTAACTTAACAACTTTGTCAATATCAGTTTTCATGTCCAAGGGCTCCAGCGTGCAAAGGCAGATGCTCCGGTTAGGTGGCTAACCGAACGTGGAGCCCCCAATGTTGTTTCTACGCAGGCTTGGTACTCATTTTATCGACCCACTGAAGGGAGAAGGCTGAGTCGACCGAGTCCAACCCGGTAGTCGACCACGGCTCTGCGGTATGGAAGCGCAAAGCTCTACCACAAAGCCACTGGGCTTTGAAGATCTAAGATATTCTTGTTATATTTGCAATCACATCGGATGCGCTCTAACGAGCAACAACTGCAAAGAACTATGGGTTAAATGTTCATTTTCTAACGAGGATATATCGTATAAAGCATCATTTGCAATAAATCATAAAGATTCAAAAAGCAGAGTTTCATATGTCACCAAACAAAACTTTCAAAATCTTACAAAACTTTCCATCTGACTCACTTTGCTTATCCTTGCCAAAACTGAGTAGCAGAAAGCTATCTATAACCAACACTTTGAAATCAAATATGTGAGTAGTGGAGAATTAGCTACTGCTTTCCAGGAGTTTTAAAAATCATCATGTACAAGTATCCCGCGGGATTTCTACACAGATAAACAAATAAGGCGTTCTACGGAAATGAATTGTAGAGTGCTTTCTAAAAATATAATTAACTCGTTTTCACTAACTTGTACACGGTAAATAAATTTAAGCAGATGAAGCTGGGAACTATATATATTAGGGATTGAAGGGATGAAATATTTTGCTATCTGTACATGGGACTAAATATACTCCGTTTTTTTTCAAAAATCTATCAAAAAAGTTATAAATTGTTTCATCTAATCACTATGAGATTCACAGACTCATTTTTTATAACTCATAGGGACAGAAATCAGTCTTAAATGGAATTTTTCGGAATTTCATTCAGTACTTATGGATAATTCTTCCTCTTCGATCACTCATATTATTCAACAGTTCCTCTGGAAATAAATCCACATCGTGCGAGTTGAACTATAACTGGAATTCCGAAACGTTCCTAGAAAATAATGGTCAGAAAATGTGTTTAAATGTATGCCAGTACCATATCTGGCAAGAACAAGAAAGTTTTTCCCTAAAAGTCTATAAACTTCCTGAAATTAATGTAATTTGTTTCTGGGGATTTCAGAAACCTTCCCAAAAAAACCAATCAATCTTTTGGACTATGCCAGGAGTCTTCCAAGAAAACTTACTAATGCTTATGATTATAGCTTGGCACCATTCTGATTTACCAGGAAAGCTCATAAAGCATTTTATCATATATTTCCAAACCTAATGCTGAATTGTAAGTAAATATCTAACACCTTCTTTGCTTTCAATTCTACTGTTAAAAAAAAAATCTGAAATTTTACGGTTAAAGTCACTGGCATCCATGTTGCTAGTAACTTTAACCATAAGATTCTATTTACTGTCAAATTTTACAGTAGAATAAACAAGAGTTTAAAAACGCAAATTGAGAGCACCAGATTCGCATCCTTCGGATTGGCAGGCGGCTATGCTGACCACCATATGAGTTGGGACACATGGAGAGAATGGGAAAATGCTGTTGTCTGCTTTACACTGTAAATCACGTGGTGTATCAATTGGTACTGCAATTGTTTTTTGCTTTTTTTTTCGGTGCAATATAATGCAATTTTTTCTGTGTTGTAAACACTCAATTTTACAGTAATATTTACCGCAAAGTTTCCAGAATTTTTTTAGTGCAGCTACTGGATGCAATTCAGGAATTTTTTTTTTTGCACCAAAAATACTTAATTTTCATAAGAAACTGGTGGAAACCCTTGAAATCCCGAAACAGTTCCCGAAAATAGTTGAGGACATTTCGAAATTTTCTCACAATGTATGTTTCTGCCCTCAGCCCACACTGCCCTTAGAAAGCAGCTGATTCTATAGTGTTTTTCTAAACTAAAGTGCAACTTTGAGGATTGACCAACTATCCCACTAAAAAGGCTTTATTTTGTGTCTTAAAATGTTATCATTAAGACTCATAAAATTTGCAACAAATTCTCAGAAACTTTGCTTAATTGAAGAAAAAAAAATATTTGCAGCTATTAAATGAAGGCTAGATCGTCGCCTTTATTTTCGAGATTATACATCTAATAATTGTATTATGTAATGCACATATTCTTCTAATCAAATTCCTGTTTATTTTACAGGTTTCGACTTTTCCGGCATCGAAGAATTAAACAGCATTCGCAATGTATATGAAGACTTGTCTATAACTAGTCACATCTGGCAAGGAGATGGAATAACCAATTGTCTTCCAAGAGGAATAGCGAGATTGAGAGATGCGTTGTTCAGAAGAGATCAGCCAGGCCTAACGTATATAGAAAAAGTATATTGGTGGACTGTAGATAAAATGTCTACTATGAGAACTACTTTGAGGTATTAAATTTTAAGCTTATCTTCCCAAAATTTAGACCAGCTAAGTGAATAACTAAGCTGCTTATAGTATTAAATATTTCAACTACTAACGGTATTTTTATTGAATAATCTTATGTGTTATTTCTATAGCCTGTTTTTCTTTTGTTACGTGATATCTTCCTTATTCTTCTATCAAATTCCTTGATTTACCATTCATTTTAAAGTTTATTTTGCCGGCTAATGCCAAAAAAAAAAAAAAACACGGTATTAAAAAAAAATTCAAAAAATAGGGATTTTTCTGTTTTTTACTACCCATAACTTCAATTAATAGCATCCCAAAACGCAGACACATTTACTTGGTTTGAAATAGCACCGGGCTAGTAATTAGAAGAGCATGAGTTCAAATCCGGGCCGTAAAATATCGTTTAAATGAGGTTTTTTTCCTCAGCAGAATTCTAATACAAGTTTCTATTATTATGAAAAAATAAACTCATACAGTAAAACCTGTAAAGTTGACCACCTTTGTAAGTTGACCACCTGTCTATGTTGACCGCTTTTGTCAGGAACGGAATTAATCCTATCTTGTATAATGAAGGAAAACCTCTGTAACTTGACCACCTGTCTATCTTGACCACTAATGTACCCCAAATTTGGTTTGGAGTATTGTAAAAAACCCTTTGTAAGTTAACCACTTGGTTTATTTTTTAAAACTTCATTTAGCAAATTATTTTATTTTATTATTATTTTTTTATAGCTTTCCAAAAATATTTTTGATGCGAGACCAGCATTTTACCAACTAAAAAAAAAAAAAAAACAGCAGCATAACTAAACCTCCTTGTAAGTTTAACCACATTGGAAAACTACTAAGAACCCTTTTATTCTCCAAACTGGGAGATTACCTTTTGTACTCTTTGTTCAATGAAAACATGTGTCAATAGAAAAGTACAAAGTATTTTTTTCCAGTTGCAATATTTTGTTGCAACACTGGAATTGTGCTAGAGTAAAAGTTACTTGCATTGCAGTATTTCTGGTGCAAGAGATTAAGAAATAAGACATTTTCAATTGCCTTTTTAACCATGAGAGTCCAGCTTGTTGCTCTTTGTGCTATAGTTTTACCTAAAAGGGCTTCAAAAAGAAAGTTATTTTAACTTGAGATTGATAAAAAGTATGAAGTATGAAAATTAATTGAAAAGGGAGAAATCCAGAGAAAATTAGCTGACACATATGGAATTTTCAAAACTAGTGTCTAATAAGTGCGCCAAACTTCAATATTTTGTTGAAAAGTAGATCATCATGGTTATAAATGTATCAAATGTATATGAGAGAAAAAAAAAAGCGTCAAATTTGTTATTTTTGATTAGCTATGAATTTTTAGGAACTATTAATATCAAATAACTTTTTATAAACAATGATTTTTTTTTGATCAATTTACTGAATTTTAAATTTACATGACACATTATACGTCATTCTGAGAAAATAACCTCTAAAAATATTTAAATAACATTTTAAATTATTGTTTCAAAGTAATGTTAAACAATGAAAGTGAGTTGAACGGAAAGAGTAAGTCAATCAGTCAAAAAATGAATACATGGTACAAGAAATGACAAAAAAAAAAAAAATAAATAAAATAAAATAAATAAATAAAACATTACTCCCTTTATAAGTTGACCACCTGTCTAAGTTGACCACCAAAGTACTGCACCGCAAGTGGTCAACTTACACAGGTTTCACTGTAGCAGGATTCTAAGCTACAGTTTTGCTGTTGTTAAAATCAGGAAACAAAGCAGTGATTTTAACACGGTAAATCGCAGTTCAATTTTTTAAAAATAATTTAACACAGTAGATGCGTAAGTTTCAATTTATTTTGCTGCTTTACTACGCATTGTTTTAATCTTTGGTATCCCGAGATGCATTGCAATCAGATAATTCTTCCTTCATGCGCGTATTCTTCAAACGGGTCAGTTAGTTTTACTTCATTAAGTTACATCACGCTATGCCATTTAATAATAAAGAAACAAAATCAAACAGTGCTACTCTTTAACTGCAGATAAACGAAATAATTAATTACTAGACTATTAAAGCTGAAGTTCATAATAAAATAGTTACATATCAATAAAGATTTCTGTGCTTTAGGTCCAGACTAACAGAGACCCAGAAATGGTGTTTTTCTGGTCATTACTGCATTGTATGAGAAATCATATTCTGCGATGAGCCATAACAGCGTAATTCTATTTCTTTTTTTAATGCTTTATAATTATGACTTGTGTTATGAGAAGGCGACTTCCAAACTTTGTATGCACCAGACAAATGTGTTTATGCGTTCCTTCAAGGTAGTGATAATGTGTCTTACGCTAGTCTGGCCTTGACGTACGGACCAGTACACTGTAAAAGCGATTCAGAAACGTTCCTGAAAAATGATGGGTAGTGGATGTGCCCAATTTCTGCCAGAAACACATCTTGCTAAAACCACCAACGTTTTCCGCTAAAAAACAGTAACCTTCCTGATATTGTTCTTGAATCTTTCTGCAGAATTTAAAAATCTACCAGGTTTAAAACCAGTCTTGAATCTTCTGGGGAAATTAGGCAGATTTAACATAATTAGTTCGAACCTTTCTGGCTCACTAAGAAAGCGCCATAATTATCAATGATTATCACGGCCAAGGCAGAATTCAAAGTAAGACCCGGTAATCTCCCTTGGCTGCAATTCTTGCCTTGCAAAGCTGCAGCTTGCCAATGACTTATTCGCTCTCACTGAGAGTTTAGTCAGTCTTGACAAACCCCAACCAACCGAATGCCGATATACTTATTAAAATCGCTCAGTCCATCTTAAAACCGGTAGTTAAAAATATTTTTCACGACCATGAACAGTCTGCATTCATGCAACTTGTCGCAATTCAGGAAACTTTTTAACGAGGATACTTGAATTTACGTTTGAATAGATGAAAACCCGTGAAATCCCGAAACACAGAGGCACCTTTAAGAAAAAAGACCGTAAGTGAAAAATATGTTTAATAATTAAAAAAGTAAAAGGTACTAGATCCAAAAGTAAGTGTTCAATATTTTTTTCTACCGGCTACAATGCACAATACACATCTTTGGCGCATGGAACTCTGAACAGTCTGAAATACTCCTAACCTATATGAAATTTCTCGGGTTGGGAAAGCGTTTCCGAAACCGCATTGCTATATGATTTCAAGTCGTTGGGATGTATTCTACTCCTCTTAGGAGTTGTAAAACATTTAACTGAGAAAACCTGTATTTCTAAAAAAAATTGTAGCTCATTTTTCTGTATGCAATATAAAGCGGCTCAAACATACTAAAGGTAAACTGTTCAATCATTCGACATCTTACCCTCATAAATTTATTGAACCAAAAGCTAACCAACTTCACATATATCAGAGAACAGCGAGCGTCTTACGTACGTAAAACGCACATAAGCGATTTGCATCTTTAAGAGAATTAAAATACATCCCGGCGGAGAGCGGTAATTGAACCCGCCACCTTTTGTAAATAAACTAAATGAAAGGTCTGGATATGAGCCGTAGAAAAGTTTCTTTTCGTCATGAACAAATAAATATTGTTTCATTTTATCTCATTTTGTGGGAAATTCAATCTGTTTTCTAAGTGCAAGACAAGCTTTTCATATTTCGTTCCTGGTTTCAAACTCTTAGAAGACGGAAATACTAGATGGCATGAATAAAATAAATTGTCGATAATTTTGTTAAATACTGCAGCAAAAATTATATTAATAACGCTCTGTATAAGTGGCATCCATTGCATACAAGTTTAAATTATAGCTTAAACACCAGTTTGGTTGATATAAGAAGAAGGTTTATTTCATTTTCTACTTCTTGTTTGCATGATTCTTTTTTTTTTTTTTTTTTTTTTTAATTTTAACTGATTGTTCTAGGATGAGAGGAAAAGATCGAGAGAAGGGGAGGGATTTTCGAAAAATTCCCATTATTAAGCAACATTATTACAATTTTGATTGACTTTTATGCTGAAAATTATCAAAAGGTTATTTTTTTGGTGTTTTTAGCCTTATTGACGATTGAGGCAGTGAGAAGCAAAGGGATGTAAGTGGAAATTTTCAAGTTTTGAGTAAAACGCATATAAAGATAACTTCCTAGGCAAGCTTTCATTCATTTTTTTTTCCTAAATCATGCTAGACAGAAGCACCTACCAGGGCTACCAGTACCATCTCTTGCCCCAAGACACAGGATAGCTTCACCTACCATTCGCACTGGTTATCTCCAAATTTTTAATTTTGGCACTTACATCCCTTTGCTTCTCACTGCCTCAATTGGTCTTATTTAACAAATGAATTACTTCTCACGTGATTATGATACGATAGAAGTTTGAATTTTTAGAATAAATGTAATGTAATATTTTCACTACAAGTTAGAAAAAGACACAGAGCCTGTTTGTTATACATATATTATGTGTCATCGGAAACATTCATTCCTCTACATAAATATTTCATGCATTAAAAATAATAAAATACCCCTTAAAAATACCCAAGCGCATTTTACTCGCCTTATCGTGTATCAAACATCGTGGAAATTAAGGAAGAAAAAGCAATTTGAATTTTAAAAAGATTACACTTGAATGCATTTTTTTTCCTTTTTAAATCCAAAATGTCAAACATTCTAAAGGTTAATAAATCAAAATTGTACACATCTTTTATTTCCCTCGCTTTTTTTTTTATCTCATCCTTAGAAAGCTTGTTTTACGGAGCTTATAACTTTTACTGTCCTTTACGGTTTTCGAATAATTTCACTGATCTGAAATTGTCAAAGAGTATTTTTAAGCCTTGAAAAAAAATCTCTAGCAATGTTTCGGAAAGCAGTTAATGTTTTTCGTGTGATAATATTGTGTTGAAACCGGGTGGAAATTGTCAGTGTTTAGTCAGTTATTAAGGTTTCTTGGATCCTTATGAAATGATTCAATTGAAATGAAAATTTTTGGAGTAATGTTACCTAAAGGGCTAATATTTACACCCCTAAGCGTATTGAAAATTTTATTTTTTTAGTTTTATTAAAAAATCAAAAAATGACGATTTTTACACATTTGGGGTAATTTTAAGCCGTTTTGGGGGAGGCCAACAATTTTGATGGTAATCGATTTATACTAAGAGTCAACTACTATGAAATCCCCATGCGGTTCGAAAATTCGTTATTTTGCTTCACCTCCAGCTTATTTCTAACAAGCGTTAAAACTACCAGTATGATTTATAACTTGAATTAAGTAAATTACTAAAACTGAGTCAATAGCGGGGCCTTAGCTTCAATTGTTGTAGAATTCTAGTGTTCGCTTTGCACAATCAGAGTGAGCTGTGTTTTAGAATAAGGCTCTTTCGGTAGTGACTTAAATGCGTATAAATTTTTTTTCGCATCTTTAAAACAATCCAAACTTTACCTACTAGTACCAAAACACAGAACGGCACTTTCGTAAGTACTAGCCTGTACGTTTGGGTGGAGCGAAAAAAACGAAAGTTTAAATCTTGTTTTGGAGAACTCGAAAAAGTGACGTACTTATAAGTACAATACACGTATAAAATATTATCAATTACTGAATAATTCCTTGAAACCCATACCGAAGCTTAATTTTCTCCGAAAATAAGGAAAAATTTTACTTTTTTGAATGAAATACAAAATTGTTAGTTTTTTTCATTATTTCATTGCATAAAGTTTTTCTGTTAGCGAATTGTCATTATTATTATTACTACATTTCAACAATTCATCAATTATTAGTTTTAATTTATTATATAACACTGATATCAAGAAACATTTTCTTGGGAATTTTAAACTAAATTATGAAGCACTACCTGTGGAACATAATTTAGGTACATAATAATGTGGTAATAAAGAAATTATTCGTAAAAAAAAGTGAGTATGATACTCATCTCTGAGTTATCCTCGTTTAAATGTATCGATAAACCTATCATTTTGGACCTCAAATGCTTTGTTCTTGCAGAAAAACGACCTTGAAAGAGAGTGATATTTGGAATTTAGATGAGTCTCTTATTTTATCACAAAGTAATTTTAATCGTGCACTTGAAAGAAACAACCTAACGGTCCCATACCGTTTTAAAATATACATACATGAGACAGTGAGAAGCAAAGAGATGTAAGCGACAAAATTTAGTATTTGGAGATAACCAGTACAACTGGGAGAGATGAACCTCTCCTTTGTCTCGGGGCAGGAGATGGAACTAGTAGCTCTGTTAGGTGCTGCTATACAGCATAATTTAGAAAAAAATTTCAAAGGAACCTGGGACCTTAGTTTTAAACGCGTTTTACTCAAAACTTTTAAATATCCACTTACATCCTTTTGCTTCTCACTGCTTCATATGTGAGGCGGATTTGTGAGCACTCATTAACGAAATAGGCTACCGTTTGCAGGTAAAGGGCAGTAACTTCCCCGCAGTAGTAAAAGTAGAGGGTCATTCCTTTCCACTATTCAAAATTCATGATGTTTTGCATTTTTTTTATTTAATATATTAATTTATTTTTTATTATTATTTTTTTACAGCGAAATTCATTTTATAGTTATGACATAAAAAACAATACACATCGAAGCATTTTTTTTTTTTTGGTAAAGGTAAGTTTAAGGTCAATAAATGAATTAAAGGTCAGATTTTCGCACTTTTGAGTTCCTTTGGGAAACCCAAAGATTTCCCCTACAGACGGCACAAATTTTAATGGTAATTTATCGATATTAAAAGGCTACTTTACAGACCCTCGCATTTCGAAAATGTCTTATTTTTTTCACTACACTCGAATGCTACTTCCCTTTTTCTACAGTATCGCCAAAAAGAGAGCGGAAAACATGGTTTGAATGTGTCCAAATTTTGACCTTAACGTTGAGAGACATAAACGGCAACTTTTTAACCATATCCCATTAGTGGTTGGAGAAAATATTTTTCTCTCCGTTTCACTCCACCCTCATATTAATGGCTCATTTGCAGAAAAATCCTCCTTTGTAGTTTTTTTCTGTGCTGGAATTGCTGTAATAATTTTCTGTTGTTGTTCTTTTGTCGATGGAAGTGCAACAAGGTCTAAATATTCACTGTGAAAATGATTCAGAAACGTTCCTGGAAAATAATGGATAGGTAATATGCCCAATTTCTATCATTACCATATCTTGCAAAAACAAGGAACGTTCCTGGAAAATAATGGATAGGTAATATGCCCAATTTCTATCAGTACCATATCTTGCAAAAACAAGGAACGTTTTCGCTAAATATCAGTAACCTTCCTGAAATTATCCTTGAATCTTTCTGGAGAATTTGGAAATCTCCTTCATTGTAGCCATTCTGGAACCATAAGGAATGTTCGGTACGTTTACTGTAATTGTTAAGAACCTTCTTGAGTTATTGAAAAAGCTCCAGGAACATCAATGCAGCCGTGGTCGAAGCTAAGGCAGAATTGCAAGGGATAACTACGCATCTTGTTAACCAGAGTCCCAGTAATCCAGAGACGTATTCACTCTAGTTGGGAGCTTAATCAACCTGGACGAACCGTAATTTATCCAAGGCCGATATACTTTTTAAACAAGTTCAATCAATCTTTAAGCCGGTAGCTTTTTTTTTTCTTTACACTATCGTTAAAAGTCTGTATTCGTGCAACTCGTTGCAAATCAGGAATCTTTTTTGCAAAGATGCTTGATTCTTGATTGTACTCCTTAATAACCTGAAATCCCAAGACGTTCCACAAAAATAATCAGTGACGTTTCGGAATTTTTTAACAGTGTTTTTAAAAATCTTTTTAATGGATTTTGCGAGTTCTTTTGACATGGCCAGCGCGGAGTCTTTTATTTTTTGATCTTGCTATTATGGATGAGAGATCCTTATGGCAGTTGAGTTCTGGAATAGAAGTTTCCCTGAAAGGTTTTTGAAACAGTTTGCACTTTGCAACTGCATTTGGCACAATTAATCGAAAATGTTTGCCATTGCCTCACAGAGATTGTGCTTCTACTTGTTGGTCAGCGGGATGCATTTTGTTTTTTTTTTCTTTCACTTGAAAGGATATATGATGGAGGCATTCCCCTATCTACCACCTGCGGAGGCGCTCTCAAGGAATTACAGGATTTATTATTGGATTCGAATGTCATTACTGATTAATGACCTTCGCTAAAACAAAGTAGGAAAAGGTCAGTCAGTGGAACTGTGAAAATTTTGAATGTAAGAATGAAGGCTTTCACGGCCGGTGTTAATCATGTTGTAAGATTCCGGGCTGTTGGGCCGTGGTCTGAGTGTTGCTGACCCAAACGTTTCGACCGCATCTGCGACGGCCATCTTCAGTGTTAATGTGGTCGAAGCTTCCAGGGAAGCGACTTCCTAGCAATCGATGCAGATACCGAAGTTCACTTTCAAGTCAAATACTTTCAAGGACTTCCCACTATTACGCCAGATTAAACAGAGAAGCGATCGAAATTTTCAAACATCCCAACAATTTTTACAAAAAGAAAGAAGGAATTAAGATCAATAAACTCTGGCATGCTGCACTTACACGGATTATCCTGAGCTTAGCCAACCAGACCTTTATCAACCAACCAACCTTATACCTTTAGCTAACCAGAAACAGCGACGGATGCCCAGCAGCCAATCCTCAACCGGAATGAAGAGAGTTGTAGTTTCCGCCAACCAGAAACAAAGACGAACGTTCATCAGCCAATCCTGGTCCAAAACGAAGGGAGAGCTAGCTCTTCTCGCATAAATGAGGACAACCCTTCGGTATCTTCATCAGTTACTAGGAAGTCGCTTCTCTGGAAGCTTCGACCACGTTAACACTAAAGATGGCCGCCGCAGATGCGGTGGAAACGTTTGGGGCAACAGCACTCAGACCATTTCACAAAATCCCGGAATTTTACAACATGATGCGTGAAATTTTTGTTTTTAATTTCGCAAAACAAATAAATGCACACTGTAAAAAAAAAATCATTTTTTGATAGGTCGTTAATTATGAATTTTGAATAGCAAATGGGCTTGACCCTGCTTCCTCTTGAAGTGAGGCGAAAGTTGCCACCCAACTTTCGGACAAGCCACCTACGACTTTCTGCTATATTGATGGGGCTAATAACCATTTTTCTTGTTAATCTCTGAGCTCAAAAGAAAGGCATATTTATTTGGCGCCTTATACCACTTATAGCAAGTGCGAGAAAGAAATATTTGGATTCAATCATATAATGAATTAAAATTCATATTTGATGAGTAATCAAAATATTCACATGCAGTGATAATGATACTGATTAGCATGCAACAAAATTTTATGCATATCAAACAATGATAAATTAAAAATTCCGTGTTTTCTTTTTTAAAAAAAGAACCTTTTCTTCCTAATTTTGGATACAATCAGACCTTGGTAGATGCCCCAAGGAGTTGTTCAAACTTGATATAGTATGTTACATGTGCATTGTACTTACGAATACGCCACTTTTGGCGGGTATTCCAAAACAAGATTTCATTTTTTTTTGCCCCACCCTATTGTACACATACTATATTCTATATACCCCCGCCTCCCCACCCCCATATATACCCCTACTGTGTACACCCTTTTGCAGGAAAGTGGTAAACATTGGGAAAATTCTGTATGCTCAAATCAGTATTGTTCTGTAATCAAGCCAGTTAATGACGAACGCACTCAAATGAATGAACGGTTCAGAATTTATTTATTTTTAGAAATATTATTCTGTTAGAAAAATTATTTTTCTGATTTTTTTTTATTATATATATATACTAGATGACCCAGCCACGCGTTGCTGTGGCAAAGATGTTGAATAAAAATAAACTTTCTGCTAACTAAAATTTCTATGGAAAAAGCACTATACTTACGCTTAGTAAATTTTGTAAGTATGACTTCGGCCAAAAAATAAATAAATAAATAAACCTTGAAAGTGATAGTAAATATCGAAACTGATTGTAAAATAACCGAATTTAAAAACTAAGCGTAAACCACCATACATTTCTAGATTCTACACTACATTTTATTCACCTCTGCTTTCTCTATAGTTTGTAATCAATAACTTCTTTACAAAATACACGAACAAAATGAAAAACATGTAAAAATTAAATTTTTTAAATAAAGTAGATAACATTGACTTCGAACTATAGTTTCTATTATTTGAAAACTGAAAACTGTCTAAGCACTAAGTTGTGCACAATGTTCTTGTTTAATGTCTTTTGCTAATACGAAAAGTATGATAACTTTCCACTTGTGAGTAGGCAATATATGGTTGCTCATGAGATAAATATTTATGTTTCAAGTCCAAACCGAAAGAAGACATAGTTTGTTCTTGAAATCTATTTATGGTCTTTGCAAAAGCTAAACGAATCAAAAATTAAAGCCTTTCAAATGTGTTTGAAAATTATGACGCTATTAATGGATTACGTGGCAACACAAACATTTCTCCTTTAAACTTTCCCGTCAAAATTGTTGACTTTTGATGAAGAAACGTGTACCGTTGCGTAATTTAGGTGGCTTTAAATCGCGAAAAAGAATAAATTGTTGAGCGAATTTTCAACCGGAAACCTTAGTCGCATTCCTGGTGTATCCAGGGAATTTAAAAATTCAGTTGGAATGTTTACTGCTTTGTTTTCATCGACAACTGTATAGGCTTGTTCAGCATCAATGGGAGCTTTTTTTTCCAGCCAACAGTAATGGCTCATTATTCCCAATAATTGTAGCTAAGACAGCGTCATTGCTCTGTTGTTATACGTTGCAAATCAGTGTTAACTAAGTCGGTCGCCCAACTATCAAGTGACGGCATATCATAATATCTAAGTGGCAAATTTGAAATTGAAACGCAAAAACCTTCAGTTAAAACTAAAGCTTCATATTCATCTCTGGTGTAAAATCTGGATTTGGATATTTGTGTAATTGTTAAACTTTATGAAATACGTCTTCAAACGTGAAAGTTATATAGTTTCTCCTTAGAAATGAAGATTGTGTTAGATATTATGTCGTCAAAATTGTTTTAAACAGTTGACGAATACTGTTTCTCCTTGTGTCGAACCTGCATTAGAAAGTGTCTATTCCCAATGACTTTTAGCGACCAATAAATACAGTTTGCGACATGCATCGGGATATGTATTTGACAGTCAACAATTGACGATCCACAAATATTGCTGTCTGTTCGGGAATGTTTACCGAAAACAAAACTGCAACACAACCAGCGCGATTACAGAGGCAATTATGATTTTAAAAAAATTAAATTTATCTGGGAATAGACTCTTAATTAGTTCACTTTTCGTCCCAACGGCAGTGTAGAAATTGTCTGGCTATTTGTTGTACTGTATATTTTGATACAGTTCAGTTTCACCGTTTCCAATACCCAGCGATTGCTTAGAAAATACTTGTGGGATTAGATTATTTTGCGTTTATACTCGCATGTTCATGGCCAATCGCATTATCTTGAGATTACGCTATAAAAACGATTGTTTCAAACATGCGTTGATTTCATCGGAATAACTGGTAAAGTCTCCCGGAAGTCCCCAATAAGTATTCAGACAATTTCACTGAAAATTTATCGTTGCCGTTCAAATCTTGCATCCTCTGATGTGCTTCGAATGCTCATCGCCACAAATGAGATGTTTTAGAACTAAACAATAAATTCACACTATTAGTGTATAATTAATATTTAATTTGCAATAAAAAATTATTAAATTATCCTATCTTTTAAGTTGGCTATAAAAACGATTGTTTTAAACATGTGTTGATTTCATCAGAATAACCGGTAATGTCTGCCGGAAGTCCCCAGAGAGTGTTCAGACAATTTCGCCTAAAAGTTTATCGTTGCCGTTCAAATCTTGCACAATCCTATGATGTGCTTCGAATGAATGCTTTTACTCATGAGTCATAGTACACTTATCCCAAATTATAATTTTACTCTCTTGCAACACTACAGCCATTCCACGTTTTTTTTCTTCAATATTACACATTGCGTTTAGTTTGTTATGAATATCTAATAGGTAACTTTAAAGCTGAATGTGCTGTTCGTCTACCATCTAAAAAAAGTAGCAGCAATGCCTGACGATGCAACTGTCACTGCAATTTTCTGTTGCGAACGTATCTTTGCAAGAATTAATGATATTAAAAATTTCTTGGGGAACAAAATAAAGAAAATAATTGTTTTCCGTTTAAATTCATTAACCTTCCCGAAATTAACCTGGACTATTTTTGAAGAATTCAGTAGTCTTCTTGGTTAAAGGCAGTTATGATTCTGGCCCCTTCAGAGCAGCCTAACGCAGGTTTAATATTATAGCCTGGAAACTTCCTGCTTTTCTAAGAAAGCTCTCAAAGCATTAATGCACGCATTGCCAACGCGAAGACAGACTCTCAAGCACGTTGCTCGAATGTAACTCCTCGTGATTCAGATATCTTTTCGCACTCATTGGGTGTTGAGTCAATCTGGACGAACCGTAATCGCTCTGAAACCGATACACCTATTAAATACGTTTAGTTAATCTTGATACTGGTGGAGAAAAATATTTTTCACAACGGTGTGAAATCTGCAATTTGTAGCAATTCAAGGAAACGTTTTGAAAAATATAGTTGTTTTTCTCAGGAAGTGAATAATAACCTGTAATATCCCGAAACGTTATATGGAAATTCTGAACAACATTTCTGAGTTTTTTTATCATGGTGTTTTTAGCAGTAAGTCATACGATGTTAGAGTTATATCGATTAATTAACTTACACCGCCATCTTTTAAGAATTTTTAGAACTAAACAATTCATTCACACTATTATTGGATAATTAATATGAAATGTGCAATAAAAAATTATGAAAACCATCCTATCTTTTAAGTTGGACCAAATGACACATAGATATGAAATTTGAGAAAAATCGGTTGAGTAGTTTCGGAGTTAACCCCGAACAAACATCGTGACACGAGATTTTTATATATATATATATATATATATATATATATATATATATACTAGCTGACCCAGCCACGCGTTGCTGTGGCAAAAAATTTGGATTAAAATAAACATTTACTCATTATTTTCATAGAATCAAATAAATATTTTTAATAGAGCTTAAAATAGTATAGCCGATTTTAAAACATATGAGATTGATAATGGGCGTGATTCAATGTAAAAACGATTCATAAATGTTGCTGCAAAATTATGGGCAGCTGATGTGGCCAATTTCTGCCAGTAACATGTCATGCCAAAACCCGGAAAGTTTTCTGATAAAAGTTAATAACCTTCCTGAAATTATCTGGGAAGCCACTTGAAAAATTCGAAGATCTTCCCGTTTGGAGCTAGTCGTGTTTCTGGAACTTTAGTGTAAACTTAGGAAGGGATAAAAAAAAAAAGCTTCGCACCTTTCTGATTTATTAAGGAACTTCTATAATCAGTAGTACAAACATAGCCAAAGCTTAGCCAGAACTGCAAGCAAGAATCGAAAATTTTTACTCAGTAACGTTTCGGATTTTTTTTTTTTTTTTTTTTTTTTTTTTTTTTTTACAGTGCAGGCTGAAGAAAGAACTTATTGAATTCAGTAAGTACTAACTAAATTTTCTATAGAAAAGCACTATACTTACGCTTAGTAAATTTTGTGAGTATGATTTTGGCCAAAAAAAAGCAAAAATAACTTGAAAGTGATAGTAAATATCGAAACTGATTGTAAAATAACCGAATGTAGAAACTAAGCGTAAACCACCATACACTTTTAGATTCTACACTGCATTTTATTCACCTCTGCTCTCTCTATAGTTTATAATAAATAACTTCTTTACAAAATAAACGAACTAAATTAAAAACATATAAAAGTTAAATTTTTTCAACGAAGTAGATAACATTGACTTCGAACTATTGTTTCTATTATTTGAAAACTGAAAACTGTCTAATCACTAAAAAGTGCACAATGTTCTTGCTTAACCAGTCTTTTTCTAATACGAAAAGTATGATAACTTTCCATTTGTGAGAAAGCGATATATGGTTGCCCATGAGTGAAATATTTATGTTTCAAGTCCAAACCGAAAGAAGACATTGTTTGTTTTTGAGATCTATTTATGGTCTTTGCAAAAGCTAAACGAATCAAAAATTGAAGCCTTTCAAATGTGTTTGAAAATTATGACGCTATTAATGGATTACGTGGCAACACAAACATTTCTCCTTTAAACTTTCCCGTCAAAATTGTTGATTTTTGATGAAGAAACGTGTACCGTTGCGTAATTTAGGTGAGTTTAAATCGCGAAAAAGAATAAATTGTTGAGCCAATTTTCAACCGGAAATCGTGTAGTCGCATTCCTGGTGTATCCAGGGAATTAAAAAATTCAGTTGGAATGTTTACTGCTTTGTTTTCATCGACAACTGTATAGGCTTGTTCAGCATCAATGGGAAGCTTTTTTTTCCAGTCGTCAGTAATGGCTTATTATTCGCAATAATTGTAGCTAAGACAGCGTCATTGCTCTGTTGTTATACGTTGCAAATCAGTGTTAACTAAGTCGGTGGCCCAACTATCAAGTGACGGCATATCATAATAACTAAGAGGCAAATTTGAAATTGAAACGCAAAAACCTTCAGTTAAAACTAAAGCTTCATATTCATCTCTGGTGTAAAATCTGGGTTTGGAGATTTGTGTGTTTGTTAAACTTTTTGAAATACGTCTTCAAACGTGAAAGTTATATAGTTTCTCCTTAAAAAATGATGATTGTGTTGGATAGTATGTCGTCAAAATTGTTTTAAACAGTTGACGAATACTGTTTCAAACCTGCATTAGAAAGTGTCAACTCCCAATGACTTTGTGCGACCAATAAACACAATTTGCGACATGCTTCGGGATATGTATTTGAGAGTCGACAATTGACGATCCACAAATATTCCTGTCTGTTCGGGAATGTTAACCGAAAACAAAACTGCTACAAAACCAGCGCGATTACAGAGGCAATTATGATTTAAAAAAAATTAATTTTATCTGGGAATAGACTCTCAGTTAGTTTACTTTTTGTCACAACGGCAGTGTAGAATTTGTCTGGCTATTTGTTGTACTGTATATTTTGATACAGTTCAATTTCACCGGTTCCAATACCCAGCAATTGCTTAGAAAATACTTGTGGGATTAGATTATTTTGCGTTTATACTCGCATAGTAATGGTCAATCGCATTATCTAGACATTACTCTATAAAAACGATTGTTTTAAACATGCGTTGATTACATCGGAATAACTGGTAATGTCTGCCGGAAGTCCCCAGACAGTATTCAGACAACTTCGCCAAAAAGTTTATCGTTGCCATTCAAATCTTGCACAATCCTATGATGTGCTTCGAATGAATGCTTTTACTCATGAGCCATAGTACACTTATCCCAAAATTTAATTTCACTCTCTTGCAACAATATAGCCATTCCACGTTTTTTTTTCCCTTTAAGGTTACACATTGCGTTTTGTTTGTTATGAAAATCTAATAGACAACTTTAAAACTGAATGTGCTGTTCGTCTACCATCTAAAAAAAGTAGCAGCAATGCCTGACGATGCAATTGTCACTGCAATTTTCTTTTGCGAGCGTATCTTTGCAAGAATGAATGATATTAAAATTCTCTTGGGGAACAAAATAAAGAAAATAATTGTTTTCCGCTTAAATTCATTAACCTTCCTGAAATTAACCTAGAATGTTTTTGAAGAATTCAGTAGTCTTCTTGGTGAAAGGCAGTTATGATTCTGGCACCTTCAGAGAAGCCTAACGCAGGTTTAGTATTATGGGCTGGAACCTTCCTGCTTTTCTGAGAAAGCTCTCAAAGCATCAATGCACGCATTGCCAACGCGAAGACAGACTCTCAAGCAGGTATCTGGAATAAAACTCCTCTGCAATTCTCACATAACTTCTTGATCCAGATATTTTTTCGCACTCATTGGGTGTTGAGTCAATCTGGGCGAACCATAATCGCTCTGAAACCGATACACCTATTAAATACGTTTAATTAATCTTGATACTGGTGGAGAAAAATATTTTTCACAACGGTGTGAATTCTGCAATTTGTAGCAATTCAAGGCTACGTTTTGAAAAATATAGTTGATTTTCTCAGGAAGTGAATAATAACCTGTAATATCCCGAAACGTTATATGGAAATTCTAAGCAACATTTCTAAATTTTTTGTCATGGTGTTTTTAGTAGTAAGTCATACGATGTCGGAGTTATATCGATTAATTAACTTACACCGCCATCTATTAGGAATTTTTAGAACTAAACAATTAATTCACACTATTATTGCATAATTAATATGAAATTTGCAATAAAAAATTATGAAAACTATCCTATCTTTTAAGTTGGACCAAATGACACATAGATATGAAATTTGAGAAAAATCGGTTGAGTAGTTTCGGAGTTTACCCCGAACAAACATCGTGACACGAGATTTTTATATATATAGACTAGCGGACCCAGCCACGCGTTGCTGTGGCTGAGAATGGAAATAATTTTTTGTTCATTATTTTTAAACGATTAAATTAATATTTTTAACAAAGCTGGAAAAAGATCATTTGATTTTAAATCACAGGGAATTGAGAATGCTCGAGTTTGGCCGAAGTACAAACTTTTTTAATTTGGTAAGTATTAACTAAATTTCCTATAGTAAAAGCATTACTTTACCATACTTACCTTTAGTAAATTTAGTAAGTACGTACTTCGGCCAAACGTGCAAAATAACTTAAAAGTGATAGGTAAAGTACCGGAATGTTGAACTTGAGCATTAACCAAAATACAAATTTTTGTATGTACATTTTATTCATCTAAGCTTTAACTATAGTTTTTAATCAATGACTTCTCACAAAATACACCAAATAAATTGATAAGTTATAAAAATTTAACTTTATAAATAAAGTAAATAACATTGATCTCAAAATATTGTTTCGATTGTTTGAAATTATTAAAATTGAAAATTGTCTTTTTACTAATTTTTTCACAATATTTTTGTTAATCTGTATTTTGCTTACACGAATAGATATGACGGTTTTTCCTTTAAAATTTCCCGTGAAAATTGTTGCTTCAAGAACATTTCCGGTGATGCTTTTGATAACTATAAATGTATATTTTCAAAATTTAGATGGAATTAAATTATGCAGAAGATTAATCGGTGAACAGATTTTCAGCTGGAGATTGTGTGGTGTCATTCCTGGAATTCCAGAGAATTTAAAGTTCAGTTGGAAACTTTTCGGATTCGTTCTCGTCTACAATTGCATCGATTGATTTAAATGACTTCAAATTACCGGGCAACAAATGTTGCATTTCAAAATTAATTGCGTTTGTACAAACGTTTCTTGCTGCCCAAATAGCGCGATCAAAGAGGCAATTATGATTTAAAAAAAAATTGATGTATCCGGGAATACGCTCTTAATTAGTTCACTTTTCGTCTCAACAGCAAAGCAGAAATTGTGTCCCGCTATTTTATGTACTGTGTATTTTGATACAGTTCGATTTCACCGTTTCCAATACTCAGCAATTGCTTAGAAAATACTTAAGCGAATAGATAATTGTGCATTTGTACTTGCATGTTTACGGTCAATCGCATTATATCGGCATTACGCTATAAAAACGATTGTTTTAAACATGCGTTGATTTAATCGGAATAACTGGTAATGTTTACCGAAAGTCCCCAAACAGTATACAGACAATACCATCTAAAAGTTTATCGTTGCCTTTCAAATCTTGCCTACTCCTATTCTCTGCTTCAAATAAATGCTTTTGCTCATGGGCCATAGTACACTTACCCAAAATTATAATTGCACTCTTTTGCAACACTACAGCCATTCCGCGTTTTTTCTTTAATATTACACATTGCGTTTGGCTTGTTATATATCTAATAGGCAACTTTAAAGCTAAATTTGCTGTTCGTCTACCATCTAAACAATATCTAGCAGCAATGCCTGACAATGCAATTTTCTGTTGCGACCGTATCTTGCCAAGAACTTATGATATCAAATATGTCTTTAATAAAAAGAAAGAAAGAAAAGGTTTCCGCTCAACTTCAGTAACCTTCCAGAGATTATCCTGCATTCTTTTTCAAGAATTCGGTAGTTTTCTTGGTTTAAACCGGTTATGTGTCTGGCACCTTCAGAGACGCCAAACGTACGCTTAATATAAAAGCTTGGCGCATCCAAGAAAGCGCTGCTAGCGTTACTGCAATGTTTGCCAAAGCTAAGACAGAGACTACCAAGCGAGTAGGTCGAATGCAACTCGTGCAAAGCTTCGTGCTCCAGACATTTTTTCTCTTTCAACGGGAGCAACGTTTATCTGGACGAACCGTTATCGAACACAAACCGACACATTTATTAAATAGGTTTAGTTAATCTTGATACTGGTAGGAAAAAATATTTTTTTACATAAGTGAGAAACCCTGCAATTTGTAGCAATTCAGGAAACGTTTTGACAAAGATAGTTTATTTTACTCAAGAAGTTAATAAAAACCTGTAAAATCCCGAAACGTTCTACGAAATCGATAAGTAACGTTTTTTTATCATAGTGTTTTAGCAGTAAAATATACAACGTTAGAGTTATATCGATTAATTAACTTACACCGCCATCTATTAAAATTTTTTACAACTAAACAATTGATTCACCTATTCTTGTATAATTAATATTGAATTTGCAATAAAAAATTATAAAAACTATCCTATCTTTTAAGTTGGACCAAATGACACATAGGTATGGAATTTGATAAAAATCGGTTAAATAGTTTCGGAGTTTAGCCCGAACAAACATCGTGACACGAGATTTTTATATATATAGATATATATAAACCCTCAAAAAGTTGACGCAGAGTCACAACAGATCTCCGAGTTTTTTCTCTATAATTACACACACTTATGAATGAAAAAATAATAATAAAAATCTTATACCAAGTGCTACAGTTTTTAAAGATGTTATGAATTTTGGAACATGAAATTGTACATAAGTATCCCTTTACTGCCCTGGTACAATTTAAGACTACACTTTCTTTTGAAAAAACAATGACACCCCTTTTGCGAATTAGTTCCTAAATAATCGGCAATGATCCTTTAGAAGCATATGGAGACATATGATCATCTTTGAACTCAGTGCTGCCCATCCACCTCCCCCCCCCCCCCAAATATCGTGAGGATTTCGCAAGAGCAAACCAACAAAAAAAGGAGAAAAAAAATGCCCTTAAAAGTACCCTCCTAAAAAATTTTATGGTGCAGTTTGCATCATAACTTCCTGCTTAGTAAGCACTTCAGTTGAATTAGTTGCAACGAAAATCTCCAACCTGTTGAGTTTTTCTAGTTGCATTTATGTTTTCGAACAGAAATGAAATAGAGGGAATTAATTTATTGCAATCCGTGATTTAATTATTGCGCAAGGCGACTTTTCCTCTTTTGTGTGTAACATGAAATGTTAACTTTTACAGAGATATTGTTTTACTTTCGATATCTTGCTTTAAGGTGTATTTACTTCAGATATGCCTTACTGAAATTTCGGAGCAGCATATCTTGCTTATTCATCTTTGCGAAAAATTTAACTCTTTTTGCAGTTCCAAAACCCACATGTTCATCTTAAAAGATAATCTCACAACCGAAAGTAATGAAAGAGTTTATTCTAGGGAACACACCTGTAGAAAAAGAACTTCAATCGATTTTTGGGTTCATCGATGTTAGTATCGCCATCTGGTGTTCTTGGAACACACCACAAACATTTCAAATTGTTTCACCTTTTCACAGTAAGTTTTTCCCCCCCAAATAGTAAAGTGATAACACTATTTCATAGAAGCAAAAAACTCGGGCAGATTACATTTATTGCAATTCCTGTTCTAAAGTACTAATTTTATGTCCTGCTAGGAGTATATTTTGATGACTATTGCATCCTGACCTCATAAAGCTTAATATGGAGCTAAAGTTCAAAAATTATTAATGGCTCCACTCTTAACTTTTTCCAGATTCCAGTACCAGAACGCCAACTAATTGAGTCTCAACTACAGGATGCGATTATCCAAATGGCGGCTTAGGAAGCTTGCACCAATTTCCTAATCCCTCCCCCCCCCCCCAAAGAAATTCTAGTCTTCGCTTTTAAATGCATTTCTGAAGAGATTGCAAACATTAGAACTACATGAAATACACCGCCAACTCAGTTATTCCATCCGAGGATTGCATTTTCATGCTTTTTAGCACTCATCAGCCCAGAATAGGAGGAAACTAAACGGGAGACGGAAAACCTCTTAAAGCAGCCAAGAGAGTGAAACAAACTGGTAGCTGATGTAGAATTAGCACACCAGACTGGGGGGTGACCGCATCAATGGTGCGGTTCAACTCAAAGAATGAAGGCAAAGCTAAATATTTTGCAGGAAGTTAACGCCCTAAGCCAGGGCTAAGACAGAAGTACATTGAAACCTTTGTACGTTGACAACTTGCGGTGCAGTACTTTAGTGGTCAAGTTAGGCGGTCAACAGATATGTGGTCAACTTACAACGGGCTTGTTATATGATTCTCTGCCAAATTTGGTGCATACCGGTGTCAAGATAGACAGGTGATCAACTTACAAGGATGGTCAACTTTACAGGTTTTACTGTACATGTAGTTCTGCCTTGCCCCTGGCTTAGGGCGGTAACTTATTACATTAGAACTAGTTCAAGTGTTTTCTTTTGGGGAGAGGGGAGGAGGGTTGATAATTTTAGAAAGCGCGGATATATTTTATAAAATGTGGTGACATGTAAGGCTCCTATATCAGGGAGCTGACTTATCCGACATTTTGACTCCAAAATTGTCGGGCAAAAAAAAAAAAAAAAAAGTATTTGTACAAAAGTCTCATTGAAGAAAAATGGTGTCCAATCTTTAAATGTGTTGCCTGATTGATGATTGATTATTTTTTTCTGTAGATGAAGGCGATTTAATTAATATTAATTAATAACAAATAAGGTGAAAATGAGGTATAATCTAGTAAACATTTCCAGATTCACTTTCGTTGAATTTGTGAACTAAGTTATCTTTCTAGACTCACCTTAAATGATATTTTACTCAACTTATCATCAATTGCTTTAAGACATAGCAACCAATGAATATTATAACGTATTTATAAATACTAGAAACGAGGTTGGATCCAAAATGTTGGATAAGTCAGCCTGTCTTTTTCAAGGTACTCTAGTCACATGCTGTTTTTAAATGTGAGATTTTATCCTTCTCAGGTGCCCTCTTCACACTTCGTGCCCTCCCCCCCCCCCTTGAGCCGAAAATAACAATTTATTAGTGAACTATTTTGATAAATATTAGTAATCAGCTGTTTGGTAAAGACGTCGGGATCGAAGACTCTAAAATTCTTGAAGTTGGAGTCGGTTATTTTTCCTCTGATTCTGACTTGCGATAAATATACTTCATACGCAGGCCCGGATTTGCGCATCCGCTGACAATGCAGCGCGGCGGAGGGGAGGGGGCTCGTCCTTAAAGGATCCAACGACATACGGAAATTGAGAAAAAACTAGCACTGAGACCATTGCAAATATACACTGCTGGCCTTTGGGGGGGGGGGCTCCTATTGTTGCAGGGGGGGCAAAATGTATAGATCCAAGCCTGTTCATAACATGGGGCGTTTTCATAATTTTGCCTAGCAAGACAAATATCAAAGGTGTATATTATACAACATATAAAATGTAATAAAATTAATGTTAAGCTTAGCGTGGCTTTGTGATTTGTGAAAGAGAAAAATTTTAAAAAGAAAATTTTTCTTACACTTATTATATGCATGTTGCTATTAGTTCAATTTGAAATTTGTCAAATTGTTTAAAACTTTAGCTCCACATTAGGAAGCATTAAATATTGTCGCCGTTGGCATTTGTTATGCCTCCTTTTGAAAAAGAATTACTATTACAATCACTTATTATGCTATCATATAGCTGTGCATACCACATACCATGGCTCTTAAACCTGTAATAATTATAAACTTATCATGTGCGTAACCCGACGTAATTTGAGATGCATGTAGGTAGCTCTTATTGATCTAAAAGAAGAAAGTTAATTACCATTCTCGAAGAGCCTGGAGACACAGACCTATCCGACATTACGGGTTTCAGAGAGCTTTGGATTCAGCCTTGTTTTAAATATTTGGAAATACGTTATTGTACCTGGTTGCAATTTCTTAAAGAAACTGATGATAAGTTGAGTCAAACGCAATATTCAACAAATCTAGCAAGGTACAGGATGTCCTGAGAAAGAATGACTGTTTTTAAAAATTTATAGCAGAGAAACGGTAAATGATAAAAAAATAATTCTTGCAGAAAATTCATGTGGTGGGCCGTAAAATTTTTCCCCCCTGAGTTTCAAATTTTAGTTGAAAATTCTTGCAATAGATGGCGCTGCAGATAGTAAACCGGTAAATCAAAAATAAGATGGAAAATTATACCATAATTTTTCGAAAAAAATGAACGAAAGATCTAAACAATATTTTCAAACAATCGTCAGCTGTGTTCCCATGTCGCAATCGGAGGAAACATTGGTGAACTTCAATTCATCTTTTTTGACTTGGCGGCTTGCTATGTGCAGCACCATCTATTGAAACATTTTTGAACTAAAATTTGGAACTCTGAGGGGGAAAAATTTAGCTCCCACCGCATGAATTTTCGGCAAGGATTTCTTTTTTGTCATTAACCGTTCTCTTGTTATCAATTTTTGAAAACAGTCAGCCTTTTTCAGGATACCCTGTATTTAATTTCTTAAATTAAACGCTAGAATGCCGAAAAATGTTTTGGAACACTTTTGGGAACAAAATCCCGGATGAGGCAGCGCCGCTAATGTAGTGGACTTACATCAGCCTAGAATCTCTTGAAAACAAAAGGCTGACTTATCCGCCATTTTGATTCCGAGGCAACTTTTAGTCCAACCTTGTTTCTAGTATTTATAGATACGTTACAATATTCATTGGTTGCTATGTCGTAAAACAACTGATGATAAGTTGAGCAAAATAACGCTCAAGGAAAATCTAGGAATATAATTTAGTTCATAAATCAACAAAAAGTTGTCGGGAAATTTTTACTGTAATAAACCTCATTTTCACACTTTATTTTTTTTTAATTTGTATTAATTAAATCTTCTTAATTTACAGAATAAAATAAGCAAACATGTATCAGGCAACACATCTGAAGCTTAGTCACCAGTTTTCTGCAACGAGGCTTTTGTACAAATACTAACTTTGAACCCTTGCGAATTTGGAACCAAATCAGTGGATGAATCGGTTCCCCTTATGTAGTGGTCTTTCCCCAGCTTAAACAAAAACAGCTGTGTAACAGCTTATATCGTTTTAGAAGTGATACACAAAAATTTCTCTTTTTATTTAAAACATTTTTTTTTATTTTTTTTTTTTTTTAGAATTGCTCTACATGATTTTTAATGAAAAATTATTTACAGAAAAATAAAACTACAAAACTATTTGTTACCAAACGAATGCTAATGCCCGTGGAAAATCATGCAAGTAATCAGTTGATGGCTTGCATCTGTTTCTCTCGAAACTTGCTTATAGTTGCTACTTGCGAGCCATAGTTTGTGTTTAAGACGTCTGTTTTTTCCAACAAGGGAAAAACAAGTTAAGAGACGCTGCTTTTACAATTTTAACGCAACTATATTAGCACATGAACATATATTTTTATTCTTTCATAAAACATAGGTGTATATGGAAAGTTATGTGAACCACAACACATGGTTAAAGCAAAAGGCGTGCTCACAAACACAATAAATGAACGTATAACTATTCTCAAAGATATAAATATTCTGTTACGAAACAATAAATGCATGAGCAATGTTTGACGAATGATACGTGAATATCTGTGACTCCTCGAAAACACTTATTTCTGTTGTTAGCATCTAATTGTTTTCCGTTTTACTTTAAAGCAAAACAAACTACGCAGCATTTTTAAGTATCACATAATATTTTTCAAACGACATATGTGTTACAAACTCAGAGAGTGCACTAGTTAGAACTATTCTATTGTTACGATAAATTTCGAAATTACGTTAACGTTTACTGAGTGTTTAACATAGTCAGTTAAACTTTAAATGTAATTTGCTTGGAAAATATCGCCGCAAACCAACTTTATCAATCAGAAATAAATAAATATCTTTGTTCAGAAAACTAAAAAAAGGGATAACAATGTTAAATCGTACAAATGTTCAGATAACTATAGACTCGTGTTTCAGGGCTTAACGGAACCTCTATTTCAAGACGAAAAATTAGCTTATAGATGTAAAAGCATCTAATAGGATATCTTTAAATATGTACATTTTACATCCGTAACGACAGACATCCTTAAGGATGTCTTTACCTCCAAAAGTTCACTTTTTGCATTGGAACAGGGGTTCCTTGGCGCCTCGGAATACGTGTCTGTAGTTATCTGCAAATTTGTGCGATTTAAAGTTGCTATAGTTCCTTTTACTTTCAAATTTATTATTATTATTATTATTATTGTTATTATTATTACTAGAAAAATGGCGCGTCAAGATATGACGTATGAAAATTGTTTCTACATTTTTGAATGAAGCAATTGCCTGTTTGATGATTTGATTGTTATGATTGAAATTTTAACCCTAACTCCATTGGATTAACCCTAAACTCCAGTAGATAGTGTTCATTGTTGACCACTTTTTTGTTTCTTTACTCTCCTGAAATTATACAGTCTTACCAGTAAAGCAGTTAAGTTACCGGATCCAGTTCAGCCTTGTCACGCTAAAGCCTTTCCCTGCATGCAAATCATTACCAAAACATGTTATCAAATTATCATGCGGTGGCGCTAGTTTCATTTTTGATGACATCAGGAGTGTTACTCGATCATTGGCCATTGTATATATGAGGATTATTCTTTCCTTTTCGCAAAAACTTTTAAAAAAAAAAGAAAAAGGAACAAAATTCGGAAGTTTGTTTGATGCCTTAATACAATAAGTTTGCAATAATTTCAAATGTATGCTGCGAAAAGTTTAAAAATGACTTAATTTTACAAATGTTTCTGGAAAGAATTATCGCTTTAAAAGTGGAGCTACAAAGAGACATAGAAATCTTGTTCAATGCAGGGTGTTTTGAAAACGACTGACTGTTTTCAAAAATTTATAACAGGAAAACAGTTAATGATAAAAACGAATTCTTGCACAAAATTCATGTGGTTGGCCGTAAATTTTTTCTCTCAGAGTTCCAAATTTTAGTTCAAAAATGTTTCAATATATGGCGCTGCACATAGCCGGAAAGTCAAAATAGAATAATTAAAATTCAAGGATATTTTTTCTCCGATTGGGACATGGGATTGCAGCCGACGATTGTTTGAAAATATTGTTTTGTTCTTTTGTTCATTATTTTTGAAAAATTATGATGTAATTTTCTATATAATTTTTAGATTTACGGGCTTACCATCCGCAGCGCCATCTATTGGAAAAATTTTCCACTAAAATTTGGGCCCTGGGGGGGGGGATTTTTGACCCACCACATGAATTTTCTGCAAGAATTTTTTTTTTTATCATTTACCGTTTTCCTGTTATAAATTTTTAAAAACAGTCAGTCTTTTTCAGGACACCTTGCAGCATCTTATAACAACATCATTTCTTTACAGTGATTAAATTTTTGTTTAAATTAATGATTTCCTCAACTTTTATTTTTGTAGGTTAGGTGTTGATGGAATGATTACAAATTATCCAGATCGCTTGGTAAGCGTTTTAGAAGAAGATGAATTCGCTGGAAAACTGAGATTAGCCACTTATGAAGATGTCCCTTGGTCTAAATACTCCAGACGTACAGAAGATCTCATTACTGGTAGCCATCAAGCTCGGGGTGGGAATTTAACTCATGAAGATTTCATGCGAGAGGATGACGACGAGTTGTTGTACAATTGTGAATGATTTTTTGCTTCACTCCTTTTATCATCTCTCTGACAACATTATCAAACATTTGGTCTCGGAATTTCTTCAGACTGAATGTTTCACATGGTTTCATTCATTTAAGAGAGAAATTGAAATTCAGCTGGCCCCGATGAGGGAACTAATTTAAAGCATTTAGTTGCTTCGATACAACGTAGTCCTTTGTTATTCTTAGGGATAAAACCCCTAAAAGAGGACAGGCCGACTTAACCGACATTTTGGCTCCGAAGCGGTTTTGGACCCACCCTGTTTCCAGTATTTATAAATGCGTTATAACATTTACTGGTTGCTATGTCGTAAAACAATTAATGTGCAGTTAAGTAAAATGTCACTTAACGTCAATCTAAAATGATAACAATTCACAAATTCAACAAAAATGTTTCGGGAAATGTTTCCTATAATGAATGTGACTTCCACACCTAATTTGTTTTCTAACTTGTATTAATTAAATCTTTTTATTTATAGAAAAAAATAAGCAGACATCAGTCAGGCAACTCAGCTAAAGCTGGGCACCAGTTTTCTGCAACGTGGCTTTTTTTTTATATAAAAACTAATTTTGTGCCCCTGCAATTTTGGAATCAAAATGTCGGATTTGTCAGCTCCCTTTATATAGTGGTCTTAGGAGAAAAGCGTGAAGTACGAAAGAAGGGCCGTGTTGAAATTCGGAAAGTATTCAGTTACAGTGTTTTTAAGGCAAGTAAACACTACTGTTTGTTTCATTTTGTGATGCAAAACTGTACTTTTAATAAAGAATAGAGTACGGTTTACACAACAATTCCTCCAATGTTTTCTTTTTTTAAAACTCATCTAAAATAAAGTACTTTTGGGGCAGGGCTGTAAGTTTCTTTTATTTTCTTATTTTAAAATTTTATTTAGCTATTTATTTATTTCAACTCATTCAAAATGTAATACCAATTTTCCTGTTTGCAGATGTTTGTGACGTATGTCAAGCTACACTGTAAAAAAGGGCTCAATATTCTATTCATAAAATATAAACCTTCCTATTTTTAATTACATTTTCAACTACATAGTCAATTATACTGACTGAAAATAATATCAAAATGTACCATACCCACAAACAACAATTCAGGTATGGATGTGGGACAAAGTGCATGAGCGGGGCAAAGTGAAATGTTGAAATATTTACCCTGCTTTTAGCACCACTTATCTGGTAATATTTTAAATATACAGGCTGCTTCAGTTACATGATTCTGAACTCTTAAGAGGGATAAGATGCATCCTGACGACTCTAAATCATATAGCAATTGACGGTCGGAAATGATTTCCCGACTAAGAAATTTTTGATTTGGCCGGGGGTATTCCAGACTGTTCGGAGTCTCATGCGCCGAAGATGTGAGGTGTGAATTATTGCGTGTGGAAAAAACTTCAAACATTTACTTGGATCCATGCAGCTTTTGCTTTTTTATATGTAAAATTGCAAAGATTTTTCACTTACGGTCTCTTTTTTATGATGCTTACTGTAACTTTTTCTCCAGTAACAAATGCTTTAATTTTAAAAGAGACTGAACTGTCTCCATAGCCCTACTCAGCAGGTAAACCACATCTGTGTTAGGTCCGGGGGACCCTGGGGTGCAAAGTAATGTGTACATCACCGCTTCAGGAAAGCATTTCAAGCCCCCACGCTATATGGTTTCTAGAGCCCCTTGAAAAGGACAGGCTGACCTATCTGACATTTTGGTTGCAAGGCAGATTTAAATCCAACCTCGTTTCTAGTATTTATAAATACGTTATAATATTCGCTGGTTGCTATGTCGTAAAATAGTTGATGATAAGTTGAGTAAAATGTCACTTAAGGTGAATCTAAAAAGATTCACCTTAAAGTTCATAAATTCAAGAAAAATGTATCGGGAAATGTTTACTGTAATAAACCTCATTTTCACACCTTATTATTTTTTTTTTTTTGAGCAATAACAATTGCTTATTGCTTTCATTTGACTGTCCTTGACGTTACGGTTCCTTTTTCAGCTTGGACCAGGGCTGCAGCACCGCCGTCCACCGGTGGCGGCGCGGCTGGTCCTGAGCACTGTTCACCGGAATCCCCTTTTGCTGGGCGGTGGCGTCCATGTCCTACACACGCATGCTCATATACACTCCCCTACGTGCGCACGCCTTTACACA
Source organism: Uloborus diversus (assembly GCF_026930045.1). Lineage (NCBI taxonomy): Eukaryota > Metazoa > Arthropoda > Arachnida > Araneae > Uloboridae > Uloborus > Uloborus diversus. Next base: position 106,151,919 of record NC_072740.1, on the reverse strand, counting down.
CATACACACGCCTACGTGCACACACGTAAGCCTACACACACACAACTATACACACGTAACCACCCAGGAGGAGGGACATGCTTGGGGGGGAGCCGTTTCTAGAAACAATAACTCTAATCAGTAGGGTCTTGTCGCAACTCGTGATTGCGAAAAACATAATTTGAATTCAAAGTTTCGGAATTCAAATTAGAATTAATTGGGGGAAGTAGGTCACAGATTTTAAGTTTTTTTTTTTTTTTTTAATTTGTATTAAATAAATCGTCTTCATCTACAGAATAAAATAGTCAAACATCCATCTTGGATACCAGTTTTCTGCAATGAAGCTTTTGCACTTATACCATTTTTTTCGCCCGACAATTCTGGAACCAAAATGTCGGATAAGTCAGCTCCTCTTGTATATTTTGAGTAGTCAGGATGCCCCTACCCCTCTTGGAAGTTCTGAAACACCCTGAATAGTTACACGTAGACTACTCCAGTTGGAAAAGCAACACCACCGAAGATTAAAGCATATAATAATACAGACAATTTTCAAAAATTGATACTCATATTTTAATATTTCGTTTTAAGTTAAAAAGTGTTTTTGTTATTATAAAATGAAAAAGTTCTTGTCATATTACAATCTAAAATTTTCACTGAGACCTTCTAATATTCGTTAATATTTATTAATTCGTTATAATTTATTTAGTTAATTTTCAGCGTATTTGTATTTCAATGCTTTGTAAAATTAGTCAAGTACACTCGGAGCAAAGTGAAATAGTTTATTTTGTTTACTCACTCAATATTTTGCTAAATAACTTACGTATTCATTTATCAATGAATCCAATTACCTTCCTTCATTTAGTAACTCACTTACTTATTCATTCATTCACTTATTTATTTATTAATTCATTATACTCACTTCTCATACTCACTTATTTATTTTTCATTATACATTAATTAATTTGTTTATTTAATTTTTCGTTCATTGTTTCAGAACATTTTCATTTCTTCATTAAACCTTTTATTTACTCATTTATTTGATCAAAAATACTTTTTATAATTGAATGGAAACAATTTCATCATCGGAAAGATGCTTTATTTTTCACTTTACCCCATGAAAGCACAAATTTACTGCCAAATAATAATAATAATAATAATAATAATAATAATAATGTTTCAATGCAAGTTCTATTATAAACTGCGATGTTCATTCTTTATGTACCGTAATTTTCAAAACAATTTTCCAACTTGTTCGTTTTGAAAAATCTCACTCATCTTAACTATTTCACTTTGCCTCCACAATCCCCTACTTAGAAGCAAAGGGGTGTAAGAGACAAAAAGTAGAAAATTGCAGATAACTTCCGCAAGTGCTAGAAGAAACACTGGAAATCTTTATACACTTTTTGAACACGAAAACTTGTTTGTACAATCTCTTTTTAGAATACTTGAAGCATACTTGTAGTTGTGTGATACATTTTTACAAGTTTCTGCTGCTACTTTTACAGCAATATCACGTGGTAAACGTTAGCCGCCGAACCACTCGCTCCCCTGACTCAAAGAAACAAAATTTCCAGTAGTATCATATTGAGAGATTTTATAACCAGGTAATTAAAAAAAAAGATGTTGAAATTATATTTGTAAAAGAAAGCGATGATTTCACAAGTGTGCCCGAATATGTTTCCAATCTGTTCTCAAATATTTTGTCGAGTTTAAATTTAACAAATATTCTGAATGGGACACAAAAAGCACTCTTTCGGAACATATGTTTCGTAATAATATTTCTAAAAGAAAGAGATGACTTCAGAAGCGTGCCCGAATGTGTTTCCAATATGTTCTCAAATGTGTTCCGGAATTTAATTTTAACAAATATTCTGGGTGGGACACATAAAGTACTCTTTCAAAACATGCTCTGAAATAACAATTGTTAAAAGAAAGCGATGATTTCACAAGCGTACCCGAATGTGCTTCCAATATGTTTTAAAATGTGTTCCGGAATTTAATTTTAACAAAATTCTGGGTGGGACACATAAGGTAATCTTTCGGAACAAATTCTTAACAATATTTCGGTATACTTTATTTTAGCGGAGCATACTCGGAAAACATTTTAGTGCATATTAAGGCGGCTGAAATACTTTTAAAGATAGAAAATGTTCCAAACATGTTTCCAATGTGTACTAGGAACTTTCAGTGATCACTCATGACCAGAGACCGACAAAAGATGCAAAATTTTCGGAGCGTGGAAAACAATAACACAGTGATTCTCAACCTGTGGGAGGCACACTCGAGGAGGGGTTCGAAAACATCCAAGAGAAAATAATATTTAAAAGAATTGATTAACTGACTGAAAGGGAAAGCAGACATACAAATAGAAAAGAAAATGCATTTCAACATATTTAATAATTATCTTATTAAAGTAAACAACTTCTGAATCAAAACTTACTTAATAAAACCTATCAAATTAAATAGAAATTTCGTAATTATTAAGGAATTAGTTCGGCCTGACTTGAAGAACAAAGTTTTTCGAAGGAAGGCTTAATATTAGAAATAGCCACTCTCAGTTCTGTTTCTATATTTAGCAGAGTTCTATATTTTGTCTTCGAAGAAGCCACAGCGGGAAATCCAGTTTCACAAAGGTATTAGGATGTTGAAAATGGCAAAAGAATGCGAAATGCCCTTGTTTTTAGTGTGGAAAAAGAATCCTCTACTCCTAACCAAAATTCAAATAACGATTTTTTTTTTTTTTTTTTTTTTTTTTTTTTGCGTGTAGCCATTACAGTATAATCCTTTTGTAAAACAATAATTTTGAAAAAAGAAATTCACATACACAACTTTTGCACTGGAACATACAATAAAACCTCATTGTCTGGCTAGTCATGTTGCAATAGGCAGTGTAGAACTAATTGCTCGTCTCAGTGATAATTTGCTTAAAGGAAAAACTATTGCCCTGTCTAAATCAGGAAAAAGCACCCGAAAAAGAGCCGACAGTGAGAAATTTCTCCTTTAACAGCATCCAGATGAGTCAAAAGAAAATATTAGCTCTTATATCAGTTTGTTGATTTTTACAAATTATTATTATTATTATTATTTTTTTTTTTTTTTTTTTTTTTGTAAAGTGTTTGGAAAAATTTTCAATGTGTTAAGATCTAGGAGAGGAAATGTCAATAAGCTTTGAGGCCGAATTATGCACGCAAAGTAGTTGTTGTGGCTAGTTGTGAACTTTTTTTTCTTGACTTCATCAAAGATTGGACAGAACATTAATTTGGATGTAAGATTAAGTTGAGTTCTTGTCTATTTTTAATTATATAATTTAAATACTATCTTTTATTTACTTTCTCTGTCATTGCCTGTATTTCACATTTAAATCGTTTTCGCAAGCCAAAGATAAAGTTTCAAAATGTTTTCTTCTCTTTTAAATAACATTGAAAAATATAGAGAAAAAGAAAGTTTCCTAAAAAATTGTTATCAACTACTTGATGCCTATTTTATTAAGGTGTTTCCGAAACCAATTTCTGCATATTCGGCTCCAACTTGATGCCATTGAAACTAATTGCGCTTTCTGCTTTTTAACCGACTTCAAAAAGGAGGCGGTTATCAATTCATACAGTATGTATGTTTTTTTTTTTTTTTTTTTTTTTTTTGTCCACTCATAGCGTCTCACCTAGTGAACCGATTTTGATGATTCTTTTTTTAATGGATAGGAGATGGCTCAACTTAGGTCCCATTACTTTGTTTGACCATATTTGTTCTTTAGAAAAAAAAGTTATGGGCAAAAAAGAGTAAATTTTGCGCAATTTCCCTATTAAATGATTAAAATGATATTGTAGCGAAGTTCGCACTTTACATCCGTGGATAACGGTGGCTCAGTGGTAGAATTATCACCTCCCACAAGAGCGACCCGGGTTCAAATCCCGACTAGGACAAAGTGAATTTTACTAAAATTTCGTTTCTACTGTTTCCCGTATTTTCTCGAATGTTCTATTAATTTCTGTATCTTTCCAAGTCTGGAAAGTTCCAGCACTTTCTCAAGTTGTATATAAGGAGATGTAACGTTCATTCGTGGTTCTGAATAAAGATATCGAGTTGAGACTAACGAGTATTCGCTTCATTTGGCTTTCACATTGTCTTCGCTATCTTCATCTACGCGACAATATGAAACTCATTGTTATAAAAGTTTGGTGCCATATAACAGTAACATTAATAGTAATTGTAATGATAATTTTGAATAAAGGCTTTTCTAAAGCAATACAGTGATATAGAGCCGAACTTCTTACTAGGTAATTTCTTACTTTTACTGAAATATCTACATTTACACTAAAAAGAATGAAATAAAAAAATTTTGAAAAAAAAAATAGAATCGACTTCAAAATTGCTCTAAATAGTGAAAAATAATTTTATTCTTGAAACACTATCGATAATACATTTAAACATAATTTTTGAAGTTGGCGCAGAAACAAAAAGTAAAATCCATTGTAACCATGCTTCGTTCATATTTTTATCAAAAAATCATCTGAAGTTAAGAACGAAACATTTATATCGTTACTCAAATATGCTGTCATCAATGCGTAATGCATGTGGTAGTGAAGAAACTAGACCTGCTTAAATTTATAATTGTAGTTGAGTTATGGCTGTGAATGATTTTATCGATCGTTTTTGCGCCAACTTCAAAAATTACGTTTAAAAGTATTATCGATGGTGTTTAAAGAATAAAATTATTTTTCACTTTTTAGAGCAATTTTTATACTTTCAGATGTCAACGAGCCACTCGGTTTAGCATCGTGGTCTGAATATAGCCCGCGTATTAATTGCGATACACTCCAAGTTCAACTATCTCATCCGTTAATTGTTCTGATACATCCTAACAAAAGGCATAATAGCCCTGCACTGAGACCAAGAGCGAACTGGAGCAGATCTCATGTCGTTGAAGCTGAGAATGGCAACAAACTGGTGGGTAAAAAAATTATCTAGCAAGCGGGTCATTCCATGCGAAATGAGCAAATCAACTGTGGCTGACATGTCACAGATTTCAATGAAAGTTTTTATTTGTGTAAACCATGCATATCTATAAAGAAATGCAAAGTATGGAAGTTTAAAAACTGTTTGTTGCTTTGTTATTGACATTAGAAGTTGATGCTTACGCTAAGCCTAAATTTTCGGAGTTCATTGCTGCCAGTTTGTGACTCAATAACTCCATAAGTTATAAACGTACAATTAAAAAATAAACATTTCCGCATTCTATAAACAAATCTCTATTGGGAAAAAGCAAAGTAAAATTTATTTGGATCTTTTTTTGAGTCTGAGATATTAACAAATATTGAAATTTTGCCAATTTACTTCAGATTTCAAATCACTCTTCTAACTCTTTTAATGAAAATATAAGAGTAAAAATGATTCAGATTGAAAAACTATCTATAACTAACTATCTGCTCTAACTTAGTTATTGTTTATGAATTTCTTGATGAGGAAATCGTACTTTAAAAAATCGAAAATTTCATTTTTTCCTCTATTTCAGATGTTTTTTTGAAGATGAGGGAATGCTCTAAATTTACTCAAGTTTTTTTTATGTAACATATTGAAGTGTCTTTTAGATGCTATTAAATTTTAATCATTGGTCTCAGCGTATTTTTGTTACTAGAGTAATTTGAACTTAGACAAAATTTCATTAGTTAGTTCCTTTTATTGTAAGTTTAGCAAAACTAACCATTTCTTTCGTGTTTCATTTTCTCAAAAGCATGTTTATGAAGTATTTACTAAATGTACATTTTTTTAAAATCAAAATAAATGTTAGATATACTTGCTTTTGCATCATTGAGTCGTTTATCTAGTGTTTTGGATTCTCGTAATTTCACATAAGAGTCAATCCATACAGGTTCCATACAGTATAAACTATTCATTCATGTTCAAATAGTTCTAAGTTATAAAATTGAAATAATTATTTTGAAAATTACAATATGTTTTTTCAGTATAATGTATTATATAGGGCACAATATACGTAATTTAAGAAGGTGCAATGAAGTTTTGACCCTTTTTATTTCTGTTTTAGTGTGTGAATTGACTAGCAAAATTGCTCAATTTCAAAGACCTGTATCTTTTTTACAAACCAAATACAAAAAACAATATGTATAACATGCATAGTACTTGAATGGAATATTCAATTGGCCACGAAATTTTATTTTTAATTCCATCCCCTTTTGGTTTACAGGGGTCTAAAAATGTCATTTTTTGTCATTTTTCCGATTTTTGAGGGGCGTTTGTGCATCTATAAAGGGTGCACAAACACACAGCAACAGTTACATATTCTTTTTAGCATGGTTCCAGTGATTAGTTTTTGCTGTATTTCATTTTGTGTTCCCGTCCTCTACGCGAGTTATCTCCCTTTGAAATGAGTAAAATTTTTACATTTGACCCTGAACTTTAACCTGTTGCCGTTATTTTAATTATTAACTTACAGCTACGTAACTCAGCATGCAAGACTATCAATTTATGCATTTTAACATCAAAGCGTTAAAGTAATTGTCATAAATGTAATTCAAATAGATTTTGGCCAAAATGCAAAGATCTAAAAGTACCATTTTTGACTACGACAAATCACTTTTGATGACCTCTAAAAAATCAAAGGTCCAGTTGAGAGAAAAAATAAAAGTGGTTGTAAACATTTTTCATATTCAGCTTTTAGGGATATGAATTTCAAAAAAATTAAACATGGTTGAGCGCACAAATCCACCGAACCTGTATGGATTGAAACATAAAACACAAAGAAAATGCTATTTTTCTGAATTTTATTTTACGTTTTGAAATCAAAAACCAATTTCGAGTTTCTTCAGGCAAATAGTAGAAACACAGCTAAATATTCTTGTAAAATTTTGAAGTTGTCTGAATTTTCCCTCATTTGAATTTTTGTGAGTATGTAAAGGGGAAAATCATGATTTTACAAAATGGCACTAAGTTTAAAACTGATTTTGAAGACAAAGGAGTTAAAATACAACTTCAAAAGTAAGGTATTTCTTTTATGATACTTATGGTATTAATTTCATCAAAGCTAATGCATTCCTTAAAGATTGAGATTAAAAAATAAAATGCTTAATTATGAGAAAATTGAAATATTTTCAGTTTTTGAAACTCGGTTAAAAGTTAACTATAATAACTTTGAAAATTTTACTCCATAGATTGCAACAACATATAACTTTTATGTTTTCTTTAAATAGTTAATAAGATACAAGCCTTCAAAAATGCAACATTTAGCATTTATGAGAATGCTGTTCAATTTGACCAATTTTCAATCGCATGTAACTATTCAAATAAAAAATTTTAAGCAAAAATATTTTAGATATTTTTATATAGGCATAAAAGGAACCTGTATACCAAATTTCATAAAAATCTGTTACCATGCGGCCATCACTTTTTTGCGAATTTTGCTTATTTCGTATGGAATGACCCAAGCGAAAGACCGTAAATTCAACAGCAAATAATTATACTTTACCTACCAGTTTGTTCGCACTCTCAGTTTCACAATGAGATGACTTCAGTCTCCAGATAAATGTTGTTCTTCTGCATATACAGCGAATAAATTTATACATTCAAAAAAGTCGCAGACGTAACGCTAATGCAGAAAAACCACGTTATAATTGGTTTGCTTATTTTGTTGAACAATTTTGTGCCTTTTTTACGAAAAAACCAACTTTTAAAATTTCAGTTTTAAAAAGGTATACAGTCCCCTAGATGGGGAAAAAATGAATTTTTAAGCATAGCGCAAAAACTACTGAATAATTTGAGCTCAAATTTTGTATTCTTGCACAAAATCTCTTCTAGATTGTTTTTTTTTTAATTCAAATATAATAAATATGGTTTCAGATCATATTTTTTTCAAAAAATCCTTATATATTATTTCTGTAGCCTGTTTGTTGTATCTACGTGAGATCTTTCTCAATTCTTGATCGATTTCATTAATTTACAGCTTATTTTAAAGCTTATCGTGCAGGCTACTAACGAAAAATAGACCCACTGTCTAAAAATTGTTTTTTTTTTCTGTCCAAAAAAACCTGTTTTAAAGAACCAGAATGAGGTTTTCGGTTAAATTTATAAGTTTTACTTGCACTGTGACCGTCAGAGCTGAATAGCTCTATCGGCAGAGTGTTCGACTGGCAACCAGGAGAATAAGTGTTCGGGCTCATTTCCGGACAATCTGCATCAAAAAATTAGAGCAATATCGCGCATTACATGAACACTTAATAGCAGTAAATAACCAACATAAAGGAATAGAATAAAATAGTCGCGCATTACATGAACACTTAATAACAGTAAAAAAAAAATTAAATAAAAACAAAAAACCTGACTGCGTAAAAACTAAAAAGAAAAATGTATAGGCCCAGTAGTTTAGAATGTTATTAAGTACTACTGAATAACTACACCGTTGAAATAGTTTTATAACCGTACACAGATAAGACAAATCATAAATTCAAAAACAGAATAGAAGGAGCAACAATCGGGACTCATTCAAATTTAACGGGGTTCCTTGAATCTGAAAGGAATGGGCTCCGACTATTGATCCTTCTATTCTGCTTTTGAATTTATGATTTGTCTTATCTGCGTACGGTTATAAAACTATTTCAACGGTGTAATTATTCAGTAGTACTTAATAACATTCTAAACTACAGGGTTTATACGTTATTCTTTTTAGTTTTTTCGGTTTTTACGCAGTCGGGTTTTTTGTTTTTATTTAATAATTTTTTGTTTGCACTTTTTAGTTAATTTTCATTGACTTAGTTATTATGAATATTATATAGTACATTTCGCAATCTTGTCATTTCATTGAGAGAGTTTGTTTGTATCGTGAGGTCTATTGTAACTTGCGGTGGTCTAAACTACTGATAATTAGTCCCTCTAGGGACCTAACTCCGCTTAAAGCTACATGTGATTGACCTTCGGCAAAATTGCGCGAACTTAAGTCAACCACAGCACAGCTTTATAAACAACCTGTATAACTCATGATGACGCGAAATCGGAAACGTCGCCAATCAAATCTTTCTCGCAAAACTAAAAAAAGCCTGTCAAGAAAGTACGCGTCGCGAAACCCAGTCCCTTGAATCAAGGCAAAAACAAATGTAACATGTTAGAGAAGAAAATCGAATTAGTAGACTTTCTTTCTTTTAGTGCTTATTGCACTGGTTTATTTTGATGAGGAGTACAATCTGAATGTCTCGCCTTTGTTACGCGTAATATACTTTTTATTACAGTACAGAATACAAATAAAGAACACATGAAAGATTTTACATTAAAAAAAGGGGAAGTACATCCGGAGCGGGTCTTGATCCACCGCTTCAAGTGGGAGAAGCAATCGTTTAGACCACTCGGCCACTGAGATCCCAATTAGTATACTTAGTAAACAATAAAACTCAGGCAGCGAAAACTACCTGCATTTGTCGCACGCAGGTAGCGTGAGACACAGTGAACACCAAACGTGCGCTGTTCCGAACTGACAAAATATGGCAACTAGTTGTTGATATGGTGAATTTTGATTACTGTCATGTGTTTAGTGACACTCCCAAGATTAAGACAAATCGACTGACGTAAGAATTACCAAAATTGACCATGGCGTTTAGCCTCTAGAAGTTACATAGGAAGAGACATACATACATAGACTGATAAACACATTACCGTACCTTTCGTCGCGCATGCGCAGTCGAATATTAAAAAACCAACATTAGAGAATAGAATAGAATAGAAGAGATGGAACCGCTCCTTGCTATCGTGAAAACTTGATGCAACATGGAGCTAAATTGATTCTTAGTTAAAAGGATTTCTTTTTTTTTTTTTTCAAGCTTTGGCTTCGGTAAGAAAATTAAAGCATAATTTAAGCGAAAATATAGGTTTCACGTTTAAGATTTCAGACTACAATTGAATTGTTTTTGTTCAGAAAAAAATAATAATTCGTACATTAAAATATAGATTCTTCTAATGAGTTTTTGACTCTTTGTACAAATAAAAAAAATTACTACCTCAATTTGAAGGGTAAAATATATATTTTTTCTTCTTTTTGCAAAAAAAAAAAAAAATAGCCTATCACATTTTTACTGCATTAGAAAAGCTACGCTTTAAAAAAAAAACTTAGTTCAAATTATTTTGTATTTTAACCGTGCTGTTAAATGTTGAACACGTACTGCCATCTAAGCCATAACGGTTTAAGCAGTCTGAGATAACAAATTGCAAAAATTATCAAAAATAAAAACACTTCTCTTCAATATCGTATCTTACATATTATTTCTGTGGATCATATTCCTGTCAGTATGCGAGATCTTTCTTATTTCTTGAAGAAACTCCCCCCTCATTTTAAAACTTATCAGGCCGGCTAATGACGAAAAACAGGGGTGCCCACAGGGGGGGGGGGGGGATTATGGCGCAAGTTGCGCCATCAAAATTTTTGGGGGGGATTTTTTCTCCAGAAGTTTTGTTTTTCTTTAGAACACGTAACTTTTGATTTTTTGAAGGAAAATATATCCTTATATATTATTTCTGTAGCCTGTTTTTGGTTTCTACGCCAAATTTCCCTCAATTCTTGATCGATTTCTTTGATTTACGGCTAATTTTATAGCTTATGGTGCTGGCTACTGACGAAAAATAGACCCAAGGTCTAAAAATTGTTTCTTTTAACCGAAAAACCTGTTTTAAAGAACCAGAATAAGGTTTTCGGTCAAACTTATAACTTTAATTTGCGCCATGACCGACAGAGCTGAGTAGCTTGATCGGCAGAGCGTTCTCTTCCTAACCAGGAGATTACGTGTTCGGGCCCACGTCTGGACAATCTGCAACAAAAAATTAAGAGAAATATCCCGCATTACATGAACACTTAATTAAGTGAATAACGACTATGAAGGAATAAAATAAATGAGAAGGAAACGCTCCTTGCTGTTATGAAAACCTGATGCTTAATTGTAAGGCTTCTTTTTTTTTTTTTTAAGATTTGGCTCCGGTAAGAAAATTAAAGCATAATAAGCGAAAATATAAGTAACAGGTTTATGATTTCAGACTACAATAGAATTGATTTTTGTTCAGAAAAAAAATAATAAATCGTATATTGAAATATATATTCTTCTAATGAGTTTTTGACTCTTTGTACAAATTAATAAAATACTACCTCAATTTGAAGGGTAAAATATATATTTTTTCTTCTTTTTGCTAAAAAACAAATAGCTTATCACATTTTTACTACATTCGAAAAGCTACGCTTAAAAAAGAGCATAGTTCAATTAATTTTGTATTTCAACCGTGCTGTTAAATGATGAACACGTGTTTAAGGCCGTATCCAGAAATTTTTTTCGGGGGGGGGCCCGGATTAGCACATTGCCCGACACACACACCATATAGTATATATAGACACACCAAACGCATAAAAATGTTAACATAGAAGACTTTTTGTCTCGATTTTTAATGATTCCACTGTTTGGACTGTTGTTATTTTATTTTAATTTCTTATTATTTTTCTTATTCACCTTGTAGTGGTAAGGATAACACGAGGGGTGTCCTTTTAAGTCGGATGTAGAACATCCATAATTTCAGGGGGTCCGGGGGTTTCTCCCCCCGAGAAATTTTTGAAAAAAAAAATCTGTATTTTGAGGCCTTATATTAGGTAATTGAAACAACGAAAATATGAAAAAAAAATAGGCAAACAAAGTTTTTTAAAAGTTATACATTCTTTCTCCAATCAAGATCAAACAAAATAAAAATTGCTTGCTCGACAAATCATGGAAATTAATGGACAGAGAGGAGAAAAGAGAAGCACCCCGTCATCTGCTCATATCGACTTTTAGTGATGTTTGTTTTTGATCACTCCCCCTACCCCCACTTTTTTTCATTAACTGCAATACAGTATGAAAATTGTACAAAATAGTTTAAAAGAAGTAGTGCAGACATGCAGAAAATAAGAACGGAAGGGTAATATTCTGGTCATTTGGACAATTCATACTTTATTTTCTTGATGAGATACAAAATTGAAGAACTTTTCTAGGAATTTCAAAAACTTAAATAATTTTCAGCCTCTCGAACAGTTGAAATTATTTGAAGCTCTTATAACTTTGTAAGACACACCCGTTTTAAGTTAATAAATGCAACGAAATATTTCTCGAAACAAACTTTTTTTTTTCAGTCACAAGTAGTGCAGAAAATGAAAAAGAGTAGAGTAAGTGTTATTTTTTTTTCTCATACTTAAGGTATTAACAGTATGCCGTAGAAGTAAGAAAAAAAATAATAAACAAGCAATAACAAAAGAACTTCCATGATACTGAATTCGGCATTAAATAAATGCAAGACATGAAACATATCAGTAACAAAAATGATCTTGAAAATTATGCTATAAAAACGCGAGAATCGTGATTTTTGCATTTTTTACGCAGGATGTATCAAGGAGCTGAATTTGGCACATCTTGGTAACAAGATACTCGCCTAAATGGAAACTAAGGGCCCAGACTTTGGGGAGTCCCCGACTCGATATCAGTACAGTGTAAGTTTTATAAGAGTTTTAGGGGGAGTATCTTTAAACCTAGGGTTCAAAATATAGGTGAACAATATGGAGGGGGCCCAAAAAAGGTATTTGTAACAGCCCCAAAATTTCTGTGCACGCCCCTGGAGGAGGAAGTGCACGAACCAGACTTTACCAAAACTGACAAAGGGCCTGCCTTGACCCTGGACTGCCCTGAATTGAATTAAGAAAGAGAGCAGGAAGTCCTAATTAAAGGTCTAAATTTCAAGTGTGCCTTGCGGCTAATGAGAAATAGAATTGCTTTTTCTGTATTTCTTCAAAATATTATAAATCTTGAATAGTAGCAAAATTAAGAATAAAAAAAACTTCGTTATTCTCCTTTTCTGACATTAGGAATTAAAAAAAAATCCTTCTTCTGTTTTACGGTACAAAACATTTCGGGTTTCGGGGGGGGGGGCCGGACCCGTCAGGCCCCCCCTCTGGATACGGCCCTGCGTGCTGCCATCTAAGTTATAACGGCTTAAGCAGTCTGCGATAACAAATTGTAAAAATTTTCAAAAATAAAAACATTTTTCATCAATATCTTATCTTATATATTAATCCCCTCTCATTTTAAAACTTATCAGGCTGGCCAATGACGAAAAAAAGACTTCGGTCGAAAATTCAAGTTTTCGAAATCGCCTCTTGCTGTTTCAAAACCTTGATGCTGCCTGTAGTTCTTATGCATTTTTTAAAGCAAAGTTCTAATGCAGTTTTCCATTTTTTTACGTCGCTTTCGGCAAAAAAAATAAAAATAAAAAATAGCCTGTGTGTGTGTTCATATTTTAATAAAGCTTAACAGCACTGGACTTAGATGTTCGGTTTAATTGATAAGTTTTTTTTGGTAGAGCGTTCGGCTATAAACTATCTGAACTTCGGGCAAGCTTGGGCTGTCCGACATAATATCAAATTTATATTAGTATTACTCATTACATGTGCTCATAACATACACACCTAATAAAATAAATGCAGTGGGAATGCTACTTGGTGTTTCGACTCCTTTATGCAGGCTACAGTTATCATTCGGATAAGTTGATTGTTAATCGAACTGTGTTCTTTGACTACATCCAGACCACTCAACATAATGTAGGCATAAAAAAGTATTAGATTTGCCTAAAGAAATCCTTTTTGTGCAGAAAAACATTTTTATTGTATGCTAAAATGTAGATGTTTCTAATAGCAGTGTTCGACCTTTTGTACAAATGAAAAAATACTACGCCTGATTATAACTACGAGTTTCACTCAGTAAACCTTTAATTTTTTATTCGCGCGAATACGATATAAAACATTAAAAGTATTATCAACTTCATTAGCAAGAAATTATTTTCTACTCCTCTGCGTTCTGCTGAAAAAAAAAATACATTTTGTCTACGTTCGAAAAATTACACTTAAGAACGGACTCAGTTCAACTGGTTTTGGTTTTGAATTTTAAGTGTTCGATTAAAAGAGAAACATGTGAGGGCATTTAAGCCGTAACGGTTAAAGCAACCTTCTGTGTGAAATAGTTCAATATTCAAAGATAAAAACACTTATTTTCAATCAAATTTATTACTTCTCTAGAATGTTTGTTTCAATCGCTACGTGAGATCTTCGTCATTCTTTAATCAAATTCCATGCTTTGCGAATAATTTTAAATCGTATCATGCTGGTTAATGACAAAACACAGATGCATGATCTTATTATTATTATTTTTTTTTTTTTTTTTGGCAAAAAGCTTTTTTGCTGTTTTTTACTACGCATTCCTTCAATGAATAGCTTTCGAAAAGGAAGGCGCAATTGCTAAGTTTGTTGGGGTGTCGGACTGTTAGTTAGAATGGCGCCAATTCGAATACGTGCCAATAAATATCTCTTTAATGTTTCTTTTTTTCCCGTCAGATGCTGACATGTGCAGGACTGTATTTAAACAAATGTTTTTTCACATGCACAATTATTGCTTTTTCACGAGTCACCACTCAGCCACACTTTTAGTGACATTTATGTTTGCATTGAAAATATGTACGATTAAAAGGGGAGCTATGATCAAATTATCACAACGTTGTATTTAACGAGGTTTTGTTACTGATGTCTTCAAATTACATGCCTTCTCTTGTGCGCTTACTTTTTTCCGTTCTTCTTCACAATGTTCTTTGAAATTTTTTAAGAGCAAAATGCCTGATGAAACGATTCGAAGCACAGTGCGGAGTTCCGCACGGGTCGACTAGTTTTAACTTATTCAACAAGAAATAGATGCATAAATAATACTCTTTCCACGTAATCTTTCCAAAATTTAATGACTGTGTCTCTTTTTCAATAAAGGGAACATCAGAGACGGAATGGCGCTAGTGTCCGTTTCAAAGTTGGATCAGACTATTTGCTTTCTTCTTAATTTATTGTAAATTTTCTGGCAGTAGCAATTCTGCAAGATGAATACGTGTGACAGTAATGAGAGGGAGAGAGATCAAAAATAAATATGAAATAAAAAGTTTTTCCCTATTCTTTATCTATTGTTTGTAATAATTCTGACCACTATGCTCTAGTCTTTCATTGATTCATTTGCACCTTGTCAATCGTTAAGAACTAGTTTTGAAAAGTTTGCGAATAACGTATTTTAAATCCCTCCAATCGACAATCACTACATTTTCTTCATGAACTAGCTTAAGTTTATGTAGAATTTTTCATTTCACTTTACTATCACCTTCTCTACCATTTTTAAACTGATTGTTTCAATTTATCATTAGATGATTTTCATTAAAACTTTCAGTGATGTTGGTTTTCGCTGATGGAAGCAGAACAATCTTTTCTTAAGGTGTTTTAATTACTTTTCGTAAATCATTTTTACTTTCTTCTTCATCTTCACAGAAGGATATTTAATTCGTTAAAATCAGTGGCGTATATATATTAAAATTTTGGAGGGGTCGATATGACCAGAGACTTAGCCCCCCCCCCCTTTTCCCCTTTTTTACAATCTAAAATTATTGGAATGCTGTTGTGCCAGCTCTACAATTTTCCGGAGGTGGATAAATTTTTCCGAGGTCATAAAGAAAGGAAGAAAGGGGAGGTTTTAACTCTCCCCGGAACGTTTTTTAAAATTGAAGTTACCATCCGAAATTTCAAATTGAAGTCAATTCTATGCCATCTCAGGAAAGGAAGGGTTCGAGGACAGGCGACCCACTCCTCAGAGGTATTCGATTTCTCAGTTTAAAAACGTAAGTTCTGGTTCAAATTTTCTTAACTGGAAACATAAAGGCGCTTTCAGCCCATCTTTGGTGTAAAGTTAGAGCAATGGTGTTGGTTTGTAAACCTTCCTCTGGAATTGCTTTGGAATTGATGTCCTAAAAATGTATTTTAGGCTCTTTTAATGGCGTTAAGAAAAGGAATCAGGCGCTGCCTCCCGTAAATGTGATTACATTGAAGTTTTAAAAAACGCAAATGTTATGACTCGTTGAAAGGGTAGGGTCTCTCTCTCGGAACTTTTTCGAAATTAAAGGCCTGAAAATTAATTTTTAGTCTATGTTTGGTAATGTTAGGGGAAGGGAAAAGATTTAAGAGCTCTCTTGAAAATAAAATTTATTGGCGTTGAGGCTAAAAAATGCTATTTTAAATTGTATTAAATGATGTTAGGGAAAAGGGGGGGAATTCGGGATATATGCATAATATATATATAAAGACATATTTGGAAATTATCTTTGAATGCGTTGGAAACAGGTGACGGCAGGGGAGTAATCTCTACCAGAAATTGCTTGAATTTTAAATTCCTTAAATGTGATTTTAGACTACTGACTAAATTATTGAAGAAGACGCGGGTAGATGAGCTCTCTCTCCTTAAATTTTTCGGAAATTGAAGTTGTAAAAATGAAATTTCTAGTTATCTTTGGTGACATTGGGGATCATGCAGGTGCTCTCACATGGAAATTTTCCATAACTAAAAATCTAAAAGTGAATTTTAAGATCTCTTTGGTCTCTTGAAGGGGGTCAATGACCCATTTTTGCTTTCTTGCTTGGAGCCGCACTTAAATTTGTTGCCCTCTAAAATTTCCACCCGAGGTACTGGCCCCGAATTTCTGCCACAAAACCGACGCAAGTGCAGAGCATCTTTTTTTTTTTTTTTTTTTGATTTCGCCACTGATGAAGAAATAAAAAGTTGCGGACTACCTTTATCTCGGCTGCTCTCTCCTCTTGCAAATTTCTGTTCTTTTATCACATTTTTTTTTTAGCTAAATGCTGGGAATTTATTTGAATAATCACCAACAAAATTATGTTTATTTTTGAAAAATTCTTGATTTTGGGAGGGACCCGGGCCCCCTGAGCCCACCCCTTACATAAGCCCTTGGTTAAAATTCTCGAGTTCTAATTTTTCATGTGTGCTGAAAAGCTGAATCCATTTTTGAGGATTTCCGAAAAATATCTGTCACAGAGTATTTGTGTGTGATCCATCTTCTTCGGCTTTGCGATTTCAATTTTGGAAAACTTCCAGGAGAGCTCCACCACTCTAACGCCCGAATAACACCCTCTTTATCATCAAGAGTAATCTAAAACTGCCATTCTAGAACTGAAATTCTGAAAAATGTATAGGAGAAAGCCTCTGATTCTCCCCCCTCTCTCCTTAACATAATGAAAGATAATCTTAGAATTGCGTTTTTGGAGTATCAATTTCGAAAAACTGCCGGGGGAATGGCACCAAAATTCACCTTCTACTAACATTATCAAGATCTATCAAAACTGCGTTTTTTAAACTACATGCTCGCAAATTTACACTCTTAATTCAAAAGAACGAAAAAATAACTCTTAAAAAGAGTGAAATCTATTGCGGGTGCATTCATTCTTTCTGAGTGCTAGCTTTATCGAAAAAAGACGCTTTACGAAAAAAACCAAGACTAAAACTTTTCTTTACTGGCGTGAAATTCGGAAACACTCCTTTTGAAGAGCGAAAAATAAAAACATTCTTTAAAAGAAGGACTCAAAAACATTTTCATTGGTTCGATTCTGTCACGTGATTTTGTTTAGGGTGAATCTTCTATACCTCCACGTTAAGCTTAACTAACGTTGGTCGCGAATACCAAGTGGATGTCGCTATCTAAATGTCTTCATTTAATGAATTAAAACACTATTTGTTGCCGAATGAGGTTTCTGAAGGAAATACACAAAAACTTAATGGTAAGTGCGAAGAATTTTCTTTTTTATTAAAACTTGTAACTGTTAATATTTTTTGAACTGCTATATCGTTACAAATCACCCACGTGAAATGTTACGGCGAACTTTTTGTAACTTTTTCTTCCAAATTAATGAAACTGTTATCAACAATTTTATTTCGGTCATCGAATCAAAAATATGACATTTGAAACAGTCGTTACCATCTTTGGTGTGTGTGTACTGTATATATATTTTAGGCAGGTGTTACAGACCCGACCATGCGCAAATCTATAGGTCGGATACCGTATCCTCTCCCGATGGTCGGAGCTCCAACCACTGCGTATATTTTAAATTAATCAAACATTGTTTTTGTGTATAATAAACTTTAAAGAGTATCATAAACTTTGTATAATACACTCATTCATATGTGTAACGGGCCATTCATTAATTCAGGGTCCTGAGGGGAAGAGGGGGGGGGGAATTCTCTATATACCCTTGCTTGGAGAGGGGGGTTGGTAGATCCATTCTTACGTAATCTTTTCCAAGCCGATATTTTATATTAGAAATCCGCGGTCAAGTGGTTTGGCAAATATTGTATTTCATTTGCTTCAGGAAGGTAAAAGTATGTATTATAGGATGAGCTGTTTTTTACTTGTGTTTCAAAGAATGAAACGTGTAAAATATAATAAAAGAATCGCACTGTGTTTTGCATGTCTTATTTTTAATTATTATCGCATCATATACAAAAATTATTTGTCGAAAAACATTCGGTCTAGATTCCTTACAGTAAACATTTCTTTAATCAAAAATGTTTTTAAAAAATTAAAAAAAAAAATGATAGTTAACTTAAGAACGATCCCAGTGATGTAATATTGGTTATTTTATTATTGTGAAGAAAAAAAAGAATCTTACGTAAGATGGGGGGGGGAGTCTAACATACCCTTACATAGGGGGAAGGGAAGGTCAAAAATTGCCAAAATTGTCCTTACGTAATTAATGAATGGCCTCGAAGAAACAAAATTGAATTCAAACGTATCTTGTCACAATTTATGAGTGACTTTTTAAATTAATTTGAACTGATGTAACTTTTAAAACATTATTAATGTTAAAAGGCATATCGAGAATATCAATATAGAGTTTCAAAATTTTAAATTTATTTATTTGGAACTGTGTGGGGTTTTTTTAGTTTTATTTCAATCTTTAGATTCGGAAATGTACGAATATTGCACGTTGGTGATTTGTAACGATATACGAGTAGTTCAAGAAATATTACCAGTTAATGTTTTAATAAAAAAGAAAATTCTTCGTACTTACCATACAGTTCTTGTGCATCCTCTTCGGAAACACTAAAAACATTTTTTTTTTAATTTTTTAAATTAAAAAACTAATTTTTTTTTCAAATGAAATAAGTTTTAAAAACAGTTTTAAATTCAAATACACAGCATAAGCACATGAAAACACGTTTAAAAAACAATTTCACCAAAGGAGAGTGAAATGATTTTACCTATTTTATTCTAAAAAAAGAGTGAAATAGCGGCTTTCCAAAACGGAAAGCAACCACTCATTTAGGATATTAATTTAGTCTTAAAAAGAGTGAAAAACACTTATCAAAAGGGAGTGAAATTAGCTTATCCAAAAAGAGTGAAAATAACCGCTCCGCAAAAGGAATGAAATTCACTCCTATAAGGAAAGTGCGTTTTCGACACTGGAAAGGAGTGAAAATTTACTCAGTCTGAGTTAAAATCGCTGGAATTTTTTAAGAGAGTAAGTGGAGCGCATAGGCGGATTTAGAACCTAGTTCCTGGGGGGGGAGGGGGCGAGGGGGCAAGGTTTTTTTTTTTTTTTTGTATCGATTACAACTGGCTGGATTTAGACTCTACGTGTCCCTAAGCCATTTCAGGTTTTGGGTCTCTTTAGTAGACCGGACAACTTTTCTGTCGGTGACAAAAAAAGGCCATTTTTTAAAGCCTCCTATTCCCCACTATACTTGAAACATAAGGTCTAATGTGGAATAGAATATCCCCAATTTTAAGGGGTCCGGGGGTTTCTCCCCCAGAGGAATTTTTGTAAAACAGATATAAAATTCTGCTTTTTGAAGCCTTATAAGGGGTAATTGGAAGTACAAAAATATCGGAAACAAATAGCAAATTATTCTTTTGCAAATTACAATAATACACAATAAAAATTGTTTTCGGGTTGACAAATCAATGACAGCAATCCTCGGAGAGAAAAAGCGAGAAAGAAGAGAAGATTATGCATTGTTATTTGCTTACATTGGTTGTCGGTTCAATTTAATTGGTTTTTGATCTTGCCTCCAACCCACCCACAAATACAACAATGAATTAAATACAAAATAATAAAAGTAAAAAATGCTTTAAAAGAAATGATGTATACATATAGGTAACAAGAGAGCAATATGCTACCCATTTGGACAATTCATAATTTATACACTTGATAAGAAATAAAATTGAAGCACACTTTGCATAGGAATTTCAAAGACTCACCTACGAGGCGTATCCGGAAAGTAAGTACCGTTTCGTTCCAATGCCGCTGCAGCGCTGCTGTCGGCGCTCAGTGCATGCGTACTTGTTTCCTCTGTTCATCGGCTACAAACTCGCGCCATTACGGTTGATTTGTCTTGTGTTTTGCGTTTACTGTGGCCGTATATAATGTTTAAAAAAATCCATGATCCCGCCGACTGTGAAATTCGTTCTGTGATCCGGTTTTTGAATGCAAACGTAGAGGAATGCTCAGTGAAGAAATTGTGTGGCTGCATGACAATGCTCGGCCCCATACTGCTCGTGACACTCAAAGACTAATTGAACAGTTCGGTTGGAAGCAGTTTAATCACCCGCCGTACAGCCCAGACTTGGCACCGTCGGATTTCCACTTGTTCCTGCACATGAAACGAGAACTTGGAGGTAGGCGCTTTGCTTGTGATGACGACGCAAAAAACGCTGTAAATTTATGGCTCTCTTCATTGGCGGCAAGTTTCTTTGAGGCAGGTATAAATAAGCTGGTGAGCCGCTACGACATGTGCCTCAATAATGGTGGAAACTATGTTGAAAAATAATTTAAGGTATGATCTTTCATGTAAACTTTAAATAATCTTTTTAAAAAAAATTTTATAGTTTTTTTTTCAAAACGGTACTTACTTTCCGGATACGCCTCGTATAATCCGTTTCAAGGACTCGAGAACAATTAAAATTATTAAAGGCACTTCATTTGCCCTTTCCAGTCCCTAAAATTTAGTATTAGATTGTACAGTTTTCTATTTTAAATTTAAAAAGAAAAAAAAAACTAGATTTCTCATTACAACAACTTTTTTTTTCAATTAAAAACAGTGCAAAAAACGAAAAAAAAAATAAAAAAAATAGAGGTAGTGTTTTTCTCCCCCTGCGCTGATCAGATTAACAGTATGCAGTAGACGCAAAGCAATACAAAAGAATTTCCAAAATTACTGCATTTGGGAAACAGCAATATATGAAACATGTGAGTCACGAAAATTTATCTCAAGTAATGTGTTGCAGAAATGTGAGAACCATGAGTTTTACATTTTTGATGCAGAATGTGGCAAGGAGCTAAATTTGACACATATCGACATTTCTCCCCTTACTCCCTCCCATATGTTATAAATTAAGTTTATGGTTTGCAGACACACTTTTTCAAATTTTCAAGGTTTTCAAGCACTTTAAAAAGAAATTTACTTTTTCAAGTACTTTTTTTTAAGAACAAATGATGAAATTTTCGGGAGTTGGGGGCCTTCAACAAAACGGTTGCCCTAAGCTATAGCTGGTTTAGATTATAGGTAAATCCGTTTTTTTTTTAAATCTTTGTTTCAGTTTCTAATTTGTTGAAACAATAGTTGATTATTTTAAGTATTTTCAGCTGATTACATAGCTTGTTCAGCCGATATTTTTACTCATGTACTTGCCCTAATAGTTTTCAATTCAATGTAGTCGTTTTCAACACATTTCAGCAACCCGGTGACAGCTTTACTCTTTTACTAGTCGACCCGTGCGGAACTCCGCACTGTACTTCGAATCGTTTCGTAAGGCATTTCGCTCTTTAAAAATTTCAAAGAAAGAATATTATGAAGAACAACCGAAAAAAGTAAACGGAAAAAGTAAGCGCACAAGAGAAGGCATGTAATTTGAAGACATCAGTAACAAAACCTCGTTAAATGCAACGTTGTGATAATTTGATCATCGCTCCCCTTTTGGTTGTACGTATTTTCAATGCAAATATAAATATCATTAAAAGTGTGGCTGAGTGACACGTGAAAAATCAGTAATTTTGCAAGTGAAAAAACAGGTTGTGGCAAATGCAGTCCGCCCATGTGAGCATCTGACGGAAAAAAAAGAAACATTAAAGAGATATTTATTGGCACGGATTCGAACTGGCGCCATTCTGATTAACAGTACGACGCTCCAACAAACCTAGCAACTGTGTCTTCCTTTTCGAATGCTATTCATTGAAGGAATGCGTAATAAAACAAATCGAACACTTAAAATTCAAAACCAAAACCAGTTGAACTGAGTCCGTTTTTTAAGTGTAATTTTTCGAACGTAGACAAAATGTTTTTTTTTTTTTTTCAGCCGAAAGCAGAGGAGTAGAAAATGATTTCTTACTAATAAAGTTGATAATAATTTTAATGTTTTATATCGTATTCGAATAAATAATTAAAGATTTACTGGTTGAAACTCGTAGTTTTAATTTGGCGTAGTATTTTTTCATTTGTACAAAAGTTGGAACACTGCTATTAGAAAAATTTACATTTGAGCATACAATGAAAATGTTTTTCTGCACAAAAAGGATTCCCTTGAGGTATAACTAATACTTTTTTATGCTTACATTATGCTCAGTTGTCTGGACGGAGTCAAAGCTAAAAAAAAGGGAAGAAAACCTTTCAATTAGCAGTCAACTTATCTGAATGAGAACTGTAGCCTGCATAAAGGAGTCGAAACACCAAATAGCATTCCCACTGCATTTATTTTATTATGTGTGTTATCTGTTGTATGTTATGAGCACATATAATGCGTAATATTACTGTAAATTTGCTATTATGTCGAACAGTCCGAGCTGGCCCGAAGTTCAGACATTTTATAGCCGAACGCTCTACCAAAAAAAAAAAAAAAAATCACAGGTAATTTGATTTTTTTTCCTGCCGAGAAGTGTTTTTATTTAAAATTTTTTTTACAATTTGTTATCGCAGGCTGTTTGAACCGTTATAACTTAGATGGCAGCACATGTTCATCATTTAACAGCACGGTTAAAATACGAAATAAGTTGAACTAAGTTCTTTTTTAAGCGTACTTTTTCAAATGTAGTAAAAATGTGCTACGCTATTTGTTTTTTTGCAAAACGAAGAAAAATATATATATTACCCTTTAAATTGAGGTAGTATTTTTTTATTTGTACAAAGAGTCAAAAACTCATTAGAATATATTTCAACACACGATTTATTATATTTTACTGAACAAAAGACAATTCCAATGTAGTCTGAAATCTCAAACCTGATACTTATATTTTCGCTTACATTATGCTTTAATTTCTTCCCGGAGCCAAAGCTTAAAAAAAAAATCTTACAATTGAGTATCAATTTAACTCCGTGTTGCATCAAGTTTTCATAACAGCTAGGAGCGTTTCTACCTCATGTATTCCCTCATATTTGTTATTCATTGTTCATGTAATGCGCGATATTTTTCTAATTTTTTGATGCAGATTGTCCGGAAGTGGGGCCGAACATGCATTCTCCTGGTTACCAGTCGAACGCTCTGCCGATCAAGCTATTCAGCTCTGTCGGTAACAGTGGAAGTTAAAGTTATAAATTTAACCGAAAACCTCATTCTGGTTCTTTAAAACAGGTTTTTCTGCCCGAAAAAACAATTTTTAGACCGTGGGTCTATTTTTCGTCAGTAGCCTGCACGATAAGCTTTAAAATAAAGTGTAAATCAAAGAAAACGATCAAGAATTGAGGAAAATCTCGCGTAGAAACTAAAAACAGGCTACAGAAATAATATATAGAATGTCGGACAGCCCAAACCTGCCCGAAGTTCAGATAGTTTATAGCTGAACGCTCTACCGAAAAAAACTTATCAATTTAACCGAACAACTAAGTCCAGTGCTTTTAAGCTTCATTAAAATATGAACACACACACATGCTATTTCTTTTTTTTTTTTTTTTTTTTTTGCCGAAAGCGACGTAAAAAATGGAAAACTGCATTAGAACTTTGCTTTAAAAAATGCATAAGAACTACAGGCAGCATCAAGATTTTGAAACAGCAAAGGGCGTTTTCGAAAACTTGATTTTTCGACCGTAAGTCTTTTTTTCGTCATTCTCCTCGTAACCAGGAGAATACGTGTTCGGGCCCACGTCCGGACAATCTGCAACAAAAAATTAGAGAAATATCGCCCACTACATGAACACTTAATTGAGTGAATAACAATTATGAGGGAATAGAATAAATGAGTAGGAAACGCTCCTTGCTGATATGAAAATCTGAAGTGACTTTGTATTAAATTACTTCTGAATTGTACGATATTTTTTTTTAAAGCTTTGGCTCTGGTAAGAAAATTAACGCATAATGTAAGCGCAAATATAAGTAACAGGTTTATGATTTCAGACTACAACAGAATTGTTTTTTGTTCAGAAAAAAATAATAAATCGTATATTGAAATATTTATTCTTCTAATGAGTTTTTGACTCTTTGTACAATTAAAAAATTACTACCTAAATTTGAAGGGTAAAATATATATTTTTTCTTCTTTTTGCAAAAAAAACAAATAGCTTATCACATTTTTACTACATTCGAAAAGCTACGCTTAAAAAAGAGCATAATTCAATATTTTTTGTATTTTCACTGTGCTGTTAAATGATGAACACGTGCTGCCATCTAAGTTATAACGGTTCAAGCAGCCTGCGGTAACAAATTGTAAAAATTTTCAAAAATAAAAACATTTTTCTTCAATATCTTATCTTATATATTATTCCCCTCTCATTTTAAAACTTATCTGGCTGGCTAATGACGAAAAATAGACTTACGGTCGAAAAATCAAGTTTTCGAAAACGCCCTTTGCTGTTTTAAAATCTTGATGCTACCTGTAGTTCTTATGCATTTTTTAAAGCAAAGTTCTAATGCAGTTTTCCATTTTTTACGTCGCTTTCGGCAAAAAAAAAAAAAAATAGCATGTGTGTGTGTTCATATTTTAATGAAGCTTAAAAGCACTGGACTTAGTTGTTCGGTTAAATTGATAAGTTTTTTTCGGTAGAGCGTTCGGCTATAAACTATCTGAACTTCGGGCAGGTTTGGACTGTCCGACAACCTATATATTATTTCTGTAGCCTGTTTTTAGTTTCTACGCGAGATTTTCCTCAATTCTTGATCGATTTCTTTGATTTACACTTTATTTTAAAGCTTATCGTGCAGGCTACTGACGAAAAATAGACCCACGGTCTAAAAATTGTTTTTTCGGGCAGAAAAACCTGTTTTAAAGAACCAGAATGAGGTTTTCGGTTAAATTTATAACTTTAACTTCCACTGTTACCGACAGAGCTGAATAGCTTGATCGGCAGAGCGTTCGACTGGTAACCAGGAGAATGCATGTTCGGCCCCACTTCCGGACAATCTGCATCAAAAAATTAGAAAAATATCGCGCATTACATGAACAATGAATAACAAATATGAGGGAATACATGAGGTAGAAACGCTCCTAGCTGTTATGAAAACTTGATGCAACACGGAGTTAAATTGATACTCAATTGTAAGATTTTTTTTTTTAAGCTTTGGCTCCGGGAAGAAATTAAAGCATAATGTAAGCGAAAATATAAGTATCAGGTTTGAGATTTCAGACTACATTGGAATTGTCTTTTGTTCAGTAAAATATAATAAATCGTATGTTGAAATATATTCTAATGAGTTTTTGACTCTTTGTACAAATAAAAAAATACTACCTCAATTTAAAGGGTAATATATATATTTTTCTTCGTTTTGCAAAAAAACAAATAGCGTAGCACATTTTTACTACATTTGAAAAAGTATGCTTAAAAAAGAACTTAGTTCAACTTATTTCGTATTTTAACCGTGCTGTTAAATGATGAACATGTGCTGCCATCTAAGTTATAACGGTTCAAACAGCCTGCGATAACAAATTGTAAAAAATTTTTTAAATAAAAACACTTCTCGGCAGGAAAAAAAATCAAATTACCTGTGGTTTTTTTTTTCGGTAGAGCGTTCGGCTATAAAATGTCTGAACTTCGGGCCAGCTCGGACTGTCCGACATAATAGCAAATTTACAGTAATATTACGCATTATATGTGCTCATAACATACAACAGATAACACACATAATAAAATAAATGCAGTGGGAATGCTATTTGGTGTTTAGACTCCTTTATGCAGGCTACAGTTCTCATTCAGATAAGTTGACTGCTAATTGAAAGGTTTTCTTCCCTTTTTTTTAGCTTTGACTCCGTCCAGACAACTGAGCATAATGTAAGCATAAAAAAGTATTAGTTATACCTCAAGGGAATCCTTTTTGTGCAGAAAAACATTTTCATTGTATGCTCAAATGTAAATTTTTCTAATAGCAGTGTTCCAACTTTTGTACAAATGAAAAAATACTACGCCAAATTAAAACTACGAGTTTCAACCAGTAAATCTTTAATTATTTATTCGAATACGATATAAAACATTAAAATTATTATCAACTTCATTAGTAAGAAATCATTTTCTACTCCTCTGCTTTCGGCTGAAAAAAAAAAACATTTTGTCTACGTTCGAAAAATTACACTTAAAAAACGGACTCAGTTCAACTGGTTTTGGTTTTGAATTTTAAGTGTTCGATTTGTTTTATTACGCATTCCTTCAATGAATAGCATTCGAAAAGGAAGACACAGTTGCTAGGTTTGTTGGAGCCTCGTACTGTTAATCAGAATGGCGCCAGTTCGAATCCGTGCCAATAAATATCTCTTTAATGTTTCTTTTTTTTTTTCCGTCAGATGCTCACATGGGCGGACTGTATTTGCCACAACCTGTTTTTTCACTTGCAAAATTACTGATTTTTCACGTGTCACTCAGCCACACTTTTAATGATATTTATATTTGCATTGAAAATACGTACAACCAAAAGGGGAGCGATGATCAAATTATCACAACGTTGCATTTAACGAGGTTTTGTTACTGATGTCTTCAAATTACATGCTTTCTCTTGTGCGCTTACTTTTTCCGTTTACTTTTTTCGGTTTTTCTTCATAATATTCTTTCTTTGAAATTTTTAAAGAGCGAAATGCCTTATGAAACGATTCGAAGTACAGTGCGGAGTTCCGCACGGGTCGACTAGTTTATTCTATTCCCTCATAATTGTTATTCACTCAATTAAGTGTTCATGTAGTGGGCGATATTTCTCTAATTTTTTGTTGCAGATTGTCCGGACGTGGGCCCGAACACGTATTCTCCTGGTTACGAGGAGAACGCTCTGCCGATCGAGCTATTCAGCTCTGTCGGTCATAGCGCAAATTAAAGTTATAAGTTTAACCGAAAACCTCATTCTGATTCTTTAAAACAGGTTTTTCGGCTGAAAAAAACAATTTTTAGACCGTGGGTCTATTTTTCGTCAGTAGCCAGCACCATAAGCTTTAAAATAAGACGTAAATCAAAGAAATCGATCAAGAATTGAGGAAAATCTGGCGTGGAAACCAAAAACAGGTTACAGAAATAATATATAAGGATAATACCAGTGTACGGTGCCCCCCCCCCCCCCCCCATCAGAGAAGGACAGTCGCTATTCTCTACATCTTCACTTCTGAACTATTCAAAAAAAAAGAAAATAAATCATGATTTTTTCTTTTATGATTTTGGAAGATGTGTTGTTACCATGTATCGAGTCCTCCCAAGACTGGGGGAGGGGGCATTGCCCCCTCTCCCCCCCCCCATAAATCCGCCCATTGTGGAGCGCCCATCTGAATTCCTCCACTCTCGTCGACATTGTTAAAGATCGTCTGAAATTTTACTTTCAGGGCTTCAATTTCGAGAAAATTCCGGGAGAGCTTCCGAAAACTCTTTTTCTTAACGTCACAAAGGTCGGATACAATTGCAATTTTAGAGGATCAATTTCAGAAAACTGCCTGTCTCCTAACCATAGATAGCGTAAAACAGTGTTTTTAAAACTTAAAGCGCGAAAATTTTCCCGGGGCGAGTCCCCGAATCGCTTTTTTCCCTAACTTTACCAGATAGTCTAAAACTGCGTTTTTAGAAATAAATTTTTAAAAACTTATCGAAGGAGAGTCCCGAACCCGTCCCCTCTCCCTAACACAACGGTAGACTATCTACAATTGCGTTTTTGAAGTTTCAATATTGAAAAATTACCGGGAAGGGGCCACCGAACCTTTTATCCCTCTAACATCACCGGAGATCACCTAAAATTGTGATTTTAAAACTACAATTTCGAAAATTTTCAGGGGGAGAAACCCCCGGACCCCCTAGCTAAGAGACTATTATATTTCCGTTTCAAGGTTCATATTCAATACATCTAGTAATGGCTCCATCCGAAACCAGAAAGTTGAATCCACTCTCCTTGTAATTATTCATGCATTTTCTAAATAAATAAATAAGGTGTAGCGAAACTCAGGGGTATCCAAAACTTGTTTACTCAAGGTCCACGTTGTAAATGCGAGGCGGAACAATCCAACAATATTTCAGTTCAAATGGTATTTGTTAGCGCTACCCTTCGCCCCCCCCCCCCCAAAAAAAAAACCTATGGATTTGACTGGAAATATAGACACTCTAAAAACTGTCATGTTTAACCAGATTCGAAAGCGAGATTATTTTGGTGGGGGGGGGGGGGGAATTTGCGCCATTGAGCTTGGGGGGGATGGGCACCCCTGACGAAAAATAGACTTACGATCTAAAAATTAAGTTTTCAGAAACGTCTCTTGCTGTTGCAAAACCTTAACCTGTAGTTCTTATGCAATTTTCCAATTTTTTGCATCACTTTCGGCAAGAAAAAAAAAATTTAAATTAACCAGCATTTTTTTTTTAATAAAGCTTCAAAAGCACGGGACTTAGTTGTTCGGTTACATTGCTAAGTTTTTTTCGGTAGAGCGTTCGGCTTTAAACTATCTGAACTTCGGGCAAGCTCGAACTGTCCGACACAATAGCAAATTTACATTAATATTACGCATTACATGTACTCATAACATACACCAGATAACAAACGTAATAAAATAAATGCAGTGGGAATGCTACTTGTTGTTTCGACTCCTTTGTGCAGGCTACAGTTATCATTCAGATAAGTTGACTGTTAATCGAAAGGTGTTCTTCCTTTTTTTTAAAGCTTTGACTTCGTCAAAACCACTAAGCAAAATGTAAGCATAAAAAAGTATTACATTTACCTCAAGGGAATCTTTTTTGTGCAGAAAAATATTTTCATTTTATGCTGAAATGTAGATTAGTGTAATATCAGTGTTCGTCTTTTGTATAAATGAAAAACTATTACGCCAAATTGATACTACGAGTTCCACCCAATAAACCTTTAATTATTTATTCTATTACGATATAAAACATTAAAATTATTATCAACTTCATTAGTAAGAAATTATTTTCTACTCCTCTGCTTGCGGCTGAAAAAAAAATATATTTTGTCTACGTTTGAAAAATTACACTTAAAAAATGGTCTCAGTTTAACTGGTTTTGGTTTTGAATTTTAAGTGATCGCTTAAAAGAAAAACATCTGCGAGCATTTAAGCCGTAACGGTTAAAGCTGCCTGCTATGGGAAATTCTTCAATATTCAAAAATAAAAACACTAAATTTCAATCGAATTTATTACTTCTCTAGAATGTTTGTTTCTATCGCTACGTGAGATCTTCCTCATACTTTAATCAAATTCCATGTTTTACGAATAATTTTAAAACGTATCACTTGGCTAATGACAAAACATAGACGCATGATCTTATTTTTTTCTCGGCAAAGAGCTTTTTTACTGTTTTTTACTACGCATTCCTTCAATGAATAGCATTCGAAAAGGAAAGCGCAATTGCAATGTTTCTTAGAGTGTCGTGCTGTTAATCAGAACGGCGCCAGTTCGAATTCGTGCCAATAAATATCTCTTTAATGTTTCTTTTTTTTTTCTTCAGATGTTCACATGGGCAGGACTGTATGCCACAACCTGTTTTTCACATGCAAAATTACTGCTTTTTCGTCAGCGATGATGAAATTATCCCAACGTTATATTTAACGATGTTTTGTTACTGATGTCTTCAACATGCATCTTACATGCCTTCTCTTATGCGCTTACATTTTCCGTTTACTTTTTTTCGGTTCTTCTTCATAATGTTCTTCCTTTGAAATTTTTAAAGAGCGAAATGCCTTATGAAACGATTCGAAGCACAGTGCGGAGTTCCGCGCGGGTCGACTAGTACTTAGTTTAAAGTTTAAAATTGTGTAGCCGATTTTAAAACGTATGACGTGTATAATGGGCGTGTTAGGCTGATGTAAGTACTTATTAAACTACTTACTAAACTTACACTTAGTAAATTTTGTAAATACGACTTTGGCCAAACATACACAATTAATTGAAATTAATAGTAAATATCGAAACTGATTGTAAAATATCGGAACGCAGAAATTAAGCATAAACCAACATACAGTTTTAGAACGTATTCTACATTTTATCCATCTCAGCTTTATCTATAGTTTGTAATCAATGGCTTCTTTACAAAATACAATAACTAAATTAAAAACATATAAAAATTATATTTTAAAAATGAGGTAGATAACATTTATTTCGAATTATTGTTTTTATTATTTGAAAACTGAAAAATATATAAGCACTGATATTCTTGCTTTACCTGTCTTTTGCCAACACGAACAGGTGTGATAACTTTCCCACTCGTGATTAGGCTATAGATAGTTTTCCCAGGAGAGAAATATGTATATTTCAAGTACAAACCGCACATAGACATTGCTTTGTCTTAAGATATTTTAAGGATGATTGCAAAAGCTAAACGCTTCGGAAGTTGAAGCCTTCTAAATGTGTATGAAAATTATGACGCTATTAATGGAAGTATGTGGCAATACGAAACATTCTCTTTAAAACTTTCCCGTCAAAATTGTTGACTTTTGATGAATAAACGTGTACCGTTGCATACTCTAAGTGTTTTGAAATTCGGAAAAAGAATAATTGAAGGGTCAGGGGAAAATGATCATAGTTCATCACGCTCAAATTTCCCTCATTACGTTTTTGAGCTTGAAATCTCGAATTGTTTCCAAGTTAGCCTCATTCTTCCCTGTTAAAACTTAGTCACTATGATAATTCTTGACTGAATAATATTCTGTAATAATCTACATATTGCCATAGGTAAACCAGAGTTTTTTAGAAAAATGGACTTTGATCGTTCTTCCCCGTAGCCCTTCAATTGGTGAACCAATTTTTAACCAGAACTCATACATTGGCATTCTTGGTATATCCCGAGAATTTAAAAATTCAGTTGGAATGCATACCGTTTTGTTTTCATCAACAACTGTATTGCCTTGTTCAGTATCAACGGACAGCACAATCTGATTATGAATATTTTTTATTCAGCTGTCAGTTGGCTCATTTTTTGCAATGATTGTAGCTAAGACAGCGTCACTGCACTTTCCTCGTTGGAAATAAGTGTTAACTATATCGGTCGCCAATCGATCAGGTGACAGCAAACCATAATGACTTAATAACAAATTTGAAATTAAAAGGCATAAGTCTTCAATCAGCACTAAAGCTTCATTATACATCTCTGGTGTAAAATCTAGATTTGGACATCGGTGCGTTTGTTTAACTCTATGGAGTACGTCTTCATGAATAAAATTTATATAGTTTCCCCACAGAATTTATGATTTGGTTAGATATTATGTCGTCAAAATTACTTGAAACAATTGACGAATACTGTTTGTCATTATGTCAAAGCTGCATTAGAAAGTGTCTACTCCTAATGATTGTGTGCCACCAATAATTACAATTCGCAACATGCATCGTGATATGTATGAAACACGCGACTACTAACGGTCCACAATTAGTCCTGACTGTCTGGGAATGTTTACCGAAAACAAATGCAAAAAAAAAAAAAAAATATTTCAGATGCAGTTTTGCAGGTTTCAATATCTTGGCTCTAATTATGTCTGGTATTGATGAATGTTGTGTTCTTTGTTTATGTGGCTTCCAGAATTCCTGATTTTATTCAACACTAAAAACAATTAAGAATCATCCTGAAAAACTATTGGCAGCTAATACGCCCAATGTCTTGCAGTAACATGTCTTGCAAAAAATAGAAACGTTTTCCACTAAAAGTCAGAAACCTTCCTAAAACTATCCTGAAATCTTTCTGAAGAATTTAGAAACCTCTCCGATTCGAAACAATCATTTCACTGAAACCTTCAGAGATAACCTATGTAAGTTTAAAATTAAACTATTTCTTGACTCACTAAGAAAGTAACAAAAACTTTATCGCAACCATAGTGGCTATAGCCACTGCTAAGCTGGGCTTGCAAGCATGCACAAAGAATTCTACTTGCTTCTTACTCTAGGGGAATAGCGGAATACACGGTCATTTTGGACGGGCCACAGCAACGGTAGTGACGTTAATTCATGATTAAAATTCACTAATCTTCCTAAAATAATCCATGAATTTTTTTTAAGAATTCAGCAATCTCTCCGGTTAAAGCCAGTCGTGTCTCTGGACCTTCAGAGAAAACCCCCTCCTTAGAAAAGTTTAATATACCAGCTTAAAATCTTCCTACTTTTGCAAGAAAGATTCAAAAGCACTTCTGCAAGTATGGCAAAAGCTAAGACAGAATTGCAAGTAATTTACGATGAACTTAATGTACAGTCATAGAAAAAAAAACGAAACACTCGATCTTATTCAAATACTATTGACACTAGAGACACGTGTGAGGTGTCATTGTTTCAGGAATAAAAAGTTCTACATAATTATGTTAAAAAATTGTAGTTAAGGGGTCGTCTTCATATTAAAACGAGCATCAACTTCAAATTTTTCAATGAGAACCCCCTTTTTTTATCACATATTTGTGATCAGCACCCTTTTTTTACATTGTACGCAAAGTTTTGTTTAATTCGATTCAGCCGTTACTTCAGAATCGAGTTTTGAAAAATTCCTCTCGTAATGTTAAAACGTATTTTGATATTTTTACTCATAACACAAAAACTAGATTGGGCACGGCAAATATTGTTTTTTTATATCAAAATATGAATCGACCCAATAATAAAAACGCCCTTTACAACACCTAGAATGTAATTTTAGTTTTTTTATGAATTATTTTAATATTTTTTGAAAAAAATATGATCTGAAACCATATTAAATTTTAACAGAAAAACAATCTAGACGAGCTTTTATGCGGGAATCCAAAATTTGAGCTCAAAATATTCAATAGTTTTTGCACTATGCTTAAAACTTCATTTTTTCTAACTTTAGGGAACCGTATACTATTTTAAAACAGAAATTTTAAAAGTTGGTTTCCTCGTAAAAAATGAAAAAAAAAATGTTCAACAAAATAAGCAAACCAATTATAACGTGGATTTTCTACATAAGAGTTACGTCTATGAATTTTTTAAATGCATAAATTTATTCGTTGTCTCTGCAGAAGAACAACATAATATTGCAATCGTCAGTTTTTTGTGGATATCATTCAAACGTCATTGTGTAAATAATGCGAAACACTACTTCATTGTTGATTAAAGAATATTTTATAGAACTTTTTTATTTAAAAGCTACACTAAAATACTTCTGTTTTTTTTTTTTTTTTTTTTTTTTTTTTTTTTTTTTTTGAGCAATCACGATTGCTTATTGCTTTCATTTGACTGTATTTTTCGTTCCTTTGATTTTTCCCACCAGCAACCTCCACAGCATCACCGTCGACCGGGTCCTCACGATACTGCACCTCTAGCGAAAACCGTCTCCAGGTTTCGTCAATATCCTACACTTACACGCATACATACACGCACCTACACATATATACATATATACACCTACACACATACACAAACACATACACACAACTACCCACACACTAATGACTGCACATAGACACAAACACATATGCCTATACACGCATACACATCCCCCCCCACACACACAACTACCCACACACTCATGCCTGCACACAGACACAAACACACGTGCTGATACACACACACATACCCCAGACACACAAACACACACGCCTACATACACACTCTCGTGTTTGCAAAAAACATAATTTGAATTCAAGATGACAAAATTCAAATTATTATTATTATTTTTTTTTTTTTTTGCAATAGACAGTGTAGAATTAATGGCTCTTCCCGGTAATAATTTGCTAAAAGGAAAAATTATTGCCTTGTCTAAATCGGGAAAAAGCACTCGAAAAATAGCCGACAGTGTTAAGTTTCGCCTTTAACAGTATCCAGATGAGTCAATAGGTAATATTTGCTCTTAGATAAGTTTACTGGTTTTTAGGAATTATTATTATTATTATTTGTAAAGTGTTTGAATAATTTTCAGTGTGGTAGGAGAGGAAATTTTAGTAGCAGTAGAGGGCCGCGTGCTTTAAGCCTCATTCTGCACGAAAGTAGTAGTTGTAGCTAATTGTGAACTTTTTTTTTTTGACTTCGTCAAAAATTTAACAAAACATTAATTTGCGTGTTAGATTAAGTTGAGTTTTTGTCTATTCTTAATTATAATTTAAATACTTTTTTTTTCTATTTATTTTCTCGGTCATTGTCTGTGCATTTCAAATTAAAACTATTCTTGCAAGACAGAGATAAAATTTCAATTTTTTTTTTAATAACGTGGAAAAATATCGACCAAAAAAAAAGAGTTGTAAAAAATTATTGTTATCAACTACTAGATGCCTATCTTATTAAATGCATGTTTTTCAGAATTTAATATCTGAATATTCGTCTCCAACTTTATGACACTGGCACTCTAATTCAACTTTCTGGTCTTACTCTTTAAGCAAACAACGGGCCACACGGACCAACTGCGAGGGCTAAATGTGGCCCGCGTCTCCACTAATGTTTGGTTATCCCATTCGATGGCTGCAGTGGGTCCTAATAATGAGCACAACAGCCCTTCACCGAACACCTGGTTTAACCGAGCAATGAAGCAGGTGTCATGTCATTGAAGCCGAGAGTGCCTAAAAACTGGTGGATGAAGAAAATTTATCTCACCAGTGAGATGCCGTAAACATACAACTAATAAATTTACTTTACCTACCAGTTTATTCGCACTATTAGCTTCAATGAGGTGACTTCTGCATCCCGCCCAATTAGTTTCGATTCCAATCTGCGAAATCCGTTGCAAGGATGAAATTGTAGTGTCTGGATGGATTAAACTCACCTGTCGGGTATGCTTCGTGTAATATTGCTATAGGTGCGATAGCCTCAGGCTATAGGAAATGTTCATCTGCAAGTATATAGTACGCGAAACAATACCAAATAATAATAAGCTTTACATGAAATACACCACCATGTATTTTTGCTTTAGCCCTGGCTAATGGGCGGTAATTTAATGAAAATACTAAGATTTGTTTTCATGTGTTAAGTTACAAAATCGGAGAAATGACAAGAAGTCTGATTTCGGTTCATCTTTGTTTAAGCTAAAATAACTTTTGTCTTTTTAAATTAAGGGTTGGACCATCTCGAATCCCGTTGCTAGAAACAGCATTGGGACATTACTTTCCTAAATTGCTTTTAAGAGCCATTACATGTTTAACTGAAACCGTCAATTGTGTTATGTTTTTTTTAATATTACCACGCATTATGATCTTTCGCGTCAAATTTGGATTTGAAACAAATTCTCTTTTTTTTTTTATTACAAAAAAGCCGCTAGAACAATTACCGTGTTTGTTCACAGTGTTAATTCATATAACCAAATTTTTACCAAATAAAGTTCGAGTATGAACAGTTTGCTCATTAACGGGTATTTATATTCTCCTGTTTCTGTTTTATTTTTCAGATTGATACTTCGTTCATTTTATGTATATAGAGCAAATTTTCACGGAATAAATAAACCTTGCTTCGCTCGTGTCTCCAATCTATTTAATGCTGCGTCTTCCCACGTTGTGCGGTATATTTTTTATATTTTTGTGTGCGATGGCCCAAACTTCTGTCGATGTTCTGCGAAATTAAAAACGCGCAATTCCATTTGACATCAAAAGACTTTCTATTCATTCCAAAATAAACCTGTGACATAGGTGCAATACATTTATCAAACATATTCACATGATGATTCTAGGTATGAGGTTTGATATTTACATTTCTTTGAGGCTAATTTGCTGAAAGATTATATAAGCAATCCAATTGGTTCATATTAGAAAAGGCAAAAAGTTCCATTAATTTTAATTTGTCCTTATTCGATTTACTAAACAACGATCTATACGATGGACCAGTCAAACCCGGTCCGTCATTCTTAGGTTAATTATGATATGCAAAAATCTGTAAATATTTTAACTTTTTTTTCAAAAAAAAAAGGTTTTGACCGTAAATCGCTTTTTGGCGCAACATTATCGTCCCAAAAAGTATCGAATTACGGAAAAAAGAGAGAATTTCAAAAAATCATGAATTGAGCTGGATAATCTCGTTCTTTTCTTTGTTTACATTCCGTTACATGATAAGCCGTGACATTGAAAGAAACGTTTTCAATGTGGTGACGGTCCCTAAAACGTTTTTCGTTAATAACTCCTGTTCTACTGCACGGAAAGCAGTGAAATTTTGTACCATGGCTGTTTTTTGCGGTCTAAACATAATTATGTAGCAAAAAATAGGGGTTCCCATTTAAAAATCAAGAGTTGGTGCTCGTTTTGCTAGTTGTTCCTTTCTAGCATGTATAATGGCCGAATAATTAAAAGTGTTTCGTTTTTTTTTTTCTATGACTGTACCTGATGTTAAGGTATCAAACCCCGAGTCTCGTTCACTCTCCCTAAAAACTTATCCCATTCAAACGAAACGTAATCAACCTGAGGTTGATACACCTAATAAATACGCTCAGTAAATCTTTAAACTGGGAGTTAAAATATTTTTCACAAAACTGAGAAGTCTGTATTCATGACACTTATAGCAATTCAGTGAACGTTTTGACACATATACTTGATTTTTGCAGGAAATTTTTGAGAACCTATGAAAACCGACATATTTCGCGGAAATAATCAATTACATTTCGTATTTTTTTACAGTGCATTTAAAATAGCATGGAACATTGGTATACAACTTTATTTTTGCGAATCGGCTGACCACATAAAATTTTTGACACTATGTAAAAAGATCAGTGTCGTTTTTCGTGGCTCAATTGCTCTGTGTAGAAGATTTTTTTGGAAAAATATACTTTTTGACCGTTTTCGAGATACACTGCACGATGCTGGGCAGATACTCTTCCGTGGATAGGGAAACTAATTTATGCCCGATAGTTTCTCGTTGCTGCTTATATATCTTCTCATTTCTTATCTTGTTACTTCGTCATTTTAGCCTTTTTTTCGTATTTCAAATGCGACCTAATAAGGAACTTTAATAACGTATTTGAAAAAGTGATTAGTTGATTTCAGGGAACTGCAAATTTCGACATTAACATGAGCCCCAGACATTTTTAAAAGCAGTGGTGTGTATGAAACTACCCACCGCTTATCAATTTCAACTTGATTCGTAGAATTTGACATTTACATTGAAAAATGTAGTCTTTATTATCATCGTTTCTACGTCGATACAATGGATAACCAACCTTATCCCGTAACATAGTATTATTTGCAAATTTTAATCAACTCAAGAATAAAACTTTAGAGGATGATTTAACTTACATGATACTTAATGATGTAAAAATTATCTAGCAAAAAAAAAAGGAATTTTTTCCGCTTAAATGCAGTAATCTTCTAGAAATTATCCTGAAATACTTCTGAATTATTCAATGATCTTCCCGTTCAATGCCAGTCGTGCCTCTGGCTCCTTCACATAAAACTCAAGCGGGTTTATAATAACTACTTGGCACCTTCCTGCTACGCCAAGAAAACTTCTTAAAGTATTAACACATTGCCCCATCTTAGGCAACAGCACGGAAGTACCATGAATCTAACTTGCCTACAACTCTGGCAAAGCAACGGAACCCAAAAACATACTCGCCCGCATTGGGAGTTTGGCCACAATGGGCGGATCGTTGTCAAGACGAAGCCGATACATTTATTAAATACGCCCAGCAAATCCTTATACTGGTAGTGAAAAATATTTTTCACAACAGTGAGAAGTCTGAAATTTGTGAAACTTGTAGCAATTCAGGAAACTTTTGACGAATATACTTGATTCTCTCAGGATGTGGATAAAACTCTGTAAAATCCAGAAACATTTTTGGAAATAATCAGTAACGTTTCGGCATTTTTTTAGTGTAGATGTCAAACGCTGATAACGTTGCATCGATTAATTAACTTACACAGCCATCTATTAGGAATTTTTAGAACTAAACAATTAATTCACACTATTATTGCATAATTAATATGGAATTTGCAGTAAAAAATTATAAAAACTATCCTATCTTTTAAGTTGGACCAAATGACACATAGATATGAAATTTGAGAAAAATCGGTTGAGTAGTTTCGGAGTTTACCCCGAACAAACATCGTGACACGAGATTTTTATATATATAGACTAGCTGACCCAGCCACGCGTTGCTGTGGCAAAGAAGTTAGATTAAAATAAACGTTTACTCATTATTTTGATAGAATCAAATAAATATTTTTAATAGAGCTTAAAATGGTATAGCCTATTTTAAAACATATGAGATTGATAATGGGCGTGATTCAATGTAAAAACGATTCATAAATGTTCCTGGAAAATTATGGACAGCTTATGTGGCCAATTTCGCCAGTAACATGTCATGCCAAAACCCGGAAAGTTTTCCGATAAAAGTTAATAACCTTCCTGAAATTATCTCGGAAGCCTCTTGAAAAATTCAAAGATCTTTCTGTTTGAAGCTAGTCGTGTTTCTGGAACTTTAGTGTAAACTTAGGAAGGGATTTAGCACCTTTCTGATTTATTAAGGAACTTCTATAAGCAGTAATGCAAACATAGCCAAAGCTTAGCCAGAACTGCAAGCAAGTATCGAAAATTTTTACTCAATAACGTTTCGGATTTTTTTTTTTTTTTTTAACAGTGCAGGCTGAAGAAAGTACTTATTGAATTCAGTAAGTACTAACTAAATTTTTTATGGAAAAAGCACTGTACTTACGCTTAGTAAATTTTTTAAGTATGACTTCGGCCAAAAAAAAAAGCAAAAATAACTTGAAAGTGATAGTAAATATCGAAACTGATTGTAAAATAACCGAATATATAAACTAAGCATAAACCACCATACACTTTTAGACTCTACACTACATTTTATTCCCCTCAGCTTTCTCTATAGTTCGTAATCAATAACTTCTTTACAAAAAACACTAACTAAATTAAAAACATGTAAAAATTAATTTTTTTCAATGAAGTAGATAACATTGACTTCGAACTATTGTTTCTATTATTTGAAAACTGAAAACTGTCTAAGCACTAAGTTGTGCTTAATGTTCTTGCTTAACCAGTCTTTTTCTAATACGCAAAGTATGATAACTTTCCACTTGTGAGTAGGCGATATATGGTTGCCCATGAGAGAAATATTTATGTTTCAAGTCCAAACCGAAGGAAGACTTGTTTATTCTTGAGATGTATTTATGAACTTTGCGAAAGCTAAGCGAAGCAAAAATTGAAGCCTTTCAAATGTGTTTGAAAATTATGACGCTATTAATGGATTACGTTGCAAGCACAAACATTTCTCCTTTAAACTTTCCCGTCAATATTGTTGACTTTTGATGAAGAAATGTGTACCTTTGCGGAATTTAGGTAGGTTTAAATCGCGAAAAAGAATAAATTGTTGAGCCAATTTTCAACCGGAAATCGTGAAGTCCCATTCCTAGTGTATCGAGGGAATTTAAAAATTCAGTTGGAATGTTTACTGCTTTGTTTTCATCGACAACTGTATAGGCTTGTTCAGCATCAATGGGGAGCTTTTTTTTCCAGCCGTCAGTAATGGCTCATTATTCGCAATAATTGTAGCTAAGACAGCGTCATTGCTCTGTTGTTATACGTTGCAAATCAGTGTTAACTAAGTCGGTGGCCCAACTATCAAGTGACGGCATATCATAATAACTAAGTGGAAAATTTGAAATTGAAAAGCAAAAACCTTCAGTTAAAACTAAAGCTTCATATTCATCTCTGGTGTAAAATCTGGATTTGGACATTTGTGTGTTTGTTAAACTTTATGAAATACGTCTTCAAACGTGAAATTTATATAGTTTCTCCTTAAAAAATGATGATTGTGTTGGATAGTATGTCGTCAAAATTATTTTAAACAGTTGGCGAATACTGTTTCTCCCTAAGTCAAACCAGCATTAGAAAGTGTCAACTCCCAATGACTTTGTGCGACCAATAAATACAATTTGCGACATGCAACGGGATATGTATTTGACAGTCGACAATTGACGATCCACAAAAATTCCTGTCTGTTCGGGAATGTTTACCGAAATTAAAACTGCTACAAAACCAGCGCGATTACAGAGGCAATTATGGTTTTAAAAAAATTAAATTTATCTGGGAATGGACTTTCAATTAGTTCACTTTTCGTCTCAACGGCAGTGTAAAAATTGTCTGGCTCTTTGTTGTACTGTATATTTTGATGGAGTTCAATTTCACCGTTTCCAATACCCAGCAGTTGCTTCGAAAATACTTGTGCGATTAGATTATTTTGCGTTTATACTCGCATGTTCATGGCCAATCGCATTATCTCGACATTACGCTATAAAAACGATTGTTTTAAACATGCGTTGATTTCATGGGAATAACTGGTAATGTCTGCCGTAAGTCCCCAGACAGTATTCAGATGATTTCGCCTAAAAGTTTATCGTTGCCGTTCAAATCTTGCACAATCCTAGGATGTGCTTCGAATGAATGCTTTTACTCATGAGCCATAGTACACTTATCCCAAATTGTAATTTCACTCTCTTGCAACACTACAGCCATACTACGTTTCTTTTTTCTTTAATGTTACTCATTGCGTTTTGTTTGTTATGAATATTTAATTGGCAGCTTTAAACTGAATGTGCTGTTCGTCTACCATCTAAAAAAAGTAGCAGCAATGCCTGACGATGCAATTGTCACTGCAATTTTCTGTTGCGAACGTATCTTTGCAAGAATTAATGATATTAAAAATTTCTTGGGGAACAAAATAAAGAAAATAATTGTTTTCCGGTTAAATTCATTAACCTTCCTGAAACAAACCTGGAATATTTTTAACGAATTCAGTAGTCTTCTTGGTTAAAGGCAGTTATGATTCAAGCACCTTCAGCTAAGTCTAACGCAGGCTTAATATAATAGCCTGGAACCTTCCTGCTTTTCTAAGAAAGCTCTCAAAGCATTAATACACGCGTTGTCAACGCGAAGCCAGACTCTCAAGCAAGTAGCTCGAGTGTAACTCCTCGGCAACTCTTGCAAAGTTTCGTGATCCAGATATCTTTCGCACTCATTGGGTGTTGAGTCAATCTGGACGATTCGTAATCGCTCCGAAACCAAAACACCTATTAAATACGTTTGGTTAATCTTGATACTGGTGGAGAAAAATACTTTTCACAACGGTGTGAAATCTGCAATTTGTAGCTATTCAAGGAAACGTTTTGAAAAATATAGTTGATTTTCTCAGGAAGTAAATAATAACCTGTAATATCCCGAAACGTTATATGGAAATTCTAAGCAGTATTTCTGAGTTTTTTTATCATGGTGTTTCTAGCAGTAAGTCATACGATGTTAGAGTTTTATCGATTAATTAACTTATACCGCCATCTATTAAGAATTTTTAGAACTAAACAATTAAATCAGACTATTATTGCATAATTAATATTAAATTTGCAATAAAAAATTATAAAAACTATCCTATCTTTTAAGTTGGACCAAATGACACATAGATATGAAATTTGAGAAAAATCGGTTGAGTAGTTTCGGAGTTTACCCCGAACAAACATCGTGACACGAGATTTTTATATATATAGATTTTTCAATAAAGTAGATAACATTGACTTTGAACTATTGTTTCTATTATTTGAAAACTGAAAACTGTCTAAGCGCTAAGTTGTGCACAATGTTCTTACTTAACCAGTATTTTGCTAATACGAAAAGTATGATAACTTTCCACTTGTGAGTAGGCGATATATGGTTGCCCATGAGAGAAATATTTATGTTTCAAGTCCAAACCGAAAGAAGACATTGTTTGTTCTTGAGATCTATTTATGGTCTTTGCAAAAGCTAAACGAATCAAAAAGTGAAGCCTTTCAAATGTGTTTAAAAATTATGACGCTATTAATGGATTACGTGGCAACACAAACATTTCTCCTTTAAACTTTCCAGTCAAATTTGTTGACTTTTGATGAAGAAACGTGTACCGTTGCGTAATTTAGGTGGGTTTAAATCGCGAAAAAGAATAAATTGTTGCGCCAATTTTCAACCAGAAATCGTGTAGTCGCATTCCTGGTGTATCCAGGGAATTTAAAAATTCAGTTGGAATGTTTACTGCTTTGTTTTCATCAACAACTGTATAGGCTTGTTCAGCATCAATGTGGAGCTTTTTTTCCAGCCGTCAGTAATGGCTCATTATTCGCAAAAAATGTAGCTAAGACAGCGTCATTGCTCTGTTGTTATACGTTGCAAATCAGTGTTAACTAAGTCTGTGGCCCAACAATCAAGTGACGGCATATCATAATAACTAAGTGGCAAATTTGAAATTGAAATGCAAAAACCTTCAGTCAAAAATAAAGCTTCATATTCATCTCTGGTGTAAAATCTGGATTTGGACATTTGTGTGTTTGTTAAACTTTATGAAATACGTCTTCAAACGTGAAAGTTATATAGTTTCTTCTTTAAAAAATGATGATTGTGTTGGATAGTATGTCGTCAAAATTGTTTTAAACAGTTGACGAATACTGTTTCTCCTTATGTCAAACCTGCATTAGAAAGTGTCAACTCCCAATGATTTTGTGCGACCAATAAATACAATTTGCGACATGCATCGGGATATGTATTTGACAGTCGACCATTGACGATCCACAAATATTCCTGTCTGTTCGGGAATGTTTACCGAAAACAAAACTGCTACAAAACCAGCGCGATTACGGAGGCAATTACGATTTAAAAAAAAAAAATAAATAAATTTATCTGGAAATACACTCTCAATTAGTTCACTTTTCGTCTCAATGGCAGTGTAAAAATTGTCTGGCTATTTGTTGTACTGTATGTTTTGATACAATTGAGTTGAATTTC
The DNA here is from genome assembly GCF_026930045.1 of Uloborus diversus. Lineage (NCBI taxonomy): Eukaryota > Metazoa > Arthropoda > Arachnida > Araneae > Uloboridae > Uloborus > Uloborus diversus. The sequence goes on along the minus strand of NC_072740.1, from coordinate 106,108,985 downwards.
ATCGTTTCCAATACCCAGCATCTACTTAGAAAATACTTGTAGGATTAGATTATTTTGCGTTTATACTCGCATGTTCATGGCCGATCGCATTATCTCGACTTTACGCTATAAAAACGATTGTTTTAAACATGCGTTGAATTCATCAGAATAACTGGTAATGTCTGCCGGAAGTCCCCAGACAGTATTCAGACAATTTCGCCTGAAAGTTTATCGTTGCCATTCAAATCTTGCACAATCCTATGACGTGCTTCGAATGAATGCTTTTACTCATGAGCCGTAGTACACTTATCCCAAATTTTAATTTCACTCTCTTGCAACACTACAGCCATTCCACGTTTTTTTATTCTTTAATGTTACAGATTGCGTTTTGTTGAATATCTAATAGGCAACTTTAAAGCTGAATGTACTGTTCGTCTACCATCTAAAAAAAGTAGCAGCAATGCCTGACGATGCAATTGTCACTGCAATTGTCTGTTGCGAACGTATCTTTGCAAGAATTATTGTTATTAAAAATTTCTTGGGGAACAAAATAAAGAAAATAATTGTTTTCCGCTTAAATTCATTAACCTTCCTGAAATTAACCTGGAATATTTTTGAAGAATTCAGTAGTCTTCTTGGTTAAAGGCAATTATGGTTCTTGCACCTTCAGAGAAGCCTAACGCATGTTTAATATAATAGCCTGGAACCTTCCTGCTTTTGTAAGAAAGCTCTCAATGCACGCATTGCTAAAGCAAACACAGACTCTCAAGCAAGAATCGCGAATGTAACTCCTCTGCAAGTCTGGCAAAGCTTCATGATCCAGATATCTTTTCGCACTCATTGAGTGTTGAGTCAATCTGGACGAATCGTAATCGCTCCGAAACCGATACACCTGTTAAATGCGTTTAGTTAATCTTGATACTGGTGGCGAAAAATATTTTTCACAACGGTGTGAAATCTGCAATTTGTAGCAATTCAAGAAAACGTTTTGAAAAATATAGTAATTTTCTCAGGAAGTGAATAATAACCTGTAATGTCCCGAAACACTATATGGAAATTCTAAGCAACGTTTCTGAGTTTTTTATCATGGTGTTTTTAGCAGTAAGTCATACGATGTTAGAGTTATATCGATTAATTTAACTTACACCGCCATCTATTAAGAATTTTTGGAACTAAACAATTAATTAACACTATTATTGCATAATTAATATGAAATTTGCAATAAAAATTATAAAAACTATCCTATCTTTTAAGTTGGACCACATGACACATAGATATGAAATTTCAGAAAAATCGGTTGAGTAGTTTCGGAGTTTACCCCGAACAAACATCGTGACACCAGATTTTTATATATATAGACTAGCTGACCCAGCCACGCGTTGCTGTGGCTGAGAATGGAAATAATTTTTTACTCATTGCTTTTATAGGATCAAATTAATATTTTTAACAAAGCTGTAAAAATTTCCGTTGATTTTGAATCACATTGAATGGATAATGGTCGTGTTTGCCCGAAGCAACGTCGTCCATACCTATTCACTCTCTTTCAGCACTTAATTAGCACGGCCGGACCGTACTCAACTGGAAGCCCATTCACTTTATAAATACGCCCAGTTAATCTTTAAACTGGAAGATAGAAATGTTTTTCACAACAGTGAGAAAACTGCATTCGTGCAACGTGTAGCAATTCAGAGAACTTTTTGACAATTATACTTGATTTTTCCAGGAAGTGGATAAAAACCACTGAAATCCTGAAACGTTATACTTAAATACTCAGAAACGTTTCGGAAATTTTTTGCAGTGTACTTACTTCGTCAAATAGTGCAAAATAACTTGAAAGTGGTAGGTTCAGTATTAGAATGTTGAAATTAAGCATTAACCAATATACAGATTTTGCAAGCACAGTTTATTCATGTCAGCCTTAACTATAGTTTTTAATTAATGACTTCTCACAAAATATACTACATAATTTGATAAGCTATAAAAGAGGGATTTTATGAATAAGGTTGATAACATTAATTTCGAACTATTGTTTCGAGTATTTTAGATTATTAAAATTGAAAATTATCTAACTAATTTGTTCACAATATTTTTGGTTAATCTGTCTTTGCTTACATGAACAGATTTGATGGTTTTTCCACACATGAGCAGGTTACATGTAGTTGTGCTCATTGGAGAAACACCTATTTTTCTAGATCAAACCGCCATTGTTTGGCCTTGAGATCTATTTATGTTTATCGCGAAGGCTAAGCGAAGCGGAAAATGAAGCCTTCTAAGCTGTATTGGAGATTCTGACGATATTAATGGAATGCATGGTAGCAGGATAATTTCTCCTTTAAACTTTTCCAATAAAATTGCTGCTTCAAGAAAATTTCCGGTGACCCTTCTGATACTATACGTGTATATTTGTAAAAAACCTAGATGGGTTTAAATTATGGAGAAGATTAATTGCTGAATTAATTTTCAACTGAAAATTGTCTAGTGTCATTCCTGGTATATCCAGATAATTTAAAATTCAATTGGAAACTTCACTGATTTGTTCTAATCAGCAATTGTATCGATTGATTTAAATGATTTCAAATTACCGGGCAACAACTGTTGCATTTAAAAGATAATTGCGTCTGCATCAACGTTTTTTCCTGCCAAAATGGCGCGATTACAGAGGCAGTCATAGTAAAAAAAAATAAACTTATTCGGGAATACACTCTCAATTAGTTCACTTTTCGTCTCAATTGCAGTGCAGAAAGTGTCGGGCTAATTGATATATTGTGTATTTTGATTCATTTCAGTTTCACTGTTTCCAATAAACAGCAGTTGCTTAGAAAATACTTGTGCGAACACATCATTTTGCGTTTGTACTCGCATGTTCGTGGTCAATCGCATCATCTCGACATTACGCGATTAATACGATGGTTTTAAACATGCGTTGATTTCATCGGAATAACTGGTAATGTCTACCGGAAGTCCCCAGACAGTATTCAAACAATTTCGCCTAAAAGTTTATCGTTGCCGTTCAAATCTTGCATAATCCTCTGATGTGCTTCGAATGAATGCTTTTACTCATTGCCATAGTACACTAATCCCAAATTATAATTTCACTCTCTTGCAACACTACAGCCATTCCGCGGTTTTTTTTCTTTAATGTTACACATTGCGTTTTGTTTGTTACCAATATCTAATTGGCAACTTTAAAGCTGAATGTGCTGTCCGTCTACCATCTAAAAAAGGTTGCAGCGATGCCTGACGATGCAATTGTCACTGCAATTTTCTGTTGTGAAAGTATCTTTGCAAGAATTAATGATATTAAAAATTTCTTGGCGGAAAAAAAGAAAGAAAATAAATGTTTTCTGTTTTAATTCAGTAACCCTCCAGAAATTATCCTGGAATATTTTTGAAAAATTCAGTAGTCTTCTTGGTTAAAGCCAGTTATGATTCTGCTACCTTCAGAGCAGATTAACGTAGGTTTAACATAACAACCTGGAACCTTCTTGCTCTTTTAAGAAAGCCAGCTCTCAGAGCATTATTGCAAACTTTAAGCCAAACTCCCCGGCAAGTAGCTCGAATTCAACTTGTCTGCAACTACTTGCATTGCTTCGTGATCCAGATATCTTTCCGCTCGCATTGGGAGCAGAGTCAATCTGGACTACCCGTCATCGAGCTTTAACCCATACACCAAATAATTACGTTCAGTTAATCTTGATACCGGTGGAGAAAAATATTTTTCACAACGGTGTGAAATCTGCAATTTGTAGCAATTCAGGAAACTTTTTGACAAATATAATTGACTTTCTCAGAAAGTGAATAAAGACCTGTTAAATCCTAAAACATTATATGGAAATAAAAGCAACGTTTGGAATTTTTTTTATTATAGTGTTTTCAGCAGTAGGTCAAAAGGATGTTAAAGGTCTATCGATAACTTACACCGCCATCTATTAAGAATTTTTATAACTAAACAATTAATACACACTCTTAATGTGCAATAAACATTTTATTTGCAATTAAAAATTATAAAAACCATCCTATCTTTTAAGTTGGACCAAATTACAGATAGGTATGAAATTTGATAAAAATCGGTCCAGTAGTTTCGGAGTTTACCCCGAACAAACATCGTGACACGAGATTTTTATATATATAGGCTAGCTGACCCAGCCACGCGTTCCTGTGGCTGATAATGATAAATTTTTTTACTCATTATTTTCATACGATCAAATTATATTTTAAACAAAGCTGGAAAATATTCGGTCGATTTTAAATCACAATGAATTGAGAATGGTCCTGTTTGGCCGAAGTAGGAACTTGTTAAATTTAATAAGTACTAACTAAACTTTAAACATTTTTAAAAATTAAGTTCAAACTTGTTTAGCCGATTTTAAAACATGTGAGGTTGATAATAGGCGTATTAGTCCGAAAGAAGTACTTATTAAATTACTTACTAAACTTACCATTAGTAAATTTTGTAAGTACAACTTCGACCAAACATACACAATTACTTGAAATTAATAGTAAATATCGAAACTGGTTGTAAAATATCGGAACGTAGAAATTTAGTATATACCAACATACAGTTTTAGAACGTATTCTACATTTTATCCATTTCAGCTTTATCTAAAGTTTGTAATCAATGGCTTCTTTACAAAATACAATAAGTAAATTAAAAATATATAAAAATTAAATTTTAAAAATGAGGTAGATAACATTTATTTCGAATTGTTTTTTCTATTACTTGAAAACTGAAACAGTCTAAGCACTAAGTTGTGCACAATAGTCTTGCTTAACCTGTCTTTTGCTAACACGAATAGGTATGATGACTTTCCCACTCGTGAGTAGGCGATAGATAGTTTTCCCAGGAGATAAATGTGTATATTTCAAGTATCAACCGAAAATAGACATTGTTTTGTCTTAAGATATTTATAGGGTGATTGAAAAAGCTAAACGCTTTGAAAGTTGAAGCCTTCTAAATGTGTTTCAAAATTATGACGCTATTAATGGAAGTACGTGGCAACACAAAAAATTCTCTTTAAAACTTTCCTGTCAAAATTGTTGACTTTTCATGAATAAATGTGTATCGTTGCATACTCTAGGTGGGTTTAAAGTGTGAAAAAGAATAATTGGCGAACCAATTTTTAACCAGAACTCATATATTGGCATTCTTCGTATATCCAGGAATTTAAAAATTCCAATGGAATGCACACCACTTTGCTTTCATCAACAACTGTATTACTTTGTTGATGAAAGTTGTTCAGTATCAAAGGACAGCATAATTTGATTATGAATATTTTTTATTCAGCTGTCAGTTGGCTCATTTTTTGCAATGATTGTAGCTAAGACAGCGTCATTGCACTTTTCTCGTTGCAAATAAGTGTTAACTAAGTCGGTTGCCAATCGATCAGGTGGTAGCACACCATAATGACTTAATAACAAATTTGAAATTGAAATGCGTAAGTCTTCAATCAGCACTAAAGCTTCATTATACATCTCTGGTGTAAAATCCAGATTTGGACATCGTTGTGTTCGTTTAACTCTATGGAGTACGTCTTCATACAAAAAATTTATATAGTTTCCCCACAGAAATGATGATTGTGTTGGATAAAATGTCGTCAAAATTACTTGAAACAGTTGACGAATACTGTTTGTCGTTATATCAAAGCTGCATTAAAAAGTGTCTACTCCCAATGATTGTGTGCCACCAATAATTACAATTCGCGACATGCATCGTGATGTTTATTAAACACTCGACAATTAACGGTCCACAATTATTCCTGAATGTTAAACGAAAACGAATGCAAAAAAAAAAAAAAATATTTACTTTTTTCAGATGCACAGTTTTGTTTTGGATACAGTTTTGGTGTTAATGTCTTGGCCCTATTTACACCTGGTATTGATGAATGTTGCGTTCTTTGTTTACTTGGCTTCCAGAATTCCTGATTTTATTCAACACTGTAAAAACAATTAAGAATCATCCTGAAAAATTATGGGCAGGAAATACGCCCAATGTCTGTCAATAACATGTCTTGCCAAAAATAAGAACGTTTTCCACTAAAAGTCAGAAACCTTCCTAAAACTATTCTGAAGTCTCTGTGAAGAATTTAGAAACCTCTCCGATTAGAGACAATTTTTTCACTGAAACCTTCAGAGAGAACCTAAGTAAGTTTAAAAGATATAGCTTGGCACATTTCTTGATTTATCAAGAAAGTACCAAAAGCTTTATCGCAACCATAGCCACTGTTAAGACGGGCTTGCAAGCATGCACCAAGAATTCTACTTGCTTCTTACTCCTAAGAAAATACGAAGTACAGAAACACATTTGCTGACATTGGGAGTTAAGCCATTCTCGACGGGCCACGAGCACGTTAGTGAAGTTAATTATGATAAAAATTCACTAACCTTCCTGGACATATCCTGGAATCTTTTTCAAGAATTTAGTAGTCTCTCCGGTTATTTAGTCGTAAGTTTAATGTAACAGCTTAGCACTTGCCTACTTTCGCAAGTAAGATTCAAAAGCATTTCTGCAACCATGGCTAAGGCTCCTATATAAGGGGAGCTGACTTATCCGACATTTTGGGTCCAAAATTGTTGGGCGAAAAAAATAGTATTTGTACAAAAACCTCATTGCAGAGAACTGGTGTCCAAGCTTTCGATGTGTTCCCTGATGCATGCTTGATTATTTTATTCTGTAGATGAAAGCTATTTAATTAATACAAATTAAAAACAAATAAGGTGTGAAAATGAAGTTTATTACAGTAAACATTTTCCGATCCTTTTTTGCTGAATTTTTGAACTAAGTTATATTTCTAGATTCACCTTAAGTGACGTTTTACTCAACTCAATATCAATTGTTTTACGACATATCAACCAGCGAATATTATAACGTATTTATAAACACTAGAAACGAGGTTGGATCCAATTTTGTCTTGGAACCAAAATGTCGGATAAGTCAGCCTGGCCTATTCAAGGGGCTCTAACCATGGCAAAAGCTACGACAGAATTTCAAGCACATACTATGAACTTAACTGCAAAGCTAAAAAGCGCTAACTCATTCACTGGCACTGAGAGTTTATCCCATGCGGACGAAACATACTAATGATGAAGTCGATACACTTAATAAATACGCTCAGTAAATCTTTAAACTGGGAATTAAAATATTTTTCACAATAGTGAAAAGTCTGCATTCATGATACTTGTAGTAATTCAGTAAACGTTTTGACACATATACTTGATTTTTACAGGAAATTGTTGAGAACCTATGAAAAAAGACATGTTACGCGGAAATAATCAGTGACATTTCGTATTTTTTTACAGTGCATTTAAAATAGCATGGAATATTGGTATAGTAAAACCTGTAAAGTTGATCACCCTTGTAAGTTGACCACCTGTCTAACTTAACCGCTATTTTCAGGCACAGAATTAGATCTATTTCATATAATTCAACCTCTATAAGTTGACCACCTGTTTAAGTTGACCGCAAAAGTAGTGCACCGCAAGTGGTCAACTTACACAGGTTTCACTGTATATAACTTCATTTTTGCGAATCGGCTGACCACATAAGATTTTTGACTCTATGTAAAAAGATCAGTGTCGTTTTTGGTGCCTCAAGGGCTCTGTGTAGAAGATTTATTTGGAAAAATATACTCCTTGACCGTTTCCGCGATGTACTGCAAGATGCTGCAAGATGCTCTTTCGTGGATAAGGAAACTAAATTATGCCCGATAGTTTCTCGTTGCTGCTTAAAAATCGTCTCATTTCTTATCTTGTTATTTCGTCATTTTAGTCTATTTTTCGACCTAATAAGGAACTTCAATAACGTATTTGAAAAACGTATTTCATTTCAGTTAAAAACAGTGGTAAATATGGAACTACCCGCCGCTTATCAATTTTAACTTGATTTGTAGAATTTGACATTTACATTGAAAAATGTAGCCTTTATTATCATCGTTTCTACGTCGATACAATTGATAACCAACCTTATCCCGTAACATAGTATTATTTGCAAATTTTAATCAACTCAAGAGTAAAACTTTTTGAGGATGGTTTAACTTACATGATGCATAATCATGTAAAAAAATCTAAACAAAAAAAATTCTAAATAAATAAATTTTTTTAAAAAAAACGAAATCCTTTCCGCTTTAATTCAGGAATCTTCGAGAAATTATCCTGGAATATTTCTGAATTCTTTAATGATCTTTCCGCAGAAGGCCAGTCGTGTCTCTAGCCCTTTCACAGAAAACTTAAGCGTGTTTACAACAACTGCTTAGCACCTTCCTGCTATGCCAAGAAAGCTTCTAAAAGCATTAACACGTGGATAAATCTAAGTCAGAAAAGTAAGAAAGTACCAGGTATCCAACGCGCCGCCAAAACTGGCCAAACAACGGAACACAACAACACTCTCCCGCATTGGGAGTTTAGTCAGTATGAACGGACCATGATCGAGGTGAAGCCGATATATTTATTAAATTCGCCCAGCTAATCTTTATACTGGTGGCGAAAAAAAATTTTAACAACAGTGAGAAGTCTGCATTTCTGAACTTGTAGCAATTCTGGAAAATTTTGACAAATATACTTGATTTTCTCAGGAAGTGGATAAAAACCTGTAAAATCCCACAATATTCTTTGGAAATAATCAGCAACGTTTTTACAATTAATTTTTTGACAGTGTAGATATCAAACGATGATAACGTTGTATCGATTAATTATCTTACACCGCCATCTATTAAGAATTTTTAGAACTAAACAATTAATTCATACTATTATTGTATAATGAACATCTAATTTGCAATAAAAAATTATAAAAACTATCCTATCTTTTAAGTTGGACCAAATGACACATAGGTATGAAATTTGATAAAAATCGGTTGAGTAGTTTCTGAGTTTACCCCGAACAAACATCGTGACACGAGATTTTTATATATATAGACTAACTGACCCAGCCACGCGTTGCTGTGGCGAAGAAGTTGGATTTAAATAAACGTTTACTCATTACTTTGATAGAATCAAATAAATATTTTTAATAGAGCTTAAAATAGTATAGCCGATTTTAAAACATATGAGATTGACTAGCTGACCCAGCCACGCGTTGCTGTGGCGAAGTAGTTGGATTAAATATTCTTTTACTCAGTATTTTGATAGAATCTAATTAATATTTTTAGTGAAGCTTAAAATAGTCTAGCCAATTTTAAAACATATCATATGAAATTGATAATGGGCGTGTTAGGCTGCATTAAGTACTCATTGAATTTACTAAGTACTAACTAAATTTTCAATGGCAAAAGAACTATACTTACGCTTAGTAAATTTTGCAAGTATGACTTTGGCCATAAATCAAACAAAATAACTTGATAGTGATAGTAAATATCGAAACTGATTGTAAATAATCGGAACGTAGAAAATAAGCATAAACCAACATACACTTTTAGAATGCAAACTACATTTTATTTGTCTCAGATTTCTCTATAGTTTGTAATCAATACCTTCTTTACAAAATATATTAACTAAATTAAAAACATATAAAAATTAAATTTATAAGTGAGGTAGATAACATTGACTTCGATCAGTGTTTCGATTATTTGAAAACTGATAATTATCTAAGCACTAAGTTATGCACAATATTCTTGTTTAACCTCTGTTTTGCTAACACGAATATGTATGATAACTTTCCCTATTGTGAGCAAGCGATAGATAGTTTCCCGTGAGAGAAACATGTATGTTTCTAGTCCGAACCGAAAGTAGACATTGTTTGGTCTTGAGATCTATTTATGGTCTTTTTAAAAGCTAAACAAATCGGAAATTGAAGCCTTCGAAATGTGTTTGACAATTACGACGCTGTAAATGGTTTACGTGACAACACAAAAATTTCCCCTTTAAACTTTTCCGTCAAAATTGTTGAAATTTTGATGAAGAAACGTGTACCGTTGCATAATCTAGGTGGGTTTTAACGGTGAAAAAAAATAATTCGTGAACCAATTTTCAACCGGAAACCGTCTAGTATATCCAGAGAATTTAAAAATTCAGTTGGAATGTTTACGACTTTGTTTTTATCGAAAACTGTAGAGCCTTGTTTAACATCAACGGTTAGCATAATCTGATTATGATGTTTTTTCCAGCTGTCAGTAATGGCTCATTATTTACAATAATTGTAGCTAAGACAGCGTCATTCCACTTTTTTTTCTCATTGTAAATCAGTGTTAACAAACAGGTGACCAATCGATCAGGAAATATCATACCATAATGACTAAACAACAAAACTGAAATTGGAATGCATAAATCTTAAATCAACACTAAAGCTTCATCATATATATTTGGTGTAAAATCTTGATTTGAACATCGGTGTGTTTGTTTAACTCTATGGAGTACATCTTCAAGCATAAAATTTATATAGTTTCCCCGCAGAAAGGATGATTGTGTTGGATATTATATCGTCAAAAATTATTGGATATTATATCGTCATCTTAAATAGTTGACGAATACTGTTTCTCGTTATGCAAAACCTGCATTAGAAAATGCAACACCCAATGATTGTGTGCTACTAACTATTACAATTTACGAAATACATCGTGATATGTACTAAGCACTCGACAAATAACGGTCTGCAAATATTCCCGTCTGTTCGGGAATGTTCAACGAAAACAAATGCAAAAACAACATTCACTTTGTTTTGGATGAACAGTTTTGTTTTGGATAAAGTTTTGGTCCCAATATCTTGGCTTTAATTTTTAATTATGCCGGAGATTGATGAATGTTGTGTTCTTTGTTTGCGTTGCTTCCATGATTTTTTTTATTTTTTTCAACTCTGTAAAATTAATTAAGAAATGTCCTGGAAAAAAAAGGACAGCGAATACGGCGAATTTCTTCCAGTAACGTATCATGCAAAGAAATAGGAAAGTATTCCACTTGCTTGTTACTCTTTGAAATTTATGGAATCCAGAGACTCACTTCCTCCTATTGGAAGTTACGTTCATCTGGACGGACCATGACAACGGTAGTGAAGTCAGTTCTTTACTACAATTCATTAACCTTACTGAAATTATCCTGGAATCTTTTTCAAGAATTCAGTACTATCCTAGGCTAAGGGCCAGTCGTGTCGCTGGACCGTCAGAAAAACTTAGGTAAGTTCGAATACAAAGCTTGACACCTCTCTATTTTTCCAAGAAAGCGCCAACAGTAATGCTAATAGCATGGCGAAAAGTAAGACAGACTTGCAACCAAGTACCATAAGTCTAACTCGCCTACTATTTCTGCAAATCTCCGGAACCCAGAGGCTCATTTACTCCATCTGGGAGCTTTTAGAAAATGCAGACGGAACGTAGTTGATCTGAAGCCGATACACTAAATAAATACGCTCAGTTAATCTTTAAACTGGGAGCAAAACATATTTTTCGCAACAGTGAGAAGTCTGCAATCATGACGTTTATAGCAATTCAGGAAACTTTTTGACGCAGATACTTGATTTCCAAATAAAATTGTTAAGGACCCGTGAAATCCCAAGATGTTCCACGAAAATAATCAGGGACATTTCGGGTTTTTTTACAGTGCATGTAAAATAGAGTGGAACATTAGTAAATAATTGTGTTTATTAGAATCGGGTCAAACGCATTACGTTTTTGACAACGTAAAAAAAAAAAAAATCAGGGTCGTTTTTGGTGTTCAAGTGCTTTTCGTAGAAAATATCTTCGGTAAAAAATACTCGTGGACCGTTTCCAAGATGTACTGCAAGATGCTGTACAGAAAAGTCTCTTTCGTACATGGGGAAACTAAACTGTACCAGATAGCTTCGTTGCTGCTTATATATCCACTCTTCGCTCACAGTGCTTTATTTCGTCAATTTTGTCCATATCTCGTACCTCAAACGCGACCTAATAAGGCTTAAATAACGTATTTGACAATGTATTTAGTGGGATTCGCAGAACTGCAAAACTTGAAATTTATATGAGCCTCATACGTTTTAAAAACAGTGGTGAGTATTTAACTACCCGCTGCTTATCAATTTCAACTGGATTTGTAGAATTTGACATTTACATTGAAAAATGTGGTCACTATTCTCATCGTTTCTACGGCGATACAATTGCCATCGATATCCGCAACATAGTATATTTTGCAAATTTTAATAAACTTAAGAATAAAAAGTTTTGAGGATAAATTAACTTAGAGCGCCATCTATTAAGAATTCATGCAACTAAACACTCAATACACACGATAATTGCATAATTAGCTTTTAATTTGCAATAATAAATAATAAAAAGTAGCCTATCTTTTAAGTTGGACCAAGTTACATATAGTTGTGAAATTTCATTAAAATCGGTTCAGTAGTTTCGGAGTTTACCCCGAACAAACATCGTGACACGAGATTTTTATATATATAGATAATGGGCGTGATTAGTAGGGAGATAATGTATGTTTACCGACAGCAGGCGCAATGCGCAATGCATTGCGCCTGTGACCTCCGGGTTGCGCCTGTGACCTCGCCTGGTTGCGCCTCCCCACCGCCTCTGACCTCCGCCTGTGACCTCCGCATCTGACCTTGGGTTGAGCCGCCTCCCCGGGGCGGCCGCGTTTTCGCACGACCGCGTTTTCGCGCTTTGTCATGAAAGATTAAGAGGGTTTAGTTTCGGTTTCGGAATAAGTTATTGGACTTTGTCGTTTTTTACTTTTAGAGAATGGCAACACTTTGTAGAAGATTAGGAGGTTTTTACTTTTTGGATGGCAACTCCAAAGTTTTTAGTTTTCGAGTGGCAACACTTGTTGCTATGTTTTTACTTTTCGATTTTCACTTTTAAGAACGTTCGTGGCGCCATCTATTCGGACTTTGAATATTTTTTTTCTGGACTTAGAATATTTCCATGAATTTAATTATTTTTATTTTTACAGAGTGTCGGAGTTGGGAATCGAACCAGCAACCACCAAAAGATCTCAGTGGCTGTCAGATTTTTGACGCACGCAAACTGACCAAGCCACTGAGATCTTGTTTAGCAAGCGTAAATTATCATCTCAATATAATTTTCAGAAGAAGTAAATGCTCGTGTCGCCATATGTTGGAGAAGAAATTTGTTGATTTTTTTCAAGTATACTGGACTTTATAATTTTTTCCTGACTTTAACTATTTTTATATATTTAGGTGTTCAATTGTTTTTATGCATATTTACATTTGAAATATTTTTCGAACTTTATCATTCTTTCATATATTTTGAACTTTAATGTGTTTCCCGTCATATAGCACTTTGATTATTTTTCGCGATTTTCACACTTTGATTATATTTATGAGTTTCATTATTTTCAAGTACTCTTGGCGTTTAACATTTTTTCGGATCTATAAAGTTTTTTTTTTTTTTCAATCAAGTTAGAATGTAAGAGACTTTATCTTATTCATATATTTCAAACTTTATCATTTTTACATTTAAAATTATTTTCGCGCCTTTTGAATTCCATAGTTTTTCTGACTTAGTTTATTTTCAATCATTTTCGAGCTTAGATTCTATTCGTTTGGTTGATTTATTTTCTTGCTTTGATAGAATATTTTTCACGTTTTTGCAAATTTTCAAGCATTTTAGAGCTCGAAGATTATTTTTACCGTTTTAGTCTTACACTATTTTAGCGTCTTTCAATCTTTGATTATTTTCTCAAATTTTTAGCCTTTCACTATTTTTTTCCCCATTGTATCAATCAGCTTTAATATGCAACACGATTTATACATTTTTCATGAGTTAGATTTTAATCACGTTTATTAATCGTTTACAATGTCATTTTACTATTTTCATGCATTTATTATACTTGTAAAAATAAATCGCAACTCTGTTATATTTATCATTCTTTCGATGATTCTTTTTTTTTTCATTTGATTCTTATAATTTAATGCCAAACATTTTAATTAACATTTGTCATAATCACGATTTTACGATTTTTTTACACTAGTAGGTCACTTAACACGCTTTCATTTCTTCAAAAATACTTCATCAGTTATTTTTCTTAACACAAGTAACTTTAACGTCTACAAACAACAGCAATCGAATTTAAAACTCATACCATTTTTTTTTACAACTTTGATTCTTTGCACGAATTTCAAAACTCGCAATCAATTTACTCTTAGCATTAATAATCACTTATTAAGAAATTTTCACGGATTTTTTAAAAATCATCTTAAATAATTTTTTCATGTATGCAAATTTCACACTCAAGTTACATTTTATCACTTCATATGCTTTTTAAGAGTTTTATTTAATTTATCACATTTTATTTAATTAACTCTAATAATTGTTTTTTTTCATTAGTATTTAACTTAATTATTTTATCGCTTAGTATTTAACTTAATCATTTTATCGCACATATTTTTACTTTATTTTTTTTTTCATACAAGCACTCTTGTTAGAATTAAACAAAATTTTCAACTTTCATAAATTAGATTCACTTTGACTATTTCATTTTCACAAAAATATTTTATTTTACTTTACATACTTTACTATTTTACTTACCGCGGTTTACGTTATTTTTGAAGACGAGAGTTTATAGCTTTTCCAAAATATTACTTTACAACCAACTAATTTCATTAACAGAGTTTTCATTACAATTTACAAATTTCAGGTTTATTTAATTATTTTTACCTGTGGTAAAATTAAGCACATCACATAAAAATTTTGAACATCAGTGATGGACCTTAGAAATGTTAAAATTATAAGTCGAGTATCAAAACTTCATATCTACAATTCTATAAATTTTAAAAATAGACTAACCGAAAAATAACTTCTACTGAAATTCATTTCAAAACTTGGAATCAATTTACTCTTAGCATTAATAAACACGTATCATTAAGAAATTTTCACGGATTTTAAAAATCATCTTAAATAATTTTTTCATGTAAGCAAATTTCGCACTCAAGTTACCATTTCATCACTTTATATGCTTTTCAAGAATTTTATTTAATTTATCATATTTTATTTAATTAACACTAATAATTATTTTTTTAATTAGTACTTAACTTAATCATTTTATCGCTTAATATTAAACTTAATCATTTTATTGCACATATTTTTACTTTATTTTTTTTTTTTTTTTTTTCATACAAGCACTCTTGTTAGAATAAAACAAAAATTTTCAACTTTCATGAATTAGATTCACTTTGTCTATTTCATTTTCCCGATAATATTTTACTTTAACAAACTAATTTCTTTAACAAAATCGATATCATTTATTTTAGTCTTCATCCTTTTCGAACGAAACATTCAAATGGTCAGCTATACGTTAAATTAAGAAACTTAACCTAAAATTTAACAAAATTAAGTTATAACTAAATACTGAGTAAAATTAAGTACAAAAGACTAACCTGATTGATACAATGGGGAAAAAATAGTGAAAGGCTAAAAATGTGAGAAAATAATCAAAGATTGAAAGACGCTAAAATAGTGTAAGACTAAAACGGTAAAAATAATCTTCGAACTCTAAAATGCTTGAAAATTTGCAAAAACGTGAAAAATATTCTATCAAAGCAAGAAAATAAATCAACCTAACGAATAGAATCTAAGTTCGAAAATGATTGAAAATAAACTAAGTCAGAAAAACTATGAAATTCAAAAGGCGCGAAAATAATTTTAAATGTAAAAATGATAAAGTTTGAAATCTATATATATAAAAATCTCGTGTCACGATGTTTGTTCGGGGTAAACTCCGAAACTACTCAACCGATTTTTCTCAAATTTCATATCTATGTGTCATTTGGTCCAACTTAAAAGATAGGATAGTTTTTATAATTTTTTACTTCAAATTCCATATTAATTATGCAATAATAGTGTGAATTAATTGTTTAGTTCTAAAAATTCTTAATAGATGGCGGTGTAAGTTAATTAATCGATATAACTCTAACATCGTATGACTTGCTGCTAAAAACACAATGACAAAAAATTTAGAAATGTTGCTTAGAATTTCCATATAACGTTTCGGGATATTACAGGTTATTATTCACTTCCTGAGAAAATCACCTATATTTTTCAAAACGTTTCCTTGAATTGCTACAAATTGCAGATTTCACACCGTTGAGAAAAATATTTTTCTCCACCAGTATCAAGATTAACTAAACGTATTTAATAGGTGTATCGGTTTCAGAGCGAGTACGGTTCGTCCAGATTGACTCAACACCCAATGAGTGCGAAAAGATATCTGGATCACGAAACAGTTGCAGAGGAGTTACATTCCAGATACCTGCTTGAGAGTCTGTCTTCGCGTTGGCAATGCGTGCATTAATGCTTTGAGAGCTTTCTTAGAAAAGCAGGAAGGTTCCAGGCTATTATACTAAACCTAAGTTAGGCTTCTCTGAAGGTGCCAGAATCATAACTGCCTTTAACCAAGAAGACTACTGAATTCTTCAGAAACATTCAAGGTTAATTTCAGGAAGGTTAATGAATTTAAGCGGAAAACAATTATTTTCTTTACTTTGTTCCCCAAGAGATTTTCAAAAACAATAATTCTTGCAAAGATACGTTCGCAAAAGAAAATTGCAGTGACAATTGCATCGTCAGGCATTGCTGCTACTTTTTTTAGATGGTAGACGAACAGCACATTCAGCTTTAAAGTTGTCGATTAGATATTCATAACAAACAAAACGCGATGTGTAACCTTAAAGGAAAAAAAAAACACGTGGAATGGCTATAGTGTTGCAAGAGAGTGAAATTAAAATTTGGGATAAGTGTACTATGGCTCATGAGTAAAAGCATTCATTCGAAGCACATCATAGGATTGTGCAAGATTTGAACGGCAACAATAAACTTTTAGGCGAAATTGTCTGAATATTGTCTGAGGACTTCCGGCAGACATTACCAGTTATTCCGATGTAATCAACGCATGTTTAAAACAATCGTTTTTATAAGGTAATGTCGAGATAATGCAATTGACCATGAATATGCGAGTATAAACACAAAATAATCTAATCCCACAAATATTTTCTAAGCAATTGCTGGGTATTGGAAACGGTGAAATTGAACTGTATCAAAATATACAGTACAACAAATAGCCAGACAAATTCTACACTGCCGTTGAGACAAAAAGTAAACTAATTGAGAGTCTATTCCCAGATAATTTTTTTTTTGTTTTAAAATCATAATTGCCTCTGTAATCGCTGGTGTTGTAGCAGTTTTGTTTTCGGTAAGCATTCCCGAACAGACAGGAATATTTGTGGATCGTCAATATTCGACTGTCAAATACATATCCTGATGTTGTCGCAAATTGTGTTTATTGGTCGCACAAAGTCATTGGGAGTTGACACTTTCTAATGCAGGTTTGACATAAGGAGAAAGAGTATTCGTCAACTGTTTAAAATAATTTTGACGACATACTATCCAACACAATCATCATTTTTTAAGGAGAAACTATATAACTTTCACGTTTGAAGACGTATTTCATCAAGTTTAACAAACACACAAATGTCCAAATCCAGATTTTACACCAGAGATGAATATGAAGCTTTAGTTTAAACTGAAAATTTTGCATTTCAACGTCAAATTTGCCATTTAGTCATTATGATATGCCATCACTTGATAGTTGGACTAGAAAATTAAGTGTTTCTCCCATGGGCACAACTACATGTAACCAGCTCAGGTATGGAAAAACCATCAAACCTGCTCGTGTTAGCAAAAGAAAGATTAACCAAAAACATTGTGAACAAATTAGTACAAAGATAATTTTCAATTTTACTAATTTAAAAAAATCGAAGTAATAGTTCGAAATCAATGTTATCTACCTTATTCATAAAATTCCACTTTTATAGCTTATCAATTTATGTGGTATAATTTGTGAGGTCATTGATTAAAAACAATTGTAAAAACACTAGTTAAGGCTGACATGAATAAACAGTGCATACAAAATCTGTATATTGGTCAGTGCTTAATTTCAACATTCTGATGCTTTACGTACCACTTTCAAATAATTTTGCACCATTGGACGAAGTAAGTACACTGCAAAAAATTTCCGAAACGTTTCTGAGTATTTCCGGGTAACGTTTCAGAATTTCAGTTGTTTTTATCTACTTCTTGGAAAAATCAAGTATCATTGTCAAAAAGTTCTCTGAATTGCTACACGTTGCACGAATGCAGTTTTCTCACTGTTGTGAAAAATATTTCTAGCTTCCAGTTCAAAGATTAACTGAGCGTATTTATAAAGTGTAGGGCTTCTCCGCCCCTGTTGATTAAGTGCTGAAAGGGAGCAAATAGGTATGGACGACGTTGCTTCGCAAGAATTGCAGGCGAGTGCAATGCGCGATACTTGCTTGCAATTCTTGCTTGACTTCGGCCATGTTTGCAATATTGCTGATGGAACTTTCTAATTAAATCAGGAAGGTGCCAAGCGGTTATACATACCTAAGTTTTCTCTTATTTTCCAGAAACATGACAGGTTTTAAACGGGAAGATTTCTGAATTTTTCACGAGGCTTTAAAATCAACGGAACTTTCTCCAGCTTTGTTAAAAATATTAATTTGATCGTATAAAAACAATGAGTAAAAAATTATTTCCATTCTCTACCACAGCAACGCGTGGCTGGGTCAGCTAGTATATGAATAAAATAAAGTCTCTTACATTCTAACTTGATTGAAAAAAAAAAAACTTTACAGATGCGAAAAAATGTTAAAGGCCAAGAGTACTTGAAAATAATTAAACTCATAAATATAATCAAACTGTGAAAATCGTGAAAAATAATCAAAGTGCTATATGACGGGAAACACATTAAAGTTCAAAATATATGAAAGAATGATAAAGTTCGAAAAATATTTCAAATGTAAATATGTATAAAAACAATTGAACACCTAAATGTATAAAAATAGTTAAAGTCAGGAAAAAATGATAAAGTCCAGTATACTTGAAAAAAATCAACGCATTTCTTCTCCAACATATGGCGACACGAGCATTTACTTCTTCTGAAAATTATATTTAGATGATAATTTACGCTTGCTAAACAAGACTCAGTGGCTTGGTCAGTTTGCGTGCGTCAAAAATCTGACAGCCACTGAGATCATTTGGTGGTTGCTGGTTCGATTCCCAACTCCGACGCTCTGTAAAAATAAAAATAATTAAATTCATGGAAATATTCTAAGTCCAGAAAAAAAATACTCAAAGTCCAAATAGATGGCGCCACGAACGTTCTTAAAAGTGAAAATCGAAAAGTAAAAACATAGCAACAAGTGTTGCCACTCGAAAACTAAAAACTTTGGTGTTGCCATCCAAAAAGTAAAAACCTCCTAATCTTCTACAAAGTGTTGCCATTCCCTAAAAGTAAAAAACGAAAGTCTAATAACTTATTCCGAAACCGAAACTAAACCCTCTTAATCTTTCATGAAAAACCGCGAAAACGCGGCGGCCCCGGGGAGGCGGATCAACCCAAGGTCAGAGGCGGAGGTCAGAGGCAAAAGTCAGAGGCGGAGGTCACAGGCGGAGGTCAGAGGCGGTGGGGAGGCGCAACCAGGCGAGGTCACAGGCGCAACCCGGATGTCACAGGCGCAATGCATTGCGCATTGCGCCTGCTGTCGGTAAACATACATTATCTCCCTACTGTGATTTAAGGTAAAAACGATTCATAAATGTTCCTGGAAAATTATGGGGAGCTGATGTGGTAGCCAGTTCTGCCAGTAACATGTCATGCCAAAACCCGGAAAGTTTTCCGATAAAAGTTAATAACCTTCCTGAAATTATTTTGAAAGCCTCCTTAAAAATTCGAAGATCTTCCCGTTTGAAATTAATTGTGTTTCTGGAACTTTAGTGTAAACTTTGGAAGGGATAAAAAAAGCTTAGCACCTTTCTGATTTATTAAAGAACTTCTATAAGCAGTAATGCAAACATAGCCAAAGCTTAGCCAGAATTGCAAGCAAGTATCGAAAATTTATACTCAGTAACGTTTCGGTTTTTTTTTTTTTTTTTTTTTTTTTTTTTTTTAATAGTGCAGGCTGAAAAAAGTATTTATTGAATTCAGTAAGTACTAAATAAATTTTCTACGGCAAAAGCACTATACTTACGCTTAGTAAATTTTGCAAAAATGACTTCGGCCAAAAAAAAAAGCAAAATAACTTGAAAGTGATAGTAAATATCGAAACTGATTGTAAAATAACCGAATGTAGAAACTAAGCGTAAACCACCATACACGTTTAGATTCTACAATACATTTTATTCATCTCAGTTTTCTCCATAGTTTGAAATCAATAACTTCTTTGCAAAATACACTAACTAAAATAAAAACATATAAAAATTAAATTTTATCAATGAAGTAGGTAACATTGATTTCGAACTATTGTTTCTATTATTTGAAAACTGAAAACTATCTAAGCACTAAGTTGTGCACAATGTTCTTGCTTAACCAGTCTTTTGCTAATACGAAAAGTATGATAACTTTCCCACTTGTGAGTAGGCGATATATGGTTGCTCATGAGAGAAATATTTATGTTTCAGGTCCAAACCGAAAGTAGACATTGTTTGTTCTTGAGATCTATTTATGGTATTTGCGAAAGCTAAACGAATCGAACACTGAAGCTTTCTAAATGTGTTTGAAAAATATGACGCAAATAATGGATTACGTGGCAACACAAACATTTCTCCTTTAAACTTTCCCGTCAAAATTGTTGACTTTCAAAGAAGAAACGTGTACCGTTGCGTAATTTAGGTGGGTTTAAATCTCGAAAAAGAATAAACTGTTTACCCAATTTTCAACCGGAAATCTTGTAGTCGCGTTTCTGATGTATCCAGAGAATTTTAAAATTCAGTTGGAATGTTTACTGCTTTGTTTTCATCGACTACTGTATAGCCTTGTTCTGCATCAATGGAGCATTCTTTTTTCCAGCCGTCAGTAACGGCTCATTATTTGCAATAATTGTAGCTAACACAGCGTCATTGCTTTGTTGTTATACGTTGCAAATCAGTGTTAAGTAAGTCGGTGCCCAACTATCAAGTGATGGCATATCATAATGACTAAATGGCAAATTTGACGTTGAAATGCAAAATTTTCAGTTTAAACAAAAGCTTCATATTCATCTCTGGTGTTAAATCTGGATTTGGACATTTATTTGTTTGTGAAATACGTCTTCAAACGTAAAAGTTATATAGTTTCTCCTTAGAAATGATGATTGTGTTTTATATTATGTCGTCAAAAATATTTTAAACAGTAGACGAATACTGTTTCTCGTTAGGTCAAACTTGCATTAGAAAGTGTCAACGCCCAATGACTTTGTGCGACCAATAAATACAATTTGCGACATGCATAAAGATATGTATTAGACAGTCGACAATTGACGATCCACAAATATTCCTGACTGTCTGGGAATGTTTACCGAAAACAAATACAAAAAAGAAAAAAAAAACCTCTGTTTCAGATGCACAGTTTTGTTTTCGAGACGGTTTTGGTCCCTATGTCTTGGCCCTAATTATACCTGGTGTTATTTATTTACGTGTCTTCCAGAATACCTGATTTTATTCAACACTGTAAAAACAATTAAGACTCATTCTGAAACATTATGGGCAGGTAATACGCCCAATGTCTGCCAGTAACATGTCTTGCAAAATATAGAAACGTTTTCCACTAAAAGTCCTTCCTGAAACTATCCTGAAGTCTTTCTGAGGAATTCAGAAACCTCTCCGATTATAGACAATTATTTCAGTGAAACCTTCAGAGAAAGTCGTAACCTTAGCCACTGCTAAGACGGGCTTGCAAGCATAAACAAAGAATTATACTTGCTTCTTACTCTTGTGAAATTACGGAATACGGAAACTCACTTGCCCCCATTGAGAGTTAAGTCATTCTGGACGGGCCAAGACAATGGTAGTGAAGTTAATTCATGATTAAAATTCACTAACCTTTCTGAAATTATCCTGGAATCTTTTTCAACAATTCAGTAATCCCTCCGGTTAAAGCCAATCGTGTCTCTGGATATTCAAAGAAAACTTAGGTAAGTTTACTGTAAAAGCTTAGCCACCTTCCTACTTTTGCAAGAAAGATTCAAAATCATTTCTTCAAGCATGGCAAAAGCCAAGACAGAGCTGCAAGCAAATATTACGAACTTAACTCACCTTCAAAGTTATAAAATCCTAAAGCTCATTCATTCGCACTGAGAGCTTATCCCATTCAGACGGAACGTACTCAAACTGAGGTAGATACACCTTTAATAAATACGCTCAGTAAATCTTTAAACTGGGAGTTAAAATATTTTTCACAACAGTGAGAAGTCTGCATTAATTACACTTGTAGCAATTCAGCAAAAGTTTTGACACAAATACTTGATTTTCGCAGGAAATCGTTGAGAACCTACGAAAACCGACATGTTCCGCGGAAATGATGAGTTACATTTCGTATTTTTTTACAGTGTGCATTTAAAATAGCATGAAACATTGATATATAACTTTATATTTGCGAATCGGCTAACCACGTAAGATTTTTTCACTATGTAAAAAGATCAGTGTCGTTTTTGGTGGCTCAAGTGTTCTGTGTAGAAGATTTATTTGGAAAAATATACTACTTGACCATTTTCGAAGTTTACTGCAAGATGCTGGACAGATGGGACTCTTTCGTGGATAGGGAAACTAAATTATGCTCGATATTTTCTCGTTACTGCTTATATATCTTCTCATTTCTTATCTTGTTATTTCGTCACTGTAGCCTGTTTTTCGTACTTCAAATGCGACCTAATAAGGAACTTTCATAACGTATTTGAAAAAAGCTTTTTTGTTTTCAAGGAATTGCAAATTTCGACATTAATATGAGCCTCATACATTTTAAAAAGCAGTGGTGATTATGGAACTATCCGCCTCTTATCAACTTCAACTTGATTTCTAGAATTTGACATTTACATTGAAAAATGTATCCTTTATTATCATCGATTCTACGGCGATACAGTGAATAACCATCAATATCCGTAACATAGTATTATTTGCAAATTTTAATCAACTCAAGAGTAAAACTTTTCGAGGATGATTTAACTTATATGATACTTAATGGTGTAAAAAATATCTAGCAAACAAAAAAAACGAAATCTTTTCCGCTTAAATTCAGTAATCTTCTAGAAATTATCCTGGAATATTTCTGAATTATTCAACAATCTTCCCGCTTAATACCAGTCGTGTCTCTGGCTCTTTCTCATAAAGTAGGCTTCTTTACAACAAATACTTGGCTCCTTCCTGCTATGCCAAGAAAGCTTCTAAAATCATTAACACATGGCCACATCTACGTCAGAACAGCAAAGAAGTGTGATGAATCTAACTCGCCTGCAACTCGGGCAACGCATCGGAACACAAAAACATACTCGCCCGCGTTGGGAATTTAGCCAATCCGGGCGTATCATTACGGAGCCGAAGCCGTTACACTTAATTAATACGCCCAGCTAATATTTATACTGGTGGCGAAAAATATTTTTAACAACAGTGAGAAGTCTGCATTTCTGAACTTGTAGCAATTCTGGAAATTTTTGACAAATATACTTGATTTTCTCAGGAAGTGGATAAAATTCTGTAAAATCCCGAAACATTCCTTGGAAATAATCGGTAACGTTTTGGCATTTTTTTACAGCGTAGATATCAAACGATGATAACGTTGTATCGATTAATTAACTTACACCGCCATCTATTAAGAATTTTTACAACTAAACAATTAATTCACACTATTATTGTATAAATAATGTTTAATTTACAATAAAAATTATAAAAACCATCCTATCTTTTAAGTTGAACCAAATTACAGATAGTTATGAAATTTGATAAAAATCGGTTCAGTAGTTTCGGAGTTTACCCAGAACAAACATCGTGACACGAGATTTTTATATATATAGGCTAGCTGACCCAGCCACGCGTTGCTGTGGCGAAGTAGATGGATTAAAATATTCTTTTGCTCTATATTTTGATAGAATCTAATTAATATTTTTAGTAAAGCTTAAAATAGTCTAGCAAATTTTAAAATATATGAGATTGATAATGGGCGTGTTAGACTGAATTAAGTACTTATTGATATTAGTAAGTACTAACTAAATTTTCAATGCCAAAAGCACTATACTTACAGTTAGTAAATTTTGCAAGTGCAAATTCGGCCAAAAATAAAAGCAGAATAACTTGAAAGTGATAGTAAATATTGAAACTGATTGTTAAATATCGGAACGTAGAAATTAAGCGTAAACCAACATAAACTTTTAGAATGTACACTACGCTTTATTCATATTCATCTCAGATTTCTCTATAGTTTGTAATCAATAACTTCTTTAAAAAATACATTAACTAAATTAAAAACATTTAAAAATTTAATTTTATAAATGAAGTAGATAACATTGACTTCGATCTATTGTTTCTATTATTTGAAAACTGAAAATTATCTCAGCACTTATGTGTGCACGATATTATTGTTTAACTTCTCTATTGCTAACTCGAATAGGTATGATAACTTCCTCCCTTGTGAGTACGCGATAGATAGTTGCCCATTAGAGAAACATGTATGTTTCAAGTCCAACACTGTAAAAACGATTCAGAAACGTTTCTGGAAAATAATAGGCAGCTGATATGCCCAATTTCAACCAGTAACATATCTTACAAAAACCAGGAACCTTTCCGATAAAAGTCAGTAACCTTTCTGACACATTGCGAAATCTCCCCTGATAGAGCCAGTTGTGAACATTCTAGATACATGAAACAGGCTTTATGTATTTGATTAGAGCCTTCCTAATTTCCCAAGTAAGCTCGAGAAGCATTCGAGCAATCCTCGCCAAAACTACGCGAAAATCGCAAGCAAAGACCAAGCATTTCCTTGCCTGCAATTCCTGCGTCGCAAAACCGCAGCTATCCAGCGACCTCGTGGTTTTTTTTTTTTTTTTTTTTTTCTTTTGCTCCCACTGGGAGTTTTATCAACCTGGGCGGGCCGTGATCAAATTGAAGCCGATACACTTAATAAACACCGTCAGTCAATCTTTATACTGGTAACAAAAAATATTTTTCACAGCAGTGAAAAGTTTGCATTCGTGCATCTTTTAGCAATTTAGAAAACTTTTTTGCGAAGATACTTGATTTTGCAGGGAAATAGGTGAAAACCACTGAAATCACGACACGTTAAACGAAATTAACCAGTAACGTTTCGAAATTTTTTTACGGTGAAACTGAAAGTAGACATTGTTTGGTTTTAAGATCTATTTATGGTCTTTTCAAAATCTAAACAAATCGGAATTGAAGCCATCCAAATGTGTATGAAAATTATGACGCTATTAATAGATTGCGTGGGAACACGAAAGTTCTCCTTTAAACCTTTCCGTCAAAATCGTTTAAATTTTGATGAAAAAACGTGTGCCGTTGCATAATCTGGGTGGGTTTAAACTGTCAAAAAGAATAATTGGTGAACCAATTTTCAACCGGAAATCGTCAAGTGGCATTCCT
Source organism: Uloborus diversus (assembly GCF_026930045.1). Taxonomy (NCBI): domain Eukaryota; kingdom Metazoa; phylum Arthropoda; class Arachnida; order Araneae; family Uloboridae; genus Uloborus; species Uloborus diversus. The sequence continues at coordinate 106,083,663 of NC_072740.1, read as the reverse complement.
TGTGTATCCAGAGAATTTAAAAATTCAATTGGAATGTTAAGGGCTTTGTTTTCATCGACAACTGTATAGCCTTGTTCAGGATCAATGTTCAGCACAGTATAATTTTGATTTTTTTCTGCTGTCAGTAATGGCTCATTATTTACAATAATTGTAGCTAAGACAACATCATTGAACTGTTTTTTCTCATTGTAAATCAGTGTTAACAAACAGGTGACCAATCGATCAGGAAATATCATACCATAATGACTAAACAACAAAACTGAAATTGGAATGCATAAATCTTAAATCAACACTAAAGCTTCATCATATATATTTGGTGTAAAATCTAGATTTGGACATCGGTGTGTTTGTTTAACTCTATGGACTACATCTTCAAGCATAAAATTTATATAGTTTCCCCACAGAAATGATGATTGTGTTGGATATTATGACATCAAAATTACACCTAAACAGTTGACGAATACTGCATTAGAAAATGTAACTCCCAATGATTGTCTGCTACCAATAATTACAGTTCACGAAATGCATCGTGATATGTATTAAATCCTCGATTAGTAACGGTCCGCAAATATTCCCGTCTTTTCGGGAATGTTTAACGAAAACAAATGCAAAAACAACATTCACTTTGTTTTGGATGCACATTTTTGTTTTGGATGGAGTTTTGGTCCAAATGTCTTGGCTTTAATTTTTAATTATGCCCGAGATTGATGAATGTTGCGTTCTTTGTTTGCGTGGCTTCCATAATATTTTTGATTTTATTCAACACTGTAAAAACAATTAAGAAACGTCCTGAACAATAATGGATAGCTAACAGGCCCAATATCTGCCGTAACATATCTTGCAAAAAAGTAGGAACGTATCCCACTTAAAAACAGAAACCTTCCTAAAATTATCCTGAAGTCTTTCTGAAGAATTTCGAAACCTTTCCGATTCGAAACAATCATTTATCTGAAAGCTTTAGAGAGAACCGAAGTAAGATTAAAAGTAATAGCTTGGCACATTTTTCGACTTACCAAGAAAGTACCAAAAACATTATCGCAACCGCAGCCACTGTTAAGAAAGACTTTCAAGCATGCACAAAGAATTCTACTTGCTCGTTAATCTTGGAAAATAACGACATCCAGAGACTCACTTGCTCCCATTCGGAGTTACGTCAGGTCTAGACGGGCCACGACAAAGGTAGTTAAGTCAATTCATTACTGAAATTCATTCTCCTTCCTGAAATTGTCCTGGAATCCACTTGAAGAGTTCAGTAATATCCCTGGCTAAAAGCCAGTTGTGTCGTCTGACCCCCCCCCCCCCCTTCAGAGAAAACTTAAGTAATTTAAATACAAAGCTTAACACCTTTCTACTTTCCCAAGAAAGCTCCTAAAGTATTACTGCAAGGATTGCGGAGGGTAAGACAGACTTGCAAGCAAGTACCGTGAGTCCAGCTCCCCTGCGAATTCTGCAAAGCAACGGAATCCAGAAGCTTATTCACTCTCATTGCGAGCTTAGTCAATGTAGACGGAGCGTAATTGTCCTAATATTTACTCACCGCGTTTTTTCCATAAATTTTGTCCCTATCTCGTACCTCAAATGCGACCAAATCAGGACCCCAAATAACGGCTTTAACACAGTCGGTAACGGATTAAAACTCGACATTTATATAAGCCTCATACGTTTTAAAATGCAGTGGTGAGTATGTAACTACCAGATTGATCTTGTATGTAACTACCAGATTCTTGATCAACCAGTCTTTTGCTAATACGAAAAGTATGATAACTTTCCACGTGTGAGTAGGCAATATTTCGTTGCCCGTAAGAGAAATATTTATGTTTCAAGTACAAACCGAAAGAAGACATTTTTTGTTCTTTAAATCTATTTATGGTCTTTGCAAAAGCTAAACGAATCAAAAACTGAAGCCTTTCAAATGTGTTTGAAAATTATGACGCTAATAATGGATTACGTGGCAACACAAACATTTCTCCTTTAAACTTTTCCGACAAATATTGTTGACTTTTAATGTAGAAACGTGTACCGTTGCGTAATTTAGGTGGGTTTAAAACGCGAAAAAGAATAAATTGTTGTTTAAACCGGAAATCGTGTAGACGCATTCCTGGTGTATCCAAGGAATTTAAAAATTCATTTGGAGTGTTTACTGCTTTGTTTTCATCGACAACTGTATAGGCTTGTTCAGCATCAATGGGGAGCTTTTTTTTAAAGCCGTCAGTAATGGCTCATTATTCGCTATAATTGTAGCTAAGACAGAGTCATTGCTCTGTTGTAATACGTTGCAAATCAGTGTTAACTAAGTCGGTGGCCCAACTATCAAGTGACGGCATATCATAATAACTAAGTGGCAAATTTGAAATTAAAACGCAAAAACCTTCAGTTAAAACTAAAGCTTCATATTCATCTCTGGTGTAAAATCTGGATTTGGACTCTTGTGTGTTTGTTAAACTTTATAAAATACGTCTTCAAACGTGAAAGTAATATAGTTTCTCCTTAAAAAATAATGATTGTGTTGGATAGTATGTCGTCAAAATTGTTTTAAACAGTTGACGAATACTATTTCTCCTTATGTCAAACCTGCATTAGAAAGTGTCAACTCCCAATGACTTTGTGCTACCAATAAATACAATTTGCGACATGCATCAGGATATGTATTTGACAGTCGACAATTGACGATCCACAAATATTCCTGTCTGTTCGGGAATGTTTACCGAAAATAAAACTGCTACAAAACCAGCGCAATTACAGAGGCAATTATGATTTTTAAAAAATTAAATTTATCTGGAAATAGACTCTCAATTAGTTCACTTTTCGTCTCAACGGCAGTGCAAAAATTGTCTGGCTATTTGTTGTACTGTATATTTTGATACAGTTCAATTTCACCGTTTCCAATACTCAGCAATTGCTTAGAAAATACTTGTGCGATTAGATTATTTTGCGTTTATACTCGCATGTTCATGGCCAATCGCATTATCTCGTCATTACGCTATAAAAAACGTTTTTTTTTTTAAACATGCGTTGATTTCATCGGAATAACTGGTAATGTCTGCCGGAAGTCCCCAGACAGTATTCAGACAATTTCGCCCAAAAGTTTATCGTTGCCATTCAAATCTTGCATAATCCTATGATGTGCTTCGAATGAATGCTTTTACTCATGAGCCATAGTACACTTATCTCAAATTATAATTTCACTCTCTTGCAACACTACAGCCATACCACGTCTTTTTTTTCTTTATTGTACACATTGCGTTTTGTTTATTATGAATATCTAATAGGCAACTTTAAAGCTGAATGTGTTGTTCGTGTACCATCTAAAAAAAGTAGCAGCAATGCCTGACGATGCAATTGTCACTGCAATTTTCTGTTGCGAATGTATCTTTGCAAGAATTAATGATATTAAAAAGTTCCTGGGGAACAAAATAAAGAAAATAATTGTTTTCCGCTTAAATTCATTAACTTTCCTGAAATAAACCTGGAACATTTTTGAAGAATTCAGTAGTCTTCTTGGTTAAAAAGGCAGCTATGATTCTGGCACCTGCAAAGAAGCCTAACGCAGAATTAATATAATAGCCTGGAACCTTCCTGCTGTTCTAAGAAAGCTCTAAAAGCATAAATACACGCATTGCCAACGCGAAGACAGACTCTCAAGCAAGTAGCTCGAATGTAGTTCCTCTGCAACTCTTGCAAAACTTCGTGATCCAGATAACTTTTCGCACTCATTGGGTGTTGAATCAAGCTGGACAAACCGCAATCACTCCGAAACCGATACACCTATTAAATATGTTTAGTTAATCTTGATACTGGTGGAGAAAAATACTTTTCACAACGGTGTGAAATCTGCAATTTGTAGCAATTCAAGGAAACGTTTTGAAAAATATAGTTGATTTTCTCAGGAAGTAAATAATAACCTGTAATATCCCGAAACGTTATATGGAAATTCTAAGCAACATCTCTGAGTTTTTTTTTATCATGGTGTTTTTAGCAGTAAGTCATACGATGTTAGAAATATATCGATTAATTAACTTACACCGCCATCTATTAAGAATTTTTAGAACTAAACAATTAATTCACACTATTATTGCATAATTAATATGAAATTTGCAGTAAAAAATTATAAAAACTTACCTATCTTTTAAGTTTGACCAAATGACACATAGATATGAAATTTGAGAAAAATCGATTGAGTAGTTTCGGAGTTTACCCCGAACAAACATCGTGACACGAGATTTTTATATATATAGACTAGCTGACCCAGCCACGCGTTGCTGTGGCGAAGTAGATGTATTAAAATATTCTTTTGCTCTATATTTTGATAGAATGTAATTAATATTTTTAGTAAAGCTTAAAATAGTCTAGCAAATTTTAAAATATATGAGATTGTTAATGGGCGTGTTAGACTGAATTAAGTAATTATTGATATTAGTAAATTCTAACTAAATTTTCAATGCTAAAAGCACTATACTTACAGTTAGTAAGTAAATTTCGCAAGTGCGACTTCGGCCAAAAATAAAAGCAGAATAACTTGAAAGTGGTAGTAAATATCGAAACTGATTGTTAAATATCGGAACGCAGAAATTAAGCGTAAACCAACATAAACTTTTAGAATGTACACTACACTTTATTCATCTCAGATTTCTCTATAGTTTGTAATCAATAACTTCTTTACAAAATACATTAACTTAATTAAAAACATATAAAAATTTAATTTTATAAATGAAGTAGATAACATTGACTTCGATCTATTGTTGCTATTATTTGAAAACTGAAAATTATCTAAGCACTTATTTGTGCACGATATTCTTGCTTAACTTGTCTAATGCTAACTCGAATAGATATGATAACTTTCTCCCTTCTGAGTACGCGATAGATAGTTGCCCATTAGAGAAACATGTGTGTTTCAAGTCCAACACTGTAAAAACGATTCAGAAACGTTCCTGGAAAATAATAGGCAGCTGATGTGCCCAATTTCAACCAGTAACATATCTTACAAAAAACAGGAACGTTTTCCGATAAAAGTCAGTAACTTTTCTGAAATATTGCGAAATCTCTCTTGATAAAGCCAGTTGTGAACATTCTAGATATATGAAACAGGCTTTATGTTAGAGCCCCTTGAAAAAGACAGGCTGACTTATCCGACATTTTGGTTCCAAGACAGAATTGGATCCAACCTCGTTTCTAGTATTTATAAATACGTCATAATATTCGCTGGTTGCTAAGTCGTAAAATAATTGATGATAAGTTGAGTAAAATGTCACTTTAGGTAAATTTTGAAAGATAACTTCGTTTACAAATTCAGCTAAAATGTATCGGGAAATGTTTACGGTAATAAACCTCATTTTCATACCTTATTTGTTTTTAATTTGTATTAATGAAATTGTATTCATCCACAGAATAAAATAATCAAACATCAATCGGGCAACACACCTAAAGTTTGGACACCAGTTTTCTGCAATGAGGCTTTTGTACAAATGTTTATTTTTTCGCCCGATAATTTTGGAACCAAAATGTCGGATAAGTCAGCTCCCCTTATATAGGAGCCTTACTTTATGTATTTGATTAGAGCCTTCATAATTTCTCGAGAAGCATTCGAGCAATCCTCGCCGAAACCACGCGAAAATCGCAAGCAAAGACCAAGCATTTCCTTGCCTGCAATTCCTGCCTCGCAAAACCGCAGCTATCCAGCCACTTTTTTTTTTTTTTTTGCTCCCACTGGGAGTTTTATCAACCTGGGCGGGCCGTGATCCAATTGAAGCCGATACACTTAATAAACACCGTCAGTCAATCTTTAAACTGGTAGCAAAAAATATTTTTCACAGCAGTGAAAATTCTGCATTCGTGCATCTTTTAGCAATTCAGAAAACTTTTTTCCGAAGATACTTGATTTTGCGGTGAAATAGGTGAAAACCTCTGAAATCACGAAACGTTCCACGAAATTAACCAGTAGCGTTTCGAAATTTTTTACGGTGAAACCGAAAGTAGACATTGTTCGGTTTTAAGATCTATTTATGGTCTTTTCAAAATCTAAACAAATCGGAATTGAAGCCATCCAAATGTGTTTGAAAATTATGACGCTATTAATGGATTGCGTGGCAACACAAAAGTTCTCCTTTAAACCTTTCCCTCAAAATCGTTTAAATTTTGATGAAAAAACGTGTACTGTTGCATAATCTGGGTGGGTTTAAACTGTCAAAAAGAATAATTGGTGAACCAATTTTCAACCGAAAATCGTCAAGTGGCATTCCTTGTATATCCAGAGAATTTGAAAATTCAATTGGAATGTTAACGGCTTTGTTTTCATCGACAACTATATAGCCTTGTTCAGGATCAATGTTCAGCACAATATAATTTTGATTTTTTTCAGCTGTAAGTAAGGGTTCCTTATTTACAATAATTATAGCTAAGACAACGTCATTGCACTGTTTTTTCTCATTGTAAATCAGTGTTAACTAAGTCGGTGACCAATCGATCAGGAAATATCATACCATAATGACTAAACAACAAAATTGAAATTGGAATGCATAAATCTTAAATCAACGCTAAAGCTTCATTATATATATGTGGTGTAAAATCTAGATTAGTACATCGGTGTGTTTGTTTAACTCTATGGAGTACATCTTCAAGCATAAAATTTATATAGTTTCCCCACAGAAATGATGATTGTGTTGGATATTATGTCATCAAAATTATCTTAAACAGTTGACGAATACTGCATTAGAAAATGCAACTCCCAATGATTATCTGCTACCAATAATTACAGTTCACAAAATGCATCGTGATATGTATTAAATCCTCGATTAGTAACGGTCCGCAAATATTCCCGTCTTTTCGGGAATGTTTAACGAAAACAAATGCAAAAACAACATTCACTTTGTTTTGGATGCACAGTTTTGTTTTGGATGGAGTTTTGGTCCAAATGTCTCGGCTTTAATTTTTAATTATGCCCGAGATTGATGAATGTTGCGTTCTTTGTTTGCGTGGCTTCCATAATATTTTTGATTTTATTCAACACTGTAAAAACAATTCAGAAACGTCCTGAAAAATAATGGATAGCTAACAGGCCCAATATCTGCCGTAACATATCTTGCAAAAAAGTAGGAACGTATTCCACTTAAACTAAGAAACCTTCCTAAAATTATCCTGAAGTCTTTCTGAAGAATTCCGAAACCTTTCCGATTTAAAATAATCATTTCTCTGAAAGCTTTAGAGAGAACCGAAGTAAGATTAAAAGTAATATCTTGGCACATTTTTCGACTTACCAAGAAAGTACCAAAAGCATTATCACAACCGCAGCCACTGCTAAGAACGACTTTCAAGCATGCACAAAAAATTCTACTTGCTCGTTAATCTTGGAAAGTTACGACATCCAGAGACTCAATTGCTCCCATTCGGAGTTACGTCAGGTCTAGACGGGCCACGACAAAGGTAGTTAAGTCAATTCATTACTGAAATTCATTCTCCTTCCTGAAATTGTCCTGGAATCCACTTGAAGAGTTCAGTAATATCCCTGGCTATCGAAAAAAAATTAATTGTTGAGCCAATTTTCAACCGGAAATCGTGTAGTCGCATTCCTGGTGTATCCAGGGAATTCAAAAATTCAGTTGGAATGTTTACTGCTTTGTTTTCATCGACAACTGTATAGGCTTGTTCAGCATCAATGGGGAGCTTTTTTTTCCAGCCGTCAGTAATGGCTTATTATTCGCAATAATTGTAGCTAAGACAGCGTCATTGCTCTGTTGTTATACGTTGCAAATCAGTGTTAACTAAGTCGGTGGCCCAACTATCAAGTGACGGCAAATCATAATAACTAAGAGGCAAATTTGAAATTGAAACGCAAAAACCTTCAGTTAAAACTAAAGCTTCAGATTCATCTCTGGTGTAAAATCTGGGTTTGGAGATTTGTGTGTTTGTTAAACTTTATGAAATACGTCTTCAAATGTGAAAGTTATATAGTTTCTGCTTAAAAAATGATGATTGTGTTGGATAGTATGTCGTCAAAATTGTTTAAACAGTTGACGAATACTGTTTCTCCTTATGTCAAACCTGCATTAGAAAGTGTCAACTCCCAATGACTTTGTGCGACCAATAAACACAATTTGCGACATGCATCGGGATATGTATTTGACAGTCGACAATTGACGATCCACAAATATTCCTGTCTGTTCGGGAATGTTTACCGAAAACAAAACTGCTACAAAACCAGCGCGATTACAGAGGCAATTATGATTTTTAAAAAAAATAAATTTTATCTGGGAATAGACTCTCAGTTAGTTTACTTTTTGTCTCAACGGCAGTGTAGAATTTGTCTTGCTATTTGTTGTACGGTATATTTTGATACAGTTCAATTTCACCGTTTCCAATACTCAGCAGTTGCTTAGAAAATACTTGTGCGATTTGATTATTTTGCATTTATACTCACATGTTCATGGCCAATCGCATTATCTCGACATTACGCTATAAAAACGATTCTTTTACACATGCGTTGATTTCATCGGAATAACTGGTAATGTCTGCCGGAAGTCTCCAGACAGTATTCAGATAATTTCGCCTAAAAGTTTATCGTTGCCGTTCAAATCTTGCACAATCCAAGGATGTGCTTCGAATGAATGCTTTTACTCATGAGCCATACTACACTTATCCCAAATTATAATTTCACTCTCTTGCAACACTACAGCCATACCACGTTTTTTTTTTCTTTAATGTTACACATTGCGTTTTGTTTGTTATGAATATCTATCTTGGTAACTTTAAAGCTGAGTGTGCTGTTCGTCTACCATCTAAAAAAAGGAGCAGCAATGCCTGACTATGCAATTGTCACTGCAATTTTCTGTTGCGAACGTGTCTTTGCAAGAATTAATGATATTAAGAATCTCTTGGGGAACAAAATAAAGAAAATAATTGTTTTCCGCTTAAATTCATTAACCTTCTTGAAATTAACCTTTAATATTTTTGAAGAATTCAGTAGTCTTCTTGGTTAAAGGCAGTTATGATTCTGGCACCTGCAGAAAGGCCTAACGCAGGATTAATATAATAGCCTGGAACCTTCCTGCTTTTCTAAGAAAGCTCTCAAAGCATTAATGCACGCATTGCCAACGCGAAGACAGACTCTCAAGCAAGTAGCTCGAATGTAGTTCCTCTGCAACTCTTGCAAAGCTTCGTGATCTAGATAACTTTTCGCACTAATTGGGTGTTGAGTCAATCTGGACAAACCGCAATCGCTCCGAAACCGATACACCTATTAAATACGTTTAGTTAATCTTGATACTGGTGGAGAAAAATACTTTTCACAACGGTGTGAAATATGCAATTTGTAGCAATTCAAGGAAACGTTTTGAAAAATATAGTTGATTTTCTCAGGAAGTGAATAATAACCTGTAATATCCCGAAACGTTATATGGAAATTCTAAGCAACATCTCTGAGTTTTTTTTATCATGGTGTTTTTAGCAGCAAGTCATACGATGTTAGAGTTATATCGATTAATTAAATTACACCGCCATCTATTAAGAATTTTTAGAACTGAACAATTAATTCACACTAGTATTGCATAATTAATATGAAATTTGCAGTAAAAAATTATAAAAACTATCCTATCTTTTAAGTTGGACCAAATGACACATAGATATAAAATTTGAGAAAAATCGGTTGAGTAGTTTCGGAGTTTACCCCGAACAAACATCGTGACACGAGATTTTTATATATATAGATAATAGGCAACTTTAAAGCTGAATGTGCTGTTTGTGTACCATCTAAAAAAAGTAGCAGCAATGCCTGACGATGCAATTGTCACTGCAATTTTCTGTTGCGAATGTATCTTTGCAAGAATTAATGATATTAAAAATTTCCTGGGGAACAAAATAAAGAAAATAATTGTTTTCCGCTTAAATTCATTAACTTTCCTGAAATAAACCTGGAATATTTTTGAAGAGTTCAGTAGTCTTCTTGGTTAAAAAGGCAGCTATGATTCTGGCACCTGCAAAGAAGCCTAACGCAGAACTAATATAATAGCCTGGAACCTTCCTGCTTTTCTAAGAAAGCTCTCAAAGCATTAATGCACGCATTGCCAACGCGAAGACAGACTCTCAAGCAAGCAGCTCGAACGTAACTCCTCTGCAACTCTTGCAAAGATTCGTGATCCAGATATCTTTTTGCGCTTATTGGGTGTTGAGTCAATCCGGACGAACCGTAATCGCTTCGAACCGATACACCTATTAAATACGTTTACTTAATCTTGATACTGGTGGAGAAAAATACTTTTCCCAACGGTGTGAAATCTGCAATTTGTAGCAATTCAAGGAAACGTTTTGAAAAATATAGTTGATTTTCTCAGGAAGTAAATAATAGCCTGTAATATCCCGAAACGTTATATGGAAATTCTAACCAACATCTCTGAGTTTTTTTTATCATGGTGTTTTTAGCAGTAAGTCATACGATGTTAGAGTTATATCGATTAATTAACTTACACCGCCATCTATTAAGAATTTTTAGAACTAAACAATTAATTCACACTATTATTGAATAATTAATATGAAATTTGCAGTAAAAAATTATAAAAACTATCCTATCTTTTAAGTTGGACCAAATGACACATAGATATGAAATTTGAGAAAAATCGGTTGAGTAGTTTCGGAGTTTACCCCGAACAAACATCGTGACACGAGATTTTTATATATATAGACTAGCTGACCCAGCCACGCGTTGCTGTGGTTGATAATAGAAAATAAATTTTTACTTATTATTTTTATACGATCAAATAAATATTTTTAACAATGCTGGAAAATATTCAGTCGATTTTAAATTACAGGGAATTGAGAATGGTCGTGTTTGGCCGAAGTAGGACTACTAAATTACTAACTAACTAATTATTACTAAAGTACTAACTAAATTTTCTACAGTGAAAGCATTACTTTCTATACTTACGTTTATTAAATTTAGTGAGTATCACTGTTAAAACGATTCAGAATTGTTCCTGGAAAATAATGGGCGGCTGATATGACATATTTCTACCAGTAAGATACCTTCAAAAATCAGAAACGTTTTCCAATAAAATTCAGTAACATTTCTGAAATTCTCCTTGAAGCCTCCTGAAAAATTCAGAAATCTTCCCGCTTGTAGCCAGTCGTGTTTCCCGAACATTAGATAAAACTTAAGTAGGTATAACATAACAGCTTGGCACGTTACTGATTTAATTAGAAAATTCCATAAGAAGTATTGCAAACATGGCCTTAAGAGCAAACTTAGGTAGGTATCATATAATAGTTTAGCACCTTCATGATTTATTAAGAAAACTCCATAAGCAGCTTCGCAAACATGGCCAAAGCAAACCCAGAATTGCAAATTTGTACCACGAATTTTACCCGCTTGCAATTCTTGCAAAGCAAGTAGTTCATACTCATTCGCTCTCTTTGTGAGCTAATTAGCATGGACGAGTATACATTCCGTAGTCGAACGGAAGCCGATACACTTTATTAATACGTTCAGTTAATCTTTGAACTGGCAGCTAAAAATATTTTTTACAACAGTGAGAAACTGCATTCGTGCAATGTGTAGCAATTCAGAGAACGTTTTGACGATGTTACTTTATTTTTCCGATAAGTTGATAAAAACCACTGAAATACTAAAACGTTACACGAAAATAATCAGAAACGTTTCGGAATTTTTTTGCTGTGTACTTACTTCGTCCAATGGTGCAAAATAACTTGAAAGTGGTAGGTAAAGTATCATAATGTTGAAATTAAGCATTAACCAATATACAGTTTTTGTATGCACATTTTATTCATCTCAGCTTTAACTATAGTTTTCAATCAATGACTTCTCACAAAATATACTAAATAAACTGATAAACTATAAAAGTGGAATTTTAAAAATAAGGTAGATAACATTGATTTCGAACTATTTTTTCGATTATTTTAAATTATTAAAATTGAAAATTATCTTTGTACTCATTTGTTCACATAACTTTTGGTTAATCTGTCTTTTTCTAACACGAACAGATTTGATAGTTTTTCCACACCTGAGCAGGTTACATGTAATTACCCATGGGAGAAACACCTACTTTCCTTGTCCAAATCGACATTATTGTTTGACCTTGAGATATATTAATGGTTATCGCGAAGGCAAAGCGAAGCGGAATATGAAGCCTTCTAAATTGTATTGGAGATTCTGATGATATTAATGGAATGCATGGCAGCAGGATGATTCCTCCTTTAAACTTACCCATCAAAATTGCTGCTTCAAGAGCATTTTCGGTGACCCTTTGATAACTATACGTATATTTGTGAAAACCTGGGTGGATTTAATTTATGGAGAAGATTAATTGGTGAATAAATTTTCAACTGGAGATTGTGTAGTGTCATTCCTGGTATATACAGAGAATTTAAAATTTAGTTGGAAACTTTAATGATTTGTTCTAATCAGCAATTGTATCGATTTAATTAATTTTTTTCAAATTACCGGGCAACAACTGTTGCATTTAAAAGTTAAATGCGTCTGCATCAACGTTTTTTGCTGCCAAAATAACGCGATTACAGAGGCAATCACAATAAAATAAATTAAATTTATTCGGGAATACACTCTCAATTAGTTCACTTTTCTTCTCAACAGCAGTGCAGAAATTGTCAGGGTATTTGATGTACTGTGTATTTTGATACATTTCAATTTCACCGTTTCCAACACCCAGCAATTGATTAGAAATTTCTTGTGCAAATAGATTATTTTGCGTTTGTACTCGCATGTTCATGGTCAACCGTATCATCTCGAAATTAGGCTATCGAAACGATTGTTTTAAACATCCGTTGATTTCATTGGAATAACTGGTATTGTCTGCCGGAAGTCCCCTGACAGTATTCAGACAATACCACCTAAAAGTTTATCGTTGCCTTTCAAATCTTGCATAATCCTATGATGTGCTTCAAATGCATGCTTTTACTTACGAACCATAGTACACTTACCCCAAATTATAATGCAATCTCTTTTCCAACACTGCAGCAATTCCGTGTTTTTTCTTTAATGTTACACATTGCATTTGGTTTGTTATGAATATCTAATGGGCAAATTTTAAGCTGAATGTGCTGTTCGTCTACCATCTAAAAAAGATAGCAGCAATGCCTGACGATGCAATTGTAACTGCAATTTTCTGTTGCGAACGTATTTTTGCAAGAATTAATGATATTAAAAATTTCTTGGGGGGGGGAGAAAGAAAATAAATGTTTTCCGCTTAAATTTTTTAACCTTCCAGAAATTATCCTGGAATATTTTCGAAGAAATCAGTAGTCATCTGGTTAAAGCCAGTTATGATTCTGGCATATTTAGAGAAGCCTAACGTAGGTTTAATGTAAAAGTCTGGAACCGTCTTGGTTTTCCAATTAAATTCCCAAAGCATTAATGCGATCATTGCCAACGCTAAGACAAACTCGTGAGCAAGTAGCCTAACTGTAAAGCGTCAGCTGCTCTTTTAAAGCCTCCGTGATCCAGACATCTTTTCGCTCTCATTGGGAGCTGAGACGATCTGGACGAACCGTGATCAAACCGAAACGGATACACCTATTAAATACATTCAGTTAATCTTGATACTGGTGGAGAAAAATATTTTTCACAATAGTGTGAAATCTGCAATTTCTAGCAATTCAGGAACCTTTTTGATAAATATAGTTGATTTTCTCAGGAAGTGAATAAAAAGCTGTAAAATCCCGAAATGTTCTACAAAAATGATAAGTAACGTTTCAGGTTTTTTTAGCATATTGTTTTTAGCAGTAAGTCAAACGATGTTAGAGTTATATCAATTAATTAACTTACACCGCCATCTATTAAAAATTTTTAGAACTAAACAATTAATTCACACCATTATTGTATAATTAATACTTAATTTGCAATAAAAAATTATAAAAACTATCCTATCTTTTAAGTTGGACCAAATGACGCATTGGTATGAAATTTGATAAAAATCGGTTGAGTAGTTTCGGAGTTTACCCCGAACAAACATCGTGACACCAGATTTTTATATATATAGATGACCCAGCCACGCGTTGCTGTGGCGAAGTAGATGGATTAAAATATTCTTTTGCTCTATATTTTGATAGAATCTAATTAATATTTTTAGTAAAGCTTAAAATAGTCTAGCAAATTTTAAAATATATGAGATTGATAATGGGCGTGATAGACTGAATTAAGTACTTATTGATATTAGTAAGTACTAACTAAATTTTCAATGCCAAAAGCACTATACTTACAGTTAGTAAATTTTGCAAGTGCAAATTCGGCCAAAAATAAAAGCAGAATAACTTGAAAGTGATAGTAAATATCGAAACTGATTGTTAAATATCGGAACGTAGAAATTAAGCGTAAACCAACATAAACTTTTAGAATGTACACTACGCTTTATTCATATTCATCTCAGATTTCTCTATAGTTTGTAATCAATAACTTCTTTAAAAAATACATTAACTAAATTAAAAACATTTAAAAATTTAATTTTATAAATGAAGTAGATAACATTGACTTCGATCTATTGTTTCTATTATTTGAAAACTGAAAATTATCTCAGCACTTATGTGTGCACGATATTATTGTTTAACTTCTCTATTGCTAACTCGAATAGGTATGATAACTTCCTCCCTTGCGAGTACGCGATAGATAGTTGCCCATTAGAGAAACATGTATGTTTCAAGTCCAACACTGTAAAAACGATTCAGAAACGTTTCTGGAAAATAATAGGCAGCTGATATGCCCAATTTCAACCAGTAACATATCTTACAAAAACCAGGAACCTTTCCGATAAAAGTCAGTAACCTTTCTGACACATTGCGAAATCTCCCCTGATAGAGCCAGTTGTGAACATTCTAGATACATGAAACAGGCTTTATGTATTTGATTAGAGCCTTCCTAATTTCCCAAGAAAGCTTGAGAAGCATTCGAGCAATCCTCGCCAAAATCGCAAGCAAAGACCAAGCATTTCCTTGCCTGCAATTCCTGCGTCGCAAAACCGCAGCTATCCAGCGACCTCGTGGTTTTTTTTTTTTTTTTTTTCTTTTGCTCCCACTGGGAGTTTTATCAACCTGGGCGGGCCGTGATCAAATTGAAGCCGATACACTTAATAAACACCGTCAGTCAATCTTTATACTGGTAACAAAAAATATTTTTCACAGCAGTGAAAAGTTTGCATTCGTGCATCTTTTAGCAATTTAGAAAACTTTTTTGCGAAGATACTTGATTTTGCAGGGAAATAGGTGAAAACCTCTGAAATCACGACACGTTAAACGAAATTAACCAGTAACGTTTCGAAATTTTTTTACGGTGAAACTGAAAGTAGACATTGTTTGGTTTTAAGATCTATTTATGGTCTTTTCAAAATCTAAACAAATCGGAATTGAAGCCATCCAAATGTGTATGAAAATTATGACGCTATTAATAGATTGCGTGGGAACACGAAAGTTCTCCTTTAAACCTTTCCGTCAAAATCGTTTAAATTTTGATGAAAAAACGTGTGCCGTTGCATAATCTGGGTGGGTTTAAACTGTCAAAAAGAATAATTGGTGAACCAATTTTCAACCGGAAATCGTCAAGTGGCATTCCTTGTGTATCCAGAGAATTTAAAAATTCAATTGGAATGTTAAGGGCTTTGTTTTCATCGACAACTGTATAGCCTTGTTCAGGATCAATGTTCAGCACAGTATAATTTTGATTTTTTTCAGCTGTCAGTAATGGCTCATTATTTACAATAATTGTAGCTAAGACAACATCATTGCACTGTTTTTTCTCATTGTAAATCAGTGTTAACAAACAGGTGACCAATCGATCAGGAAATATCATACCATAATGACTAAACAACAAAACTGAAATTGGAATGCATAAATCTTAAATCAACACTAAAGCTTCATCATATATATTTGGTGTAAAATCTAGATTTGGACATCGCTGTGTTTGTTTAACTCTATGGACTACATCTTCAAGCATAAAATTTATATAGTTTCCCCACAGAAATGATGATTGTGTTGGATATTATGACATCAAAATTACACCTAAACAGTTGACGAATACTGCATTAGAAAATGTAACTCCCAATGATTGTCTGCTACCAATAATTACAGTTCACGAAATGCATCGTGATATGTATTAAATCCTCGATTAGTAACGGTCCGCAAATATTCCCGTCTTTTCGGGAATGTTTAACGAAAACAAATGCAAAAACAACATTCACTTTGTTTTGGATGCACATTTTTGTTTTGGATGGAGTTTTGGTCCAAATGTCTTGGCTTTAATTTTTAATTATGCCCGAGATTGATGAATGTTGCGTTCTTTGTTTGCGTGGCTTCCATAATATTTTTGATTTTATTCAACACTGTAAAAACAATTAAGAAACGTCCTGAACAATAATGGATAGCTAACAGGCCCAATATCTGCCGTAACATATCTTGCAAAAAAGTAGGAACGTATCCCACTTAAAAACAGAAACCTTCCTAAAATTATCCTGAAGTCTTTCTGAAGAATTTCGAAACCTTTCCGATTCGAAACAATCATTTATCTGAAAGCTTTAGAGAGAACCGAAGTAAGATTAAAAGTAATAGCTTGGCACATTTTTCGACTTACCAAGAAAGTACCAAAAACATTATCGCAACCGCAGCCACTGTTAAGAAAGACTTTCAAGCATGCACAAAGAATTCTACTTGCTCGTTAATCTTGGAAAATAACGACATCCAGAGACTCACTTGCTCCCATTCGGAGTTACGTCAGGTCTAGACGGGCCACGACAAAGGTAGTTAAGTCAATTCATTACTGAAATTCATTCTCCTTCCTGAAATTGTCCTGGAATCCACTTGAAGAGTTCAGTAATATCCCTGGCTAAAAGCCAGTTGTGTCGTCTGACCCCCCCCCCCCCCCCCCTTCAGAGAAAACTTAAGTAATTTAAATACAAAGCTTAACACCTTTCTACTTTCCCAAGAAAGCTCCTAAAGTATTACTGCAAGGATTGCGGAGGGTAAGACAGACTTGCAAGCAAGTACCGTGAGTCCAGCTCCCCTGCGAATTCTGCAAAGCAACGGAATCCAGAAGCTTATTCACTCTCATTGCGAGCTTAGTCAATGTAGACGGAGCGTAATTGTCCTAATATTTACTCACCGCGTTTTTTCCATAAATTTTGTCCCTATCTCGTACCTCAAATGCGACCAAATCAGGACCCCAAATAACGGCTTTAACACAGTCGGTAACGGATTAAAACTCGACATTTATATAAGCCTCATACGTTTTAAAATGCAGTGGTGAGTATGTAACTACCAGATTGATCTTGTATGTAACTACCAGATTCTTGATCAACCAGTCTTTTGCTAATACGAAAAGTATGATAACTTTCCACGTGTGAGTAGGCAATATTTCGTTGCCCGTAAGAGAAATATTTATGTTTCAAGTACAAACCGAAAGAAGACATTTTTTGTTCTTTAAATCTATTTATGGTCTTTGCAAAAGCTAAACGAATCAAAAACTGAAGCCTTTCAAATGTGTTTGAAAATTATGACGCTAATAATGGATTACGTGGCAACACAAACATTTCTCCTTTAAACTTTTCCGACAAATATTGTTGACTTTTAATGTAGAAACGTGTACCGTTGCGTAATTTAGGTGGGTTTAAAACGCGAAAAAGAATAAATTGTTGTTTAAACCGGAAATCGTGTAGACGCATTCCTGGTGTATCCAAGGAATTTAAAAATTCATTTGGAGTGTTTACTGCTTTGTTTTCATCGACAACTGTATAGGCTTGTTCAGCATCAATGGGGAGCTTTTTTTTAAAGCCGTCAGTAATGGCTCATTATTCGCTATAATTGTAGCTAAGACAGAGTCATTGCTCTGTTGTAATACGTTGCAAATCAGTGTTAACTAAGTCGGTGGCCCAACTATCAAGTGACGGCATATCATAATAACTAAGTGGCAAATTTGAAATTAAAACGCAAAAACCTTCAGTTAAAACTAAAGCTTCATATTCATCTCTGGTGTAAAATCTGGATTTGGACTCTTGTGTGTTTGTTAAACTTTATAAAATACGTCTTCAAACGTGAAAGTAATATAGTTTCTCCTTAAAAAATAATGATTGTGTTGGATAGTATGTCGTCAAAATTGTTTTAAACAGTTGACGAATACTATTTCTCCTTATGTCAAACCTGCATTAGAAAGTGTCAACTCCCAATGACTTTGTGCTACCAATAAATACAATTTGCGACATGCATCAGGATATGTATTTGACAGTCGACAATTGACGATCCACAAATATTCCTGTCTGTTCGGGAATGTTTACCGAAAATAAAACTGCTACAAAACCAGCGCAATTACAGAGGCAATTATGATTTTTAAAAAATTAAATTTATCTGGAAATAGACTCTCAATTAGTTCACTTTTCGTCTCAACGGCAGTGCAAAAATTGTCTGGCTATTTGTTGTACTGTATATTTTGATACAGTTCAATTTCACCGTTTCCAATACTCAGCAATTGCTTAGAAAATACTTGTGCGATTAGATTATTTTGCGTTTATACTCGCATGTTCATGGCCAATCGCATTATCTCGTCATTACGCTATAAAAAACGTTTTTTTTTTAAACATGCGTTGATTTCATCGGAATAACTGGTAATGTCTGCCGGAAGTCCCCAGACAGTATTCAGACAATTTCGCCCAAAAGTTTATCGTTGCCATTCAAATCTTGCATAATCCTATGATGTGCTTCGAATGAATGCTTTTACTCATGAGCCATAGTACACTTATCCCAAATTATAATTTCACTCTCTTGCAACACTACAGCCATACCACGTCTTTTTTTTCTTTATTGTACACATTGCGTTTTGTTTATTATGAATATCTAATAGGCAACTTTAAAGCTGAATGTGTTGTTCGTGTACCATCTAAAAAAAGTAGCAGCAATGCCTGACGATGCAATTGTCACTGCAATTTTCTGTTGCGAATGTATCTTTGCAAGAATTAATGATATTAAAAAGTTCCTGGGGAACAAAATAAAGAAAATAATTGTTTTCCGCTTAAATTCATTAACTTTCCTGAAATAAACCTGGAACATTTTTGAAGAATTCAGTAGTCTTCTTGGTTAAAAAGGCAGCTATGATTCTGGCACCTGCAAAGAAGCCTAACGCAGAATTAATATAATAGCCTGGAACCTTCCTGCTGTTCTAAGAAAGCTCTAAAAGCATAAATACACGCATTGCCAACGCGAAGACAGACTCTCAAGCAAGTAGCTCGAATGTAGTTCCTCGGCAACTCTTGCAAAACTTCGTGATCCAGATAACTTTTCGCACTCATTGGGTGTTGAATCAAGCTGGACAAACCGCAATCACTCCGAAACCGATACACCTATTAAATATGTTTAGTTAATCTTGATACTGGTGGAGAAAAATACTTTTCACAACGGTGTGAAATCTGCAATTTGTAGCAATTCAAGGAAACGTTTTGAAAAATATAGTTGATTTTCTCAGGAAGTAAATAATAACCTGTAATATCCCGAAACGTTATATGGAAATTCTAAGCAACATCTCTGAGTTTTTTTTTATCATGGTGTTTTTAGCAGTAAGTCATACGATGTTAGAAATATATCGATTAATTAACTTACACCGCCATCTATTAAGAATTTTTAGAACTAAACAATTAATTCACACTATTATTGCATAATTAATATGAAATTTGCAGTAAAAAATTATAAAAACTTACCTATCTTTTAAGTTTGACCAAATGACACATAGATATGAAATTTGAGAAAAATCGATTGAGTAGTTTCGGAGTTTACCCCGAACAAACATCGTGACACGAGATTTTTATATATATAGATAATAGGCAACTTTAAAGCTGAATGTGCTGTTTGTGTACCATCTAAAAAAAGTAGCAGCAATGCCTGACGATGCAATTGTCACTGCAATTTTCTGTTGCGAATGTATCTTTGCAAGAATTAATGATATTAAAAATTTCCTGGGGAACAAAATAAAGAAAATAATTGTTTTCCGCTTAAATTCATTAACTTTCCTGAAATAAACCTGGAATATTTTTGAAGAGTTCAGTAGTCTTCTTGGTTAAAAAGGCAGCTATGATTCTGGCACCTGCAAAGAAGCCTAACGCAGAACTAATATAATAGCCTGGAACCTTCCTGCTTTTCTAAGAAAGCTCTCAAAGCATTAATGCACGCATTGCCAACGCGAAGACAGACTCTCAAGCAAGCAGCTCGAACGTAACTCCTCTGCAACTCTTGCAAAGATTCGTGATCCAGATATCTTTTTGCGCTTATTGGGTGTTGAGTCAATCCGGACGAACCGTAATCGCTTCGAACCGATACACCTATTAAATACGTTTACTTAATCTTGATACTGGTGGAGAAAAATACTTTTCCCAACGGTGTGAAATCTGCAATTTGTAGCAATTCAAGGAAACGTTTTGAAAAATATAGTTGATTTTCTCAGGAAGTAAATAATAGCCTGTAATATCCCGAAACGTTATATGGAAATTCTAACCAACATCTCTGAGTTTTTTTTATCATGGTGTTTTTAGCAGTAAGTCATACGATGTTAGAGTTATATCGATTAATTAACTTACACCGCCATCTATTAAGAATTTTTAGAACTAAACAATTAATTCACACTATTATTGCATAATTAATATGAAATTTGCAGTAAAAAATTATAAAAACTATCCTATCTTTTAAGTTGGACCAAATGACACATAGATATGAAATTTGAGAAAAATCGGTTGAGTAGTTTCGGAGTTTACCCCGAACAAACATCGTGACACGAGATTTTTATATATATAGACTAGCTGACCCAGCCACGCGTTGCTGTGGTTGATAATAGAAAATAAATTTTTACTTATTATTTTTATACGATCAAATAAATATTTTTAACAATGCTGGAAAATATTCAGTCGATTTTAAATTACAGGGAATTGAGAATGGTCGTGTTTGGCCGAAGTAGGACTACTAAATTACTAACTAACTAATTATTACTAAAGTACTAACTAAATTTTCTACAGTGAAAGCATTACTTTCTATACTTACGTTTATTAAATTTAGTGAGTATCACTGTTAAAACGATTCAGAATTGTTCCTGGAAAATAATGGGCGGCTGATATGACATATTTCTACCAGTAAGATACCTTCAAAAATCAGAAACGTTTTCCAATAAAATTCAGTAACATTTCTGAAATTCTTCTTGAAGCCTCCTGAAAAATTCAGAAATCTTCCCGCTTGTAGCCAGTCGTGTTTCCCGAACATTAGATAAAACTTAAGTAGGTATAACATAACAGCTTGGCACGTTACTGATTTAATTAGAAAATTCCATAAGAAGTATTGCAAACATGGCCTTAAGAGCAAACTTAGGTAGGTATCATATAATAGTTTAGCACCTTCATGATTTATTAAGAAAACTCCATAAGCAGCTTCGCAAACATGGCCAAAGCAAACCCAGAATTGCAAATTTGTACCACGAATTTTACCCGCTTGCAATTCTTGCAAAGCAAGTAGTTCATACTCATTCGCTCTCTTTGTGAGCTAATTAGCATGGACGAGTATACATTCCGTAGTCGAACGGAAGCCGATACACTTTATTAATACGTTCAGTTAATCTTTGAACTGGCAGCTAAAAATATTTTTTACAACAGTGAGAAACTGCATTCGTGCAATGTGTAGCAATTCAGAGAACGTTTTGACGATGTTACTTTATTTTTCCGATAAGTTGATAAAAACCACTGAAATACTAAAACGTTACACGAAAATAATCAGAAACGTTTCGGAATTTTTTTGCTGTGTACTTACTTCGTCCAATGGTGCAAAATAACTTGAAAGTGGTAGGTAAAGTATCATAATGTTGAAATTAAGCATTAACCAATATACAGTTTTTGTATGCACATTTTATTCATCTCAGCTTTAACTATAGTTTTCAATCAATGACTTCTCACAAAATATACTAAATAAACTGATAAACTATAAAAGTGGAATTTTAAAAATAAGGTAGATAACATTGATTTCGAACTATTTTTTCGATTATTTTAAATTATTAAAATTGAAAATTATCTTTGTACTCATTTGTTCACATAACTTTTGGTTAATCTGTCTTTTTCTAACACGAACAGATTTGATAGTTTTTCCACACCTGAGCAGGTTACATGTAATTACCCATGGGAGAAACACCTACTTTCCTTGTCCAAATCGACATTATTGTTTGACCTTGAGATATATTAATGGTTATCGCGAAGGCAAAGCGAAGCGGAATATGAAGCCTTCTAAATTGTATTGGAGATTCTGATGATATTAATGGAATGCATGGCAGCAGGATGATTCCTCCTTTAAACTTACCCATCAAAATTGCTGCTTCAAGAGCATTTTCGGTGACCCTTTGATAACTATACGTATATTTGTGAAAACCTGGGTGGATTTAATTTATGGAGAAGATTAATTGGTGAATAAATTTTCAACTGGAGATTGTGTAGTGTCATTCCTGGTATATACAGAGAATTTAAAATTTAGTTGGAAACTTTAATGATTTGTTCTAATCAGCAATTGTATCGATTTAATTAATTTTTTTCAAATTACCGGGCAACAACTGTTGCATTTAAAAGTTAAATGCGTCTGCATCAACGTTTTTTGCTGCCAAAATAACGCGATTACAGAGGCAATCACAATAAAATAAATTAAATTTATTCGGGAATACACTCTCAATTAGTTCACTTTTCTTCTCAACAGCAGTGCAGAAATTGTCAGGGTATTTGATGTACTGTGTATTTTGATACATTTCAATTTCACCGTTTCCAACACCCAGCAATTGATTAGAAATTTCTTGTGCAAATAGATTATTTTGCGTTTGTACTCGCATGTTCATGGTCAACCGTATCATCTCGAAATTAGGCTATCGAAACGATTGTTTTAAACATCCGTTGATTTCATTGGAATAACTGGTATTGTCTGCCGGAAGTCCCCTGACAGTATTCAGACAATACCACCTAAAAGTTTATCGTTGCCTTTCAAATCTTGCATAATCCTATGATGTGCTTCAAATGCATGCTTTTACTTACGAACCATAGTACACTTACCCCAAATTATAATGCAATCTCTTTTCCAACACTGCAGCAATTCCGTGTTTTTTCTTTAATGTTACACATTGCATTTGGTTTGTTATGAATATCTAATGGGCAAATTTTAAGCTGAATGTGCTGTTCGTCTACCATCTAAAAAAGATAGCAGCAATGCCTGACG
Organism: Uloborus diversus; assembly: GCF_026930045.1. Classification (NCBI taxonomy): domain Eukaryota; kingdom Metazoa; phylum Arthropoda; class Arachnida; order Araneae; family Uloboridae; genus Uloborus; species Uloborus diversus. The sequence continues at coordinate 106,060,458 of NC_072740.1, read as the reverse complement.
ATGCAATTGTAACTGCAATTTTCTGTTGCGAACGTATTTTTGCAAGAATTAATGATATTAAAAATTTCTTGGGGGGGGGAGAAAGAAAATAAATGTTTTCCGCTTAAATTTTTTAACCTTCCAGAAATTATCCTGGAATATTTTCGAAGAAATCAGTAGTCATCTGGTTAAAGCCAGTTATGATTCTGGCATATTTAGAGAAGCCTAACGTAGGTTTAATGTAAAAGTCTGGAACCGTCTTGGTTTTCCAATTAAATTCCCAAAGCATTAATGCGATCATTGCCAACGCTAAGACAAACTCTTGAGCAAGTAGCCTAACTGTAAAGCGTCAGCTGCTCTTTTAAAGCCTCCGTGATCCAGACATCTTTTCGCTCTCATCGGGAGCTGAGACGATCTGGACGAACCGTGATCAAACCGAAACGGATACACCTATTAAATACATTCAGTTAATCTTGATACTGGTGGAGAAAAATATTTTTCACAATAGTGTGAAATCTGCAATTTCTAGCAATTCAGGAACCTTTTTGATAAATATAGTTGATTTTCTCAGGAAGTGAATAAAAAGCTGTAAAATCCCGAAATGTTCTACAAAAATGATAAGTAACGTTTCAGGTTTTTTTAGCATATTGTTTTTAGCAGTAAGTCAAACGATGTTAGAGTTATATCAATTAATTAACTTACACCGCCATCTATTAAAAATTTTTAGAACTAAACAATTAATTCACACCATTATTGTATAATTAATACTTAATTTGCAATAAAAAATTATAAAAACTATCCTATCTTTTAAGTTGGACCAAATGACGCATTGGTATGAAATTTGATAAAAATCGGTTGAGTAGTTTCGGAGTTTACCACGAACAAACATCGTGACACCAGATTTTTATATATATAGACTAGCTGACCCAGCCACGCGTTGCTGTGGCGCAGTAGTTGGATTAAAATAATTTTTTACCCATTATTTTGATACAGTCAAATTAATATTTTTTATTAAAGTTTGAAAATTTTTAGCCGATTTTAAAACATATATGAGGTTGATAATGGGCGTGTTAGGCTGAAGTAAGTGCTTATTAAATTACTTACTTAGTAAATTTAAATTAGTAATTAGTAACTTTTGTAAGTACGACTTCGACCGAACATACACAATTGATTGAAATTAATAGTAAATATCAAAACTGATTGTAAAATATCGGAACGTAAAAATTAAGCATAAACCAACATACAGTTTTAAAATGTATTCTACATTATATCTATCTCAGCTTTATCTATAAATTGTAATCAATAGCTTCTTTACAAAATACAATAACTAAATTAAAAACATATAAAAATTGAATTTTAAAAATGTGGTAGATAACATTTATTTCGAACTATTGTTTCTATTATTAAAAAACTGAAAACTATCTATGCACTAAGTTGCGCATAATATTCTTGCTTAACCTGTATTTTGCTAACACGAATAGGTATGATAACTTTCCCACTCGTGAGTAGGCGATAGTTTTCCCAGAAGAGAAATATGTATATTTCAAGTCCTAACCGCAAATAGACATTGTTTTGGCTTAAGATCTTTTTAGGGTGATTGAAAAAGTTAAACACTTTGGAAGTTGAAGCCTTTTAAATGTGTTTGAAAATTATGACGCTATTAATGGAAGTGCGTGGCAACACGAAAAATTCTCTTTAAAACTTTTCCGTCAAAATTGTTAACTTTTGAAGAAAACGTGTACCGTTGCACACTCTTGGTGGGTTTAAATTTTGAAAAAGAATAATTGGTGAACCAATTTTTAACCAATACTCATGTATTAGCATTCTTGGTATATCCTGCGAATTTAAAAATTCAGTTGGAATGCATACTACTTTGTTTTCATCAACAACTGTATTGCCTTGTTCAGTATCAACGGACAGCACAATCTGATTATGAATATTTTCTATTCAGCTGTTAGTTGGCTCATTTTTGTTGGCTCATGATTGTAGCTAAGAGAGCGTCATTGCACTTTTCTCGTTGCAAATAAGTGTTAACTAAGTTGGTCGCCAATCGATCAGGTCATAGAACATCATTATGACTTAATAACAAATTTGAAATTAAAATGCATAAGTCTTGAAACAACACTAAAGCTTCATTATACATCTCTGGTGTAAAATATAGATTTGGACATCGTTGTGTTTGTTTAACTCCATGGAGTACGTCTTCACGCATAAAATTTATATAGCTTCCCCACAGAAATGATGATTGTGTTGTATATTATGTCGTCAAAATTGTTTGAAACAGTTGACGAATACTGTTTGTCGTTATGTCAATACTGCATCAGAAAGTGCTTACTCCCAATGATTGTGGGCCACAATAATTACAATTCGCGACATGCATCGTGATATGTATTAAACTTTCGACAATTAACGGTCCACAATTACTCCAGACTGTCTGGGAATGTTTACCGAAAACAAATACAAAAAATAAAAAAAAAAAACCTCGGTTTCAGATGCACAGTTTTGTTTTCGAGACGGTTTTGGTCCCAATGTCTTGGCCCTAATTATACCTGGTGTTCTTTATTTACGTGTCTTCCAGAATACCTGATTTTATTCAACACTGTAAAAACAATTAAGACTCATTCTGAAACATTATGGGCAGGTAATACGCCCACTGTCTGCCAGTAACATGTCTTGCAAAATATAGAAACGTTTTCCACTAAAAGTCCTTCCTGAAACTATCCTGAAGTCTTTCTGAGGAATTCAGAAACCTCTCCGATTATAGACAATTATTTCGCTGAAACCTTCAGAGAAAACCTAAGTAAGTTTAAAAGAAATAGCTTGGCACATTTCTTGACTTACCAAAAAAGTACCAAAACCTTGGTCGTAACCTTAGCCACTGCTAAGACGGGCTTGCAAGCATAAACAAAAAATTATACTTGCTTCTTACTCTTGTGAAATTACGGAATACGGACACTCACTTGCCCTCATTGAGAGTTAAGTCATTCTGGACGGGCTAAGACAATAGTAGTGAAGTTAATTCATGATTAAAATTCACTAACCTTTCTGAAATTATCCTGGAATCTTTTTCAACAATTCAGTAATCCCTCCGGTTAAAGCCAATCGTGTCTCTGGATATTCAAAGAAAACTTAGGTAAGTTTAATGTAAAAGCTTAACCACCTTCCTACTTTTGCAAGAAAGATTCAAAATCATCTCTGCAAGCATTGCAAAAGCCAAGACAGGGCTGCAAGCAAATATTACGAACTTAAATCACCTTCAAAGTTGTAAAATCCTAATGCTCATACATTCGCACTGAGAGCTTATCCCATTCAGACGGAACGTACTCAAACTGAGGTAGATACACCTAATAAATACGATCAGTAATTCTTTAAACTGGGAGTTAAAATATTTTTCACAACAGTGAGAAGTCTGCATTAATTACACTTGTAGCAGTTCAGCAAAAGTTTTGACACAAATACTTGATTTTCGCAGGAAATCGTTGAGAACCTATGAAAACCGACATGTTCCGTGGAAATGATGAGTTACAATTCGTATTTTTTTACAGTGTGCATTTATAATAGCATGAAACATTGATATATAACTTTATATTTGCGAATCGGCTAACCACATAAGATTTTTTAGACTATGTAAAAAGATCAGTGTCGTTTTTGGTGGCTCAAGTGTTCTGTGTAGAAGATTTATTTGGAGAAATATACTACTTGACCATTTTCGAAGTTTACTGCAAGATGCTGGAGAGATTTGATTCTTTCGTGGATAAGGAAACTAAATTATGCTCGATAGTTTCTCGTTGCTGCTTATATATCTTCTCATTTCTTATCTTGTTATTTCGTCACTGTAGCCTGTTTTTCGTACTTCAAATGCGACCTAATAAGGAACTTTCATAACGTATTTGAAAACAGCTTTTTTGTTTTCAAGGTATTGCAAATTTCGACATTAATATGAGCCTCATACATTTTAAAAAGCAGTGGTGATTATGGAACTATCCACCTCTTATCAACTTCAACTTGATTTGTAGAATTTGACATTTACATTGAAAAATGTACCCTTTATTATCATCGATTCTACGGCGATACAATTAATAACCATCGATATCCGTAACATAGTATTATTTGCAAATTTTAATCAACTCAAGAGTAAAACTTTTCGAGGATGAGTTAACTTATATGATACTTAATGATGTAAAAAATATCTAGCAAACAAAAAAAAAAAAAAAAAAAAACGAAATCTTTTCCGCTTAAATTCAGTAATCTTCTAGAAATTATCCTGGAATATTTCTGAATTATTCAACAATCTTCCCGCTTAATCCCAGTCGTGTCTCTGACTCTTTCTCATAAAGTAGGCTTCTTTACAACAAATACTTGGCTCCTTCCTACTATGCCAAGAAAGCTTCTAAAATCATTAACACATGACCACATCTACGTCAGAACAGCAAGGAAGTGCGATGAATCTAACTCGCCTGCAACTCGGGCAACGCATCGGAACACAAAAACATACTCGCCCGCGTTGGGAATTTAGCCAATCCGGGCGTATCATTATGAAGCCGAAGCCGTTACACTTATTAAATACGCCCAGCTAATATTTATACTGGTGGTGAAAAATATTTTTCACACCAATGAGAAATCTGCATTTGTGAAACTTGTAGTATTTCAGGAAACTTTTGACGAATATACTTGATTTTCTCAGAAAGTGGATAAAAACCTGTAAAATCCCGAAACATTCCTTGGAAATAATCGGTAACGTTTTGGCATTTTTTTACAGCGTAGATATCAAACGATGATAACGTTGTATCGATTAATTAACTTACACCGCCATCTATTAAGAATTTTTACAACTAAACAATTAATTCACACTATTATTGTATAAATAATGTTTAATTTACAATAAAAAATTATAAAAACCATCCTATCTTTTAAGTTGAACCAAATTACAGATAGTTATGAAATTTGTTCAAAATCGGTTCAGTAGTTTCGGAGTTTACCCCGAACAAACATCGTGACACGACATTTTTATATATATAGACTAGCTGACCGAGCCACGCGTTGCTGTGGTAGAGAATGGAAATAATTTTTTACTCATTGTTTTTATACGATCAAATTAATATTTTTAACAAAGCTGGAGAAAGTTCCGTTGATTTTAAAGCCTCGTGAAAAATTCAGAAATCTTCCCGTTTAAAACCTGTCATGTTTCTGGAAAATAAGAGAAAACTTAGGTATGTATAACCGCTTGGCACCTTCCTGATTTAATTAGAAAGTTCCATCAGCAATATTGCAAACATGGCCGAAGTCAAGCAAGAATTGCAAGCAAGTATCGCGCATTGCACTCGCCTGCAATTCTTGCGAAGCAACGTCGTCCATACCTATTTGCTCCCTTTCAGCACTTAATCAACAGGGGCGGAGAAGCCCTACACTTTATAAATACGCTCAGTTAATCTTTGAACTTTAAGCTAGAAATATTTTTCACAACAGTGAGAAAACTGCATTCGTGCAACGTGTAGCAATTCAGAGAACTTTTTGACAATGATACTTGATTTTTCCAGGAAGTGGATAAAAACAACTGAAATTCTGAAACGTTACCCGGAAACACTCAGAAACGTTTCGGAAATTTTTTGCAGTGTACTTACTTCGTCCAATGGTGCAAAATTATTTGAAAGTGGTACGTAAAGCATCAGAATGTTGAAATTAAGCACTGACCAATATACAGATTTTGTATGCACAGTTTATTCATGTCAGCCTTAACTAGTGTTTTTACAATTGTTTTTAATCAATGACCTCACAAATTATACCACATAAATTGATAAGCTATAAAAGTGGAATTTTATGAATAAGGTAGATAACATTGATTTCGAACTATTGCTTGGATTTTTTTAAATTAGTAAAATTGAAAATTATCTTTGTACTAATTTGTTCACAATGTTTTTGGTTAATCTTTCTTTTGCTAACACGAACAGGTTTGATGGTTTTTCCATACCTGAGCTGGTTACATGTAGTTGTGCCCATGGGAGAAACACTTAATTTTCTAGTCCAACTATCAAGTGATGGCATATCATAATGACTAAATGGCAAATTTGACGTTGAAATGCAAAATTTTCAGTTTAAACTAAAGCTTCATATTCATCTCTGGTGTAAAATCTGGATTTGGACATTTGTGTGTTTGTTAAACTTGATGAAATACGTCTTCAAACGTGAAAGTTATATAGTTTCTCCTTAAAAAATGATGATTGTGTTGGATAGTATGTCGTCAAAATTATTTTAAACAGTTGACGAATACTCTTTCTCCTTATGTCAAACCTGCATTAGAAAGTGTCAACTCCCAATGACTTTGTGCGACCAATAAACACAATTTGCGACAACATCAGGATATGTATTTGACAGTCGAATATTGAAGATCCACAAATATTCCTGTCTGTTGGGGAATGCTTACCGAAAACAAAACTGCTACAACACCAGCGATTACAGAGGCAATTATGATTTTAAAACAAAAAAAAATATATCTGGGAATAGACTCTCAATTAGTTTACTTTTTGTCACAACGGCAGTGCAGAATTTGTCTGGCTATTTGTTGTACTGTATATTTTGATACAGTTCAATTTCACTGTTTCCAATACCCAGCAATTGCTTAGAAAATATTTGTGGGATTAGATTATTTTGCGTTTATACTCGCATGTTCATGGTCAATTGCATTATCTCGACATTACCTTATAAAAACGATTGTTTTAAACATGCGTTGATTACATCGGAATAACTGGTAATGTCTGCCGGAAGTCCTCAGACAATATTCAGACAATTTCGCCTAAAAGTTTATTGTTGCCGTTCAAATCTTGCACAATCCTATGATGTGCTTCGAATGAATGCTTTTACTAATGAGCCATAGTACACTTATCCCAAATTTTAATTTCACTCTCTTGCAACACTATAGCCATTCCACGTGTTTTTTTTTTTTTTTTTCCTTTAAGGTTACACATCGCGTTTTGTTTGTTATGAATATCTAATCGACAACTTTAAAGCTGAATGTGCTGTTCGTCTACCATCTAAAAAAAGTAGCAGCAATGCCTGACGATGCAATTGTCACTGCAATTTTCTTTTGCGAACGTATCTTTGCAAGAATTATTGTTTTTGAAAATCTCTTGGGGAACAAAGTAAAGAAAATAATTGTTTTCCGCTTAAATTCATTAACCTTCCTGAAATTAACCTTGAATGTTTTTGAAGAATTCAGTAGTCTTCTTGGTTAAAGGCAGTTATGATTCTGGCACCTTCAGAGAAGCCTAACGCAGGTTTAGTATAATAGCCTGGAACCTTCCTGCTTTTCTAAAAAAGCTCTCAAAGCATTAATGCACGCATTGCCAACGCGAAGTCAGACTCTCAAGCAGGTATCTTTAATGTAACTCCTCTGCAACTGTTTCGTGATCCAGATATCTTTTCGCACTCATTGGGTGTTGAGTCAATCTGGACGAACCGTACTCGCTCTGAAACCGATACACCTATTAAATACGTTTAGTTAATCTTGATACTGGTGGAGAAAAATATTTTTCTCAACGGTGTGAAATCTGCAATTTGTAGCAATTCAAGGAAACGTTTTGAAAAATATAGGTGATTTTCTCAGGAAGTGAATAATAACCTGTAATATCCCGAAACGTTATATGGAAATTCTAAGCAACATTTCTAAATTTTTTTCATTGTGTTTTTAGCAGCAAGTCATACGATGTTAGAGTTATATCGATTAATTAACTTACACCGCCATCTATTAAGAATTTTTAGAACTAAACAATTAATTTACACTATTATTGCATAATTAATATGGAATTTGCAGTAAAAAATTATAAAAACTATCCTATCTTTTAAGTTGGACCAAATGACACATAGATATGAAATTTGAGAAAAATCGGTTGAGTAGTTTCGGAGTTTACCCCGAACAAACATCGTGACACGAGATTTTTATATATATAGACTAGCTGACCCAGCCACGCGTTGCTGTGGCAAAGAAGTTGGATTAAAATAAACTTTTGCTCATTATTTTGATAGAATCAAATAAATATTTTTAATAGAGCTTAAAATAGTATAGACGATTTTATAACATATGAGATTGATAATGGGCGTTATTCAATATTAAAACGATTCCTAAATGTTCCTGGAAAATTATGGGCAGCTGATGTGGCTAATTTCTGCCAGTATCATGTCAAGCCAAAACCCGGAAAGTTTTCCGATAAAAGTTAATAACCTTCCTGAAATCATCTCGGAAGCCTCTTGAAAAATTCGAAGATCTTCCCGTTTGAAGTTAGTCGTGTTTCTGGAACTTTAGTGTAATCTTAGGAAGGGATACAAAAAAATGCTTAGCACCTTTTTGATTTATTAAGGAACTTCTATAAGCAGTAATGCAAACATAGCCAAAGCTTAGCCAGAACTGCAAGCAATTATCGAAAATTTTTACTCAGTAACGTTTCGGATTTTTTTTTTTTTTTTTTTTTTGTTTTTTTTTACCGTGCAGGCTGAAGAAAGTACTTATTAAATTCAATAAGTACTAACTAAATTTTCTATGGAAAAAGCACTATACTTACGCTTAGTAAATTTTGTAAGTATAACTTCCGCAAAAAGAAAAAAAAAATAACTTGAAAGTGATAGTAAATATCGAAACTGATTGTAAAATAACCGAATGTAGAAACTAAGCGTAAACCACCATACACTTTTAGACTCTACACTACATTTTATTCACATTAGCTTTCTCTATAGTTTGTAATCAATAACTTCTTTACAAATAGACTAACTAAATTAAAAACGTTTAAAAATTAAATTTTTTCTATGAAGTAGATAACATTGGCTTCGAACTATTGTTTCTATTGTTTGACTACTGAAAACTGTCTAAGCACTAAGTTGTGCACAATTTCTTGATCAACCAGTCTTTTGCTAATACGAAAAGTATGATAACTTTCCACGTGTGAGTAGGCAATATTTCGTTGCCCATAAGAGAAATATTTATGTTTCAAGTACAAACCGAAAGAAGACATTTTTTGTTCTTTAAATCTATTTATGGTCTTTGCAAAAGCTAAACGAATCAAAAATTGAAGCCTTTCAAATGTGTTTGAAAATTATGACGCTAATAATGGATTACGTGGCAACACAAACATTTCTCCTTTAAACTTTTCCGACAAATATTGTTGACTTTTAATGTAGAAACGTGTACCGTTGCGTTAGGTGGGTTTAAATCGCGAACAAGAATAAATTGTTGAGCCAATTTTTAACCGGAAATCGTGTACACGCATTCCTGGTGTATCCAGGGAATTTAAAAATTCATTTGGAGTGTTTAATGCTTTGTTTTCATCGACAACTGTATAGGCTTGTTCAGCATCAATGGGGAGCTTTTTTTTAAAGCCGTCAGTAATGGCTCATTATTCGCAATAACTGTAGCTAAGACAGAGTCATTGCTCTGTTGTTATACGTTGCAAATCAGTGTTAACTAAGTCGGTGGCCCAACTATCAAGTGACGGCATATCATAATAACTAAGTGGCAAATTTGAAATTGAAACGCAAAAACCTTCAGTTAAAACTAAAGCTTCATATTCATCTCTGGTGTAAAATCTGGATTTGGACATTTGTGTGTTTGTTAAACTTTATGAAATACGTCTTCAAACGTGAAAGTAATATAGTTTCTCCTTAAAAAATAATGATTGTGTTGGATAGTATGTCGTCAAAATTGTTTTAAACAGTTGACGAATACTGTTTCTCCTTATGTCAAACCTGCATTAGAAAGTGTCAACTCCCAATGACTTTGTGCTACCAATAAATACGATTTGCGACATGCATCAGGATATGTATTTGACAGTCGACAATTGACGATCCACAAATATTCCTGTCTGTTCGGGAATGTATACCGAACACAAAACTGCTACAAAACCAGCGCGACAACAGAGGCAATTATGATTTTTAAAAAATTAAATTTATCTGGAATTAGACTCTCAATTAGTTCACTTTTCGTCTCAACGGCAGTGCAGAAATTGTCTGGCTATTTGTTGTACTGTATATTTTGATACAGTTCAATTTCACCGTTTCCAATACTCAGCAATTTCTTAGAAAATACTTATGCGATTAGATTATTTTGCGTTTATACTCGCATGTTCATGGCCAATCGTATTATCTCGTCATTACGCCATAAAAAACGTTTTTTTTTTTAAACATGCGTTGATTTCATCGGAATAACTGGTAATGTCTGCCGGAAGTCCCCAGACAGTATTCAGAAAATTTCGCCTTAAAGTTTATCGTTGCCATTCAAATCTTGCATAATCCTATGATGTGCTTCGAATGAATGCTTTTACTCATGAGCCATAGTACACTTATCTCAAATTATAATTTCACTCTCTTTCAACACTACAGCCATACCACGTCTTTTTTTTCTTTATTGTACACATTGCGTTTTGTTTGTTATGAATATCTAATAGGAAACTTTAAAGCTGAATGTGCTGTTCGTGTACCATCTAAAAAAAGTAGCAGCAATGCCTGACGATGCAATTGTCACTGCAATTTTCCGTTGCGAACGTATTTTTTTAAGAATTAATGATATTAAAAATTTCCTGGGGAACAAAATAAAGACAATAATTTTTTTCCGCTTAAATTCATTAACTTTCCTGAAATAAAACTGGAATATTTTTGAAGAATTCAGTAGTCTTCTTAGTTAAAGGCAAATATGATTCTGGCACCTGCAGAGAAACCTAACGCAGGATTTATATAATAGCCTGGAACCTCCCTGCTTTTCTAAGAAAGCTCTCAACGCATTAATACACGCATTGCCAACGCGAAGACAGACTCTCAAGCAAGTAGCTCGAACGTAGTTCCTCTGCAACTCTTGCAAAGCTTCGTGATCCAGCTAACTTTTCGCACTCATTGAGTGTTGAGTCAATCTGGACAAACCACAATCACTCCGAAACCGATACACCTATTAAATACGTTTAGTTAATCTTGATACTGGTGGAGAAAAGTACTTTTCACAACGGTGTGAAATCTGCAATTTGTAGCAATTCAAGGAAACGTTTTGAGAAATATAGTTGATTTTCTCAGGAAGTAAATAATAACCTGTAATATCCCGAAACGTTATATGGAAATTCAAAGCAACATCTCTGAGTTTTTTTTATTATGGTGTTTTTAGCAGTAAGTCATACGATGTTAGTGTTATATCGATTAATTAACTTACACCACCATCTATTAAGAATTTTTAGAACTAAACAATTAATTCACACTATTATTGCATAATTAATATGAAATTTGCAGTAAAAAATTATAAAAACTATCCTATCTTTTAAGTTAGACCAAATGACACATAGATATGAAATTTGAGAAAAATCGGTTGAGTAGTTTCGGAGTTTACCCCGAACAAACATCGTGACACGAGATTTTTATATATATAGATTTCTCAGGAAGTGAATAATAACCTGTAATATCCCGAAACGTTATATGGAAATTCTAAGCAACATTTCTAAATTTTTTTCATTGTGTTTTTAGCAGCAAGTCATACGATGTTAGAGTTATATCGATTAATTAACTTACACCGCCATCTATTAAGAATTTTTAGAACTAAACAATTAATTTACACTATTATTGCATAATTAATATGGAATTTGCAGTAAAAAATTATAAAAACTATCCTATCTTTTAAGTTGGACCAAATGACACATAGATATGAAATTTGAGAAAAATCGGTTGAGTAGTTTCGGAGTTTACCCCGAACAAACATCGTGACACGAGATTTTTATATATATAGATGAAAAAAAAAGCCGTTAACATTCCAATTGAATTTTTAAATTCTCTGGATATACCAGGAATGCCACTTGACGATTTCCGGTTGAAAATTGGTTCACCAATCATTCTTTTTGACAGTTTAAACCCACCCAGATTATGCAACGGTACACGTTTTTTCATCAAAATTTAAACGATTTTAACGGAAAGGTTTAAAGGAGAACTTTTGTGTTGCCACGTAATCCATTAATAGAGTCATAATTTTCGAACACATTTGGGTGGCTTCAATTCCGATTTGTTTAGATTTTGAAAAGACCATAAGTAGATCTTAAAATCAAACAATGTCTACTTTCGGTTTCACCGTAAAAAAATTTCGAAACGTTACTGGTTAATTTCGTGGAACGTTTCGTGATTTAAGAGGTTTTCACCTATTTCCCCGCAAAATCAAGTATCTTCGCAAAAAAGTTTTCTGAATTGCTAAAAGATGCACGAATACAGACTTTTCACTGCTGTGAAAAATATTTTTTGCTACCAGTTTCAAGATTGACTGACGGTGTTTATTTAGTGTATCGGCTTCGTTTTGATCACGGCCCGCCCAGGTTGATAAAACTCCCAGTGGGAGCAGAAAAAAAAAAAAAAAAGTCGCTGGTTAGCTGCGGTTTTTCGAGCAGGAATTGCAGGCAAGGAAATGCTTGGTCTTTGCTTGCGATTTTCGCGTCGTTTCGGCGAAGATTGCTCGAATGCTTCTGGAGCTCTCTTGCGAAATTTGGAAGGGTCTAATCAAATACATAAAGCCTGGTTCAAATATCTATAAGGTTCACAACTGGCTTTATCAGAGGTGATTTCGCAATATTTCAGAAAGGTTACTGACTTTTATCGGAAAACGTTCCTGGTTTTTGTAAGAAATGTTACTGGTTGAAATTGGGCACATCTGCTGCCTATTATTTTCCAGGAACGTTTCTGAATCGTTTTTTCAGTGTTGGACTGGAAACACACATGTTTCTCTAATGGGCAACTATGTATCGCGTACTCACAAGGGAGAAAGTTATCATACCTATTCGTGTTAGCAATAGACAAGTTAAGCAAGAATATTGTGCACAACTAAGTGCTTAGATAATTTTCAGTTTTCAAATAATAGAAACAATAGATCGAAGTCAATGTTATCTACCCTTATTGATAAAATTTAATTTTTATATGTTTTTAATTTAGTTAGAGTGTATTTTGTAAAGAAGTTCATGATTACAAACGATAGAGAAAGCTGAGATGAATAAAATGTAGTGTAGAATCAAAAAGTGTATGGTGGTTACGCTTAGTTTCTACATTCTGATATTTTACAATTTGTTTCGATATTTACTATCACTTTCAAGTTATTTAGCTTTTTTTTTAATTTTTTGCCGAAGTCGCACTTACAAAATTTACTTACTGTATAATACTTAGGGCTCGACCGATGGCACTTTTTGGCCGATTGGCCGATGCCGATTATTGGCCGATTGTTCAAAGAGGGCCGATGGCCGATTGTTTTCCTCCAAATGGCCAATTGCCGATGGCCGATGGCCGATGCCGTTGGCCGATGGCAAAAAAAAATAATCAAACAGAAATAAATTGATAACGAATAAGGAATTGCAAATCACAAAAAAAAAATCGACCTAAATTTTTATTTTACGATCATCCGATTTGTACTTCACAAGTTTTTTCGGCACATCTGTACATGCATATGTACCTAAGAACATACAGATGACCGAAATATCCATTTTGAACGCCTCCTCAGTTAATTATCGCAAATTCTTTTGTGATGTCTTCATGCTAGTGGTGCTACATCGATGGCAAAACATCGATGTTTCAGAACATCGATGTTGGAAATTAAAACATCGATAGTATTGATATATCAACCAAAAAACATCGATGTTTCTGAACATCGATGTTTTAAAACATCGATCGTTTTGTCAATATTTAACATACATTTTTTAGTATACTACACTACAAACTTACATAGATGATAATCTCTAACAAATGTATAATAGTATCTGAATGGATCAGGGCATTGCGTCTAATTTAAGCAATACAAAAGAATACGAACCCCACGAATATATTGAAACTACTGAACTGCAAATCATAAATACAATTTAATAGGAATAATTTCGCAACATCTTGGTACTATAATAAGACAAAAAATGATAAGACATGCAACGATTAATACAAACTAGTTAAATCTGCGAAAAAATATATCATAGCACTTACAGTCAGTTGTATGATGAGAAAGAGTTGTGCAAATTATATTAAAAGTACACAATTAATTCTGACAATTATTATTAAGAGCAAGAAATATGTTTTGAACTGTTAGTGCAAAAATGTTAAACACAAATTGTGAGTAATTGGTGGACGGGTCATTGAGGGTAGACGCAGTGGCGGATACGAGTGAGGTGATCATAACAACCCCCCCCCCCCCCCCCCCCAACCCGCAACAGCATTTGAATGTTTGCTCGAAAAAATTAAAAACTTTATCGAAACCGTAAGAAGTGTATACAAGGAGGAGGGAGGGGATCATGACCACCTCCTCCCATCAAAATCTGCGACAATACTTTGTAATCTGTTTCAAGGTTCATTGCATTTGAGTAGTGAAAATGACTGCTTGAAAAAAAAAAGACGAATCAAAACCATAATAAGAAACAGTAAATAGTTCTCGATTTTTTTTTATTTGGAGGGGGGGGATTAACTGTCAATTTTCTATTTATAGCATATGTATTTAAAATATGTAGACAGTAAAAATAGCTTTTCTCGAGACAGTTAGTCTGCGGCGCTGAGTTCAGGAGCCAGTATAATGAGAAGTAATAAAGAAGTGTCTGACGCCCGTTTGCTTTTATAAGCAACAAATTTAATCAACGATAGTTTTTGTAAAACCATATCCAAAGCTTCAGGCATCGCTTCAATCGATAAAACATTTGATTCCATAAATGTTTTTTTTTTCTGTAAAGTCTCTATAGATTAGAATTTCTTTCTGTTATAATTTTTAGATAGTTCAGTTTTTAGTCGTGCTGAGTTTATTTTTAAATGTGCTGTAAATAGTTTATTAGTTTAAATCAGTTTAGGATTTATTATCGTGCAAGAAATGTAAACTTTGAAAGTCGTGTTAGCGCAAAACCTCATTATACATAGGTTCTCGCAGTGGTGCCCACCTAGGCAGTGGCGGATACAAGGAGAGGGTCATAGCGGTCATGACCCCCTCCCTAAAACGTCGATAGTATTGTCCGTTCGCATTGTATTCAAGCACTTTATTCATAAAATGTAAATAACTTCCGTTTTTGTTTCAGTTTTTGAATTATTTTTACAAGCAAATACTTGAAATACTTCTTTTTTTAATTGTTTATAAAATTTATTCGTGAGGTTTTTGTCCTATTAGGTGCCATATCCCTGACCGATGTGGTATTTTTTAAACACCTAAGCAGTTTCAGAAATTTTTCTTACCAAAAACCATAAGTTTATTCGTGGAGGAGGGGTGAAGGTCACTCTTTAGCATGAGTCCCCTAAAATGTTAGTCTGTATCCGCCCCTGGGTAGACGATAAGTAACCCCCAATGTTTGGTGTTGAAGCGCATTTCTCTTTTCGCTGACTATTTCACCAGGCAGAGAAAAAACTCCTTCCGATGAAACATAAGTCGCCATCACTATCAAATACTTCGACACAACTTTTAACAGTTCTGAATTAGTACAGTTATAATATTCAATATTGTAATATATAGGATTCTCCTTTAGTTTAAGAATTGGAGTCTTAGAATCGACTGCAAGAACTGACAACAGACTACCATTGTCGAGTTCTTCCAATAGCTTTGACCTCTTCCTCATCCTCCAGTTATCTTTTACCATCTTGTAGTGATCTTTCCAAAAATCATCCTTTACACAGAAAAATCGATATTTTTAAATGTGCGCAAATAAATGACATTTTTGAAGCAATTCCATACGTAAATTTAATTACCTAGCAAGAAAATTCGTGCAAATTTTACTACAATTTTTAATTATAATGCAAAAACATCAACATCGAAAAAACATCGAAACTAAAACATCGATGTTCCGAAAACATCGAAAGTAAAACATCGATGTTAAAAACATCGATGTTTTTAGCAAAAACATCGATGTTTCCAAAACATTGACATCGATGTCGCACCCCTAAGCCTTCATGCGCGTAAACTTGCGTCACTCAAAAACGTTATGAAATAGTAAGTTGAAAACTCATTCGTACTAGTATGATCTAAAAGTTCGAGGACAAGTTGCATAAAACCTTACCCTGAATAGTTCACATTATCGAAGCACATCTATCTACAAAATAGTCAGCTTGAACGAATATGCACTTCTGCCAACGTTCGTATAGCTTTTACAAGCACTCCTGGAAGAAATTTTTCGCAACCTCCTGTAAGGCCTCTTGCGTTGCTGCTTTGACTTCATCGTGGGTAAGAAGGCGACTTTCATGTTGAGGATGCACGGTTCAATTGGTCAATACTCTGGTATGACAAACAAATAACATAACGTTTCCTCGAACTTAGCTCCGTTTGACTTTTACCTGTTCCCAGCAAAAAACCATTTCCATGGACGCCGCTTTCTTCCGTCAGGAGAAGATAAAGCTGCATCATAGAAGGTAGCGAAAAATGGCTTCCAGGAGTGTTTCCAAAAGTTATATGAACACTGGCAGAAGTACGTAGCCCCTCAAGCTGACCTTTTGAAGGTGAATGTGCTTCGGTAATGTAAACTATTCTGGGTAAGGTTTTATACAGCTTGTCCCCAAATTTTTGGATCGTACTACGTACAGTGAAACCTGTGTAAGTTGACCACTTGCGGTGAAGTACTTTGGTGGTCAACTTAGACAGGTGGTCAACTTATAGAGGGTAGTAATGAAAGCTTTTTTTTTTTTTTTTTGTCATTTCTTGTCCTATGCAATTTTTTCAACTAATTGGAATACTTTAAACTTACTTTCATTGTTTAACATTACTTGAAAACAATAAGAGAAAATGTTGTTTAAATAGTTTTAGAGATTAAATTTTTGTGAATCGATCAAAAAAAAAAATTGCCTCATTGCTTATAAAAAGTACTTACTCGATATTAACAATTCCTAAAAATTCATAACAAGTCAAAAGTGACTCAAATTCTTCATTTGATTTTTTCTTGTACATTTGTAACCATGGTAATCTACTTTTCAACAAAATAACTCTTTATTGAAGTTCGGCTCATTTTCTGCGACTTAACATTAGCCCAATGTTTTTCGATGGAAGCATAAATGTTCATATGTTTTTCTAAAATGGGTTTGGTTACTTATTTGAGTCATAAATGATGAAACGTTTAGTACAATCTAATGCTTTTGCATAGTGGTCAACTTACAAAGGGTTTTTTACACTGCTCCAAACCAAAGCTGGTGTATATTAGTGGTCAAGATAGACAGGTGGTCAAGATAGAGAGGTGGTCAAGTTACAGAGGTTTTCCTTCATTATATAAGATAGGACTAATTCCGTTCCTGACAAAAGCGGTCAACTTAGACAGGTGGCCAACTTACAAAGGTGGTCAACTTTACAGGTTTTACTGTATCATCTGTATAGGGTTAAGCTTCTCCTTTTTTAACTGCTGTATGATGAAAGAGAAAGAACAACAGACAAAAATAAAAATGAAAAAGGAAGAAAAACAAAGAGACTGTTTAATAACCAATTGATTTGTTTGTTTTTTAATTGAACATATAACTGAGATTTCAGTAATATTGCAATGATGTATGGATTTAGGTACATTAAAAATAGTTAAAAAACATTAAATTATGTTGTTTAATCATTCAAAAAAAAAAATAATAAATAATAAAACTATGAAACCGTCAACAAATTACGCAATTGAAGTGGAAAGATTGCACGTAGACATTTTTTAGTCATCAAACTAAACAAAAAAGCTAACAGATAAATTACAATATTAAATCAAAACAGGAATATTTTTATATTTATTTAAAATTTATGAATAGAAAAGTTTGCATTTTTCATAAATTCTATAACGGTGACATAGATTTTGCTGAAAAAAGACCTAGCCATGAAAAGAGCGAGGTTCTTAAAACGCAGCTACAATAAACAAACTCAATATTTACACCAAGTTAATAACTGAATACATATACTACTTGATCTAATGTTTGCACACATAATATTGAAGAATTTGATTGTTTAATCTTTTATGAAGCTTTACAAACAAGTTCAAATTATTTTTTTCAATTTAGCAATAATTTTCTGAAATTTAAAAACTGCATAATAGAAAATCCTTAAAACTTTTCCATAAAAAACAAAAGTAACTTATTCATTGATTTTATATAAATACATAAAAATACTTACTTACAACAGAAAAAAAATCGATCGCTATTAAAGATCCAAAAAAGATGGCGCATTACGAAATATAGGTGAAACAAGTATGAGAAATACGCAAAATGACATTTTTAGACCGAAATAAATTATCGCTAAATATTTAAAAAATGCTTGAAACGACGAGGGAGGGTTAGGGGGGTCACCCTCCGATTTCGGAGTAACTCACACTTCGGCCCCAACCTCGGCCTCGTTTATTTAGTACAGAACCGCTACCACCAACGCCTCGGAAAAGTTTCTGAATCTACTTCAAAAAAATTCAAAAGTCCCATTGATTTCCGAATTATGCCACCATTCGAAACGTCTTTAATCAATTTCTTACATTAATGCTCTAAATTCTTTCTAAACAATAGATAAAGTTTGAAAAAAAAAATCTCTAATTTTAGGAATGGTGTTAGTTTTAAAGAACTCAGAAGTACAACTAGAGTTTAATTTCAAAAATTGAGGAAGTGGGAGGAGAGGCCTCGCAGTGTTCTCGGAAATTCAAAAAATAGTCGTAAAAAATAGAGTTCAAAATAATCATAAACATTCAGCAGAAAAATCCTTTCAAAACTTGCAACCGAGTTTGTTTTGACGTGCAGTGGCGGATTTAAAATATAGCAAATGTTGCAATTGCGCGAGAGGCCCCATAACCATAGAGGCACAGTAGGAGTTACGAAAATGCTTATGGTAAATGTTCTACAACTTCTGTGATAGTGAAATAGGGCCCCAAAATATATTTCGACGGGCCCAAAACTTATAACTCCGCCGAAGCGATACAGAAAACACTGCATTACTGTGATTCATATGACAAATATCGAAAAATTAAAAAATACCGTCGGTTCTACGGGAATCTAATAAAATGACACAAAAACCGGTTTCGCCATTTCATATTTGTTTCCATAGTCTCCAATTTGGCAATATATCACCAAATGATCGTCAGTCTGAGACGCTATTTTAGTTTTGCATTGAAATAAGTGATTAATGACTTAAAAAAATGCGTAAACAGGCTTTTCAGAACACCCAAACGAAAACAAAAAGGGAAGTGCACAACTGGAACGTACGCACACCTCACATGCGAAATTTATCCTTCTACAGCTTACCATTTTTGAGTTATGACTTCTAAGAAATACATACGTACATTCAGCTGCAAGAAACAACGCAATAATTAACTTCTTTGGTACAGTCATAGAAAAAAAAAACGAAACACCTGTTCGTATTCGAAGACTATTGACACTAGAGCCACGTGTAAGATGTTATTTTTTAGGTATAATGTGTTCTACATAATTATATTAATAAAATGATGTTAAGGGGTCGTCTTCATATTAAATCGAGCATCAACTTTGAAATTTTCAATGAGAACCCCTCTTTTTTTTCACATATTTGTAATCAGCATCCTTTTTTAACTTGGCATGCAAAATTTTGTTTAATTTGATCCAGCCATTACTTCAGAATTGAGTTTTGAAAACTCCCTGTCGTAATGTTAAAACGTATTTTGATATTTTTTCACTGAACACAAAAACTAGATTAGGTACGGCCAAGATTGTTTTTTATATAAAAATATGAAACGACCCAATAATAAAAACATCATTTACAACAGCGAAACTGTAAATATATTTTTTTATGAATTATGATAAATTTTTTTGAAAAATATATGATCTGAAATCATATTAAATTTTAACAGAAAAACAATCTAGACGAGTTTTTATGAGGGAATCCAAAATTTGAGCTCAAAATATTCAGTAGTTTTTGCGCTATGCTTAAAAATTCAATTTTTCCCATTTTAGGGGACCGTATACCTTTTTAAAACTGAAATTATGATAGATGGTTTCTTCGTAAAAAAAGAACAAAACTGTTCGACAAAATAAGCAAACCAACTGTAACGTGGTTTTTCTACATTAGAGTTACGTCTATGAATTTTTAAATGTATGAACTTATTCGCTGTTACTGCAAAAGAACAACACAATATTGCAGTCGTCAATTTTATGTGCATCTCGTTTAAACGTATATATGTAAATAATGCGGAACACTATTCATTCCATTGTCCAATAAAATAATTTTTTTACAGAACATTTTAAATTGAAAGCTACCCTTAATATACTTTTTCCCCCCTGCGTTTAGCCATTGCAGTATATTCCTTTTGTAGAACAATAATTCTAAAAAAAATTAACATACCCAACTGTTTTACGCGAACATACAATAAAACCGCATTGTCCTTCTTGTCATGTTGCAATAGGTAGTGTAGAATGGCTCGTCTCAGTGATAATTTGCTTAAAGGAAAAAATTATTGCCCTGTCTGAATCGGGTAAAAGCACTCGAAAAATGGCCAACAGCGTGAAATTTCTCCTTTAACAGTATCCATATGGGTCAGTAAATAATAATTGCACTTAGATCAGTTAGCGGATTTCTACGAATTATTATTATTATTATTATTATTTTTTTTTTTTTTTTTTTTTTTTTTTTTTTGTAAAGTGTTTGAATTCTTTTCAATATGTTTAGATTTAGGAGAGGACATGTCAACCGCCAGAGTGACAGTGGTGGGTTGCATGCTTTGATCCCGAATTTTGGACGCGAAAAAAGTAGTTGTTGCGGCTAATTGTGAACTTTTTTTTTACGTCGTCAAAGATTTAACATAAAATTAATCTGAATGTAAGATTAAGTGGAGTTTTTGTCTATTTTTAATTATTAATTAAAAACTATTTTACTATTTACTTTTTCTGTTATTACCGCTCCACTTCACACAAAAATCACTCTAGCAAGCCAAAGATAAAATTTCAAAATATTTTTCTCTTTTTTAAATAACATGGAAAATATTGAAAAAAAAAAAGAAAGTTATAAAAACAAATTGTTGTTAACTAATGGATGCTTATTTTATTAAATGCGAGTTTATCAGAAACCAATTTCTGAATACTCGGCTCCAGCTGCATGACACTGAAACTTGTTATGATTTCTGTTCTTTTAATTTAAGCAAGCCACGGGCCTCGGCTCCAGCTGCATGACATTGAAACTTGTTATGATTTCTGTTCTTTTAATTTAAGCAAGACACGGGCCACACGGACCAGCTTCGCGACACGGCCCAGCTTCGCGGCCCGTGTAACTACTGTGATAGACCATGGTTCCAGATATCCCAGCCGAAACCTGTTCTGTTACGGCTACATCCGATTTCTTCCCAAGTTCCTCTCCCTCGAGACGTCACCTGTCAGATTATCCATTGTAGACACTTCCTTTGTCAAAGGAAACAAACTTTAAAAGCAGGTACAATGTGTCCGCCATTACTGGTCACGCAAAATTTGTAAATCTCTGGATAGACGCTCGCCAAAAGAAGAAGGATAACAGGCCAAATTGTTGCGATCCTTCCAAAAGAGTTCTCTCTTCACAGTTCTTCGAAAATTCTTGGAAACCGTGAAACTGCTCTTTGCAGTGCAACGGGTGATAGAAAAGAAATAAGAGATGCGTCACAGCATTCAGTATATAGTCGTTCTCACTCATTTTATTTTTTAATTTAAGACTATTTCTTAACATACCTTCTCTGTCACAATCAGGGCCGGATTAGCCATAGAGCAGAAGTAGCAAATGCTACGGGTCCCTCGCTTCTGGGGGCCCCGCGCCATGAGAAAAAATTCCAGAAAAAAAAGCTACTTTCCTTACTTTAACCCGTTTAAATTTCTCTCTATCTTTCTCTTCTCTCTCGATTTAGCTTTTCTAAATGCTCAGATAAAATAAAAATCTTATTTTTTCGATAGATTGCTTTCCAGAAATTTCTCCCAATTGAAGTCTTAAAAACGCAATTTTAGTTGATCTTTCTTAGTGGAAGGAGAAAAGCTCTGTTGGGTCAGAGAAGTTTCAAAAATGATCTAAAAATTACAATTTTTGGCAAAGTTTGGAGAACGGAGAATTGGGTTTTCTCTGGATTTTTTTTTTCTTTTTTTAAAATGAAGTCAATTTTAAGCTACCTTAGGAAATTTAAGGGAGTTAGGGTCCTAAAACTTTCAGCTAATTCAAGCCTAAAAAAAAGGAAGTTTTGGTTGTTTCATAATAATAGAGGAAAGGGGAAGGGGTTCTTTCCTGAAATTGTGCTCAAAACTGTAGTCAATTTCAGGATATCTTTGGGAGGAAAGGGTTTGAGGGATCGACCCATGGTTTAGCTGAAAACAAAATTTCAAGCTATGTGAGAAGATTAGAGAAAGGGATGAGGGTCTGAACTCCCCCAGAAACAATTCTGATTTCAAGTTTCAGACCGTGGTTTTAGATTATCACTGGAGACGTTATCGGGGGGGGAGGGGTTTGCTTCGCAAAATGTTAGAAACTAAAATCTTCAAGACGCAGGCTATCTTTAGTTCTAATTTTAGGTAAAGATTGATGCTTTGGAGCCTTTTCCCCCGAATGTTGAGAAGCTAGGGAAGTAGGTGGGTATTCTCCTTTGGAATTTTTTTGAAATTTTGAAATCGAGATGGTTTAAGGGCTTTCTCCGGAATTTTTCGGATTTTAGGTTCTAAGAACTCAAATTTAAGCAGGAGAAGGAGGATGCTGAAATTCTTAAAGCACAAGTCCTAAAACCACATTTTAAGGCTTTCTTTGGTGATGTTAGATAAGAGAGGGGAAAAGGTTACCATCCAGAAATTGTTTAAAAGTGAAGAAATTGGAGTCCTAAAAAGGTAATTATTAGTCATTTTAAACTCTCTTTGGTTACTCAACTTCATTTCAATTTATCACCCTCAAAATTTTCCGCCCGTGACACGACCCCGTAGATCCGGCACTAAACAACAATGAGCAAAATTAAGAGATCATGATAGAAGAAAAAAAAAAGATTCTGAGACTTCACACTTATGTAGAGCGAAATAAATGAATTGTAAAGAGAACATTATTTTTTGATGAACTAAAATAATTATGTGTAGAAGAAAGACTTTAAATATCGTTTCTAATTTTTTCCTCTGAGTGGGAGGGAACTAAAAAGCTGCCACCCATGTCCGAACCTTTTCTTTTGCATTACCAAAGGTAGCCGAAAACTTTTTTATTCGAACTTGAAATTCAGATAATTTCAGGAAGAAAATTGTTTAGCATAATCGAAAACCCGCTAAAACTGCTTTCCGGAACTTCAGTTTCGAAAAATTTAAATGGGTGTAATACCGAGCCCGATCCCGTCCTATAACGTCGTCTAATAAGGTGGCCAGCAAATGCGCGTTTTGGCCTATAGTTTCGAAAAATTAAAATGGGTGTGTACCTCTCCCCCTCCACCATTGTTAACAGTATTCTAAAATGCACTTTTAAGACTTTAACTTCGAAAATTTTCCGGGTTGCATCGGAGAGTGCCTTAACCCCATCCCATACCGAAACGTAACCGCCGATGGCATACTATCTATCACGTTTTCACAACTTCACTTTCGAGAAATTTCCAGAAAATGGCTTTCACGAATTCCGCCCCAAAATCACCAAAGAACGTAAAAAAATACCATTTCAGAGTATATAATTTCGAGAATTTTTGCTTAAAATTGTGTTTTTAGATTAATAACAAATAATGAATTCAAAAATTTTTCCAATGGGACCTCCTTGAGCACCACTTTTTCTTCTATCTGCAACATCATTAAGGATAATCTAGTTTTATTTAAGACTTCAATTTTAAAAAACTGCCTGGAGAGTCGCTGTGAACCCAAATTTTTTACTTTGATCGCGTTCTTTGGCTTCAGTTTCTCCAAATAATGGCCTCCGAATCTTCTCTTCCGAATATGATCAGGAGTTGTTAGAATTGAATTTTTAGAATTGATATATCGAAAATTTTCTGGGGGTAAGCCCCCGGACCTCCTCCCTGTATATTGTCCAAAAATTGCGTTTTTGGAATTAAAAGTTAAAAACGTGTACTAACGGGAAGACGAGAGACAATAGAAGGGGATACCATCGTAAAGCTCTAAAACTGTATCCACATGTATGTATTCATGTACGTTATAAGTACACCTCCCGTCTCCATGAAGAAGTGCTATATTGTTCACTATATCATTCGAAAACGAAGGGCCCCTTGGAAGCATTTGCTACGGGTCCCGCGCTGGCTTAATCCGGCCCTGGTCATAATGCACGCTTTTTTTGAAAAACATTACAAAATAATAGTTATTTTAAAATTAGAGTTTAGCTAATAAATTTAACGAATTAACATCGAGGATTAAACTTTTCAAGTGATGCAGGTTTTTGAGCTTTCTGTGATTCGAAGCAAGTAATCAGTTCAAAAGCGCTTTTAACAATCTTTTTTTTTTTTTTTTTTTTCAGTATAATTGTTCAAAATGGTTTTTGAATTCGAGCTTAAAAAGATGCAATGTTTAGAGCAGATAATGGGAAACATAAGCTATTCTCTCTTTAAGCTTAATATATATTTTTTTAAATGAAAGTCTATACTTAAAAAAAACAGGTAAATTTACCTTTAATTTAAAGAAGTTTCACCACAAATGAATTTCAAAACGATAAAAACTTCAAGATAAAATGCACAAAATGGTTTTTAATTCTGAAGACTATTTATATGAGTTTGGTTCGTTCTAAAAAAAGTATCAAATGTAATAAATGAGTATATGATTTCTAGATGACAAAGCTCAAAAATTTGCATTTTATCTTTTCCCGTTATAACTAATTTAATTCTGGAGCAGCCAATACATTTGAAACTGCTTAGCTGCTATTAAGTTTAGCTAACCTTTAACGAATTTTGTATAATGAACATCCCAGCGGCGGGTGAGTCGTAAAGGGGGTTGACTGCCTCCTCACTCCTAAAAGTAAAGGGTTCCTTGCTCCCTCCCTTTTCGGAGGTAAAAATTAGTAATCGATCGAAAAATAATTTTCTGCTCGGTGAATTGATTTATTTCGCAAAAAAAAAAAAAAAAAAAAGCTGAAAACTCCAAAAAAATAGACCTTTTTGATGTTATTTCATTCGAATGGAACTTTGATTTGGAAAGAAAGGGGGGGGGGTCCTACAGACATCCAGACATAGAGACTTTCAGCTTTATTATTAGTAAAAGAAAAATAGTGCATAATAGGCAGGGTTGTTTGGTTTAAACCACGTTGGTTTGAACCGTGGTTTAAACTAAGTGTTTTTTTTTAAATCATTTTACTGTTTTCCCCCAGATGTTTTCATCAATTTAAAATGTTATTGCAAAGAATAAAATATGATTAATGCAAGGTAACTAGCAAAGCTTTATAGATAAATTACCGATTCAATAAATTAAGAAATTATATTTTTTAAGGTAATGAAAGTTTGCTGAATAGTTTTCATTTTTTTTCTTTTTAAAAACCTATGCAGCTTTTCTATTAGGTACATAAATATACAGGGCAGACCATGTAAGTTTTTCTAAAATTACATGGAAAAAAAATCCAAATAGCTCTGTTATAATTTTTATTTATCATTATTTTTCAGCCTTTTGCATTTCAAAATAGTCCAAAAAGCATATTTCAACCAAATCTTCATATATTACCTAATTTGCTTGATTACTTAAGATTTATTGAGTATAAAACTTAAGTAATCAAGCAAATCTAAAGTAATCACTATGTACCATTGAAGTGATGCATAGTGTAAAAATATCTTCACACTAGACTACTTTTCGCTCATTGTTTTTTCTTTCTTTTTTTCTGCAATTTCTGAGTAAGTTTTCAGCCGCATTTCGAGTCTTACAGTTTCTAGCTCGCTTTTCGTTTCAATGGTGTATTTTCGTAATCTAGCCATCAGATATCTCCAAATATGTTCCATTAAGTTTAAATCTAGCGATTTACGAGATATTTCTAAGCTTAAGGTCAATTTTTGAGGCACCAAACGCAAACTTGTGCTGCTTATCGTTATCTTAATTTTAAAAAAAAAACAACAAAAAAACAAAGTTGTTTCCGATTACCAAATTTTGAGCTAATAGTTTAAAAATGTTTTTTAAAATATTTAAATTAATAGCATGATGCATTATTTCATCAAAAAATTAAAAAGTTCCAAGTCTTGATGCTGATATACACCCTCACACAAGAACATCTTTACCGTACTGATTAACTGATCTAACTAAGTTCTTAAGATTATAAGTTAATAAATTCATCCTTCTTCTGTTTTTTTTTTCTTTTTTAAATTAGAACTTGATACAGGAATTTGAAGAAAGATTTATATGGGCGTTAAGTATTAGTCAAAACATGAAGAAATGGCACATGAGGTCTTTGCACACGGGCGGCCGACACCCTAGGATCAGCCCTGAGGACAAAATGAGCTTACTGAATTATGTAACTATTCAAAAACAACAAGCATCTACAATCTTTACCCAGTAATCTTGCAATCTATAATCCTGTCTCGGATTTAAACATTTAGAAATGTCATCCCTTAATATTGAACAAACATGTCATTGTAGAGTACCCGTGCAACTGGAAAGTCAGTGAAAATCATCATGGATTTCAGTAATTATAAAAAATGGACATGGAAACTGACAATTTGGATTTGTGGATTTTATGTTCTAAAACAAGTATATGTACCGAATTTCACAGATTGTGTCCAAGCTGAATGACTAACCAAGTTTAATTTACAGTTTGATTTACACATCGTTTTATTTTGAGTTAGTCCTTCCAACACGCAAACTCAAAATAAAACAATGTGCTCATCAAACAGTACATCAAGCAGTTATGGCAAAAAAAAAGTGCCATGTTGAAGCCTTACATTCGGAAAAAATACGATGAAATGGCCCCTTTATTATTTTTTTAAAAAATATATTTATTAAAAAAATTTCAGAAGTTGAAAAAATAAAATCAGCTTTACTATTCGCTATTCACCAGTACTTTTACTTCATTATTACTAAAAGTTTTGAGGATTCTTTTATTTTGGAAAACCATTTTAAAATTAGAAGACAGAAAATTTTCACGACAATTTCATGTCAATTTTCTAATGCGGGACCAGTACGTCTTGTTTCCTCTTTTGGAATGAAAATATGCAGTACAAATAATCGTTATATGTTGCGGAGATTTTCTTTTTCTAGTAGATTGAATAAATGTTACGTCCGCCATTTTGAAATCGTGGACACACGTGCTGCCTATTCTTAATTTTCACTCACCTGTTTATGGGTGGGCAACCCCTTAAGACGCCAAGTAATCGCCAACTTCATTTTCAAAGGAAAAACAGTTTTGTATTCTCAAACACCTTTCTCTGCGGGAGGTATGGTTGGAGAGCATCGGCTAACAATAAGCGCTTTGTTAGCTCCCCCTATTCCTCCGGGTCTGAGGAAGAAATTGGAGTACACCTTCTGTTACATTACAACAAAGGTAGTAACAGTACAGAGCTGTGATCAAAAGCGAATCGAAGCAGATGTCAAGTCATTGAAGCTAAGAGTGCCAACAAACTGGTGGATAAAGAAAAATTATCTCACCAGCGAGAGGCCGTAAACATACAGCAGATAAATTCACTTTACCTACCAGTTTGTTCGCACTCTCAGCTTCAATGACTTGACTTCTGCCGCCAGCTCGATCAATTCCTAATCCAGACTGCTAAGGTGGTCATTGCAAGGCTGAAATTATCGTCTCTGCAAATACTAATTCGGCTGTCGGTATGTAGCGTGTACTTTAACCGTAAATGCCCCCCAAGCTACTGCCTGCTACTCAAGAAAACGTTCGCTTGGACGTTTTGATCGCTTGCGCATAACAAACTCAATTAACGTTATGATTTGTTAGAAAGTGCAAATATACAAAATTCGAGAAATTACAAGAAGTCTAATTTCAGTTAACCTTGTTTTAAGATGAAGTAACTCTTGTCTTTTTAATTTACGAGTTTGATCCATCTCGAATATCGTTGCTGGAAACAGCATTGCGGAATTACTTGCCTAAATTGCTTTTAAGAGCCATTATATGTTTAATTAAAACCGCCGATTGTGTTTTGCTTTGTCAATAACAAAACGAATTTTGATCGTTCGCATCAAATTTAGATTAAAAACCGATTCTCGTTTTTTGATAGCAAAAAAGTCGCTAGAATAACTCCTGTGTATGTCCACTAAGTTAATTCACTGTTCCCAAATAAAGTTCGAGTATAAAGGGTTTTATCATACACGGGTATTTATATTTTCCTGACTCTGTTTTTCAGATTGATAATACGATACGTTGTGCGGTGGTGCGGTATATTTCTTATATTTTTGTATGCGATGTCCAAAACTTCTTCCGATGTCGGCGAAATTAAAAACGCGAATTCCATTTTTCAATCATAAGAATTTCTATTCATTCCAAAATAAACCAGTAACATAGGTGCAATACATTTATCAAACACATTTATATCATTTTCCTAGGTATAAGGCTCAATATTTACATTATGAATCTAACAGCAGAAGGATTAAATAATTACTCCAATAGGTTAATATTATGAAAAGTCAAAAATTCCATTACTCGATTTATTAAACAACGATCTATGTGAAGAACCAGCCAGACCCGTCAGTCTTTCTAAAGCTAAACCAGATAGACAAAAATCAGTGAATATTTGAACTGGTTTCTAAAAAAAAAAGGTTTTCGACCCTAAATCGCTTTGTGGTGTAACATTATCGGCCGAAAAGTATCGAATTGCGAAGAAAAAAAGGAGAAAAATCATTAATTGAACTAGATAACCTCTATCTTTTCTTTGCTTACATTCCGTTACTTGATAAACTGTGACCTTGAAAGTAGCGTTTTCAATGTGGTGACGGTCCCTAAATCGTTTTTCGTCTATAACTTTTGTTCTACAGGACGGAGTGCAATGAAATTTCGTACCCAGGCTGCATTTTGCTGTCCCAACATAATTATGTGGCAAAAAATATGGGTTCCCATTCGAAAATCAAGACTTCGTGCTAATTTTACTTTGTATATGGTCCCTTATCAAAGTTTTACCTATCTAGTTTTAAAGAAGACTTTAAACCATATAGGATGGCACCTTTCATTTTTTTCTAACATGTATAATGGCCGAATAATTGAAAGTGTTTCGTTTTTTTTTTCTATGACTGTACCTGAATGCAGTATGAAGAACTCTTTCAGGGGTGACTAAAATGGAAATTCATACTAAAATTTAATTAAACAATTTTATATGAAAACAATAACTCCCTTTACTTTGTATTAAAAAGTATAACAGCAAAGGTCCTTTTTTCTTTTTTTGTCAAAAACATCGGCCAATTCCATCGGCTTTTCGATGCTTTTAAGGCCGATGAACCGATGTTTCCTGCAAACTAGCATCGGCCGCCGATGCCGATGCCGATGGCTAAATTGTTGAACCATCGGCGCCGATGCATCGGCCAGGTCGATGCACCGGTGGAGTCCTAATAATACTTAACTGTGTAATTTACTTAAGTATAGTGCTTTTAGCATTGAAAATTTAGTTAGTACTTACTAATTTCAATAAGTACTTAATTCATTCTAACACGCCCATTATCAATCTCATATATTTTAAACTTTGCTAGACTATTTTAAGCTTTACTAAAAATATTAATTACATTCTATCAAAATATAGAGCAAAAGAATATATTAATCCATCTACTTTGCCACAAAAACGCGTGCCTGGGTCAGTTAGTCTATATTTATAAAAATCTCGTGTCACGATGTTTGTTCGGGATAAACTCCGAAACTACTGAACCGATTTTTATAAAATTTCATACATATCTGTAATTTGGTAAAACTTAAAAGATAGGATGGTTTTTATAATTTTTAGTTGCAAATAAATTGTTTATAACACATTAATAGTGTGTATTAATTGTTTAGTTCCATAAATTCTTAATAGATGGCACTGTAAGTTAATTCTTCCTCAAAATTTTTTTTCTAAAGTTAATCAAAATTTACAAATAATTTTATGTTACGGATATCGATGGCAATTGTATCGCCGTAGAAACGATGAGAATAGTGGCCACACTTTTCAATGTAAATGTCAAATTCAACAAAGTTAAAATTGATAAGCAGCGGGTACTTCCATACTCACCACTGCATTTTAAAACGTATGAGGCTCATATAAATGTCGAGTTTTACGTTCCGTTACGGACTGTGTCAAAGACGTTATTAAAGGTCCTTATTTGGTCGCATTTGAGGTACGAGATAGGGACAAAGTTGACGAAATAACGCGATGAGTGAATATCAGGACAATTACGCTTCGTCTACATTGACTAAGCTCACAATAAGAGTGAATGAGCTTCTGGATTCCGTAGTTTTGCAGAAGTCGCAGGGGAGTTGGACTCGCGGTACTTGCTTAAATGTCTGTCTTACACTCCGCAATCCTTGCAGTAATACTTTTGGAGCTTTCTTGGGAAAAGTAGAAAGGTGTTAAGCTTTGTATTTAAATTACCTAAGTTTTCTCTGAAGGGGGGGGGGCAGGCGACACAACTGGCTTTTAGCGAGGGATATTACTGAACTCTTCAAATGGATTCCAGGACAATTTCAGGAAGGAGAATGAATTTCAGTAATGAATTGACTTAACAGCCTTTGTCGTGGCCCGTCTTGACTTGACGTAACTCCGAATGGAAGCAAGTGAGTCTCCGGATGTCGTAACTTTCCAAGATTAACGAGCAAGTAGAATTCTTTGTGCATGCTTGAAAGTCTTTCTTAGTAGTGGCTGCGGTTGCGATAATGATTTTGGTACTTTCTTGGTAAGTCGAAAAATGTGCCAAGCTATTACTTTTAATCTTATTTCGGTTCTCTCTACAGGTTTCAGAGAAATGATTGTTTCGAATCGGAAAGGTTTCGGAATTCTTCAGAAAAACTTCAGGATAATTTTAGGAAGGTTTCTGAGTTTTAGTGGGTTACGTTCCTACTTCTTTGCAAGATATGTTACGGCAGATATTGGGCCTGTTAGCTATCCATTATTTTTCAGGACGTTTCTTAATTGTTTTTACAGTGTTGAATAAAATCAAAAATATAAGTGAAAAGAATACATTTCAATGCAACTAAAGCTTGGTTTAGGGCTCGCTGTCATGTCTTCACTCCCGCCCGGCAGAGGACGCCCTGTTCATCCTTCTCTTTGGACCGCCATGTGCCAGGCAAAAACTGAAGCTGGCTTACAAGGGGCCTGCTAGCCCTGGAAATGGACACACAAGAGATGCTTTTGGGCATTGTAGCATAACGAGAAATTTTTTATGTGGAGGTGAAGGTTTACTTATAACCGGGGTTGCAGTGTCAGGCCAATTTTAGGTTAGAAGATACGAGTTGGAAGCTTTGAAATTCTAGAATTTGGAATCATTTTCCCTCTAGACTGTAGCTGTGTCAGGGATACGGAGTAGTAGTGAGAATTGGTTTGCTTTTGGGGTAAAGGCAGGGCAGCTGAGAGCCAAGGCACACCTGTTGTTAGCTTGGTCCCCAGCCCCCACTCTCCTCATAAAACTCTGAGCTGTGACCCCTAGTTTTCAATTAGGCTGACATGGTCTCTCGTTGGCCCTGCGTAAACAAGTCAGAGATTTAAAAATTCAAATGCATTGCTGTAATACAATTTTACCATCACTGCCGCACGTAAAGGCATACATTAGCCTTAAAACCAGCCATGTACTTCATTTAGTATTACAGAGCTACATGCTGTATAACTCGCCGCAAGTCGAACCGCACCATGCTGCGGACACTCACTGGTGAGATAAATTACTTTGTCTACCAGTTTGTTGGCGCTCTCAGCTCCAATGAGTTGATATCTGCCTCCAGTTCGGTTGCTCACACTATTCCAGACTGATGAGTTCTAATAAGAACAAAACTGTAGTCTTTGGATGTGATAACCGGACTGGCTGGTACCATTGCAGGTTATTCTCTCGTACATCAAGTGCCGGATCCAGGGCAAAGGAAGCATTTTGTAATATAACCAGGGCCGGATTAGTCATAGAGCAGAAGTAGCAAATGCTACGGGCCCCGCGCCGTAAGAAAATTCCAAAAAAAAAAAAAAAAAGAAAACTACTTTCCGTACTTTAACCCGTTTAAATTTCTCTCTACCTTTCTCTTTTTATTTATATTTAGCTTTTCTAAATGCTCATGTAAATTAAAAATCTTATTTTTTCGATAGATTGCTTTCCAGAAATTTCTCCCAACTGAAATCCTAAAAACGCAATTTTAGTTGATCTTTCTTAGTGGAAGGAGAAAAAGCTCCGTTGGGTCAGAAAAGTTTCAAAACTGACCTAAAAATTACAATTTTAGGCAAAGTTTGGAGAACGGAGAATTGGGTATTATCTGGATTTTTTTTTTTTTTTTCTTTTTTCAAAATTAAGTCAATTTTGAGGTATCTTAGGAAATATAAGGGAGTTAGAGTCCTAAAACTTTCAGCTATTCAGGCCTTAAAAAAGAAAAGAAAAGAAAGAAAGAAAGTTTTAGTTGTTTCATAAAAATAGAGGAAAGGGGAAGGGGTTCTTTCCTGAAATTGTTCTCAAAACTGAAGTCAATTTCAGGCTATCTTTGGGAGGAAAGGGTTTGAGGGATCAACCCATGGTATAGCTGAAAACAAAATTTCAAGCTATGTGGGAAGATTAGAGAAAGAGATGAGGGTTTGAACTCCCCCAGAAATAATTCTGACTTCAAGTTTCAAACCTTGGTTTTAGATTATCACTGGAGACGTTATTGGGGGGGGGGGCGGGGGGGATACGGGTTTGCTTCGCAAAATGTTAGAAACTGAAATCTTCAAAACGCAGGCTTTCTTGTTCTAACTTGAGGTAAAGAGTGATGCTTTGGAGCCTTTTCCCCCGAATGTTGAGAAGCTATGGAAGTAGGTGGGTATTCTCCTTTTGAATTTTTTTGAAATTAAAAAAAAAATTAAGGGTTTTCTCCAGAATTTTTCGGGATTCAGGTTCTAAAATCTCAAATTTAAGCAATTTTTGTTGATAGCAGGAGAAGGAGGATGCTGAAATTCTTAAAGCACAAATCCTAAAACCACATTTTAAGGCTCACTTTGGTGATGTTATAGACAAGAGAGGGAAAAGGGTTACCATCCAGAAATTGTTTAAAAGTGCTTTTTTCTTGAAGCTTTCGAAATTGAGTCCTGGAAAGGTAATTATTAGTCATCCTAAACCCTTTTTGGTTACTTAACTTAATGTCAATTTATCACCCTCAAAATTTTCCGCCCGTGACACGACCCGTAGATCCGGCACTGTAAACAACAATGAGCAAAATTAAGAGATCATGGTAGAAGAAAAGAAAAAGATTCTGAGACTTCACACTTATGCTGAGCGAAATAAATGAATTGTTAAGAGAATATTATTTTTTGATGAACTAAAATAATTATGTGTTGAAGAAAGACTTTAAATATCGTTTTAAATTTGTTCCTCTGAGTGGGAGGGAGCTAAAAAGCTGCCACTTATGCCCCGAACCTAACCCCTTTCTTTTGCATCACCAAAGATAGCCGAAAACGTTTTTTATTCGAACTTGAAATTCAGAAAAATTCAGGAAGAAAATTGTTTAACATAATCGAAAACCCGCTAAAACTGCTTTCTGGAACTTCAGTTTCGAAAAAATTTTCATGGGTGTAATCTCGAGCCCGATCCCGTCCTATAACGTCTTCTAATAAAGTGGCCTACAAATGCGTATTTTGGACTATAATTTCGAAATACTTTAATGTGAGTATACCTCTCCCTCTCCAACATTGTTAACAATGATCTAAAATGTACTTTTAAGACTTAAACTTCGAAAATTTTCCGGGTTGCCTCGGAGAGTGCCTGAACCCCATCCCATACCGAAACGTAACCCGCGATGGCTTATCTATCACGTTTTCAACAACTTCACTTTCGAGAAATTTCCAGGGTATGGCTTTCGCGATCTCCGCCTCAAAATCACCAAAGAACGTAAAAAAACACCATTTCAGAGTGTATAATTTCAAAAATTTTTGCTTAAAATTGTGTTTTGAGATTAATAACAGATAATAAATTCACAAATTTTCCAATGGGATCTCCTTGAACATTACTCTTTCCTCTCTCTACAACATCATTAAGGATAATCTAAAGTTTTATTTAAGAGACTTCAATTTTAAAAAAGGCCTAAAAAGTCGCTGTGAACCCAAATTTTTTCCTTTGATCTTACCTAAAATAGGATGCAATCGCATTCTTGACTACAGTTTCTCCAAATAATGGCATCCGAATCTTCTCTTCCTAATATGATCAGGGGTCGTTAGAATTGAGTTTTTAGAATTGAAATATCGAAAATTTTCCGGGGGTAAGCCCCCAAACCCCCTTTCTTTTATATCGTCCAAAAAATGCATTTTTGGAATTAAAGTTAAAGACATGTAGTAACGGGAAGACGAGGGGCAATATAAGGGGATCATAACCATCGTAAAGCTCTAAAACTATATCCACATTTATGTATTCATGCATGCTATAAGTACGCCTCCCGTCTCCATGAAGAAGTGCTATATTGTTTACTATATCATTCGAAAACGAGGGCCCCTTGGAAACATTTGCTACGGGCCCCGCGCTGGCGTAGTCCGGCCCTGAATATAACTAGATGCAAAACTCAGCTGCAGCCACCGACTGTGCGAATTTTGAAGTAAATGGGCAAAAACATAGCCAACGAGGATACAATGCTGTTTCCATCCTATCAAAGGCTACAGGAGAAGTTGTTTGTGCACGTCTTGTTCGAGCACTTGTCTATTTACTAAAAGGTCTCGATTACCTATGGAACCGTTTCTTGTAGTGTATCTGGTTAATACAGTCGAATTTGCTTATAACGAACCCTGTTTTAACGAAAACTTGGATTTAGCGAGGGAATCAAAAAGCTTTGGCTGGTACAATGTTAAACCTATAAGAACGTAACTCGCCTTATCGAGTAAACCCCGCTTCAAGCGAGCAATATTTTTGTCATTCATAAAATTTCTGTCAATTTCCACTGCAGAAAAAATTATTCTATTTCTCGAAAAATTTCATTAACATTTTGAATTAAAGAAAAAAAAAAGACATAAATCCTAAGAAAAAGTGAAGACACAGCCTTTTTTTAAAAAAATCGTGGAGTTTAGGAGGATTTAGAAATTATATTTGTTGAAGCGAATGTTAAATCATTTCCGAGATATACTTCCGAGGATATTGTAGCTATAAGCCTTAAGCCTTGGACATACTGTCAGACTGGCTTAATCGAATATCGTCGGTTCCAAGAAATATTATTTGATTAAGCGGGGAAATTTTATTTACCTTTTTAAATTTACAACTTGTCTTAAAATATAATAATAAAGAAACAAGTTTTTAAGGAAAATAATTAGTGTTTTTTCTTAAGTTTTAGAAATAAGCTAAATAAACAGCAAAATAGTTTCTTATATAAACAAGTATATTACAAGTACGTATGAAAATTATAAAAAGTAGCTTACAACTTCAGTTATGAAATCTTTATTTTTGGCACTTTTTTTCAGAACAACATAGTTTTTTGAAAAATTCCGTAATAGGCGATTGCTCGCTCAAGATCTTTTGGGAACACTTTCTGACACCTTTTTCCCCCTCCTTGTCTACCGTATCTTACATTAAATATTTGTCAATTTATCATCGTCTCAATTGCGTACAGTATTTATTTGTGTTATTTAATCAGGTTATCGACTGGGCTATTTTTTTTAATGTAAAGACAGTTGGAAATAAGTATTACTTTATAGTTCCCCAACTCAATCTGCATCCACCTTCTCGCCCGGTTCCACTTAGAAACGCTAAGCGACTTCTCACAAGCAAAATTCAACATGCTACAGTCTCTGCCCTGAGGAACAAAGTTGACGGAAAGCCCTGGGCTTGCCTTCTGGATGATGAAGAGCGTACGCGCCTTTCTTTCCTTCCCAGAGCCCTGGGAGTTGTCTTTCCGAACCATTACTGGTCTACACTATCTACAGGCCCATTTATATAAAATCAACCTGGCAGATTCACCTCTCTGTGTGCTCTGTGAGGGCACTTCTTCAATGACAGCGGAGCTTCTTTATAGATGCTCCTCTCTTCATGTTATTCATAATTGTGATGACTTCCAGGCCCTAACCCCCTTTTGAAGCCACTTCATTGTTATACTGGACAGCAAGACATCTTATGTTTGAAAGAACGATGGTGGGCGTAATTTAAAAAAAAAAAAGTTGAACTCAATGCTTGCTTGCGACCAACTCAACCAGTTAACCAATCACGGGCTTTAATCAACCAATCAACAGCTTCAAATGGTAACCGAAAGATGATAGAACGCTGCAGTTAGTAACCGGTTACTCACTGGTCGACCGGTGAGGTTCGTCGAACGCAAACAATAAGTGTTCTTACTTAATTTTTTTCTAATGTATTTAAAATGTTTCTCACCAAAATTGTTTGTGAAAGCTGATTAATATTGTTCGATTATCTGGGGAAATTATTCGATTAAGCGAGGATCTTTAGCATTGCATCTATGGGGAAATATTCGGTTCCAGGAGGTTTTATTCGTATAAACGGGTTATTCGTTTATCCGTTACCCGATTGAGCTGGGCTTATAGTTCGAACTATTTTAAGCTGCAAATGTTAATGGCGATGTTTTTCATACCACGAAATCCTTGAAAAAATAACAAGAAAGAGAGAAATAAGACAGTTCAAAGCAAATAGCTAACTTTGGTGTTATATCTATATATATAAAAATCTCGTGTCACGATGTTTGTTCGGGGTAAACTCCGAAACTACCCAACCGATTTTTCTCAAATTTCATACCTATGTTTCATTTGGTCCAACTTAAAAGATAGGATAGTTTTTATAATTTTTTTATTGCGAATTTCATATTAATTATGCAATAATAGTGTGAATTAATTGTTTAGTTCTAAAAATTCTTAATAGATGGCGGTGCAAGTTAATTAATCGATAAAACTAACATCGTATGACTTACTGCTAAAAACACCATAATAAAAAAACTCGGAAATGTTGCTTAGAACTTCCATATAACGTTTCGGGATATTACAGGTTATTATTCACTTCTTGAGAAAATCAACTATATTTTTTAAAACGTTTCCTTAAATTGTTACAAATTGCAGATTTCACACCGTTGTGAAAAATATTTTTCTCCACCAGTATCAAGATTAACTAAACGTATTTAATAGGTGTATTGGTTTCGGAGCGATTACGGTTCGTCCAGATTGACTCAGCCCCCAACAAATGCGAAAAGATATCTGGATCACGAAGCTTTGCAAGAGTTGCAGAGGAGTTACATTCGAGCTACTTGCTGGAGAGTCTGCCTGCGCGTTGGCAATGATTGCATTAATGCTTTGGGAACTGTCTTGGACAACCAAGAAGGTTCCAGACTTTTACATTAAACCTACGTTTGGCTTATCTAAATGTGCCAGAATCATAACTGACTTTAACCAAGAAGACTACTGATTTCTTCGAAAATATTCCAGGATAAGTTCTGGAAGGTTACCAAATTTAAGCGGAAAACATTTATTTTCTTTCTTCCCCCCCCCCCCCCAAGAGATTTTTAATATCATTAATTCTTGCAAAAATACGTTCGCAACAGAAAATTGCAGTTGCTGCTACCTTTTTTAGATGGTAGACGAACAGCACATTCAGCTTAAAAGTTGCCTATTAGATATTCATAACAAACCAAACGCAATGTGTAACATTAAAGAAAAAACGCGGAATTGCTGTAGTGTTGCAAAAGAGATTGTATTATAATTTGGGATACGTGTAATATGGTTCATAAGTAAAAGCATTCATTCGAAGCACATCATAGGATTATGCAAGATTTGAAAGGCAACGATCAACTTTTAGGTGGTATTGTCTGAATACTGTCTAGGGACTTCCGGCAGACAATACCAGTTATTCCGATGAAATCAACGGATGTTTAAAACAATCGTTTTGACAGCGTAATGTCGAGATGATGCGATTGACCACGAACATGCGAGTACAAACGCAAAATGATGTATTCGCACAAGTATTTTCTAAGCAATTGCTGGGTATTGCAAACGGTGAAACTGAAATGTATCAAAATACACAGTACATCAATTAACCCGACAATTTCTGGACTGCAATTGAGACAAAAAATTAACTAATTAAGAGTGTATTCCCGAATAAATTTAATTTGTTTTATTGTGATTGCCTCTGGAATCGCGTTATTTTGGCAACAAAAAACGTTGATGCAGAAGCAATAAACTTTTAAATGCAACAGTTGTTGCCCGGTAATTTGAAAAACTTTAATTAAATCGATACAATTGCTGATTAGAACAAATCATTGAAGTTTCCAACTAAATTTTAAATTCCCTGTATATACCAGGAATGACACTACACAATCTCCAGTTGAAAATTTATTCACCAATTAATCTTCTCCATAATTTAAACCCACCCAGGTTTTCACAAATATACAAGTATAGTTATCAAAAGGGTCACCGGAAATGCTCTTGAAGCAGCAATTTTGACGGGAAAGTTTGAAGGAGGAATCATCCTGCTGTCATGCATTCCATTAATATCATCAGAATCTCCAATACAACTTAGAAGGCTTCATATTCCGCTTCGCTTTGCCTTTGCGATAACCATTACTAGATCTCAAGGCCAAACAATATTGTCGATTTGGACAAGGAAAGTAGGTGTTTCTCCCATGGGCAATTACATGTAACCTCTTCAGGTGTGGAAAAACCATCAAATCTGTTCGTGTTAGCAAAAGACAGATTAACCATAAGTAACGTGAACAAATTAGTACAAAGATAATTTTCAATATTAATAATTTAAAATAATCGAAACAATAGTTTGAAATCAATGTTATCTAACTTATTCATAAAATTCCACTTTATAATAGCTTATCAATGTATGTAGTATATTTTGTGAGAAGTCATTGATTAAAAACTAGTTAAAGCTGAGATGAATAAAATGTGCATACAAAAACTGTATATTGGTTAATGCTTAATTTCAACATTATGATACTTTACCTACCACTTTCAAGTTATTTTGCACCATTGGACGAAGTAAGTACACAGCAAAAAATTTCCGAAACGTTTCTGAGTATTTCCGTGTAACGTTTCAGGATTTCAGTGGTTTTTATCAACTTATCGGAAAAATCAAGTAACATCGTCAAAACGTTCTCTGAATTGCTACACATTGCGCGAATGCAGTTTCTCACTGTTGTGAAAAATATTTTTAGCTACCAGTTCAAAGATTGACTGAACGTATTAATAAAGTGTATCGGCTTCCGTTCGAATACGGAATGTGTATTTGTCCATGCTAATCAGCTCCCATAGAGAGCGAATGAGTATGAACTACTTGCTTTGCAAGCGCGTAAAATTCGTGATACATATTTGCAATTCTAGGTTTGCTTTGGCAACGTGTTCGAAGCTGCTTATGGAGTTTTCTTAATAAATCATGAAGGTGCTAAACTATTATATGATACCTACCTATGTTTACTCTTAAGGCCATGTTTGCAATACTTCTTATGGAATTTTCTAATTAAATCAGAAAAGTGCCAACCTATTATACCTACTTAAGTTTTATCTAATGTTCGGGAAACACGACTGGCTACTAGCGGGAAGATTTCTGAATTTTTCAGGAGGCTTCAAGGAGAATTTCAGAAATGTTACTGAATTTTATCGGAAAACGTTTCTGATTTTTGTAAGGTATCTTACTGGTAGAAATTTGTCACATCAGCTGCCCATTATTTTCCAGGAACAATTCTGAATCGTTTTAACACTGATACTTACTGAATTTAATCAACGTAAGTATAGAAAGTAATGCTTTTACAGTAGAAAATTTAGTTAGTACTTTAGTAATAATTAGTTAGTTAGTAATTTAGTAGTCCTACTTCGGCCAAACACGACCATTCTCAATTCCCTGTGATTTAAAATCGACTGAACATTTTCCAGCATTGTTAAAAATATTGATTTGATCGTATAAAAATAATGAGTAAAAATTGATTTTCCATTATCAGCCACAGCAACGCGTGGCTGGGTCAGCTAGTTGAAATATAAAAATAACTCAGTATGTATAAATTTTCGCGATTTTTTCCACAAACCCTTTTTTTACGAGCACTCTGTTATATATAACAAGCAAATGCTGTAATCTCATTACGCTTGTTTTTAGTGAGTTGGACTGTATTACATATATGGGAGCAAGCCCTTGCTACAGGCGGCAACTTCTGAATGGTGGCAAAATTCACCATAATAATTTTCTTCAAATTTGTTCAAACTTGATATAACACCTTGAAGGTAGATGGGTAAGGACTAGTGATGGGCATAATCGAATCACTCGAGAACTCTTATTGTCACGAATTCTTGGTTATTGATTGACTCAGCTGGAGTTCTCGATTTCAAAAGATCTGGATTATCAATCGCTCAAGTTCTTGATTTGGAAAGATCTTGATTATCAAAAGGTCTCGATAATGCCCATATCATTAGTAAGAGCATCAGTTTCAACATTTGCCACAGAAATATAAAAATAACAGAAAAATTAAACATCTGGCACTGCTCGCTTTTCACTATCACCCCCTCCCAAAGCAGTATTAAACGACTGAATTCGAAATTTCCCCCCTTGTCTGACTACGTTTTGTATATGCACCTTTGTGAAGTACTGCATTATTTTTTTCCTCATTGAAAAAAAAATGGGGATTTGGATCGTTATTTATTTTTTTCATTTATTTACAGCAAAATGTTTCTGCCAATTACTTTTTTAAAATCATGTGTATGCAGTACATACACGTTACTCTGTAAAACACCAAAATTAAAAAATGTCGACTTTTACTGGCGATTCACTAGGAATATTAAGTATGTCTTTGGTATGTGTATGTTGATATGCACTGACTAGTGTCGACATTTACCAGATTTCAGACTTTCACGGTTTAGCTTTTAATGGGAGTACAATCCTTATATATTATTTCTGTAGCCTGTTTTTGGTTTCTACGCCAAATTTCCCTCAATTCTTGATCGATTTCTTTGATTTACGGCTTATTTTATAGCTTATGGTGCTGGCTACTGACGAAAAATAGACCCAAGGTCTGAAAATTGTTTCTTTTAGCCGAAAAACCTGTTTTAAAGAACCAGAATAAGGTTTTCGGTCAAACTTATAACTTTAATTTGCGCTATGACCGACAGAGCTGAGTAGCTTGATCGGAAGAGCGTTCTCTTCGTAACCAGGAGATTACGTGTTCGGGCCCACGTCCAAACAATCTGCAACAAAAAAATTAGAGAAACATCGCGCATTACATGAACACTGAATTAAATGGATAACAACTGTGAGGGAATAGAATAAATGAGAAGGAAATGCTCCTTGCTGATATGAAAACATTCAGTGATTTTGTGCTAAATAACTTCGAAATTGCACGTTTTTTTTTTTTTTTTTTTTTTAAGCTTTGGCTCTGGAAAGAAAATTAAAGCATAATGTGAGCGAAAATATAAGTAACAGGTTTAAGATTTCAGACAACAATAGAATTGTTTTTTGTTCAGAAAAAAAATAATAAATCGTATATCTATATATATAAAAATCTCGTGTCACGATGTTTGTTCGGGGTAAACTCCGAAACTACCCAACCGATTTTTCTCAAATTTCATACCTATGTTTCATTTGGTCCAACTTAAAAGATAGGATAGTTTTTATAATTTTTTTATTGCGAATTTCATATTAATTATGCAATAATAGTGTGAATTAATTGTTTAGTTCTAAAAATTCTTAATAGATGGCGGTGCAAGTTAATTAATCGATAAAACTAACATCGTATGACTTACTGCTAAAAACACCATAATAAAAAAACTCGGAAATGTTGCTTAGAACTTCCATATAACGTTTCGGGATATTACAGGTTATTATTCACTTCTTGAGAAAATCAACTATATTTTTTAAAACGTTTCCTTAAATTGTTACAAATTGCAGATTTCACACCGTTGTGAAAAATATTTTTCTCCACCAGTATCAAGATTAACTAAACGTATTTAATAGGTGTATTGGTTTCGGAGCGATTACGGTTCGTCCAGATTGACTCAGCCCCCAACAAATGCGAAAAGATATCTGGATCACGAAGCTTTGCAAGAGTTGCAGAGGAGTTACATTCGAGCTACTTGCTGGAGAGTCTGCCTGCGCGTTGGCAATGATTGCATTAATGCTTTGGGAACTGTCTTGGACAACCAAGAAGGTTCCAGACTTTTACATTAAACCTACGTTTGGCTTATCTAAATGTG
The DNA here is from genome assembly GCF_026930045.1 of Uloborus diversus. Taxonomy (NCBI): domain Eukaryota; kingdom Metazoa; phylum Arthropoda; class Arachnida; order Araneae; family Uloboridae; genus Uloborus; species Uloborus diversus. The sequence goes on along the minus strand of NC_072740.1, from coordinate 106,018,429 downwards.
CCAGAATCATAACTGACTTTAACCAAGAAGACTACTGATTTCTTCGAAAATATTCCAGGATAAGTTCTGGAAGGTTACCAAATTTAAGCGGAAAACATTTATTTTCTTTCTCCCCCCCCCCCCCAAGAGATTTTTAATATCATTAATTCTTGCAAAAATACGTTCGCAACAGAAAATTGCAGTTGCTGCTACCTTTTTTAGATGGTAGACGAACAGCACATTCAGCTTAAAAGTTGCCTATTAGATATTCATAACAAACCAAACGCAATGTGTAACATTAAAGAAAAAACGCGGAATTGCTGTAGTGTTGCAAAAGAGATTGTATTATAATTTGGGATACGTGTAATATGGTTCATAAGTAAAAGCATTCATTCGAAGCACATCATAGGATTATGCAAGATTTGAAAGGCAACGATCAACTTTTAGGTGGTATTGTCTGAATACTGTCTAGGGACTTCCGGCAGACAATACCAGTTATTCCGATGAAATCAACGGATGTTTAAAACAATCGTTTTGACAGCGTAATGTCGAGATGATGCGATTGACCACGAACATGCGAGTACAAACGCAAAATGATGTATTCGCACAAGTATTTTCTAAGCAATTGCTGGGTATTGCAAACGGTGAAACTGAAATGTATCAAAATACACAGTACATCAATTAACCCGACAATTTCTGGACTGCAATTGAGACAAAAAATTAACTAATTAAGAGTGTATTCCCGAATAAATTTAATTTGTTTTATTGTGATTGCCTCTGGAATCGCGTTATTTTGGCAACAAAAAACGTTGATGCAGAAGCAATAAACTTTTAAATGCAACAGTTGTTGCCCGGTAATTTGAAAAACTTTAATTAAATCGATACAATTGCTGATTAGAACAAATCATTGAAGTTTCCAACTAAATTTTAAATTCCCTGTATATACCAGGAATGACACTACACAATCTCCAGTTGAAAATTTATTCACCAATTAATCTTCTCCATAATTTAAACCCACCCAGGTTTTCACAAATATACAAGTATAGTTATCAAAAGGGTCACCGGAAATGCTCTTGAAGCAGCAATTTTGACGGGAAAGTTTGAAGGAGGAATCATCCTGCTGTCATGCATTCCATTAATATCATCAGAATCTCCAATACAACTTAGAAGGCTTCATATTCCGCTTCGCTTTGCCTTTGCGATAACCATTACTAGATCTCAAGGCCAAACAATATTGTCGATTTGGACAAGGAAAGTAGGTGTTTCTCCCATGGGCAATTACATGTAACCTCTTCAGGTGTGGAAAAACCATCAAATCTGTTCGTGTTAGCAAAAGACAGATTAACCATAAGTAACGTGAACAAATTAGTACAAAGATAATTTTCAATATTAATAATTTAAAATAATCGAAACAATAGTTTGAAATCAATGTTATCTAACTTATTCATAAAATTCCACTTTATAATAGCTTATCAATGTATGTAGTATATTTTGTGAGAAGTCATTGATTAAAAACTAGTTAAAGCTGAGATGAATAAAATGTGCATACAAAAACTGTATATTGGTTAATGCTTAATTTCAACATTATGATACTTTACCTACCACTTTCAAGTTATTTTGCACCATTGGACGAAGTAAGTACACAGCAAAAAATTTCCGAAACGTTTCTGAGTATTTCCGTGTAACGTTTCAGGATTTCAGTGGTTTTTATCAACTTATCGGAAAAATCAAGTAACATCGTCAAAACGTTCTCTGAATTGCTACACATTGCGCGAATGCAGTTTCTCACTGTTGTGAAAAATATTTTTAGCTACCAGTTCAAAGATTGACTGAACGTATTAATAAAGTGTATCGGCTTCCGTTCGAATACGGAATGTGTATTTGTCCATGCTAATCAGCTCCCATAGAGAGCGAATGAGTATGAACTACTTGCTTTGCAAGCGCGTAAAATTCGTGATACATATTTGCAATTCTAGGTTTGCTTTGGCAACGTGTTCGAAGCTGCTTATGGAGTTTTCTTAATAAATCATGAAGGTGCTAAACTATTATATGATACCTACCTATGTTTACTCTTAAGGCCATGTTTGCAATACTTCTTATGGAATTTTCTAATTAAATCAGAAAAGTGCCAACCTATTATACCTACTTAAGTTTTATCTAATGTTCGGGAAACACGACTGGCTACTAGCGGGAAGATTTCTGAATTTTTCAGGAGGCTTCAAGGAGAATTTCAGAAATGTTACTGAATTTTATCGGAAAACGTTTCTGATTTTTGTAAGGTATCTTACTGGTAGAAATTTGTCACATCAGCTGCCCATTATTTTCCAGGAACAATTCTGAATCGTTTTAACACTGATACTTACTGAATTTAATCAACGTAAGTATAGAAAGTAATGCTTTTACAGTAGAAAATTTAGTTAGTACTTTAGTAATAATTAGTTAGTTAGTAATTTAGTAGTCCTACTTCGGCCAAACACGACCATTCTCAATTCCCTGTGATTTAAAATCGACTGAACATTTTCCAGCATTGTTAAAAATATTGATTTGATCGTATAAAAATAATGAGTAAAAATTGATTTTCCATTATCAGCCACAGCAACGCGTGGCTGGGTCAGCTAGTTGAAATATATATTCTTCTAATGAGTTTTTGACTCTTTGTACAAATAAACAAAATATTATCTCAATTTGAAGGGTAAAATATATATTTTTTCTTCTTTTTGCTAAAAAACAAATAGCTTATCACATTTTTACTACATTCGAAAGCATAGTTCAATTTATTTTGTATTTTATCCGTGCTGTTAAATGATGAACACGTGCTGCCATCTAAGTTATAACGGTTTAAGCAGCCTGCGATAACAAATTGTAAAAATTTTCAAAAATGAAAACATTTTTCTTCAATATCTTATCTTATATATTAATCCCCTCTCATTTTAAAACTTATCAGGCTGGCCAATGACGAAAAAAAGACTTACGGTCGAAAATTCAAGTTTTCGAAATCGCCTCTTGCTGTTTCAAAACCTTGATGCTGCCTGTAGTTCTTATGCATTTTTTAAAGCAAAGTTCTAATGCAGTTTTCCATTTTTTACGTCGCTTTCGGCAAAAAAAAAAAAAAAAATAGCCTGTGTGTGTGTTCATATTTTAATAAAGCTTAACAGCACTGGACTTAGTTGTTCGGTTTAATTGATAAGTTTTTTTCGGTAGAGCGTTCGGCTATAAACTATCTGAACTTCGGGCAAGCTTGGGCTGTCCGACATAATATCAAATTTATATTAGTATTACGCATTACATGTGCTCATAACATACACACCTAATAAAATAAATGCAGTGGGAATGCTACTTGGTGTTTCGACTCCTTTATGCAGGCTACAGTTATCATTCGGATAAGTTGATTGTTAATCGAACTGTGTTCTTTGACTACATCCAGACCACTCAACATAATGTAAGCATCCTTATATATTATTTCTGTAGCTTGTTTTTGGTTTCTACGCCAAATTTCCCTCAATTCTTGATCGATTTCTTTGATTTACGGCTTATTTTATAGCTTATGGTGCTGGCTACTGACGAAAAATAGACCCAAGGTCTGAAAATTGTTTCTTTTAGCCGAAAAACCTGTTTTAAAGAACCAGAATAAGGTTTTCGGTCAAACTTATAACTTTAATTTGCGCTATGACCGACAGAGCTGAGTAGCTTGATCGGAAGAGCGTTCTCTTCGTAACCAGGAGATTACGTGTTCGGGCCCACGTCCAAACAATCTGCAACAAAAAAATTAGAGAAACATCGCGCATTACATGAACACTGAATTAAATGGATAACAACTGTGAGGGAATAGAATAAATGAGAAGGAAATGCTCCTTGCTGATATGAAAACATTCAGTGATTTTGTGCTAAATAACTTCGAAATTGCACGTTTTTTTTTTTTTTTTTTTTTTTTTAAGCTTTGGCTCTGGAAAGAAAATTAAAGCATAATGTGAGCGAAAATATAAGTAACAGGTTTAAGATTTCAGACAACAATAGAATTGTTTTTTGTTCAGAAAAAAAATAATAAATCGTATATTGAAATATATATTCTTCTAATGAGTTTTTGACTCTTTGTACAAATAAACAAAATATTATCTCAATTTGAAGGGTAAAATATATATTTTTTCTTCTTTTTGCTAAAAAACAAATAGCTTATCACATTTTTACTACATTCGAAAGCATAGTTCAATTTATTTTGTATTTTATCCGTGCTGTTAAATGATGAACACGTGCTGCCATCTAAGTTATAACGGTTTAAGCAGCCTGCGATAACAAATTGTAAAAATTTTCAAAAATGAAAACATTTTTCTTCAATATCTTATCTTATATATTAATCCCCTCTCATTTTAAAACTTATCAGGCTGGCCAATGACGAAAAAAAGACTTACGGTCGAAAATTCAAGTTTTCGAAATCGCCTCTTGCTGTTTCAAAACCTTGATGCTGCCTGTAGTTCTTATGCATTCTTTAAAGCAAAGTTCTAATGCAGTTTTCCATTTTTTACGTCGCTTTCGGCAAAAAAAAAAAAAAAAAAAAAAAGCCTGTGTGTGTGTTCATATTTTAATAAAGCTTAACAGCACTGGACTTAGTTGTTCGGTTTAATTGATAAGTTTTTTTCGGTAGAGCGTTCGGCTATAAACTATCTGAACTTCGGGCAAGCTTGGGCTGTCCGACATAATATCAAATTTATATTAGTATTACGCATTACATGTGCTCATAACATACACACCTAATAAAATAAATGCAGTGGGAATGCTACTTGGTGTTTCGACTCCTTTATGCAGGCTACAGTTATCATTCGGATAAGTTGATTGTTAATCGAACTGTGTTCTTTGACTACATCCAGACCACTCAACATAATGTAAGCATAAAAAAGTATTAGATTTACCTAAAGAAATCCTTTTTGTGCAGAAAAACATTTTTATTATATGCTAAAATGTAGATGTTTCTAATAGCAGTGTTCGACCTTTTGTACAAATGAAAAAATACTACTCCCGATTAAAACTACGAGTTTCACTCAGTAAACCTTTAATTTTTTATTCGCGCGAATACGATATAAAGCATTAAATGTATTATCAACTTCATTAGCAAGAAATTATTTTCTACTCCTCTGCTTTCTGCAGAAAAAAAAAAATACATTTTGTCTACGTTCGAAAAATTACACTTAAGAACGGACTCAGTTCAACTGGTTTTGGTTTTGAATTTTAAGTGTTCGATTAAAAGAGAAACATGTGAGGGCATTTAAGCCGTAACGGTTAAAGCAACCTTCTATGTGAAATAGTTCAATATTCAAAGATAAAAACACTTATTTTCAATCAAATTTATTACTTCTCTAGAATGCTTGTTTCAATCGCTACGTGAGATCTTCGTCATTCTTTAATCAAATTCCATGCTTTGCGAATAATTTTAAATCGTATCATGCTGGTTAATGACAAAACACAGATGCATGATCTTATTATTATTATTATTATTATTTTTTTTTTTTTTTTTGCAAAAAGCTATTTTGCTGTTTTTTACTACGCATTCCTTCAATGAATAGCTTTCGAAAAGGAAGGCGCAATTGCTAGGTTTGTTGGGGTGTCGGGCTGTTAGTCAGAATGGCGCCAATTCGAATACGTGCCAATAAATATCTCTTTAATGTTTCTTTTTTTCCCGTCAGATGCTGGCATGTGCAGGACTGTATTTGCCACAACCTGTTTTTTCACATGCACAATTATTGCTTTTTCACGAGTCACCACTCAGCCACACTTTTAATGACATTTATGTTTGCATTGAAAATATGTACGATTAAAAGGGGAGCTATGATCAAATTATCACAACGTTGTATTTAACGAGGTTTTGTTACTGATGTCTTTAAATTACATGCCTTCTCTTCTGCGCTTACTTTTTTTTCGGTTCTTCGTCATAATGTTCTTCCTTTGAAATTCTTAAAGAGCGAAATGCCTTATGAAACGATTTGAAGCACAGTGCGGAGTTCCGCACGGGTCGACTAGTAAAAAAGTATTAGATTTACCTAAAGAAATCCTTTTTGTGCAGAAAAACATTTTTATTGTATGCTAAAATGTAGATGTTTCTAATAGCAGTGTTCGACCTTTTGTACAAATGAAAAAATACTACGCCCGATTAAAACTACGAGTTTCACTCAGTAAACCTTTAATTTTTTATTCGCGCGAATACGATATAAAGCATTAAAAGTATTATCAACTTCATTAGCAAGAAATTATTTTCTACTCCTCTGCTTTCTGCTGAAAAAAAAAATACATTTTGTCTACGTTCGAAAAATTACACTTAAGAACGGACTCAGTTCAACTGGTTTTGGTTTTGAATTTTAAGTGTTCGATTAAAAGAGAAACATGTGAGGACATTTAAGCCGTAACGGTTAAAGCAACCTTCTATGTGAAATAGTTCAATATTCAAAGACAAAAAACTCATTTTCAATCAAATTTATTACTTCTCTAGAATGTTTGTTTCAATCGCTACGTGAGATCTTCGTCATTCTTTAATCAAATTCCATGCTTTGCGAATAATTTTAAATCGTATCATGCTGGTTAATGACAAAACACAGATGCATGATCTTATTATTATTATTATTATTTTTTTTTTTTGGCAAAAAGCTTTTTTGCTGTTTTTTACTACGCATTCCTTCAATGAATAGCTTTCGAAAAGGAAGGCGCAATTGCTAGGTTTTTTGGGGTGTCGGGTTGTTAGTTAGAATATCGCCAATTCGAATACGTGCCAATAAATATCTCTTTAATGTTTCTTTTTTTCCCGTCAGATGCTGACATGTGCAGGACTGTATTTGCCACAACCTGTTTTTTCACATGCACAATTATTTTTTCACGAGTCACCACTCAGCCACACTTTTAATGACATTTATGTTCGCATTGAAAATATGTACGATTAAAAGGGGAGCTATGATCAAATTATCACAACGTTGTATTTAACGAGGTTTTGGTACTGATGTCTTTAAATTACATGCCTTCTCTTCTGCGCTTACTTTTTTTTCGGTTCTTCGTCATAATGTTCTTCCTTTGAAATTCTTAAAGAGCGAAATGCCTTATGAAACGATTTGAAGCACAGTGCGGAGTTCCGCACGGGTCGACTAGTGTATTTTTATTTGCATTGAAAATACGTACAACCAACGGTGATCAAATTATCACAACATTGTATTTAACGAGGTTTTGTTACTGATGTCTTCAAATTACCTGCCTTCTCTTTTTCGCTTACTTTTTTCGGTTTTTCTTCATAATATTCTTTCTTTGAAATTTTGAAAGAACGAAATGCCCTATGAAACAATTCGAAGTACAGTGCGGAGTTCCGCACGGGTCGATTAGTGCATATCATAGTAGGAACTTATGCCGGGGGGCCATGTAGCTAAGTTTGATGCATTTTGTTATTGTACCATAATACGCAAGTAAATGCAATTTTAGCAAACAATTAAAAAATACTAGCCTAGAATTGAGATTTTATAATAGTAAGATAGTGAACGTTAAACAAATTTACTCACTTTCAACAGTCCCTTTTCTTTTTCTTTCTAAACTAGTATAATACTAACTAGTAAAATTACAACAATGAAGAGAATTTAATTATAATTTCTCATCACAGTCGAAATTCAACTTGTACTGTTGTTCAGCCGGAAAAAAATTCCGTTGAGTTCTTCAAAACGACGAAGTAGTATAATTGCTATGCAGAATATTATACCATCAAGTATTAAGTCATAATTAAAATAAGTACTGCATTTGTGGATGAAAACAATGTTAAATTGAAGAAGTATCGCATATTTTAAGTAAATAAAACGAATTATACTTCCAATTTAAAATGAAGACTACTGCAAAAATGCTACGGTAAACAAAAAACGAGTCTTGCATTGAGTTGCCAATTTAGAATTGAAAATTTTCAACAATAACATTCCATTATTTCTAAAATCAACTTTGCATTCAAAAGAGACGCCACTGATGCTTTTCTGCGCTTGCGAGGGATTTTCCAGACTTGTGAGAGCTCGAGAGCAATTGCAGATTTTGCGAGGGAATCGGGACTGAAGACAATCGCAATGTTACACTTGAATTCAAATTCGGGAAATAGCGATCGCAGTGGTGCATTGCGATCGGCCGTGTTTCACTTGAATCCCTGTGTTAAGTTGGTTGATTGGTTGAGGGAACCACGTGACATTTTGACTAATTATAAGTATCTTTCACCCGCGTGTTATGTATTCGTCTGCGCCATTTCTGTGCAAGTAACCGGTGAGCAACCGAAAGTGTTCGATGAAGCATTGGTTCGTGAACAGCTGATTAGTAACCGCTGACGTCATTGCTGTCACGTGAGTAACCAACCGGTTGCTACCGATCGTGCTCGTCGAGCGTAAGCATACATACGTGCCCGCTTCTGCCACAGAGTCTTTTGTTTTGATACATAGAAGAGGAAGAACCCAGTGACTAAATCTCTCTCCTTTTTGGCGCACATAGCAGCAAATGTAATGCATTGGAAGCAAAAGCATTAACAAAGGAAAAATGGAAATCGGTCAATGCAGGAACGATCCCGACAGATAAACGAGAGGCAACCCTATATTTTGGCGCTAAATGATACCATTCTCAGACTTGGCGACAAGGAATCTTCCTGTACCTCGTGCGTGGTTTAAAAAATGGCTCGAAGCTTGAAGAATGTAGTAATGAGTAATGTATTTATTTATGGTGAAAGATTTTTACAATTAAATATGCATGAAAGTGAAACGTTTTCCTGGATGTGAATATATTAAGTTGTATCTTTTTGTTTTATTTATTTTTAAAAAGAGCATGTTCCTTTATTTATGCTTACAACGGTCTTGAAATTAAAAGCATTTATTAAGGTTTATTATTGCTAGACCTTAGGTTTTTCTCTAGATTACCATCCTGTGCATCTGTACTTTTTATCCAAAGCAAAATTTATATTGATTTATGCCATAATTAGACATCTTTTAGATATCTAATCTAATATGGGAAATTGTTGTTAGACGTTAGCTTGGCATATGTGTGCATTAAATGGGAACCGGACATAACGTCCAGATCCAAAACGCCCATGGACAAAATTAACGTTTCTCGTGTGCTTGAGATTTTTGCTTCCCCCTCCCCCCCCTTGAATAATTGAAACTATTAGGCTTCTTTCTATTTCCCGCCTAAATCAACGTTCATTTGTTTCAGACGTCCTTAAGGATTCTTCCTGTAAGCGTGCATATATTCACATCATTAATCTTTTGTGAAACCTTTAGTTGTTTCCTTTTCCTTGCATAATTGAAGCTACTGAGTTACTTAATTATCCAAAATTAACATTCATTTTTCTCAGATGTGTTGACTTTTGCCAGAATTGTTCCTGTCAGCCTTTAGCGTGCATAAATAGGCGTCAACTAGAAATCTGTTATCGTGAGTAAATTGTTTAATTTCCTTGATTAAGTAAACCATTTTGATGCATAATTAAATTTAATTACTGCCCGAATTAGATTTATTCCTGTCATCTATTCTTAAGGACAGATTCCTCCTGTTAGCCGTTAGCGTGTTCAGATGTGCTCGCTATTGTATATTGTACTGTAAAGCATTTTTGTTCCTTAAGCAATTAGGAGTATTTAGCAGCAAACAGGCCCGTGTCCAGAATTCCATAAAGGGAGGGCTTTTGGTTTCAATGTCTTTTCGTTCTTACCTGCACTATCAGAAAAACACAACAGTGGCTCAAATAATTCATTTCTGTTTAACGGCTACAATGAGGGGCATAGCGGTGTGTGTGGGAAGTGGGGGGGGAGTCCAAAATCTCAGAAGATGTGTTTTCAAGTGATATTACCAATTCTATTATTGTATATTTTATATACAGTAGACATGCCTAGTTTTTATACGACTCATGTTTATCCGGATCAAACTTGTATAGTTAAAAAATACATATTTACTTAAATAATAATTTAAAACTGAGTGCAAAACAGTGCTACAACTAGAAAATAAGTTTTAAGGGAGACATGTTGAAAAATAATCTAATCTGATAAGGGTGCCGGGGTTCCTCCCCCGGAAGATTTTGAAATTTTTAGTACTGAAAACGGAATTTTAGACGGTCTTTGGCTCTGCGGAAATTAAAGGCGTGGAATGCGATTATAGGCCATATTTATTGACGTTATGGCAAGGAATGCGACTCAGAGACTCTCCCTAATCGTTTTTTTTTCTTGAAAAATAGATTAAAATTTATTTTTAATCTCCCTTTCAAATTTTTGAAATAGAAGGTCGAATAACGCAATTGCAGATTAACTCTGAAGATTTTTAAGAAGAGGGGATTCTGATGCTAACCCCTGGATTTTCCTAAAAATTTCTAAAACTTTAAGCAATAAGAAATTAGGAGGAGGGGTTCAGAGGTTATTCTACTTAAACTTTTAGTTAGTTTTGTTTGAAGAACCTAATTTTTGATGATATTAAAGGAAGGTGATTCGAGGACTCTTCCTCGCATTTTTTTCTAAACTGGAGTCTCAAAAACGCAGTTGTACGACTGTATTTGGTAAAATTAGGGTCCTTTTAAAACTGAAACAAAACCAAACCCGAGATTCGGCGACGCAATTTTAAGCAATGTTGATAGAATAAGCGATGTTGTTCGGGGGCTTTTTCTGGAAATTTTGCGAAACTGAAGATCTGGAAACCAAAGTTTGAAATGCTCCGTAATGCTATTGGCACGGGGGCGGGGGGTCGTAGGAGTAGCATTTTGAAGAAGATTTTATTATTTTCAGACAAACCAGAAAAAAGGGAAAAAAATCTGGGAAACTTCAATGAGAATGTTTTGTTTTTTTAAATACCATAAACAAACTTCAACATTAAAGTTAATTTTAAGTCAAATTTACACATTTCTTTGGTTTTTATTATGTTTCCACTATGGGAGGGGTTTAACCCCTAAAACCCTCCCCTTGGACACGGCTCTGACAGCAAATTTGATGTTCTGCCAGAATTAACTTTATTTCAGCTATCTAGTCTAAGTAAGGATTGTTTCTGTCTCCTGTGCAGTTGAGCATCAAATGACCTCATTCTGACATTTATTGTCTTTTCCTATTGCATAGTTGAAACTATTTAGCTGTTCAATTTCCTGGCAAAATATTTCTTTCAAAAATTAACCCTACCCAGGTAGCACAACATACCGATAAATAGGTAAAATCATTTCACTCTCATTTTTTGAAATTGTTTTTTAAACCTGTTTTCATGTGCTTATGCTGTGCATTTGAATTTAAAACTGTTTTTTAAACTATTATTTCATTTGAAAAAAAAATTAGTTTTTAAGTTAAAAAAAGAAAAAAAAAAACTTTTTAGTGTTTCCGAAGAGGATGCACAAAAACTGTATGGTAAGTACGAAGAATTTTCTTTTATTAAAACTTTAACTGGTAATATTTCTTGAACTACACGTATATCGTTACAAATCACCCACGTGCAATATTACGTACATTTCCGAATCTAAAGATTGAAATAAAATTAAAAAACACACACAGTTCCAAATAAATAGATTTAAAATTTTGAAACTCTATATTGATATTCTCGGTATGCCTTTTAACATTAATAATGTTTTAAAAGTTACATCAGTCCAAATTAATTTAAAAAGTCACTCATAAATTGTGACAAGATACGTTTGAATTCAATTTTGTTTCTTCGGGGCCATTCATTAATGTAGGACAATTTTTGCAATTTTTGACATTCCCTTAACCCTATCTAAGGGTATGTAAGACTCCCCCCCCCCCCCCATCTTACGTAAGAATCTTTTTTTTTCTTCACAATAATAGAATAACAAATATTACATCACTGGGGTTGTTCTTAAATTAACTACCTTTTTTTTTTTTTTTTTTTTTTTTTGAGCATTTTTGAGTAAAGAAATGTTTACTGTAAGGAATCTAGACCGAATGTTGACAAATAATTTTTGTATTGATGTGATAATAATTAAAAATAAGACATGCAAAACACAGTGCGATTCTTTTATTATATTTTACACGTTTCATTCTTCGAAACACAAGTAAAACACAGCTCATCCTATAATGCATACTTTTACCTTCCTGAAGCAAATGAAATATAATATTTACCAAACCACTTGACCGCGGATTTCTAATATAAAATTTTCCACCCCCTCCCCCTCAGGAACCTTACTTAATTAATGAATGGCATGTTACACATGTGAATGAGTGTATTATACTAAGTTTATGATACTCTTAAAAGTTTATTATACACAAAAACAATATTTGATTAATTTAAAATATACGCAGTGGTTGGAGCTCCGACCATCGGGAGCGGATTCGGTATCCGACCTATAGATTTGCGCATGGTCGGGTCTGTAACACCTGCCTAAAATATATATACATTACACACACACACCAAAGATGGTAACGACTGTTTCAAATGTCATATTTCTGATTCGATGACTGAAACAAAATTGTTGATGAAAGTTTCATTAATTTGGAAGAAAAAGTTACAAAAAGTTCGCCGTAACATTGCACGTGGGTGATTTGTAACGATATAAGAGCAGTTCAAGAAATATTAACAGTTACAAGTTTTAATAAAAAAGAAAATTCTTCGCACTTACCATGCAGTTTTTGTGCATTTCCTTCAGAAACATCATTGGGAAACAAATATTGTTTTAATGCATTAAATGAAGACATTTAGATAGCGACATTCACTTGGTATTAACGACCAACGTTAGTTAAGACGAACGTGGAGGTATAGAAGATTCTCCCTAAACAAAATCACGTGACAGAATCGAACCAATGAAAATGTTTTTGAGTCCTTCTTTTAAAGAATGTTTTTATTTTTCGCTCATCAGAAGGAGTGTTTCCGAACTTCACGCCAATAAAGAAAAGTTTTAGTCTTGGTTTTTTCGTAAAGCGTCTTTTTTCGATAAAGCTAGCACTCAGAAAGAATGAATGCACCCGCAATAGATTTCACTATTTTTTAGAGTTATTTTTTCGTTCTTTTGAATTAAGAGTGTACTTTTGTGAATTTGAGCTCGTTAGATTTTGTGTAGCATGCGCGTGAACTTACGAAAAAGCGCGATGGGAAAATTTTTTTCCTGAATTTTAGGTTGTCGTAAAATCTGAACAAAAATAATTCAAAAGCTCGTACTGAGTGATTCCATTGTAAAAGCGCTTGTTTTTAATAGGTTACAGCTACAGAGCTTAAATATCTATTTTCTAAAAGATATGATTCAAAGTGGCTATCAAAACCGTTCAAGTGAAAAATAGCCCATTTTCAAAGCGCTATAGTTCAAGTTTGTCACCTCGCATCTTCTTTTCGTCTATACTATTAGAAAGAACACATTTTTTTCCTTTCAAATTAAGTTTTTTCTTTGATGGTGTTCTTTCGAATAAGGAGAAAAAACGAGCTTGAAATTATATCTGTCGTAACGAATTGCCATGTTCAATCTCAGATTATAGGACATTTTATTACACTAGAAGCCAGAAAATTTTAGGAGCTTTAAGTACTTTTGGTTGTCAACACGTTCTAGCATTTTTGTGAATTTGAGTTCATTAACTTTTGTGTAGCACGTATGCAAAGTCTTGACAAAACGCAGTAGAGAAACTTTTTCCTGGATTTTAGAATGTCATCAATTCTAAACAAAAATTATTCATATGCATGAACTTTGCAATTCTATTTTCAATATGCATGTTTTTAATGGGTTATAGTTGCAGAGCATAAATATTGATTTTCTAAGAGATATTGACATCCAAAGCGGCTATCAAAATAGTTCACATGAAGAACAGCCTGTTTTTAATGCCCTGTAGCTCAAGTTTGTCACCTTGCATCTTCTTTTGTTGATACCATGAGATAAAACATATTTTTTCTTTTTGATGGTGTTCTTTCAGATAAGTGGGAAAAAATGAGCCTGAAATGCTATTTGTCGTTAGCGAGAAAATCTCGTTCCACAATAAAAAAAAAAGAACTGTGAATGCTGTGACAACCGACTTACAGGGATTTTGCAACTGTTATAAGTCAGAAATAGTTTTTTTTATTAATCATTTAAAAACTTCTTTTGTAAATTAAATATGTTAGAATCAGAAAAAGATTTTGTTCAAGAAGCTGATACAATAGACAGAACAAGATAATTTTCTTTTTTTTATCATATTTCATTTGCAAAGTATCTTTTTAAATGATTAATAAAAAATTATTTCTGACTTATAACAGTTGCAAAATCCGTATAAGCCGGTTGTCACGGCATTCACCATTCTTTATTTATTGTAGAACGAGATTTTCTCGCTAACGACAAATAGTATTTCAGGCTCATTTTTTTTCCACTTATCTGAAAGAACACCATCGAAAAGAAAAAGTATTTTTATAGGAAAAAATATATTCTATCTCATGGTATCATCGAAAAGAAGATGCAAGATGACAAACTTGAGCTACAGGGCATTAAAAACAGGTTATTCTTCATGTGAACTAGTTTGATAGCCACTTTGGATGCCAATATCTCTTAGAAAGTCAATATTTACGCTCTGCAACTACAACCCATTAAAAACGTGCTTATTGACAATAGATCTACAAAATTCGAGCATTTGAACCAATTTTGTTCAGAATTTACGACATTCTAAAATCCAGGGAAGTTTCTCAGCTGCGTTTTGTCAAGACTTTGCATACGTGCTACGCAAAAATGAATGAACTCAAATTCACAAAAATACTAGAAGGTGTTGACAACCAAAAGTACTTAAAGCTTCTAAAATTTTAGGCTTCCAGTGTTATAAAATGTCCCGTAATCTGAGATTGAACATGGCAATTCATTACGACAGATATAATTTCAAGCTCGTTTTCATATCCTTATTTGAAAGAACACCATAGTTTAGATTTTATGACATCCTAAAATCCAGGCAAAAAATTTCCCATCGCGCTTTTTCACAAGTTCATGCTCATGCTACACAAAATCTAACGAGCTCAAATTCACAAAAATACTTGAATATACTAACGGTCAAACATACTTTAAGCGCCTAAAATTTCAGGCTTCCAGTGTAAAAAAATTTCCTGTAAACTTGGAAATTTGGCACAAAAAGCTAATCCGCCATCTTGGATCATATTTTTCGGAGATCCTAAACTCTCAGGATTTGGATCTAGGAAGCTGCAAATTTGCATAGGTTAGTTTCAAAGGCATCTCTATGCCTCTATAAAATTTCATCCAAAACGGAGCTGGTCAATTGGGAACGATTTGAAAAATTAGTTCAGTTGAAATGGAATGACTCAAATATGGAGTCGGAGATGCTCTCTCAACCCAAGGTTTGAAATATGCCTGGAGTATTCCAAACGGTTTGGAGTTCCAGCAGAGATGTCCACAGGAAGTTGGTGCACTACATTAACTTTTCCAGCTCATTGAGAGGTGAACTTCCAATTAAAGCATTATCACCAGCAAAATTCAGACTTTGCAGCAGACTTAAATAAAGTAACTGTCATGCAAGGTCTAAAGTCAGCTTGTGTGCTTTAAGTTTCCATGAAATTGTGCATCTTCTCATTATTCAGGATCAAACGATTTTCGTGTTACCAAATTAACACAGAACCTGCTTTGAGAAATAAATATGTAAATGAAAAAATAATGCAGTCATAATTCACAGTACAAATTGAACACTCAACTTTGGGCACACACTGAAATATGGCATATTTACACATCCACAGAAAGTTAGCGCATAGTTGAACTTGCAATTGCTTTCATGCTGCAAAACAGATGCACTACCTCAAAGAGTTCAATGATTGTTCCAACAGTGACTGCTCACTGAAAGACGAACTTTTACTTCAGGTTATATTCACGAATATGCCAGGTGCCCTACTAATGTGATTAGTATTTCATGCTTAAATAATTTAGCTTTAAGCAAACTGCAAACAGGTTTCGCATTTGTTGCTAGACAAAATAAAAAGTTGAGTAGAGAACTATTCCAGGAAATGAAAATAAATAGATAATATTTCATGTCTGAGAGAAATATTGCCATCAAATTAAAAAGAAAAATATTCTTACAATATACACAGGTCATTTCTTCTTTTTTAAAAAAGAATTTGAAAAGTATTCTCTATTGCTTTGTTATTTGTATCAACTACTATAGAGACGTGCCGAGTACCAATTATGTTTTAAGAAGAACCACGACACACATGTGACGAATTTTGAACTCATTGGAATAGTATTATAGACCTCCATTCTTCCATGTCCACAATTTGTATTAAAAACAAAATTCCAGATGAAATTTAATTATGCACTTCTGGAAAGATTTTGTTTGTGTCAATAATTTTACCAATAAGGGATTTACATTAATTTTACATTAAGGTAAGATTAACCAAGTTAGAATTAAAACAGGGTGGCGACAGGAACGGCGAAAAAAAGTTCCCTGACTTTTCCCTGATTAAGTTCACTGAATTTCCCTGATTTACGTTACCATGGATAATGGTTTTCTTCCTTTACCCTACCTGAAAACAATTGCATATTAAATAAAATGCAGTGTTTAAAACGTTTTAAGCTGTTAATTAAAAATAAATTTTGAAAATAAGCTTATTTTTTTTAAGTGAAAATTGTATATTAAAATATCTAAGGAGAAATATTATAGGAAATCTAAAACAAATACTTTACTTTCAGTAACCTGTTAATATAAGAATTCTAAGAAATTATTAAAACCACTCTTAAAGACATATCTAATCATGATAAAACTAAAAAAGTTTATTTGGAAATAATTTTGAACTGAATTTTCAAGCAGCATAATTGTTGCTGCGAGAATAACAAGTAACTGTGAAAGTATAGAAATAATGCAGTTTTACTTGCGTAAATAATGGACATAATTATGTAAAACAAATTGGAACCTTTAAACAACCAATCATATTGTGCTATTCTCTAATCAAGAACTTAGGTTTTAATGAAGGAATACAGCATTTTAACTATTAAAAAATAGTAAAAATATTTACTTATGTACACAACTCAATTTCAAATGATTTCATTATTAGTCGAAAAAAATCTTTTGTAACAAACAAAATTGAAATGTAAAAAAAAAAAAACAGTAATTAATTTAAAAATTTATAGTACATAACTTGGTTTTAAAATAAAAGAATTTTAAAGTCTGAAAAAAAACCCCTTCGTATAATCTAAAGCGACAGCAAATAATAAAATGGCAAAAAAACAAAAGTTGATTTTCATTTAACATTCAATTTTAGTAATTAAATCAAAAATGCCAAGTAAAATACCTTTTAAGCTCTTAGCAGAATTAGCTACTTCAAGCTAATTTTAGCTACTCAAGCTTAGCAAGCTACTTCAAGACAATGAGTAAAGGCTTTAATGGCGGCTTCCTCTTTGCATGCAGGGTTGTTTATTTTACGTAGCATTAAAGGCCTGGCAGAAAATTTCAAACTACGTAAAATAAACAACTTTACAAACACAGAAGTTTAGGAAGTTTATCCTGTGGTTAATAACTTAAGTTTCAATACTTTGACCTTAAGGGGAAAAAAATGCATAAACATATGTCAGTGTATAATCACACCTCAATAATTTTACTTTTTTTAAACAAATAATTGGTGGAAAATGCATAGGAGATAAAGGTATTTAGTTTCGCAAAGCAAAAAAAAAAATTTTTTTTCTCTTCATTTGATCAATTTTCCCTGAATGCTTATTATTTTCGAAATTCCCTGATATTTCCCTGATTAATAAAGTTCCCTGACTTTTCCCTGATCTTCCTGATCTGTCGCCACTCTGTAAAACACACTATATCAATCTATACTTCTAGTCTGCTAAACGTAAATAATTTTCAATAGCAAATGGAACTACGTTAAAAGCACAAATGTGCAGGAGCACTGCAGACACATGTTTCTGAATTACAAGGAACATCTTTTTCAGTGCATAAAATGTGAGCTAATGAATGCAAAAAGATCTGACTTGTACGTCTTTAAATCCATAAGCTCACATTTTGTGCAATTGAAAAAGCATTTCTTGTAATGCCAAAACATGTGTTTGCAGTGTTCCTGCACATTTGTGCTTTTAATGTAGTTTTATTTTTTAAGAAAAAGTATTTTAATGCTTCAAAAATCCATTAATAATATAAAAATTTCATATTTTCTGTACTTGCTTTCTTTGCCGAATTTAATAAAGAAGTTTCATTAACTTTGGGGCATTAAAACATAAGATTTACAAATTTAACAATTTAAATTTGGCTTTTAAATTTGAATTGTAAACGATTGCTGTATGTTATATACTTGTACTTTTTTACTAATTGTAAAATCTGCTTTGAACAATATTCAATTTTCTGTATTAGCGGAGTACCAGATCAAAATTTGACTGAGTACCTTGCAGTTACCGAGTATACTCAGTACGTCTCTAAACTATTAGCTTACAGAATTAGGCTAAATGACATTAGTGAAACAAAATCATGTCATTTGTTGCGCATTTTTGTTGTAGCATAGCACAACAGAAAGAATCTTAACCTAAAGACTGAATATTTGTTTGAAAGGAATCTAATTTTTAGCAGTAAAACTCAAGGTTATAAATCTAGTAGTAAGTAAATCTTAGTAGTATAAAATACAGCTACAACCAATACAAAGCTAAATAACAATAATATAGTAACCTTAAAAGCTAAGCATTAATGCGAAGATGTTTAAAAACTTATTGTAACAGACATTACTGGGGTCGGATACCAAGTTTGGGGGAGAAAGCAAATTAATTTAATGGTTTCCTGTTAAAATTTTGGTATTTTTGAGAAGAAAATGAACCAATCTTTCAAATAAATATGCTTGTTAAAAAAATATATGTGGTATTTATATGCATCAAGGAACATGAAACTAGAGGTTAAAATAACAGATTTTCAGTTTCTCAGTAGTAAGTCTTCAAGTGATTTATTCTAAATAATTATTTATGCAATTATTTTATCATATTTTGTTATTTTCTTAAAATTTGACTTATTTTCTATCAACTAAAACAAAAAACAGTTGATTTAGTTTAAATTTAAAAAATGATATCTATGTCGCATTCTCATAGAATTTACCTTAACAGTTTCAGCTATGCAATAGGAAAGTCGGAATGAAATCACTTGATGCACAATTATATACAGGACAGGAAGAACCGTTACTTAAGACTAGAAGTCTGAAAGAAATTTAATTTTGGCAGTAAATTTAATTAGCTGCTAAATATTAATAATTATTCATTGAAAAGTGCTTTACATTGCAGGTTACAATTAACCTCTATTAAAAGCACATCTATGCACGCTAACGGCTAACAAGAATTTCCGTATTAGATTAGATGTCTGAAAGAACTCTAATTATGGCATAAATAACTATACATTTTTCTCTGGATAGAAAGTACAGATGCACAGGATGCTAATCCACTTGAATAAAAAATCTTTACACAATGCTTTTAATCATGACCGTTGTAAGAGATAAATAAATGAACATGCTTTTTCTTTATAAATAAAAAAAAACAAGAAGAAACCGTTAAAAATATTCACATTGAAGAAAATGTTTCACTTACTTTTATGCATATTAAATCCCAGAGTAATAAATAATATTATGATGGGGCATTATACCCATCTATCCGCCATTTTCTTTTCATTGACCATTGACCATTGACGCGGTAATTGTCCGAGTACGGTTACGAGTTTATGTGAACAATTTGTTGTCAAAGAAAAACAGTCAAAAGAAAAAAAACTACATTTTTTTAAATGCTAAAACTGCATTTGTCCATTAAAAAAATATCAAAATCAAAAGCGTCAATACTTCTTCTAGAATCTGCAGAACATTAACCATTAATTAGGCTACTTAACTTCCCCACCTTATGGGGAGAGTCCCAGCTCCATCATTTCGCATTTTCTGGGAGAGGGAACAAAAAGAGTATATTCTCAATGAAAATCATGTTAAAAAAACAGCAAAAACCACGCCTTGTAACCGTAAATACATTCAGTATCTTCAAGTCGGGAGAGTAATTGTCCACTCTTGACCTCCTAAATGAAGGATGTGGAATGTCCCTATTTTTAACACTTTGTCCCCACGTTTAAAAGCTGATTTGAGGACCACAATAAAAAAGGGTTCATTTCCCTACTCGTCGAAGCTTCTCACTGCCTTAATAACATTTGAAAAGGCAAAAACAGTAATGAAAATATAAAAAATTAAAGTAATGTCAAAACAAGAACACACTTCGACGTATTTCGTTGTTTGCAAAACCATGACAAGCTAAAGCTGAAAAACTTTCGTCTGGCAGATTTATTTAATACTAGCTGCGTTGCCCGGCTTTGCACGGCCTACCTCGAAAATAAATGTTACAGTAAGTGACGCGTGTTCAACAATTAGGCTTAAAATATATATATATATATAAATTGTGAAATTTCCCGTCAAAATAATGATTCTAAAATTTCGGTAACAGCTAAATCTTAAAGTTTCGAATAAATTAAATGCAACCCTCCATAATTTCAACTAAAATCCTTAATCATCATCTGCTGACAGTACCAAAAATTTAAAAAAAAGTAAAAAAGATAGCCAAAAGATAATTAAAGATAGGCAAAATTTCATCAATCTTCAATGTGTCTTCCAAAATATTCAAAGACACGTTTTAATGTTCGCAATTTTTACTAATAATATTCAGGGAGGACTGCGTGCTCCCAAGAGGGCGCCAACCTTGACTCCCGAAGGTAGTAAAAAAAAATCACTCCGAAAGCGCAAAAATAAATATTTAAATAAAATAAGATTTAAAAAAAAAATAAAAAGAAGGAAAAAAACCGAAAACGCATAGGTTTGAGGACGTATCAAGAAAATAAACACGAAGGCGCAGAGGTTTGAGAGCGCAAAAAAGAAAAAGGGAGGCGCACACGTTCGAATACTCAAATAAAGTTAAAAAATATATAATTATAAAATTAAAAAAAAATTAAGAGTGGGGAGGGGACAAGGCACACACGCTCAGGGGCGCAAAAGAAAAACCGAAGGAGATAGTTTAGTTAGATAGCAAGTTTAAAGGTGCAAAAAAAAAATTTTTAAAAAAACCCGGAGGGGCACAGGTTTCAGGGCGAAAAAGGAAACAAAGGCGCACAGGTTTGAGGGCACAGAAAAGAAAAAAAAAGAAAAGAAAACCAAAGCACACACAATCGAGGGCACAAATAAAATAAAATAAAAATTATTGAGGACGCGAAAAAAAAAAGAAAGAAAGAAAGAAAAAAAAAGGTGCAAAAAAATTTATGGTGCTCAGGTTTTCGAGCGCAAGGGGGGAAAAAACGAAGTCGCACAGGCGTGATGGCGCAAAATAAATATATAACGCAAAATAAAAAAAACGAAGTCGTACAAGTTTGAGGGCAAAAAAAAAAAAAAAGTTTTTTGTCGAAAAAAAAGTAGTTTTTTTACATAGATCGATGCAGGAAAAAAATCTAGATCTATATTCAGGACTAATATAGATTTATGTCGGGAAAAAGCTTTTTTTTTACACAGATCGACGTAGGAAAAAATATCTGGATCTACATTCAGGACTTATATAGATCTATTTTTAAAAAGTGTTACGTTTTC
Source organism: Uloborus diversus (assembly GCF_026930045.1). NCBI lineage: Eukaryota > Metazoa > Arthropoda > Arachnida > Araneae > Uloboridae > Uloborus > Uloborus diversus. Next base: position 105,996,988 of record NC_072740.1, on the reverse strand, counting down.
CGGAAGATCGACGTCGGGGAAAAATCTAGATCTATATTCAGGACTAATATATATCTATGTCGGAAAAAAGCTATTTTTTACACAGATCAACGTTAGGAAAAAATCTAGATCTATATTCAAGACTAATATAGATCTATGTCGGAAAAAAGCGGTTTTCTTAAACAGATCGACGTAAGAAAAAAATCTAGATCTACATTCAGGACTAATATAGATCTATTTTCAAAAAGTGTTACGTTTTCCGGAAGATCGATGTCGGGGGAAAAATGTAGATCTATGTTTTTGCTGCAAATTTTTCTACATCGATCGGTACGTTGTGCTACCTGGACTTCAGGATTTTTTTTTTTTTTAATCATTTGTTAATGAAAATATTACCAAAGGAAAAGTATATTTATATTCCCAATTTGATTTAAATCAGCTTAAATATGGAATTTTAAATGATGTCGAAACAAGAACATGTTTTGACGTAGTTTTATGTTTAGAAAACCATATTAAGATATATTATTACATTGACATCAAAGTACATCAGAATTTGAATATTTTTCTTTTGACATTAAAAGATGTTTTTCAATGTTTGCAAATGTTTTCTATTTTTCTCCTGAATTGCATATTCATAAGAATATCTCTAAATAAACGCTTTTAATTGAGGCAAACTTGTTAAAAATATCAAAACAAAATGAAAATACGAATTTCTGAATGAAAGCGCGGAAAAAATATACTTTGACATATTTCTCTATTTCAAGACCCGTATCCGTTAATCGGAATTCAAGTCAACACAAATCATAAAATTGAAGTAGGGTCATCACGTGACATCCGAATCCAGAATATGTGCATGCAGCCGCAGAATAGATTTTCATAGAACAGATTTACGTCAAAATAGGACCAAAAACGCTTTTCGATGTTTGCAATTTTTTCTATTTTGTTTCTGATTTTATATAAATAAGAATATCATTATATAAACACTTTTACTAATAATAAATTGATTACGAACAACGAAAAAAATAGTAAAAATGACGCTTTAAATCAAATTTATGCAAAAAACATCGAGGTACGTATTTTTTTCCATTGTTTCGATATGTGCAGCTTCAGAGTACTTCCTTTTAATCATTTGTTTATGAAGTTGATTTATTTTCTCCACTTGATTTAAAACAGCTTAAATATGAAATTTTAAATAATGTCGGAACAAAAACATTTTTTGACATAGTTCTATGTGTAGAAACCATGTTAAGATTTATTGCATAGATTGACGTCAAAATACGTCAGTGTTACAATATTTTTCTTTCGACATTAAAAAACGTTTTTCGATATTTTAAAAAGTTTTCTAATTATCTTCTGAATTGCGCATTCATAAGAAAATTACTAAATAAACGCTTTTAAATATGATTAACTTGTTAAAAACACCAAAACAAGAAGTAAAAACGATTTTTTAAATAAAACCGACGAAAAAATATACTTCGACATAATTCTATATTCTCAAAACCGTCTCCGTTATTAATCGGGATTCAAACATCGATCTATGTCGGTACTATGCCGATTAATATTTTTGTGCTACTTGGGATTGCCACGTTGCGTTCCACGTATGTCTGCTGACGTAAACACAGGCAGTTTGTTCGGAGTATTTATTAACGCAATCGATGTGTCTTAGTTTGCTTTCAGCTACAGAAATTAATTCGTCCCTTAGTAGTATTCTCGAGCTTCTCAAAATAATGTTAGTTTTCATTATTTCCTTCTAAATATGAGTTGCATAATAAAGCGAAAATTCTGGATTAACAAACTTGGATAACGTTATACAAGGTAAAAATTTTTATTGTTTTGTATGAATTTGTAAGAATATGGGGTTTTTTTTAGTCTTAAATTAATTAAACTCACCATATTTTACAGCAGCATTTAGTTGGAATGGACAGTATGCAAATTATTTTCTTGAATATATTATCGTAGAACAAAATGAAAAATGTTTAACCGAGAAAGAATTTATTTTATTCCTTTTATTCTCAGCTGAAATGTTTCGCCAAATTTGTTTAGGGTTATAGTTTCAGTATTGTGGGAGCAAAGTAGCCTTGGCGAGATTTCGCGTTTTTAGCTAAACTATTTTTAATTTTTATCATGAGTGGAATAAAATGGTAGTAAGAGTACAGAATTCGATAAGTAAAAAGAAATAATGGTCAATCAACTGAAAAGAAAACTACCACCATATATCCGTGAGAACTTTGTTGATGCTTTGCATAACATGACACAATTCAATCGTAACTCAGAAATTAGAAAAACCGAAACAGAAAAAATGTTTAATTAACCGATTCGGGAATTCGAGAGAAATAACTCAGCTACCAATGCAAAACAATAAGCGCTAGCCAAGCAAGGCAAAAAAGTATCACCTTCTTTCGATAATATTTTGTAATGTCATATTGAATTTTCTAGCATTAATTGTTATTCTTGTCAGGCCACAATTACAGTAGCCCCTCGTTATATAGCACCTCGTTATATCGCTCATTCGGATATATCACTCTTTTCTTCTGTCTCCCGAAATATTAAAGCCTAAAATAAGAAAAAAACTTTGCTTTAAGTTTGAAACCATTTCTGAAAGCATATGGTATTGCACAGAGAAGGTCTCTTTCTTCTCTATTTTGTCAATGAACAAAAGGAAGCAATTCTTCTGAATTCGCTGCATGGAAAAGCAGCAGCAATTCCTGTCATCCAAATGTACATACCCGCACAGTATATTTCAGTTTAAGATGGTCTGTAAACTACTTGACATCTTCTTTTGTATTGATACATTGTCTTTACAAGGAGTGAGAGACATCAAGCAAGTGTCATGGTAGCCCATGTAGAAGAGAACATACGCCCTTCTTTTAGTACAGAAAAGATTTGTACTTGGTTGCACAAACCAGGATTTGCATCAAAGAAGGGAATAATGATCTAGACGGGCGAAATAGTTTCCTGGAAACAATCTGGTTTCTTTTACTTTTCACATCCTTTCTACAGCAAGTAAAACAGATTAGAAAACTTACTCGGAATAAGAGGGTATTGGAATGCTCATTCTTATCCCGCGGTAGCTCAGAAAGATCGTCTTCATTCGCCATTTGATGATTTTAACTTTCTGACGGTGAAAATTTACTTAAATTTCAATCTTGTTTAAATTTCAATAGGTGTGATAGTACCCACATCGAAACCATTAGAAACTAATGTCAAAAAGAACGAATGCCAATTTACTTGTGTATTAGACACAACTATTTTTAATGCCCTCCGTTATATCGTGCTTTCGGATATATCGCTCTTTTTCTTTGTCCCCCGAAAAGCGCGATATAACGAGAGGTTACTGTATTATTTAGTTTTATCAAGAATTGATAAATATCGAATTCAACATCGTGGAAATAGCTGCTTAGAACTACGAACTACGTACTTTGCATTAATCTTTGACGTTTAGTAATGCTTCTTGAATTCTCATTTCTTTCTACGTGTGGGCCAGAATATCCACAAGACTTTGAAAATTAATTTAAAAAGAATAATGCGAAAAAATCATACATACGAACAAAAATCACAACACTTTTAGCATTTTCTTCTTTACCACGTTTGTTTGTTTTAGTTTTTTCGTCCGCCATTAGACAGTGACTTCAGTGCCCCCTATAGTTCGTTGGAGTTGCGAATTGCTGCTTTTTCCAAAACTTATGTATAACGGCATGGGGTTGGAAAAGCGATATATAGTTCATTTTGACACAAAAGTTAATATTTTTTCTCTTGAAAGTTGTGTATACTGTATCTATTCATATAAATGAATAACAACTCTTTAACTAATATAGTAAAAAGCAGCATACGAATGTTACAAAAAAAAAAAGGAGAAAATATTAAAATTTTTGATGAACCATTTCTAATGAGAAATGTCTATTATTTTGCAGAAAAAGTTCGCAAAATTACTGAATCTAGGGGTTCCCCCCTAAGAGCAAGGGTGCATCCCCTCCAAAATAAGACCCCATAAAACAGGGAAAATACCGCTCGAAATACACCCCCCCCCCCTCCCCGCAGTGGCGCAGCCACGGGAGGGGTTTTGGGATTAAAATAACTCCTCCCAGAACACAAGCACATTCATTTCTTCCATTAAGATCAAGGGAAAAAGCAGAGTATTTGAGCTTTTCCAAGCAGAATAGGTTTCAACAAAATATTTTACTGTTTTTAATAATCGGGAAGCAGTCAGAAATTACTTTTCAATTCTTAAATATAAAAGTTGTATTTCATGATAAGCACCCCACGTCCCCCCTGGTATAAGATAGCTAAAATGGTGTCAATAAAGCTCTACAGAGTATCATGGTCCCTCAGCACTTCCATCTCTGCACAACTCCTTTTTAGGGACATCTAGTGAGAGGAAGCCTTCCACACCCGATTTTCTGAGGCTCTTAACCAATTATCTTTGAAATATAGAAACCGTTATTAGCTAGCATTTGACATTCAAAAATACATGAATGTATTTTAGGAGGAGCTTTTAAGTGATCTCGCGAAAAACACGCAAAAAATGAATATAAGATTAAAGTAAAACTAAAATAATAAATATTATGTGCTTTTCCCACTTTCTTCGTTTCATAGTGACATCAATACGAATTAATAATTGTTTTTAAGAAGTTACTTAGAATGAATAATTACTAATTTGTATAGAAATTATTTGATATTGAATAATTACGCACAAGGGCACCCATATGAAAAATTTTAAGGGGGGGGGGGGGCTCAAAAATTTTCCCCATGATTTAGCAGAATATTTTCCCCATGGAAACCGATTTTAGTACAGATTAAAGATGTTAAAATTTGACATTTTTTATAAGTTATTGGCTCATATTAGTCATTAATGGCTGGAAAAGAAATTTTTATACATTTTTGCAAAGAAAAAAGCACTAAAAGTAAGGAAGTTTTCATTTCTAAGGGGGGGTGGGCTTGAGCCCCCCCCTACCCCCCTCTATGGGCGCCCTTGATTACGCATTGTAAATGAATGGGCAAGTAGCATTGAATCTTGGCGCAATATTGTACTTGGTTGGCTGAATGTTGGCGCACGATTTACACCCAATATTGGCTGAAGCTCGTAGGGGATACATTTTAACAATATCGGCCAATATTGCTATTGCAATCTTGAGCCATTATTGCATGCCGATCTAACACCAATATTGGCGTTACGTTGGCTAAATAGTGGCTCACAATATTGGCTGAAGCACGGAGGGGATACATTTTGACAATATCGGCCAATATTGCTTTTGCAATCTTGAGCCATTATTGCATGCCGATCTAAGGCCAATATTGGCGTTACGTTGGCTAAATAGTGGCTCACAATATTGGCTGAAGCACGGAGGGGATACATTTTGACAATATTGGCCAATATTGCAATCACACTCTTGAGCCACTATTGCATGCCGATTTTAAGCCAATATTGGTTAAATAGTGGCTTCCATTATTGTTATTGTTATATACACTACTGTCTACATAAAATGCGACATCAAGAAGGTGCAGTCAGAATGATACAAAATTTTACACTTGATGGCAACATTGATTACAAAATGAAAATAAACATTTACTACTGGAAAAATCCCAAATGATTGAAGGTTTAAGTACCCTGTTGAATAAACTCTAGCTTGAATGTACAACACTGTACAGTCGAACATTGAGGTATACTAGTCTCATATGATGTAATAGGTCAATTCCTATCAGTTAATGTAAAGCACTACTAATTCAATCAAACTCATAGATTGTTCAATTTACCGTCAAGTCATTCCAGATATGCTCAATTTGCGACAAATCATAACATCACGCAGGTCAGAAAAGGTGATAATGTGGGAGAGGAACCCCCCCCCCTCCCTGCTGTGTGTGACGGTGCATTGCCCTATTGAACACGAGTCTCAACACATGACAAAAATATACCATTAGGTTGTGATAGTGCAGTGAATCAATGTTGGAGGTGATCCTGTCCCACACACAATATAGCACCCCATAGCATCACTACAGCTGTCGATGTGGTGTGCTCTTAAAAAGCAGGCTTTGTTAGGGTCGCATACACTTGGAGTAGGTTCGAGTTCAAATCGATTTGCTAGCAACTGAATGGTTCCTGATTGCTCTCATAGCGATGAATCCAGATCGAATTTCGCAAAATAAACATTTTTGTAAGGTTATGGAGAACACGTTGTGAACTACCAAATAATGCTTTTGCTTTTCAGCGGCATACCCCACCCACAGCTGGGATGCCTTTATGGGTTGCAATCATGTACAAAACATAGTCACTTCTAATATTGATCCACAGCACTACGACAGGTCACCCTGCGGTCCCCATGACACCAAACTGCGTTAATATCATTATTCAGTCACATGTGTTGGCACTCATGGCGGGGCTCCCAGGAAGACACTGCTTGATCACACACAGCAAGGGTGTGAGAGGACTTCTTTTTCCACTTTCTATGTCCAGTGCGTCACCCTATTTTGTCACAAATTGAGCATATCTGGGATCACTTGAGATGGTAAATTGCGTAGGCTATGAGCTTGATGGAATTAGGTGCACATTTCTAGTACCTGTGTAGTAGGATATCCTACAAGACTGATATGCTTCAATGTTTGACTGTATTACCTCGTACATTCACGCAATAGGTAGCTCGACAGGAGACTTAAACCTCCATTCATTTGGGATTTTTCCAGTAATAAATGATCAATTTGTTCTCATTTTGTAATCACTTTCTGATAGTAAGGTTGCCATCACGTGTATAAAATTTCATTTCACTCTGACTACTATCCTTCTTGGTGTTGCATTTCGTGTGGCCAGCAGTGTAGGTAGCTGTTAAAGTTTAACCAGGACTGAAATTGTTAGGATTCCAACAATTTCAAACGAAAAGGAAGAAGGAATTAAAAGTCGCTTTCCTGGAAGCTTCGACCACGTAAACACTGAAGATGACTGCCGCAGATGCAGTTGAAACGTTTGTGGTAACAACACTCAGACCACAGCAGAACAGCCCAAAATCTCACAACATTATCAATTTAATTCATACTAAAAGTGCCTAGTTATTAAATGTTGGTCAGAAAAAAAAGAGAATTTCTTATGACTGTGCACCAATTAATGTATATTTTATTTTTGAATCATATAACTGTAAAAGTAGCTAACAGAAGAAAAATGAAACAGTCAATCTAACTCCATAAAAATTGATGAAAATGTAAAATGAAATATAATAAAAAGAAAACTTAATTTTAATTCTACATATTGTAATAATAACATAAGAAAATAAAGAGTGATTTGAGGAAGCATTTACTATTTTAAAGACTTTAATTTGTGCTAATTGAAAATATCGGATATTTCCGAATTCTGCTCAAAACTTACTAACATTGCTAAATATTAGTTACAAAAGTTCCTGAGCAGAATTCAGATTAGAGTTAATTCTCCCTCGACGAACAAATAGAAAATTTGTACACATTTGGTTTCATTGCAATTCTACGGTTGCACAGAAAGTAAATGTAATTGAAGTACAGTGCAAAAGTTGCTCAAAATCTTTGCTTGATCGTTTTCATTGTCATTCAAAATAATAATAAACTTTTTAATTTGAAATAACCGATTAGTAAAGTTATTTTGCAATATTGAACAATTAATGGTAGGAATTTTTATTCCTATTTAAAAAAATTAAATATGAACATCATTTTTAAGTACCTTTTTCTGTGACTCGGATAGTTCAGAAATAGCAACTTAATTTTGCAAGAATTAACTCCTTCAGTAAAATGTTTGACCATGTTTATGTAAATAAAGTAAGTAGATCTTTAAAATTTCTTTATCAAATACTCCAGCATATGTCTAATATTTTCACATAAACAAAAAGTATTCAATAATGAACTAACAATTATTGTCAAAGAAAAATAATAAGATCTATTTCACAAAATTGGCATTCATTATAATAAATGTGGAAACAAACTACACTCAAACCTAGTTTTGTGTGGTGGATATGGACCGCATAAAAAAATTCACTCAAAACTTCACTATTAGCTACAAAAAAATGCTTTCGTAACACAGTCTCACTTGAAAATAACCCAAAACTTACGAAACAACTGTAGGAATTTCTTCTTTAAACAAATTCAAGACACTTTTCACTCCAGAGTTCCCCCGTACCTACCACTTTTTGTGGCTTAACCAGTTAGATGGGACCCTGAAGACAGCTCTGCATTTGCAACTACTTTGAATCTCGCCAACCATTTAAATCCGCTTTTAAAATATACATCGGAGAATGATTCATCACTTAAAAATACTACCGAGCACTTGTTTTATAGACAAGTTAGTCAATTGAGTCACAATTTGATTGAAATTTTCATGTACCACAAAGAAAAAGGATCCCACACAAACAGGTTTGAGTGTACTGCAAACAAAGTTGTTAAGTTTTTCTTTTTTAAAATGGATGTAATGTAGGTGACAATGAACACTGAATAATCTGAAAATCATTTATTATTGATGCAAATATAGGTTGCACTTATTTCAGTGAAATTATGGACAAGCAGTCAGTCTAGTACATATGTTTGAAAACTAAAACACATAAAAAAGTACTTCCATTTACCATAATGAAAGGAAAATTTAAAAAGTTGAAAATGATTATTAAACCCTTTGCATTTTGGCTTAACTTCTGACATCACTTTTTAGCCCTGTATTGTCTTAGTTTTTATAAAAAATAAATACATTCATTTTTATTTCTAAACAAATAAAAAATATTCCATACATAATGCAAAAGAACTTACGGCTTACTTTACATGTTTTTCCCCTCACCTTTAAATTTCCAAAATCTTCAACATTATTAAATTTTAATCTACTTTTAATAGATGAAAGAGTATGAACACTTAATTTTTTTGTGCAAAAGAGATGAAGTGAAACAATTTATAATGTTGAAAAGGAACATTCAATAGAACAGTTTGTTACAGGCAACAGTATAAATAGAATTATTTGTAAAGCAAATGGACAATTCCACGGTGTTGGACGTATTACTTGCACAACATTTATCAATAAAAGTTCAGATTTTCTAGATGATTGAGCCATTTTTTTTGCTCAATACTTATGCATGTAGAAACAATTAAAAAACCTACGAAATTTCTAGAAAAAAGTTCTAACTTGAAATATGAAAAATGTCATAGTGTTGAACGTATATTCAAGAGATTCCTGACATGTCATTAGAAAATAAGGGTTTGGCACAAAAAATTCAACACTGGTGTAAAATCATAGTTAATTAAAGCATGTTGGTTTTATTCGATTTCGGATACATTTCGTGAACAACTTTATCAGATAGAACTTCAAATATTTCCGTAACAATGTTTGACGCTAAATAGTTTACACTACCTTAACTGCCATCTAATCGTACATGCTCAGCTGAAAATAGACTATGGAACATAATTCTCATTCCGTAATGAGCAAAAGTCTTATGATCATCAAAACGCAAATCCGTGTAGAGAAATGAACTTGGTAGCATAAAACTAGTCTGTAAAATCTTCTTTCAGATTTTGCATTCAGACTTCTAAAAGTTTACTAGATTATTGTCAATAAGTTTAGGTGTTATAGAGCACTGTGAAAAGGAATGCAGTTTTCCAGTAGAAATTTGAATTTTCACGGAAAGTTTGTCTCATGATACATTCTCACTTTAGAATCATGAAAATAAAACTCCTGGAATCTTTATATATTGATCCAGTGTTTTCAAAGTCAAATATGATCCAGAATTTACTCCAGTTTCAAATGTTAGTTCAGAATTCTCAATGTTTGACGCAATTTAGAATGTCACTGTTCGATTATGATTTCGAGTTTTGAAAACACAATGTCGATCCAAAATTTTCACTGCTTCACATCGTTTCAGCAATTTCTTCAACGTTGGATATCTATCCAGAATTTTATTCAGTATTTAATATTTCTTCAAAAAAATTTTTGCCTTATTTCATTACTTTTATTTTGGAAGACAAAGTTCATCACTGCAAAAGAAAGCTTTCTCATTGAGTTGCTCCAATAACGCTTTTCTCTTTCGCTTTTTAAAATTTTAGAGTGGATTAGACATAGTTAAAAAAAAAATTCACTGATGAAAATGATAAAACATCATTTAAGAAATGAAGGCAACAATAAAATTTTGAGGAAAATATCTCCGATATTCGGACAAAAGCATTTACCATGTGCAGCGGCGAGGAAGAGCAACAAAACACAAAATGTGCAGAGCAGACAAAGTTGAAGTTTCTTTTTCGCCGGGTTTTAAAAAATTACAAAAGCGTTTAAAGTGAACTCAAATAGCTCCAATTTTTGAGGACTCTCTCTACGTTCAAAATTTGTCTTAGCTTCAAAACAGTTTGTGGAGTTTCAGGTAATCAGACTCAGTGTTTAATTGCTCACTTAGGAAAATGAATCATTTTTCAGATTTGTTTCAAAATCGGTTGAACATCAAAGAGCCATCTTCCGCCCAATATTGGCTTTCCATAATTCGACCAATTTTTCGCCAATATTGTCTCACAGCCTAAATACAATAATGGTTGCGCATTGTTAAGCCAATATTGGGACAAGATTGTGTGCCAATCTAAGTACAATATTGTTAATGCAATGAGACGCCAATATTGGTTCAAGATTATCTGCCAATCTAAGAACAATATTGTTAATACAATGGGAAGCCAATATTGGCTTAATATTGCAAAAATCGTGCCAATATTGGCCAAGACGTTGCCAACGTGAACAATCTCACGCCAATATTGAGCCAAGATAAAATGCTACTTGGGAGCAACAATTTTTGGTTTTGAAAACCCCTCCCAGAAAAATTTTCTGACTGCGCCACTGCCTCCCCGTAAAAATTTCGATGGTGCAGTGTGCGCCATTACCTCCCCAAGGTGGGCACCCCTCTGCATCTACGTGTTTCGTAGTTACCCCCCCCCCCAATCGGGAGCAGCATCCATGATACCCCTAAAATTTCTATGGCGTGGTTCGTGCCACGATCACCCAAGGGGGTCAATCAATATGTTATCAAAATTAAGGGAGTTAGTACAACGAGGGGGCCTTCGTAGCTCTGTGGTAGAAACGTCTTTCCAAAATGCGGGCATCTGAGGAGCACGCGGTCGCCAAACAGCATTTGGGCTACGCTTTTCCCGGCAGCTGGAAAACCCGTTCAAGGGTTGCACTGCAACTTTGCCAAGTAAGAATATTCGCGACTCTTAATATTGCATTCGTTTCCCGGGAACGAAACAGTGAACTGTATAGTAACGGTAGGCATTAAAGTTCACTAGGCACTTTTCGATGGTTGCCACCATTTCCTTCAGAACGCCAAATGTATTGGCGATAACTAAGTTCGCCAGTTGCCAAGCAAAGCACGCCAGGTCTCCTGCACTGGACATTTTTGCGCGGGAAATGAAAGGCGGTCGGTGGTCCGTTGGCTTGGCGTTGAATACATGAAAAATTTTTCAGGTATGTTAACAAATTTCTTTTTGCATGTCGAAACTATAATAACTATTGATTTTGCTGTAAACAACAGGTTTGTAATTTAATGTTGTCTCATTTTTACCCTAGGCACATTTACGCTCGAAAGGTACGTTAACAATTATTTCACAGCGGTTCTTTCTCACACTGTGTACGATATAGGTTTTATGTTTCGCTACTAAAGTGGTAATAATTTCATAGTCAATTTTACTCAGGATCATTTTTCTTTCTTTTCAGATGGGGTTCTTTCCGTTTCCTGCTGGGAAAACCGTTAGATGCCATCGTGGATTGATGAATACCGTTGTACTTGAATAAACAGGTAAGAATTTCATTGTCAAATGTGCATTAATGTTTCCAAATCAGTTTTTTTTTCGAGACCCCTTGAGTCGGTAGCATCAATCATAATGTGCCATTTCCAGGTGTTTAACATTTTGTACAATACAAATTTAATTATTAGCCATGAAACAATCATTTTTAGCTTAATCTATAGTAGCGTTCCACTTTTTTTTTCAGAGAAATTCATTTTGCTTTGTGCTGGAACTGTTAATCATAGGAAGCAATATTCAAACTATTGGTCCAATTTGTAAGTTTAGTGCTAAAAATACAGTTAATAGAAAATGTATTAACACTTAAAGATAGAGGTGGACCAGAAACAAATTAATTGAACCTGCGCAAAGTATGGTGAGGAAGTACAGAGGTGTGAAATTATAAAACTCAAGGAGCGAAGAACCGGAAAATCGAAGATTCCAGTTTAAGAATGATTTCTAGATCCTTTCTAAAAGTCTAATTATGTTTTTCCGAATAGAAAGTACTATACATTATTTCCCTGCAAAATTTCAAGTTTTACTTGCTTTTCCCATCCCTGGAAACACTGATTCTTATCTGATAACACCCACCATTGTTTTCTTGTTGTTTCCAAAAGTGTTTTTGCAGATGTGAGTGGTGTGAAATTTTTTTTTTTTTGCATGCTTTTGCACCAAAATAACAAGTTTTAAGCTGTCTGATCTTCCAACATATTAGAAAGCATGGGTTATGTATATGTTAAGACCAAAATACCTTTTCACAAAGAAATGCCAAAAAGACTTAATATTTCCCAAAAAACTCAGCAGAATCAATGTTTCTGTCAAAGAAAACATACCAGTTGTCCCAAAGAGGTTGGGAAAATGACAGAAAGCACTAAATGTCTCCAAGGACACATATTGTGGAGGTGGACCCATCATAGGTCCGACGACGACTCATCTCCAATGGGATGTTTGCTCAAAGGCCCCGCAGAAAAGCAAAAATTATCCCAGCCATGCCAAGGATAAGGATTCAGTGGTCTCTTGAACACTTTTGAGCCACTGAATCCTTTTCTTTGCCATAGCAGGGGTGATTCTCTCCTTCCAGTGTGGACTTTGAGCAGGTATCATATTAGCGATGAGTCGTTGCCAGACCAATGAGGGGTCTACCTAAAAACAATAATGCCTAAGACTATTAGAAATTTCTTTACTTGTTGCTTATCTATTGGCCTTGACCATACGAATAAGTTTTCTTTCCATCCTTGGAGAAACTTCGTTTTCTGTCACATTTTCCTACCCTTTTTGGGACGATTAGTATGTTTTCTTTGACCAAAATATTGATCCCGCTCACAGTTGTTTTGGGAAATATTCATTTTTTTTGACGTTTCTCGTTGTGAAAAAGTATTTTGGCCTAACATATTAACCAGTGTTTTCTTATGTTGTGAGAGTTCAGGCAGCTTACCCTTTTCATAACATTCACGTGCGAAGGGGAAAAACTACAACCGAACAATAAAACAGTTCCCTGAAACTGAACTGTGACACAAAATCATTTATAAACTTATTATTTTGGTGATCCTAGTGTAAAAACACATGCTGCAGTAAACAGCTTTGGAAACAACAGAACATAATTGCAGGTGTTATGAGATAAGACTCAGTGTTGCCAGGCAGAGGAAACTCAAGTAAAATGATGAATTTGGCTTGGAAAAAATTTAAAGTACTTTTACCAGGGGTCTGGCCAGAGGATATTTGGGTCCGTTAACGGACCCTTCACAAAAATCCGATCAACCAAAACGGACCTTTCACAAAATCCCGATCAAAGAAAACGGACCCTTCACAAAATTCTGATAAACAAGATCGGATCTGTCACAAATTGTTTATTGAAAGAGCAAATCTGAAAGCAAAATAACGCATATTTCTGTGTATAAACTTCTGTGTATAAACGGATAATTTTTGGAACCTTTTTTTAAGTTAAATTAGAGGGAACAGCTTATACAAAATCGGCTAATTTTGAAAAAAAAAAAAAAAATCGGCACTCTTGGGATGCTCCTTCAAGCGATAAATAATTGCTACTGACAAATAAATATAATGGTTGTTTGTTTTATCACAGCTAATTAGCAGCGGTGTTGTTGTAAACTTTTCTGAAAAGGCATTGGTAAGCACTTTTCTCCACTCATGATTTAATAAACAATAATAATATATATCTGCGAAATGAACTTCGAACTGCAAAGGGATAGTAAGGGTGAGGAAAAAATATGATCGCTTCAGATAGGGTTAGCAACTTCAAAATTATCACCACTTAGCGTCTGGCGTTGTGGTGTGATGTTTAATTGTTATTTTGGGAGAAAATTTAATGGGTTTTGATTTTTTGATGCTAACACAAGGATGATTAACTTTAAATAAACTCTTTTAATTACCGTTTTTTTTTCCTTAGATGTCTACATTTTGAAAAATGCAATCTTTTAACATCCGATATGAGAATCATATTTTGTTCTTTTTTCAAGCTAACTTCGCTTTATTAGGATTCAAATAAATGAAAAGTCTCTTTATTTCTGTTAGAACTCTCATTTCAAGTTTTTAAAGCAAAATTCCATTTTCTGTTATGAGTCAAAAATTAAAATGCTGAATAGATGGTTTATTTTATTTTTTGGGTCAACTGTGTCCACAGATATTAATGATATGTTATCATAGGACTCTAAAATGCAATTTTAAAATAATTTTATCAAAAATATTTCTTTTACAAGCCGTTTTTAGTCTTTTGATGCCTTCACTTTGAGAACTGCGATCTCTTTGCATCCGCAATGGGAATCCGATTTTTCGAATTTTTGATGATTATTACGCTTTGTCAAGAGGTAAACAATTGAAATATCTTTTTATTTTTGTTAAAATCACGGGATTTATAATTTTTAAACGAAATTCTGTGCTTTTTAGGAGTGTGTTGGTCAAAAAGTTGAATGCTGAACCCTATTCTGAATTTTATTTTATTTATTTATATTTTTGTTACAATTATTTTAAGTACTGTACAGAAATATATTTAGTATAATTTAACATAATGTAGAATGGTAGATAAATATTGATACTTGAAAGAGCGATGCTCCCCCCCCCCCCCCCCCCCCCCCCCCCGCCAAATATCAGAAAAAAAAAATCCAGAATGATTTTCTCGACGTAGAAGAGGAAAACGCTCAACTTTAAGTTGAATTGATGTAGTTTGTGCCATCTCTAAATTCTAAAATTTCGTTTTAACAAAAAAAAATTTTTTCTTTTTTTTTTGCGAAATTTTTTGATTTTTCACAAAATTAATTCATTTTTCACAAAATTATTTGATTTTTCACAAAAAACGGACCCTGTGAAAAATCCTGGACAGACCCCTGTTTACTATTCTGGTGAAACAGAATTAGGCTGTTAGAAAGAATATGAGGTTATATTTATAACGGAATCTTCGATTTTCCTGTTTTTTGCTCCTTGAGTCTAATAAGTTTCACACCTTTGTATAATATTTCAAAAGAACATTACTATTGTCAATATTGTTACTGTATGTCAATGTATAAAATTTAAACTGTGATGATTCAGAAATCAATATTGATTGTGGTATGGAAAGTAAATGAGCTTAATCTAAATTTTCTAAGCAACAGTTTAAACATTAAATACTATGTCAGATTATCCTGTTTTGTACTCCACAACAAGATACCAAACAAAATTTTCCTTATGGCACCTAGAAGTTATTATTTTAAGATCTCATGTTTAATGTGCATAAGCAGGGGCCAATCCAGGATATTTTTCTCGCTACCTATTTTTGTGAAAGTATTGCATCATTCTATTTTTGTGAAAGTTTTTATTTTTATCAGCATTGTTTTTGTAAACTTTTAGAGGCGTCCTAATTTTTGTAAAAGAGAAGTAGAACGAGTGAAATTTTAGTTTGAAAAGTGTAACTGTCATCTAGTATTATTTTTAACAGGTTTTGTTTTTCGGGGAGAGGGGGGGAGCTAAAAACCTAAGAAGTACCAAAAATAAAATCATAATTTCAGCTTAATGGGCTATGTACTGCGTACAATATTGGAAATTATGAGAAAAACGGTTCCCCAAAACATGTTAAAAGATTGCGATAATATTGCATAAATACACTTGGGCGAGAAACAGCTAAAAATTAGTTAAAATACCACAAAAAGGTTGCTATTTAAGCGATTGTTCATATAAACCTGCTTAGAATTTTATGTTATAAGTGAATTTTGTTTTAAACAGAGAAACAAATTTTATATTTTAAAATGTGAATTTTTGTGAAATTTTTGTTCTTGTGAAGCTGCCTGATTTTATTACTTGATTTTTGTGACAGTACCTATTTCAAAACAAGATTTTTGTGAAGATACCGAAAAACAGTAGCAAAATCAGCCTATATTGGGCCCTGATAAGTATACTTTATTCATATGTAATTTCCAATTTATACTTAGAATGTTTACCAGTACATATTTCCCATGTGTTGCAAGTTGCAAAACTCTCAATGTTTTACTGATCAAAGTCTTCAGAAAATGTACGCTGCTTTGAATACAATATCTTTTCAAACATTGAATGCAGTAAAACCCTTTTGAGTGGCCACCCTTCTTATCAACCAATTTTTTTGCTGCAGTTTTTTTTAGCTCATATGACATTATGTTGAAACGATTCCTTTCAAGCCCCCCCCAAACCTTTTGAACGGCTGCTGAGTGGGTGCATCCATCCCATTTTTCAGAAAAATTTATTCATTTCCTGTTTCTAATCTACAGCCTAAACAAGTTACACCAAATCTGACAAATCGACACATCGAAAAAACGCAAATGACCTACAATAGTTAAAGAAAAATAATGAATGTAGCTGAAAGTAAAAATTTTTTGAAATGATTATACTGCATCAAGAGAGAAAAATTTCAATTAATTGAGAGTTAAAAAATTGTAGATGGTTGTTAATAGTAATTTAAAATAAAAAAGATTTTATCACAAGTGCATCAATACAATTTTCAAAAAAATGGTCATTAATTTTTTAGGAGATCATTCTGACTTTCATTTTTAGGATTCGTTCTTTTCAGGGTTTCCTATGCGGTCACATTTTTTGCACGAACGTACGTAACACATAAATGTGAAAACACTAACTCAATCGCGGAAATACAACTATGTATTTTCGCTCTTTTGCTGAACGAAAATATTAATTAATTTTTTTAAAAAAGAGAAAAAATGTATGACAGCTGCTGTACTTACTTCAAAGATGTCACAGGTAAAATATGTAATTTATTTTCAAAACTGTAGATGAAACACACTGAGGCATATGTAAATATATGAGAATGTAATATTTCAGCATTTTCACTCAGTTTTAGCTTTTATGCTAAAGTACCCAGCTTAAACCCCGGTTCTTTAAGACCTGTTCGTTCATAAACACATCCCTAATGTTTTAAAATAAAAATTAGTTAATTTAGAATATACTAAATTAGATTATAAGATTTCACAAGTTTTAAAATATAATTATTTTCTTCTTCCAGGAACTCTTAACAGAAGCTTCTTTGTCAGCAGCATCAGTTTGGGTGCCCGGTGAAGTAGCTTCAAAGATTGCCCGTTTTTTTAAAAGTTGGCTCTCTTTTGAAGTGCTTTTCCAGGTGAAGCCCAATTTTTAATATCGCCGTTTGCCTGTTGCAGACATACCAGCTCCCTAGCTTTTGATCTCTGCCCTTCTGCGATGAAAGAAATTTCTCCTGATTTTAATGCAATAAAAAAGTCTTGTTTGCTGTCACCTATAGGTAAGCATATAAATGTATAAAA
The DNA here is from genome assembly GCF_026930045.1 of Uloborus diversus. Lineage (NCBI taxonomy): Eukaryota > Metazoa > Arthropoda > Arachnida > Araneae > Uloboridae > Uloborus > Uloborus diversus. The sequence continues at coordinate 105,979,526 of NC_072740.1, read as the reverse complement.
TGCTCCAGTTCACTATACTCTCAGGCATTTTTGCACTGGAATGATATGTTGAGAATGTATTTTTGTGCGGGAAAGGGTCATATGGTAAGGTACATATTTGTATATGATTTATTTTCCATATGTTAACCTTAAGATAAGCATTATAATGGTAACTTTGCATTAAGTGGTCCAACTATTCCTGGTGTGCTTGTATATAAACATTGATCGTGATCTCGTAAAAAGGTAGGCATTCAAGTTCACTAGGCACTTTTCGATGGTTGCCGCCAAGTGCCAAGCAAAGCTGGCCAGGTCTCCTCACTGGGAATTTTTACGCAGGAAAGTGAAAGGTGGTTGGTGGTCTGTCAGCTTGGCGTTGAAAACACGAAATATTTTTCAGGTATGTTAACGAATTTTTTTTTTTGCATGTTGAATCTTAATCTACTATTGAGATTGCTGTAAGCAACAGGTTTGCATTTTAATGCTGATTTGTGTAATATGATCTAATTCACTCACTTATGCACTAGGCATTTTTACGTTGGAAAGGTACATTAACAATTTCTCAGACTGTGTATGATATAGACTTTATGATTCTTTAAAAAAACAGGTAAAAATTTCATATTCAATTTTACTCAGGATCTTATTCTTTCTTTTCATGGATGGAAATGTGGAGCTATGGCCACGAGCGAAAACAGTGTGGCGCCATCGTGGATTGATGAATACCAATATATACTTAATCATCAAGTAAGAATTTCATTGTTAAATGTGCATTTCTTTTGAGATCAATTCACTTTGAGCTGGAACTGTAAATCATAATGTGCCTTGGTCTGGTGTAGTCTAGCTTTTTGTACTATACAAATTTAATTATTAGCTATGAAACAATCATTTTTAGTTCAATCAATATAAGCATTGCGTTTTTTCACTTTTTTTCCATACAAATTCATTTTGCTTTGTCATACATAGCAAATAACAAAGCAGTATTCAACATTTTGCTGAATTTGTAATTTCAATGCTAGTAATTCTGTTAATGAAAAATGTATTAATACATAAAGATAGATGTGGCCAAAAAACAAATTAAATAATCCTTTGCTGAGATTTCGGATATTTAACATAATTGTGCAGAGTATGGTGTGGAAGTAAGATGTTTCAAGCAAACATTGTCATTGTCAATTTTGTTCCTATATAAAATTTAAGCTATGATGATTGAAAAATCAATATTGATTGTGTTATAGAAAGTTGATTGTGGTATGAAAGCTTAATCTGTAAATTTTCTAAGAAACAGACTAAATATAAAATACTATGTACGATATTCTTGTTCCGTACCCATAACAGTATGAGTGATTTTTCTTTCATGAGAAGTTAATGTTTTAATATCTCATGTTTCATGTGTATAAGTACTTTATTCACTTTATTCATATGTAACTTCAATTTGTGTTTACTTGTACACATTTCTATGTGACTCTCAATGTTTTATTGATTAAAGGCTTTAGAAAATTTATGCTGCTTTCAATGCAATATTTTGCCAAATAATGGATACAGTAAAACCTCTTTGAGTGGCCATCCCTCTTAAGAGCCTTTTTTGCTGCAGTTTTTTTAATCCATAGACATGTTAAAACAGTTCCAAGGCCACCCAACCTTTCTGAACGGCTGGCCAAGTGGGTGCATCCACCCCATTGTTCAGAAAAGTCTATACATTTCCTGTTTCTAATCTACAGCCTAAACAAGTTACACCAAATATGATTAATAACACATTGAAAAAATGCAAATGAATTTCAATGGTTAAAGAAAAATAATGAATAAAGCCAGTGGCGCACATAAGAGAGGGGTCCCGGTGGTCTGAACCCTTCCCATAGGTCTTGCTTTTTCTCTTGATTGATTATGATTCTATGTACCTTGTACGTAGAATAATTTCAAACAAAGGTAACAATAATTTCAGTTCTAGTAAGTGAAGAAATGAAATTCTTATGTTAGATGATTTTTTTTTAATATTTGCACTTTTCCTATAAAGAGTTGCCTATAAGAAGCACAATGACGATTATCACACTTTGTCAACTTTGCCGGGTGACCCTTTCTTACCTTATTTTCGGCCCAATTTTTTTCTTTAAAGCATTTTATCAAGTACTTTACTATAGAATGGAATAAATTAACTAATTTAGATACATTTCAAACCAATTTACAGTTACTGTGAGGAGAAAATTCAAATTTTGAATGGTGTTTTGTTTTTTACGAATACCAGCCATTGTAAAATAATAAGCACAATATTAAGGAATAAATATTTTTAAAAAATGAAAGCCAAATGACTTTTACGGATCAACACATTGCAAAAATAATTTTAAAAAACCGACATATGCTTATTTTAATCATGAATTTGTTCGAAAATATTTGAGTGTACAATGATTTTTGTGGCTTGTTATTTCTCTGTATCTTCGTTTTTTGCACCATTTTAAAAAGAAGATTTATCAATATTTTGAAAAAAACTACTGGGTGGCATTTAGAATGACGTAGGAATGATGTGAAAAATTTTTGGACTTATATTCGAATACAAATTTGTGTTATTTTGGTTTTACTAAAAAATTTCAAAGTGTATGAACACTTTTGGGAGCCACTGTTGTTAACAAGAGAAAGTGTTCAACATATTATTTTACACTAAAAACGTACATGATGGTGGAAACCTTGCCTTTTAGCAAATCATAAAACCAAGTCACATCTTATCTATGCATTATAACGCACGTATACATTTTTTCTAAATGTATGGGATATTTATTATGGGCAATTCCATGAAACTAGGGACATCACAGTAAAAAAAAAAACTTCCTTACATCAGTAATTTTTTTTCTTTCATATGAGGTAAAAAAAGACTATTTTCATAAAACTATGCGAAAAAAGTTATCAGCACATTTTTATCAGTTTTATAGGTAAATTTTGACAACACTTCTCAGTGCCCATGTGTCGTTGCATTAACGATTCTAAAAATTTCTCTTTTTTTTTTTCACTTGGGAAATTAATTGCTATGTCTACAATCTTATTTTTTCTTGAAATGTGGTTTATCTAGGAAGAGATTAGACCAACAAAGAAACTTATAACTGTTATAATTGTCTTGTAGCAAACGTTTTTAAACTAGGGCTTATACTCTAATGTAACATCAGTCACAAAATTGTATAAAAGTTTGCATTGCTTAAACAAACAAAACCAAGTTTTTAAAATGTCATATTCTCTTCATTTATGATGATATCTTTAATATTAAACCCTTAAATATTTAGAAATAGTTGAATTTAATTATTTAAAATTTATTTCAAGTATGTAACATCAGTCACATTTCTGTTTTCATTAATAAACCTCAACTAAATTGCACAAATAGCATTGACTGTTGCAGAAAAGCAAAAAAAGAGGCGGTATAAATTAAGAAATAAAGGAAAACAAGAAAATCACAAAAAGTAAAACAAAGTAGAAACTAAAAAGAGTGGATGATAAAAAATAAATAAAATAATTTTTTAAAAATCTAGCGTAATTACCATAGTTGGTTTAGAATAAAATTAAAAAGAGAAACTAGGTGAAGAAATAGAACAAGTATAGAACAAATTTAAAGTATTGAAGTCCCAGGTTTAAATTAGCAGCTGCATAGCTCCACTTTAAAATAATGAAACCTTGGTGAAATATGTCATTCAAAGCGCTCTTTGTTATATCTTCACAAAAAACAGCTGGTGTAAAAAAATTTCTGGCATGAAATTTGATAAACAGATACTCCTAGTTCTTCATGCAGTACGTTTGAATAAAAGTGCTATATTATCGATACAAAAATATTTCTAAGTGTCACAGCTTTATGCAAATTTCAGAGCTATCACCATCTGACTTGCAATCATGTTATAAAGAGTTATATTTGAGTGATACTTTTTTTTTTTTAATTCAAAATCTGTATTATGTGTTTATCAACGACCCTTTTTTTACAGTAAAGGAGGGAATCACTTCCAGCAGAACATGTTCCAAAATTTTTGACTGCAAATGAAGAACGGATTCTTGAAGAATATGAGAAACAATTGTAACACGAGAAGTCAGATGTATTGAAACTGAAATCTAGGAGTATTTAGTAACTGTCAAGATTCAAGCAGTAAAACATTGGTAATAGACTGTCAATGTGGATGAAATTTGTTATTCAAATGAGAAAGAACTTTATAAATGAACTTTTCTAGTATTTTAAATACAATTTTAAATGCTAATTTTATTTTCAAGGAGAAATTATTTATAATTACAGCAATTTATTGTAAACTAGTGTTCGCCCAGTGGTCGAAATTCGACCATATTCTAAATGAATATTTGAGAAACCTTGTATGAATTTAACAATTCCCAACATTTTTATTTCTACTTTTACTCTTGCTTACTGCATATCTGGAAACATACAATTTTTATACGTACACACAATAACAAAAGGTAATAATTTATTCCAATTTTGCTTTTTGTCTGTTAATCTCAAAATATATGGATGAAATAGATATTTCGGTTATAGAGTCGTTTCCGAAATTTTTAAAGTTTTTTCTGAAAGAGCAAGCTTAAAAACATGGGTTTTAACCATTTTTTAAATAACTTTTAAAATTTTAATATTTTTTAACAACTATTTTAATCGGTGCGCAGATTGAAATTCAGTTTTTACACTTCGGCACATGGCATCAAAAGGGATGAAATGCCATTCACTGATGCCATTAGTGCACAGCGCAAATTATCATAGTGTGGAAAGGCTGTTGACAGCAAGGCGTAAACATTTAGCACGGCAATGGAGTAGCGCGCCAAAACTGGCATTGTTAAAATCTGCAACATTTATACATACAAATTTTTCCTTAAGCCCGCATGCGGGCGGGGGGGGGGGGCTGAAAATATTTTCCGTCTTGAACACATCACCAAACTTGCACCCATGATTTATGTGTTACACAGTTTATAATATTTTTTATTGAAAGACTTGATGAAATTATGAAAGAAACATATCGTGAACCGAAGAATCTTTCTTTTCAATGTCATAATTGGAGAAGATGTTTGCTTTTTTTTTTTTTTTTTTTGTGACCAGTTAAGTTTTACTTTTTGTAGAATGACTTTTTATATCTGAAATTTCGATATCCACATTGATTAGGCATATCCAACTCATTTAATGTAAATATCATATTAGATTGATAAGTTGTTTTACACAATAATTCTTTAAATATGTGATCAAATATATATATATGATGATATAATAATAAAGAATATTTTTTCTTGTTGAAATTGAACTCTTTATTAGTATTACTCTTTAAACTACATTCTCACCACAGAATAGATATCAGTCTCAGACAAGTGTTAGATGAATTTGTCGCCCTACACTTCAGAAAAGAAAAAAAGTAATTGTTTGGTATAAATTTTTTTTTGGTTAAATTCCTGTTTAATGTTATTTCATTGAATAAAAAGTAGATCTTGCTTCTTTGAAAATAATGTGTATTCTTTTTTTCACTTTTTACAAAATGCATTATACACCCTATAACAAAAAAGTTGGAGCTCCAAAACAAAATTAGAAGGATGAAAGGGAATTTTGTATAGGTCAGGACAACATTCATGTGAGAGAGTTATTATAAAAATATAAGCAAAATAATCATTTATTGCTGAAAAATCACATCTGAATGGAGGCTTTACTTCACTGTTGTGCCACCCCTAGCTTGAATATTGAAGCATAACAGTCTCCTATGATGTCCAACGTTATCGCGTACCACAACTGCTGTAAAAGCCCCACCAATTCGATCTTTCTTGCAGGCTGTGTGTGACTGCGCATTGTCCTGTTAAAAAAATGGGAGCAGTGAGCTCCGCCATGAGTATCAACACATGCATTGATGCATTTCACAGATGTACCGATAGGCTGTCATAGTGTTGTGAATGAATATTGGGTTACCATGTTTCTTATGCAACAGCATCACCTCAGTTGCGGGTGCGATGTGTCGCTGAAAAGAAAGGCACTATTAGAGTGAATGAGACTCAAAGCTATCAGTCTAATTTCTTTCCTCTTCAAAACCCTGGAGAAAAAAACGATAAGTACATCAGGGACTCAGGGAGGGTGTTCTAAAAGCCAACCCTCTTTCTAAATGCCTGCATGCTTATCAACCTGGTAAGTGTACAGAGGCTGCACTCTTTGAACTGACAACAGCTCTGGAAAGTCCCCACTGAGACTATATAACTCCTTTGTACGCAGGGGAATTAATCCCATGTACATACCTGGGTTAAGAGTCTGCTAACTACCCGTCTGGTAAAAGCTAGCGTGTTGGATAAAACCTTGGTCTTGGTGGTGGGTAATGGCTGCGGCAGCCCACAGAGGGAGTTCTTTCTCTTCTCATTGGAGCTTGGGTTTGGATAAACTTCTGGAAAGAATTTGTAGCAAATATCTGCACTATATTAGCTATGCTAGGGTGCCCATCGGAGGGGCGGAGGTGTTTTTCTCATTTTGGGGGAGGGGGGTCCGCCCTGGCTATGCAGATGACGTAACTTTTAAGAGACAAGTTCCGTGACAATGTTACAAATCTCTTGAGGACTGCCCTTAGGGTAAGTGAAAATTGGTGTAAAGAAGTGCGTCTTACAGCCAATCCGAATATGTGACTCGTTTGGTTCTCTTCTCTCTCTCACTCGGAAACGACTCAAAGACTTGCAGAAAATTGAGTTATTTCATTTTCCTCTTGCCTTGAGGTCAAGTTCCTATTTAGGTGTATCTTTTAACAGAACCTATTAGCCATGAATTAGCCCACCTACAAAAGGCCGCTTTTTTGGTCTTGTAGGAGTTCCAAATTTGGTGTTTATCGCCTAAAATCGCACATTAGGTTTACACTAGAGTATTTATTAAGGTAATTGCCTGGGGGCGTAAAACCTGCAATGGAACTGCTAACAGTAATCTCACCAGAATACTAAGGATACATGGCCATTGTAAGGAGCCACTCATTAATTACATAAGGATTTTGCCAATTTTTGACATCCACCCTTCTCCCATGTAAGGGTACGTAAGATTTTTCCCCTCCCTCCCTATTCGTACGAACCTTACATCACTGGAATCGAAATTAAAGTCACTATTACTAAATTAAAACGTTTCGTGCAAAGAAATATTTACTAAAAAGTTAGAATCTTGATCGATGTTTTTTCGAATTTTTTTGTACATGATGCGATACTAATTAAAATTAAACATGCCATACATAGTGCGATTCTTTTATTATATTTTTCATTACTCATTGTTTGTAAGACAAATTAAAAAAAAACACCTCATTCTAATACGTTTTTACCTTCCAGAGGCAAATGAAAAATCATCCCTGTCAAACCACAAGACCTCGCAATTTTTTCCAACTCCACCTCGGACCCTTACGTAATTAATGAATGGCCCCTAATCACTAGTGTCATGAGAACAACTGAACAACTCCTTCACACACACACACACACACACACACATATATATATATATATATATATATATATATATATATATATATATATATATATATATATATATATATATATATATATATACACTGCTCGACGTTCAAAATGCAAAACCAAGAAGGAGCGGTCAGAAAGTGAGGAAATTTGGAAAAAAGACAGAGACAGCAAGGAATAATAAATGATCTTATTTTTGAAAGATAGACAAAATACAGAGCGAGAGCGGCATCTGCTCAGTAAGATGTAGGACCACCGCAGAAAGCGATACACGAAGAAACACTTCTAGGCATAGAGTCAATAAGGGTGCGGATGGTATCCAGAGGGATGGCTCTCCATTCCCTTTCAACCATTTGCCACAGTTCGTCTTCTGAACGAGGCAGGGACAGAGTCTGCAAACGGCGTCCAATCACATCCCACACATGCTCGATTGGTGACAGGTCAGGAGAGTATGGTGGACCGGAAAGCATATGTGTGCCTCGGAGAGCATGTTGGCAGATGCGAGCACTGTGCAGTCGGGCGTTATCCTGCTGAGAAAGTGCATTAGGTAGCCCTTGAAGGTAAGGGATTGTCATCGGTCGCAGCACATTGTCCAAGTATCGTTGGGCTGTCATAGTGCCCTGAATACGAACTAGAGGTGATATGGAATTGTACGCAATTGCGCCCCAAACCATTATGACACGTTGTAGTGCGGTGGGACGTTCCACAGTTACTGCCAGATTATGCAACATTCACAATGCGTCCGCACATCCGTCACCGACGTATACTTTTCTCCCTAAAACCAGTTTTCGGCCGGCGTTGCTATGACAGCAAGCCGTATTGTGCGGGACCCGTCAACGTGCCTAGAAGCCAGATATGTGACGGCTCTGACGTCCGTCGAGTTGGGCGTCGCATTTCATTGGTCTCCACGAGATGAGCGCGCTCTCTCTATTGGGTGAGAGACTGACATGTGCCTTTTTCGCTTTCCGCAAAGTATGAATGCTTCTCTCTTTTCGGAAAACGTAAGTGTGTCCGCTTGACGTGGCGAACGTGATGTGCGGACGCTGTTTGAATGTTGCATGAGGGAGAAGCATTCATGCTTTGCGAACGCGAAAAAAGCACATGTCAGTCTCTCACCCAATAGAGAGAGCGTGCTAATCTCGTGGAGACCAATGAAATGTGACGCCCCTCTACGGACGTCAGAGCCGTCAGATATCTGGCTTCTGGTCCCGTCGACGGGTCCCGTACAATACGAATTGCTGTCATGGCAACGCCGCCCGAAAACTGGTTTTAGGGAGAAAAGCATACGTCCGTGACGGATGTGCGGACGCAGTGTGAATGTTGCATATGTTGTGGGGTCAATGGCAGTCTTCTTAGCGGACGCTGTGATTGCAGACCACGTGCGACAAAACGACGGGAAATGGTTCTGGTTGACACGGGAACATTCCTTGTATCCGCACCTGCTGCAGAATCGAGGAACTTGTGGGTCTGCTACAGCTTCTCAGTGGATGCGTCGATCCACGCGTTCTGACGTCACTCTGCCCAGGTCGAAATTTGTGCTAGTACTAGCAACAAAAATATACTAGTTTTTGCTATTTTGTGCTATGTTTGCTAGATTTTCCTGCTATGATATGCTATTTTATGCTAGCAAGTGTCACAAGCTAGAGTGCTAGCTTACGCAGTAATAGCATAGCAAGCTATAAACAAGCACCTCATGCTTATTAGCTTTTCAAGCTTGTTCAAGAGCATGTAACGGTATGTAGCTAAATAAGCTATTGTATGCTTTTTAATGCTAGTTAGCATGAATTACTATGCAGCTAGCTTAAACAAGAGTAGCATGGCGAGCTATTCACAAGCATCTCATGCTTAATAGCTTTTCGAGCTCGTTCAAGAGCATGTAAAGGTAGGTACCTTTCTAAGCTATTTTATGCTTGTTTATGCTAGCTAGCATGAATTGCTGTCCAACCAGCTTTCACAGTTGTAGCATGGCAAGCTATATACAAGCATCTCATGCTTAATAGCTTTTCAAGCTCGTTCAAGAGCATGTAAAGGTATATACCTTTATAAGCTATTTTATGCTTTTTTATGCTAGCTAGCATGAATTCCTATGCAGCTAGCTTAAACAATAGCAGCATGGCAAGCTATGTACAAGCATCTCATGCTTATTAGCTTTTCAAGCTTGTTCAAGAGCATGTAACGGTATGTACCTTAATAAGCTATTGTATGCTTTTATATGCTAGTTAGCATGAATAACTATGTAGCTAGCTTAAACAATAGTAGCATGGCGAGCTATTCACAAGCATCTCATGCTTATTAGCTTTTCAAGCTTGTTCAAGAGCATGTAAAGGTATGTACCTTAATAAGCAATTTAATGCTTTTTTATGCTAGTTAGTATGAATTACTATGCGGCTAGCTTGCACGATTGTAGCATGGAAAGCTATATACCAGCATCTCATGCTTAATAGCTTCTCAAGCTTATTCAAGAGCATGTAAAGGTATATACCTTTATAAGCTATTTTATGCTTTTTTATGCTAGCTAGCATGAATTGCTATGCAGCTAGCTTAAACAATAGCAGCATGGCAAGCTATGTACAAGCATCTCATGCTTATTAGCTTTTCAAGCTTGTTCAAGAGCATGTAAAGGTATGTACCTTAATAAGCAATTTTATGCTTTTTTATGCTAGTTAGCATGAATTGCTATGCGGCTAGCTTGCACGATTGTAGCATGGCAAGCTATGTACAAGCATCTCACGCTTTTTAGCTGTTCAAGCTTGTTTGAAAGCTTGTAGAGATAGGTACCTTAATAAGCTATTATGCGCTATTTTATGCTAGCTAGCATGAATTGCTGTCCAACTAGCTTGCACAATTGTAGCATGGCAAGCTATATACAAGCATCTCATGTTTAATAGCTTTTCAAGCTTGTTCAAGAGCATGTAAAAGTAGGTACCTCAGTAAGCTATTTTATGTTTTTTATGCTAGCTATCATAAATTGCTATGCAGCTAGCTTACACAATTGTAGCATAGCAAGCCATGCACGAGCATCTCACGCTTTTTAGCTGTTCAAGCTTGTTCGAAAGCTTGTAGAGATAGGTACCTTAATAAGCTATTATGCGCTATTTTATGCTAGCTAGCATCAATTGCTATGCACCTAGCTCATAGAATAAAAGCATGACGAGCTATGTACAAGTATTTTATGCTTATTTATTTACTGATCAAGCCGAATGCAGGAAAAGTTAGAACCTTTAGTTACCAAATGCATTTTTATACTTGCTAGCATCAATTACCATGCATTTAACTTACACAGTAATAGTATGGCAAGCTAAGTACAAATATCGTAGGCTTATTTCATGTTCAAGCTGGTTCGAAAGCATGTTGGGAAAGGTATCTTAACAAGCTATTATTGATGTAAATAGAATTTTGAACCTAAAAATCGGGGGGGGGGGGCATTTTTCATTTCTCCTGTTTTTACCAGCAGCTCAACTTTGTCTACGAATCGAATTTTCAGATTTCATATGATAAAGAATTTCAAATTAAGTACCCCTCCCTTTTGCTATATTGATTTTATTAAAACTTGGCAATTATTCCTAAATTTTCAAACAAGAACTTAACCAATAAATAAGATACACCTGTAAAATACTTAAGCTGAAAAGTAACTGAATATGGTAATGGTTTTAAGTTAACAAAAATTAATGTACACAAAAGTGTTGAATTAAACTGTTACATGATTCCTTGTTCTACTTAAACGAACTAAAACACAATATTAAAAATTTAAATATGCTTAAACAATTAGTATTTGAGACACTTGAGAAAGGAATAATAAATAAATAAGTATATAATTTTAATTTAAAAAGTATTTAAGCAACATTAAAAGTCACTAAAGTGTGACATCCAACGGAGGTGAGAATTTTCACATTTTGTGAACAAAATATATACTAAAATAAAAATTGTTGGCAGGTTTAAAAAGATATATTTTTGATGAAATTAAAAATCTTCGTTAATTTAATTGTTCCTTAAAATTTTTACTGTAAAAGTCGGGTGACAGAAATCTTACTTTTTGACGAATGACATATATGCATTTTATACTAGCTAGCAAATTGCAATACAGCTAGCTAGCTGACAAAGTAATAGCGTGACAAGAGCATCTTTTTTATTTGCTATTCAAGCTTGTTAATTTTGGAGAGGTAGATACCTTAATAAGTAACTTAATGCTTTTTTACACTAGCTAGCATGAATGGCTATGAAGCTAGCTTACACTGTAGTACCATGGCAAGCTACGTACAAACACCTCATGCCTATTAGCTATTCAAGCTTGATTAAGAGCATGTGGAGGTAGGTACCCTAATAAGGTATTTTTTGCTTTTTTAATGCTACATAGCATAAATTGATATGCAGTTAGCTTAAACAATAGTAGCATGGCAAGCTTTGAAAAAGCATCTCATGCTTATTAGCTTTTTAAGCTTGTTCAAGAGCATGTAAAGGTAGGTAACTTAATAAACTAGTTTTTGCTTCTGAAGGCTTAATAGCATGAATTGCTATGCAGCTAGCTTACACAATGGAACCATGACATGCTATGTACAAGTATATCATGCTTATTAGCTTTTCAAGCTTGTTCAAGAAAATGTAGTGGTAGGTACCTTAAAAAGCCGCTTTATGCTTTTTTATGCTAGGTAGCATGAATTGTTATGCAGCTAGCTTACACAATAGTAGCATGGCAAGCTATGTACAAGCATATCATGCCTGTTAGCTGCTCAATCTCGTTTTAGAGCATGTAGAGGTAGGTACGTTAACAAGCTATTTTTTGCTTTTTTATACTAGCTAGCATGAATTGCTATGCAGTTAGCTTATACAATACTAGCATGGGAAGCTATATATAAGCATCTCATGCTTATTTGCTTCTCAAGCTCGTTCAAGAGCATGTAAAGGTAGGTACCTTTATAAGCTATTTTATGCTTTTTTATACAATCTAGCATGAAATGTTATGCAGCTAGCTTACACAATTGTAGCATGGCAAGCTATGTACAAGCATATCATGCTTATTAGCTTTTCAAGCTTGTTCAAGAGCATGTAAAGGTATATATCACAGTTGGCTATTTTATGCTTTTTTATGCTAGCTAGCATGAATTGCTATACAGCTAGTTTACACAATTGTAGCATGGCAAGCTATGTACAAGCATATTATGCTTATTAGTTTTTCAAGCTTGTTCAAGAGCATGTAAAGGTACATATCACAATTGGCTATTTTATGCTTTTTTTATGCTAGCTAGCATGAATTGCTATACAGCTAGTTTACACAATTGTAGCATGGCAAGCTATGCACAAGCATCTCGTGCTTTTTAGCTGTTCAATCTTGTTCGAAAGCATGTATAGATAGGTACCTTAATAAGCCATTGTGTGATATTTTCAGCTAGCTAACATCAATTGCTATGCAGCTAGCTAACTCAAAAATAGCATGGCAAGTTATGTACAAGCATGGTATGCTTTTTTATCGTTCAAGACTAATGCATGTAGAGGTATGTACCTTAATTAAAGTACAACTGTGCATTTTTTTGCTTGCTAGCACCAATAACTACGCAACTAACTTAAACACTAATATGTAGCATGGCAAGCAATGTACAAGTATCTTAGGCTTATATGCTGTTCAAGCTTGTTTGAAAGCTTAAGGTAGGTGTCTCAATAATCTATTATTAATGTGACTAAAATTTTCAAATTAAAAATCAAGTGGGGGGGGGGGATTTCTCCTGTTTCTAAAGGCCAACTTCGTCCCTGAATAAAAGATTTTCAGATTTTGCATGATAAACAATTATGAATTCCCTTCCTTCCTACATAGATTTCATTAAAACATAGCAATTATTCTTAAATTTACAAACAAGAGTATTATTACTGATAATTATGCTGAAAGTCTCTCTGTCTAGATCTCTCTCTGTCAGAATCTCAGTGACGCGCATAGGATTAGACCGTTTGGCCAATTTGAATTATATTTGGCACAAATTTAGTTTGTAGCATAAGGGTGTGCACCTCAAAGCGATTTTTTGAAAATTTGACTTTGTTCTTTTTCTGTTCCACATTTTAAAAATACTTTACAGAGCAAAGTATCATAACGTGGACAAACAAATAACCAGAACGTGGACTAGCAAATTATCATAACCTGGACGAGTAAGTTAACATAACATGAGCGAGAAAATGAACAAAGCAAATTGGCGGAAAATTCATTATCCATTATTTGTAAATATGCAGGTAAACCAAATGACCTTTGAATTCTATACTACGGGCAAAGCCATGCAGGTACCACTAGGAACAAAAAAATAAGATACAATTCAGATCTAAATATAAAATACTCAAGCTGAAAAGCAACTAAGTACGGTAAGATATTTTTAAGTTAAAAATTAATGCAGCTGTAGTGGTGAAATTTATACCAAATGAACAAGTATAGAATTCCTCACGAAAATGTTTGTTTTGAAAAAGCGATAAAACACCTCCAATGTGGACACTAAAAGGACAAATATTTTTGTCTGCAATAAAGGGGTGTCCACAGAACAGGTGTTTAATCATGTTATCTGTCTTGGAATGGTGGAATTAAAAATTGTCCGCACAACGGTTGTCCATATTTTATAGGTGTCCATTAGGAGAGGTTTTACTGTAGCAAAAAGGCAGCGATGATTCTAAAGATACCATTGCTTTCTGATGAATATGTTTCGATAACAACTGGATTAATTATTAAAAATACATGTCAGCAGAAGATGCGAATCCATGCAGGAATTCAGAATTACATTGACAATATGGTAACATACAGAGTTTGAAAGGTTTTGGTGCAGGAGAAATTGCTTAATATATTAGCAATCAAAATTACAATTTAAGTATGTTTGCTGAACATACTTTGTAAAGAACTTCTAACAGGTACACTGGTGAAAATTATATTATCGCTGATGAAGATGTCTGGTTTGAAAATATTAAAAAGGTAGTGATGAATCTGAAGAAACAATTAGTTTCTCGTGAACATGTCTGAACACAAGAGCAGATTTTATAAATACATTGTTGAAAATACTTGGATTAAGCATTTAAAAAAAAAAGGAGTCGGCAGAAGAGGCGAATCCATGCAAGAATTCAGAATTACATTGACAATATGGTAACATACAGAGTTTGAAACGTTTTGGTGCCGGAGAAATTGCTTAACATATTAGCAATCAAAATTACAATTTAAGTATGTTTGCTGAACATACTTTGTAAAGAACTTCTAACAGGTACACTGGTGAAAATTATATTATCGCTGATGAAGATGTCTGGTTTGAAAATATTAAAAAGGTAGTGATGAATCTGAAGAAACAATTAGTTTCTCGTGAACATGTCTGAACACAAGAGCAGATTTTATAAATACATTGTTGAAAATACTTGGATTAAGCATTTTAAAAAAAAGGAGTCGGCAGAAGAGGCGAATCCATGCAAGAATTCAGAATTACAATGACAATATGGTAACATACAGAGTTTGAAAGGTTTTGGTGCAGGAGAAATTGCTTAACATATTAGCAATCAAAATTACAATTTAGGTATGTTTGCTGAACATTCTTTGTAAAGAACTTTTAACAGGTACAGTGGTGAAAATTATATTATCGCTGATGAAGATGTCTGGTTTGAAAATATTAAAAAGGTAGTGATGAATCTGAAGAAACAATTAGTTTCTCGTGAACATGTCTGAACACAAGAGCAGATTTTATAAATACATTGTTGAAAATACTTGGATTAAGCATTTTAAAAAAAAGGAGTCGGCAGAAGAGGCGAATCCATGCAAGAATTCAGAATTACATTGACAATATGGTAACATACAGAGTTTGAAACGTTTTGGTGCCGGAGAAATTGCTTAACATATTAGCAATCAAAATTACAATTTAAGTATGTTTGCTGAACATACTTTGTAAAGAACTTCTAACAGGTACACTGGTGAAAATTATATTATCGCTGATGAAGATGTCTGGTTTGAAAATATTAAAAAGGTAGTGATGAATCTGAAGAAACAATTAGTTTCTCGTGAACATGTCTGAACACAAGAGCAGATTTTATAAATACATTGTTGAAAATACTTGGATTAAGCATTTTAAAAAAAAGGAGTCGGCAGAAGAGGCGAATCCATGCAAGAATTCAGAATTACAATGACAATATGGTAACATACAGAGTTTGAAAGGTTTTGGTGCAGGAGAAATTGCTTAACATATTAGCAATCAAAATTACAATTTAGGTATGTTTGCTGAACATTCTTTGTAAAGAACTTTTAACAGGTACAGTGGTGAAAATTATATTATCGCTGATGAAGATGTCTGGTTTGAAAATATTAAAAAGGTAGTGATGAATCTGAAGAAACAATTAGTTTCTCGTGAACATGTCTGAACACAAGAGCAGATTTTATAAATACATTGTTGAAAATACTTGGATTAAGCATTTTAAAAAAAAGGAGTCGGCAGAAGAGGCGAATCCATGCAAGAATTCAGAATTACATTGACAATATGGTAACATACAGAGTTTGAAACGTTTTGGTGCCGGAGAAATTGCTTAACATATTAGCAATCAAAATTACAATTTAAGTATGTTTGCTGAACATACTTTGTAAAGAACTTCTAACAGGTACACTGGTGAAAATTATATTATCGCTGATGAAGATGTCTGGTTTGAAAATATTAAAAAGGTAGTGATGAATCTGAAGAAACAATTAGTTTCTCGTGAACATGTCTGAACACAAGAGCAGATTTTATAAATACATTGTTGAAAATACTTGGATTAAGCATTTTAAAAAAAAGGAGTCGGCAGAAGAGGCGAATCCATGCAAGAATTCAGAATTACAATGACAATATGGTAACATACAGAGTTTGAAAGGTTTTGGTGCAGGAGAAATTGCTTAACATATTAGCAATCAAAATTACAATTTAGGTATGTTTGCTGAACATTCTTTGTAAAGAACTTTTAACAGGTACAGTGGTGAAAATTATATTATCGCTGATGAAGATGTCTGGTTTGAAAATATTAAAAAGGTAGTGATGAATCTGAAGAAACAATTAGTTTCTCGTGAACATGTCTGAACACAAGAGCAGATTTTATAAATACATTGTTGAAAATACTTGGATTTAGCATTTAAAAAAAAGGAGTCGGCAGAAGAGGCGAATCCATGCAAGAATTCAGAATTACATTGACAATATGGTAACATACAGAGTTTGAAACGTTTTGGTGCAGGAGAAATTGCTTAATATATTAGCAATCAAAATTACAATTTAAGTATGTTTGCTGAACATACTTTGTAAAGAACTTCTAACAGGTACACTGGTGAAAATTATATTATCGCTGATGAAGATGTCTGGTTTGAAAATATTAAAAAGGTAGTGATGAATCTGAAGAAACAATTAGTTTCTCGTGAACATGTCTGAACACAAGAGCAGATTTTATAAATACATTGTTGAAAATACTTGGATTAAGCATTTTAAAAAAAAAAGGAGTTGGCAGAAGAGGCGAATCCATGCAAGAATTCAGAATTACATTGACAATATGGTAACATACAGAGTTTGAAACGTTTTGGTGCCGGAGAAATTGCTTAACATATTAGCAATCAAAATTACAATTTAAGTATGTTTGCTGAACATACTTTGTAAAGAACTTCTAACAGGTACACTGGTGAAAATTATATTATCGCTGATGAAGATGTCTGGTTTGAAAATATTAAAAAGGTAGTGATGAATCTGAAGAAACAATTAGTTTCTCGTGAACATGTCTGAACACAAGAGCAGATTTTATAAATACATTGTTGAAAATACTTGGATTAAGCATTTTAAAAAAAAAGGAGTTGGCAGAAGAGGCGAATCCATGCAAGAATTCAGAATTACATTGACAATATGGTAACATACAGAGTTTGAAACGTTTTGGTGCCGGAGAAATTGCTTAACATATTAGCAATCAAAATTACAATTTAAGTATGTTTGCTGAACATACTTTGTAAAGAACTTCTAACAGGTACACTGGTGAAAATTATATTATCGCTGATGAAGATGTCTGGTTTGAAAATATTAAAAAGGTAGTGATGAATCTGAAGAAACAATTAGTTTCTCGTGAACATGTCTGAACACAAGAGCAGATTTTATAAATACATTGTTGAAAATACTTGGATTAAGCATTTTAAAAAAAAAGGAGTTGGCAGAAGAGGCGAATCCATGCAAGAATTCAGAATTACATTGACAATATGGTAACATACAGAGTTTGAAACGTTTTGGTGCCGGAGAAATTGCTTAACATATTAGCAATCAAAATTACAATTTAAGTATGTTTGCTGAACATACTTTGTAAAGAACTTCTAACAGGTACACTGGTGAAAATTATATTATCGCTGATGAAGATGTCTGGTTTGAAAATATTAAAAAGGTAGTGATGAATCTGAAGAAACAATTACTTTCTCGTGAACATGTCTGAACACAAGAGCAGATTTTATAAATACATTGTTGAAAATACTTGGATTAAGCATTTTAAAAAAAAAGGAGTCGGCAGAAGAGGCGAATCCATGCAAGAATTCAGAATTACATTGACAATATGGTAACATACAGAGTTTGAAACGTTTTGGTGCAGGAGAAATTGCTTAACATATTAGCAATCAAAATTACAATTTAAGTATGTTTGCTGAACATACTTTGTAAAGAACTTCTAACAGGTACAGTGGTGAAAATTATATTATCGCTGATGAAGATGTTTGGTTTGAAAATATTAAAAAGGTAGTGATGAATCTGAAGAAACAATTAGTTTCTCGTGAACATGTCTGAACACAAGAGCAGATTTTATAAATACATTGTTGAAAATACTTGGATTAAGCATTTAAAAAAAAAGGAGTCGGCAGAAGAGGCGAATCCATGCAAGAATTCAGAATTACAATGACAATATGGTAACATACAGAGTTTGAAAGGTTTTGGTGCAGGAGAAATTGCTTAACATATTAGCAATCAAAATTACAATTTAGGTATGTTTGCTGAACATTCTTTGTAAAGAACTTTTAACAGGTACAGTGGGGAAAATTATAACAAAATGAACAGGCATAAAATTGCTGAAGATTAGATAAAAATAAATAAATCATTAAGTAGACAATTCATATGATGTTGGTACTTTAGAAATAGTGACAGATCCATCAGCATTATCATATTCAGCACACTTGCCAATTAAATCATTTATATCAGCAATTAGAAAAGTGTTTGATTTCTTAACTACATACATATATTCTACATTTTTGTTTAGTTTACTAGAAACTTTATATTTCTGTAAGCAAAGTACAACTTTATCAAGGCTTTGAAAGAAAGCAATAAACATAATTTGACCAACTACATTATTAGTGTAGACAAATGAGTCGCACGTTCGAAATTGCTTGTTTGATTTTACTGTGAATAGAATATTTTTTACGGTTAGTCGTTTAAAATAAGATACATCAGCATTATGAAAACAATTATTATGTGCCATGAATTCGAGAGGAAATTTTTCAGAACATACATCTTCCACATGGAGAGATGGTGTTCCGTATAAAATTAAGTCACCAATCTGCTTAAATTTTTTGTGTAACTTTGATTTGGTATTTATACTTGAAATGAAATTTAACACATTGGTTGGTAAGCTATTATTATTATTTATCTCTTGTTGCAATAAAAATCTTTTCACAGCTTGGGTTGTGATTCCCCGAGTACCCATTATGAAGGATTGTAGGGTAGAATTAAAACCTTCATATACAAACATTGAATGGCACCAAAGTGGCCCCCAATTTATAACACTTGTTGTAAAATGTAGTAAAAGATGTACGTTATAAGTCATAAACTCTTCTCCGTATAATAATTGAACTTCAGATACAAATTTCATAATTAAGTCATCAGCAACTTTTAAACTATTTACGTTTATTGAGTTTTGCATCAGAAGTCCAACTGCACCTGCTAGCAAACTAATGTGCTCCAAGTAAATTGGTTTTAATATACCGTTTAGGCATGGAAGACACATATAAAGCAAGAAATTTTTCCATTCACAAGCCTTATATAGCGCTCTTTCTGAAATCGACCTTGGAACTCTGCCGACATTACAAGGCAAAACAATTTTCTGCATGCGGTCATTTATGATGCTGCAAATTGCACGAGAACCAAGGTAGAAATCCTTTGAAAAATTCTTGCTATCAAACCAGGAAGAAACAAGGTATTTCGTCACTCCCAAAAAAATACCGTGCATATAATCTGGGACAAAACCGGAAATAACATTAAAGGAAGGTATTGGGAGTAAAACACTTGGTCCTTTAACTCCCAGTATGCTCTTTCCTGCAATCATTGCATCATGCATGAGCTTTACTGTCTCTTTCCCAGTTCTGTCGGGATAAACTAAAATGTCATTATACATATATTTGACAATACGATTTACAGGAAAGCCACGGTGAGTGCACCAACTGCAACCGTAATACCCATTGAACTGGGTAGTGTTTTGGATGCATGGCCGTGCTACTGAATCAGCACAGCAACATGCAGCAAATACTTTTAGGTTCTGCTCTGATCCAGGTGCTAAAGAAATTCCTGTTTTAGCAAGTTCAATTGCTTCTTCTACAAAAGGTTTAAGGTAGACATCCATTTTTGGTTCCTTTTTTCCAAACCACAATCCAGCAATAAGAACATTTTCAAATCGAATTGATGGCGGAATTTCATTAATAGTGACCAAAATTGGCCACAAAGATCCTTTAGCATTATTAAATACAGTAAGGCCATCAACAGAAAAATTATATGTTAGAAATGTAGATTCAGATTTACTTCGCAATTTTTTGTACATTTTCCCATCATTAACGTCTGAAAATGTATTATCTACATTTCTGCTCTTGTTGAAATTTTTAACATATGGTAAATTAATTTTTCCATTGTGCACCATATTTTCCAGTTGGGATTTCAGTGAGATACTCATAAAGGAAGATGAATTTTTCACATTGCCAGTTTGAGCCTGATGCCCACATGTGCTACAAACTTTGAATTGCTCCTCTTGATTACATGATATATATGACTGGCATCTCTCACAAAAAAAGTGAGTCTTTACTATGGTATTTTCCCTTGCATTAAAAGTCTTCCACAATCGGTAGAGACTGGGACTAACAAACTGTTGGCCTAATATAATGTTCACCATTTCAATCAGGCTACTGATGCCAGTATCTGATACTTGGTAGCGTAAACAAAATGCCAATATCAGAGTTAAAATATCCATTTTAGTAATGGATATTTTAATATCATGTCTTATATGAAGCCCATCATAGCCATCTGCACTTGCTGTCATATGAGTGTCATCTTTCCCTCTCTGGTTCTGAAATTAGACAATATACTTTAGTTCATGTTTTTACCAAACAAAGCTTATTATGAAGTGGTCCTCATAAATCAAGATTATATCATTGTGTTTCAGTTGGGGTTTGCTGATACATATCAATCGATATATCAACGCCTCAGAGCAACAGTAACCTATCTAATCCCAGAAATAACACTAAGATATCTTACTGTTGCTCTGAGGTGACAATATATCTCTGATATATATTTTCTGAAAAGCGATATTTTCAATATGAAAATTATTTTACTCATAAAATTGTTCATTCACTCATTCTATTAAAATAATCAAAGAATAATTTTATTTTGACCTGATATATGAGGACTAATTTAACAAAAGGGAACATATCCATTTTCTAAAAATGTTCGGGAGGTGAGAAACACAAATAAAGGTAAGAGCAAAATAATTTTAACAACTTCTCTGGGTACAAAATTGAGCATGAAAGCACAGCAAATCATGGCCCTGAGTAAGAAATGTTTGTGTAAAAAAAACAAGGAGATATCGCCAACTTAATTTTGAATATGTGCCCTTTTACAGTCATACGTAAATAAGTGCTTTTACCCTAATCAACCAACATTAAAAAAAAAAAAAACACTCTCCTCATTTAACAACATTAATTAAAGACAACACTTACTTCAACTTCAGTAAGAATGCTTGCATCTTCAACAGCACCAAAATCGGTAAAAATGCTGGTCTCTTCAATTCCATCCTACAATTAAAAGTAACAAATTTAGTGAGAGAGAAAGAGATATAAATTCTAGATATACAAAGAAATTAAAATTCTTACAGCTTCCTGTATTATCAAAGTTAGTGTTTTCATATGGGATACATTAAAAAAAATGATTAAAGAGAAAAAAGCATTCAGATCTAAATATTGTACATATTTACAAAATAGTGGAACTACAGTACCAGTTATTTATTTATTATACTGGAAATGAAGTCCTTGGGTGAATTAACTATTAGTTTGTACTGTAATTATTAAAATCTCCATAAGGACTACTAAAAAAAATTACAACATTGATTAAGGGTAGACCTTACTTCAACTTGAGTAAGAATGCTTTTATCTTCATCAGCACCAATGTCAGGAAGAATGCTGGTCTCTTCAATTCCATCCTGCAATTGTAATTAACAGTTTTAGTGAGGAGGAAAAAAAAGGTATTAATTCTAGATGTACAGAGAAATTAAAATTCTTACAGCTTCCTGTATTATTAAAGTTAGTGCTTTCATATGGGATACTACTGAACATTTAAAAAAATGATTAAAGAGAAAAAAGCATTCTGACCTAAATATTGTACATATTTACAAAATAGTGGAAGTACAGTACAGGTTATTTGTTTTTTATAGTGGAAATAAAGTCCTTGGGTGATTAAAGTAGTTGTTTTTCCCCTGATTATTCAAATCTCCATGAGGACTACTCAAGGAAAAAAAAAATAAAGAATGTTACAACATTGATTAAAGACAGAACTTACTTTAACTTCAGTAAGAATGCTTCTATCTCGAACAGCACCAGAATCAGGAAAAATGCTGGTCTCTTCAATTCCATCCTGCAATTGTAATTAACAGTTTTAGTGAGGAGAAAAAAAAAAGGTATTAATTCTAGATGTACAGAGAAATTAAAATTCTTACAGCTTCCTGTATTATTAAAGTTAGTGCTTTCATATGGGATACTACTGAACATTTAAAAAAATGATTAAAGAGAAAAAAGCATTCTGACCTAAATATTGTACATATTTACAAAATAGTGGAAGTACAGTACAGGTTATTTGTTTTTTATAGTGGAAATAAAGTCCTTGGGTGATTAAAGTAGTTGTTTTTCCCCTGATTATTCAAATCTCCATGAGGACTACTCAAGAAAAAAAATAAATAAAGAATGTTACAACATTGATTAAAGACAGAACTTACTTTAACTTCAGTAAGAATGCTTCTATCTCGAACAGCACCAGAATCAGGAAAAATGCTGGTCTCTTCAATTCCATCCTGCAATTGTAATTAACAGTTTTAGTGAGGAGAAAAAAAAAGGTATTAATTCTAGATGTACAGAGAAATTAAAATTCTTACAGCTTCCTGTATTATTAAAGTTAGTGCTTTCATATGGGATACTACTGAACATTTAAAAAAATGATTAAAGAGAAAAAAGCATTCTGACCTAAATATTGTACATATTTACAAAATAGTGGAAGTACAGTACAGGTTATTTGTTTTTTATAGTGGAAATAAAGTCCTTGGGTGATTAAAGTAGTTGTTTTTCCCCTGATTATTCAAATCTCCATGAGGACTACTCAAGAAAAAAAAAAAATAAAGAATGTTACAACATTGATTAAAGACAGAACTTACTTTAACTTCAGTAAGAATGCTTCTATCTCGAACAGCACCAGAATCAGGAAAAATGCTGGTCTCTTCAATTCCATCCTGCAATTGTAATTAACAGTTTTAGTGAGGAGAAAAAAAAAAGGTATTAATTCTAGATGTACAGAGAAATTAAAATTCTTACAGCTTCCTGTATTATTAAAGTTAGTGCTTTCATATGGGA
Organism: Uloborus diversus; assembly: GCF_026930045.1. Classification (NCBI taxonomy): domain Eukaryota; kingdom Metazoa; phylum Arthropoda; class Arachnida; order Araneae; family Uloboridae; genus Uloborus; species Uloborus diversus. Next base: position 105,956,290 of record NC_072740.1, on the reverse strand, counting down.
TACTACTGAACATTTAAAAAAATGATTAAAGAGAAAAAAGCATTCTGACCTAAATATTGTACATATTTACAAAATAGTGGAAGTACAGTACAGGTTATTTGTTTTTTATAGTGGAAATAAAGTCCTTGGGTGATTAAAGTAGTTGTTTTTCCCCTGATTATTCAAATCTCCATGAGGACTACTCAAGAAAAAAAAAAAAATAAAGAATGTTACAACATTGATTAAAGACAGAACTTACTTTAACTTCAGTAAGAATGCTTCTATCTCGAACAGCACCAGAATCAGGAAAAATGCTGGTCTCTTCAATTCCATCCTGCAATTGTAATTAACAGTTTTAGTGAGGAGAAAAAAAAAAGGTATTAATTCTAGATGTACAGAGAAATTAAAATTCTTACAGCTTCCTGTATTATTAAAGTTAGTGCTTTCATATGGGATACTACTGAACATTTAAAAAAATGATTAAAGAGAAAAAAGCATTCTGACCTAAATATTGTACATATTTACAAAATAGTGGAAGTACAGTACAGGTTATTTGTTTTTTATAGTGGAAATAAAGTCCTTGGGTGATTAAAGTAGTTGTTTTTCCCCTGATTATTCAAATCTCCATGAGGACTACTCAAGAAAAAAAAAAATAAAGAATGTTACAACATTGATTAAAGACAGAACTTACTTTAACTTCAGTAAGAATGCTTCTATCTCGAACAGCACCAGAATCAGGAAAAATGCTGGTCTCTTCAATTCCATCCTGCAATTGTAATTAACAGTTTTAGTGAGGAGAAAAAAAAAAGGTATTAATTCTAGATGTACAGAGAAATTAAAATTCTTACAGCTTCCTGTATTATTAAAGTTAGTGCTTTCATATGGGATACTACTGAACATTTAAAAAAATGATTAAAGAGAAAAAAGCATTCTGACCTAAATATTGTACATATTTACAAAATAGTGGAAGTACAGTACAGGTTATTTGTTTTTTATAGTGGAAATAAAGTCCTTGGGTGATTAAAGTAGTTGTTTTTCCCCTGATTATTCAAATCTCCATGAGGACTACTCAAGAAAAAAAAAAAAATAAAGAATGTTACAACATTGATTAAAGACAGAACTTACTTTAACTTCAGTAAGAATGCTTCTATCTCGAACAGCACCAGAATCAGGAAAAATGCTGGTCTCTTCAATTCCATCCTGCAATTGTAATTAACAGTTTTAGTGAGGAGAAAAAAAAAAGGTATTAATTCTAGATGTACAGAGAAATTAAAATTCTTACAGCTTCCTGTATTATTAAAGTTAGTGCTTTCATATGGGATACTACTGAACATTTAAAAAAATGATTAAAGAGAAAAAAGCATTCTGACCTAAATATTGTACATATTTACAAAATAGTGGAAGTACAGTACAGGTTATTTGTTTTTTATAGTGGAAATAAAGTCCTTGGGTGATTAAAGTAGTTGTTTTTCCCCTGATTATTCAAATCTCCATGAGGACTACTCAAGAAAAAAAAAATAAAGAATGTTACAACATTGATTAAAGACAGAACTTACTTTAACTTCAGTAAGAATGCTTCTATCTCGAACAGCACCAGAATCAGGAAAAATGCTGGTCTCTTCAATTCCATCCTGCAATTGTAATTAACAGTTTTAGTGAGGAGAAAAAAAAAGGTATTAATTCTAGATGTACAGAGAAATTAAAATTCTTACAGCTTCCGGTATTATTAAAGTTAGTGCTTTCATATGGGATACTACTGAACATTTAAAAAAATGATTAAAGAGAAAAAAGCATTCTGACCTAAATATTGTACATATTTACAAAATAGTGGAAGTACAGTACAGGTTATTTGTTTTTTATAGTGGAAATAAAGTCCTTGGGTGAATAAACTAGTTGTTTTCTCCCTGATTCTTCAAATCTTCATCAGGACTACTCAAAAAAACAAAAAAAAAACAAATAAGGAATGTTACAACATTGATGAAAGACAGAACTTACTTCAACTTCAGTAAGAATGCTCTTATCTCCAACAGCACCAAAATCAGGGAAAATTCTGGTCTCTTCAATTCCATCCTGCATTTAAAATTAACAAATTTAGTGAGAGAGAAAAAGCTATTAATTCAAGATATACAGAGAAATTAAAATTTTTACAGCTTCCTTCCTGCTCCATCAAATTTAGTGTTTTCATGCAAGATACTGAACATAAAAAATTATTTGAAGAGAAAAAAAAGTATTGGTATAACCCAGTAACCCATATATTTTAATATATGAAACTTGTCCTTCTTGTATCATCACTTCTTGAATTTTGCATAATTTTTCAAAACTGTTGAATAGCTCAATTTTGAGAAATTCAAATTTTGAAATTAAATTTTAAATTAATTACTTTTAAATTCATCAAACTATAAATCAAATGAAGGTAAAAAAAAAAAAGAGCCTTAAAACAAAACCAATTTCTAGCTTGTATGGTTTCTAGTTTCTGAGAAAATGACAGTTTAATGCATCAAACTAGCATTTTGCAATGAAAGTTTCAATAATTCATAGTTTATGACTCCCTATCAAGTTGGCAGAAAAGAAAATTTAAATCATTTTTATTGATAAACACATTTAATATCTTGATATATGACATCTGTAAATCCTTGAATTGTTCCAAATTGAGTTGATTTGATGTGATATGACCAAGTGAAAATGAAACTCTTTTTTTTTTTCCGGGACTATTCCCAGTTCAATAAAGGCTTTTTCAAAAAAGTGTAACAAAATTAATTGAAGACAGAACTTACCTCAACTTTGGTAAGCATGTTCATATCTTCAACAGCACCAGCGTCAGGGAGAATGCTGATGTCTTTATTGGAGACAGCATTAGCCACTTCAACAGAGTAGGTGGCACTGATGGATGTTCCTTGAACAATTGGCAAGATGCACTGCCGTTTTAAACTCTGACGATATTCGGTTCTTCGGGGAATTTTTGGATCACAGTCCGGCTCCAAATATCGCTTATAATGGTGTGGTCCAATGCTTGACATATTTAATAGATATTTGTAAGATCAGATCAAAACGTTATCAACAAGGTTATACTTCCGCTGATCCAATATATTTTTATTATTAATTCCAGATATCATTAATAGATAAACACATTTCAAAAATGAAAAAAAAAAAAGAAAACAATTTCAATGCACGAAGCAAAAGCACATTTGAAACCCCGGCATTAAGTTAAGCGAAAATAAAAATCAAAAACGAACTCGAATAACACTTGACTCAATCGAGACTATTCTAATAAGTGCACGAACCAAGCGGGTTTTAACAAAGGCTTTTAACTTTTAAAAGGCGGTATAATTCAAGTCAAAGAGATATGTGCGCTATGTCTCTCCTCTCCGTTACGCTAAAAAAAAGTATTGTGTGCAGCACTTACACATGCGGACTGGATCCTGCAAGAGAGCGCTTGTCCTCTAAAAGGTTCAAAACAAAAAAATAAATTAAATAAATAAATAAATTGTAAAATCAATTTGAATTTTAAAAAATTCAAATTCAAATTATGTTTTTCGCAATCACGAGCGTGTGTGTGTGTGAGTGTATGCGTGCGCGTATGTGTGTTAGGCGGTGGTGTGTGTGTGGGTGTATATGCGCGCGCGTGTGTGTAGGCGGTTGGTGTGTGTGTGTATAATGCGCGCGTGTGTGTGTAGGCGGTATGGTGTGTGTGTGTGGGTTGTAGGATATGGATGCAACCAGGGAGACGGTTTTCGCTAGAGGAACAGCATCGGTAGGATCCGGATGACAGGTGGTGCTGCAGAGGGAGGCGGGGGGAAAATAAAATCATAGAGGAACGTCATTCAAAGGTCAAGTGAGCAGAGAACAATAAGCAATTGTGATTGCTCAAAAAAAAAAAAAAAAGAAAAAGGAACACACAACAAAGAAAAAAGGTGCCAAAAATAAAAATTAAAATTAATTTTAAATTTTAAAAAAAGGGGGGGGATCGTACACAGGTTTACGTGTTTAAAGAAAGAGGGGGAGAAGCGAAGTGAGAAGGCGCACAAGTTTGTGGGCGAAAAACAAAAAGTTACACCAAAATAAAAAATTTTAAAAAGGTAATGAAAATGATCCGTCACCATTCGCCGGCGGCTATCCAAGAATTTTTGAAATTCGGCTCATAAGATCGCTGATAATTTTCTGAATTTTTAAGATATTGAACTGGAATTTTATTATGAGTTATGGAATCTAGTTGGGGTTTGAATAATAAAAGTTATACATTGCTATTTTTCGTGCATGCGCAGTGAAAAACTAATTGCTTTAAATGTCCATTTATCAATATTTGATTTCAAATTTTAGTTTATCTTGTGTGCTGTCAAGTTTTTTGAAGCTTTGGTAAATTTTGATGGAAAACTTTGCGTGTTATGAGCAAAAAAACCTTCAAATAAAATTCTTAGTTTTGAAATAAATACTTATATCCTTCGTGAATATCAGTGATAATTTCTCAAAAGCATGTGAAATAATTGTACATAGTAAGCTAATTAATTTCTGAAATTTACAGCTCATTCTCAGCTATGAATGATGATCAGATAACATTTTTTTTTCCTCAATTTGTTATACTGATCCCCAAAAATTTTTGGTGAGGGTGGATATAACTTTTATTGGAAAATGACAGCTGGAGCATACCTTGTATGTGACAAAAGTTACGAAGCAATTGATCTCTTATCTCTTGACAAATCGTAAAAATGTGAATATTTGAAAGTGTCCCAATACTTTTGGTCATATAGTGTATGTTCTATAAATGAAAATATTTCAGTTAATGTAGTGGCGTGGCTACGGGGAGAAAGGAGTGGTCCGCTCCGGGTGCCATCCTTCAGGGGGTAACACCAAAAGTGGAATTGCATGCTTTTGAAAAATTAAATGCTTCAATTTCGTAAATTCCCCCCCCCCCAAATATTTTAAATTATAATATTTACTTTATCAAACGCAGTAGTAGGGGTAGGGTGGCTGATACTAAAATGGATTTAAGAGTTCATAAAAAATAAAAATATATCAGTTAAGACTTTTTCCTCCAAACTATTTTTCATGCTTGCCATTGACAGTTAAAACTTTTTTTTTTTATTTTTATTTATTTTTTTTATTATTATTTTCTTTTTCTTTTTTATTTATTTATTTATTTATTTATTATTATTATTATTATTATTATTTTGCGTTTGTGTGTGTGTGTGGAGGAGGGGAGATGACAGCACAAAATACCGGCCCGGGTGTCACTTATGCTAGGTATGGCACTGATTATAGTTTATTTCATTACTTTTATCATTGTCTTCATAGTTGATTACATTTTAAATTTTTATCACTGATATGCATTTAAAAAGTCACAACCAATAATAGTTCTTGGAAATATCTGTTTAAAGTAAATAAAGGAAGTTGTTCTAAAAAATGTTTCATGGTGTAATACTTCTATGTGGGATTATTAATGAAACAATACCAGCTAGCTTCTGAGATTCCGTACTTATTCCTCTATAGTTGTTTTAACTACAATCCTCTACATTTATTTTAATCCTCATATATATATATAGTAGCCAATGATCGAGAAACGGTCCTGCCGTCATCCACAATGAGACTCGCTCCACGGCATTATAATTTAGTAAAATGTTTTGGTATTGTTTTTCATGCTGGGAAATGCTTTATTTTGACAAGGCTGAACTGGATCCAGTAACTTAACTGTTTTACCTGTAAGACTGTCATTTCATGGAAATAAAGAAAAGAAAAAGGGGTCAACAAATGAAAGCTATATACTGCACACATTTGCATCCCCTACAGACGATGCTGTCAGAGCAAAGAAAAAAAAGAGAGAATTAATTTGAATTCTGAGATTTTGAATTCGTTATGTTTTTCGCAATCACGAACTGCGACGGGACCATACTTGTTGGAGTTATTGTTTCTAGAAACGGCTCATATCCGTTATTGTTTCTAGAAAGGGCTGCTGTCCCCCCAAGCCTGCCCCTCCTCCAGGGCGGTTACGTGTGCATAGTTATGTATGCACGTTGGCGTGTGTGAGTGTATGTGTGTGAAGTCATGTGTGAGTGTATGTGTGAAGTCGTGTGTGAGTGTATGTGTGTGAAGTCGTGTGTGTGTATGTATGTCAGTGTGTGTGTGTGTGTGTGTGTATGTAGGTATGTAGGACATGGATGCCTCCGACCAGGAGAAGTGGATAACTCAGGACCGGAGGAGACGCGCCTGCAGAGGACGGTTGGCGATGGCGCTGCAGAGGCCCCCGGTCCATTCTGAAAAAGGAACCGGACATCAAAGACGGTCAAGTGAGAACAATAAGCAATCGTGATTGCTCAAATATATATACATGAAAACAGAAATATTCGTGTGGCTATCTGCCCTTATAAAAAATTTAATGCCAAATTTTCACCTTTCAAAGAATGTTTTTGATCCCAATATAATAAAAGAAGTCCCCTGTATGAATGGGAGAAGAATCAATAAATATTACTTTCTATGATGGTCTTCATTATTAAATGTGTTAAAAGAATATTTTTTTTCAAGTTTGTACTGAGGCTTTTAATATATATATATATATATATATATATATATATATATATATATATATATATATATATATATACTAGCATTCCCGTACCCGGCATTGCTCGGGTAATGGAATTAGCAGGGGTTAACAGTGCTTGGTGCACCTAGTTTCGAAAATCCCCTATAATGATTACTTATTACCTATAGCTTTTTCTAATTTGGGGAGGATCCCGGGGACTCTGGACTCCTTATATATATATGCCCTTGTCCTTAACCGATCTTTAACTGTTATTAACGATCCTTTTAAAGTATTGATTATCTTTGCAAACACAGGTCATCCACATTTTATTGTTATACCTATGTTTAAGCTAAAACTTCTTTGTATGCAACATTTTTTTTTTTTTTTCTGGTGCTAAAATTATTGAACTGCTTGATGAACTGGCTTTGGAGCAAGCTACATAACATTGGTCGTGTGAAAAAAAGTCTTCTCTTAAATCGATCCCTGCTACTTTTAATGTCTGTCCTTGGGACTTATTAATGGTTATTGCAAAGCAAACTTTAACAGGAAACTGCACTCTTCTAAATTCAAAAGGATAGTCCGCCTGTGATGATGTTCTTAAAAACTTTGTTTCTAGTTTTGAAAAAACGAAAGCAAAAGACGGAAACATTATGATTTGACTTGAGAAAAGCCTCGAAGAATCACGTGAGAAACCAAAACAATATCAAATTTATAGTTCGCTACGACCAAAAGTTGAGATGAAGTACTGAATAATGATTTGAATGGAGGAAAGCCTTCGAAAAGAAGGGATTTGAATTTCAATGAGAGGTTTTAATTTCGCAGAAATTAAGGGGTTTTAATTAATTTCTCCCAAACTAATTGAGATTTCGAAAAATCCTTTCTTAGTGGTTACTTTCGTAATCATGCGGACATGTCTGCCAAATTTCAAGTCTGAAGCTTCAGCGGTTTCGGCTGTGCGTTGATATATATATATATATATATATATATATATATATATATATATATATATATATATATATATATATATATATATATATATATGTTATCTCAGGACATTGATTTTTATATATTAAGATATATATATCTGTATGCGCGTGTGTGTCTCTGTGTCTGTGTCATTTTTTTATTTCCTTTTTTTTAATAAAGAAATAGTATTCCTAAATGCACTTAATCAGGAGAATTAATGTCTACAATGGAAAACATAATGATTTTCTTAAATCGATTTGTCTCATTTTTATTAAGTGTTCCCCCTGATACATTGGGTAAAATATTACATGACCTGTAACTTTTGTTTGTTATCTTTAAACAACAAATGTGTTTAGCCAAATACCTTTGTACCGAGGAATAATACGAAATATCCAACGTTGTTTAGCACAAATTAACAAATTACAGAATAGAAACACGAAACCCCGCCCCGAAACACGTGTATTCTGTAATCTGTTTATTTGTGCTAAACAACGTTGGATATTCCCTGTTAAACTATGTGTTGTTCTTTTATTTTTTAAAGTTGTGTAACGTACATCAAACATGTTTAAGAGCACATGTTTAAGATTTCAACTGTATTTTGAATTTTTTTTTTTTTTTTTTTTAATTGTAGATGAGAAAATTAATTCGCAAGAACTTATTCTTGGTTATTTGTAATTAATAATATCTGAACTATTACAGTAAATCATTTCTTTGATTATTTATGCGAAGACCCATTTCGGTATTGTATTTTTTTAATAGTTAAAGATTTTCAAACAGTATTCCCCTATAGAAAGCTCTACGAATGTGGAAATAAAATAGAAGATTTTACTCTTAATTATTTAATTAATTATGAAGAAAATAAGTATAAATTTAAAATATTAAACATTCTTTAATATTTAATTCATAAAATCTTCATGATTTTCCTAAAATAAAATTGTTTTTATTACAAACATTATTTGAACCAAATAAATCCGGTTTAAACCGTAAAATCCTGGTTTAAACCAATAAGAAAAAGGGTTTTTTTTTTAACCAACCTTGGCAAAAGATGCAAAATGTGTCGCATGGCTTAAATTTTTTACAAATTAAGCTTTTAAGTCCAAAAAGAGGAAAGAATCAATTCCTTTTTCTTTTTCCATTTCCATTGAAATGCTCCTTCGCTCTTGCTGCCGCAGCCCGTCGCGCAGCCACGCAGGAATTCCATTCCCAAAGCCTAACGGCGCTATTTTCTTCTACAGCCGCAGCAGAATGACAAGACGGATGACCTTGACCTGTTACCTGCTATGCATTTCGTCTTTCTTGTGCGTGTTCTGCTGTAGGACATTTCCCAGAATCGGAAAGGAGGAAGGAACGCAAGTTGTTTGCTTGGGGGGGGGGGGGGCGTTGGAGAGGAAAACGAGATAGCACAACCTTTTGAAATTCTTTCTTTCAGAAAAACGGCTAACTAATTCCAGATGCAGAAATCTTCTTCTTTCCTTTTATTGTTTCAAGGACGCAGGACGTATTGAGTCTTATTGGGTCTTTTTCTTTTTTTTTTTTTTTTTGAACGTTAGATTTTGCCATGGATTTTTTTTTTTTTTTTTGCATACAACGAGGGCAATTTGTCCCCTAGCACCACATTTAGACATGGGCCATGGGCCTACAGGGCACCAAATGTTTAGCAGCCGGTTTTTTTTTTTTTTTTCTTTTTTTTTTTTTTTTTTTTGAGCAATCACGATTGCTTGTTGTTCTTATTTGACTGTTTTGATGTCCTTTGATTTTATTTTCCCACCGCCACCCTCTGCAGCATCACCGTCGACCGGCTCCTTACGGTGCTGCTCCTATAGCGAAAGCCGTCTCCTGTTGCATCTATGTCCTACACACACGCGCATGCGTACACAACTACACACACATGCACGCACACATACACACAAACACACACACACACACAAACACACACACACACACAAACACATACACACAACTACCCACACATTCATGCCTGCACACAGATACAAACACATATGCCTACACACACACATATCCCCTACACACAAACACACATACCCCACACACAAACACACACGCCTACATACACACACTCGTGATTGCGAAAAACATAATTTGAATTCAAGATGTCAAAATTCAAATCATTTCTTTTTTTTTTTTAATCTTATTTATTTATTTTTTTATGGGACACATTCAAAATGCACCATAGCAAAAACAAGTATTTCGTTTTGGAAAAAAATTCTATTTGAAATTGCAACCGCTTTCGTTCGAAACGTCACATTTTTTTATGCTTTCGTAATTAGTAAAGCAAGGGTACCAAAATTTCACAAACAGGCAATTGCTACGTTCTTCAGAATTACTTTTAGTCGAAGTATTTAGATATTTTTCTGAAATTTTCCGAGCATAATTTATTGATGCAATCAAGTTGTTGACAAATGCATCTGACTAACAATCATCATTCTAACGCCACGTCAACGTGGAACGTTATGCCTGATGCGGTTTAATTTTTATAAAGATGAAAAGATGACTGAATTTTTGAGGCTTTAAAAAATCTAAAGAAGTCTAAATTTAAATTTTGAGTCAGAAAAATACTCTTTTCTGCACATTGACGCGAAATTTTCTCTTTTTTTCCTTTTTTTCTAATTGCTGAGCATTTATTTTTGAGTTAAACCATGCGACGGCAGGCAATGTGCAGCTAGTTTCTACACATTGGGAGGGGAGAGGAAGAATAAAATGTGATTGAATTACGATGGGTCACTTATGGAAATAATGTTCCCATTCCCTTGCTGTCTTCATCCTTTACTAAAGAGGCAGAACGAAGAAGTATTGAGTGAAAGCAGTAAGTTTTCCCTCCGATCTTCGAAAAATTACTTAGCCAATAGATTTGAAAGAACGTGTCCTGTTTCATGTTCCGTATAAAACCTTAATTATTCATTTACTATGTGAAATCTTAAAGCTTCAAACGGAAACCAAAGCTTGATAACTCCATTTCTGCTTCAGACTTTATTGAATTAAATTTTGTTAAATTATACATGGGAAAAAATTGAAATCCACAACAATCAGTTCATTTAACGAAAAATTTGAATGTCAAATGTATGGAGAGTAAACAAGGTGATCGTTTTCTTAAATGCTGCCGGAAAATGTACAACAAACAAATTTGAAAAGGACGCGTTTTCCTAAAGAAAAGAAAACTTATACACCCTGGAAAATTTCCTAATTTATAGTTCTAAAAACTCTATTTTAGACTTAATATTAGGAAGAGAAGGAATGTTAAGGGGACATTACTTCAGATTTTTTCAAAATTGAAGGCCCAAAAAGAAATTTTAAGCAATTCGAAATTTTAATTCTTTGAACGAAATTTAAAAAAGGGAAGGGACGAAGGGGTTGTTTGAGTATCTGGACAAGAAAATGTTACAAAAAATAAATAAATAAATAAATAAATAAAAACAAATAAATAAATAAAACTTGCAGTTGTTAGCAATCTTTGTCTTTTTTTATTCTGTTCTAATGGGGTTGTATTAGATGCTTTTACCTTTTGTAGACCTAGTGCGATACAATAATACATCATCCATTCTTTAATGTGATACAGCTATCGGCAGATGCCACGAGAATATCGACGCCCAGTTTCCTTATCAAATGAAGGTTCCTGATGGGCTCTTATGATGCGAAACTGAGCTAGGAATTTAATTTTTCCGAGAGTACTTTAAGCAAAGCGAATAATCGAGGGATCTTTTACATGCCGCATAATCATAGAGTCCTGTCGCTGTCTAGTTTCTACATCTTGAAAATCCACCAATTGAAGCCAGGTTTGAACCTGCGTATTCTGGCGTTAGATGCAACGCCTAACCAACACTACTCGATCGGCAGGCAACCTTAGTTGAAGTAAGGGAACGGGATGGAGTCTGGGATCATCCCCCAATCCCCCATACATTTTTCGTCTAAAATACGAAATTGTAGGTCATCTTTGTTTGCCTTTAGGAGAAGGAATGGGATTGGAGAATTTCCCATAGAAAATTGTCGGAAGTTTAATTTCCAAAATTACAGTTTTAGACGATCTTCGAGATGTGTGAATGATGAGAGTTAAACGGCTCTCACCTCGGAATTTTTTCGAATCTGAAATCGTTTTAAACAATATTTGATCTTTAATGATGGGTTGAGAAGGTTCGGAAATGCTTCCGCGGAAACGTTGCAAAATTTAAATCATAACTGCACAATTGTAAGCAATCTTTCGATGATGTTTTGGAAGGATGAGATTCAAGGAAGCTCACCATCTCGGAAATTTTTCAAAATTGAAGCTCTGAAAACGCAATTGTGAACAATCTTCGATCATATTATAGGAATCAGGTTTTTACGACTTTCCCTTAGAACTCTTTCGAAATTAGAGCCCTAAAAATAATTAAAGTTTTTAATTTTCATCCTTTTTCCTTGCATTTTAATATGTTTAAATTCAAACGCCTAAAGCTCCAGACAAGTATTTCATCGCTTTGAACTAAGGTGTTTTTATTTATATATTATTTTATTTTATTTTTGACTTTTTGTGTTAACTATAATTTTTTTCCCACTTTATTTTATTTTAAATATCGTGCCTCTCGAATCTTCTGCAGAATTTTCATAGTAAGAAAAAAAAATGAAAGTAAGAAAAAGAGAAAGAATAAAACATTAGCTACCCGGAAGCTATCTTGTTTATTTATAAATTTATACATTTTTTGTCTAAAACTTTTGCCATGAGTTTCTGCAATGCACTGATTTCAGCACTTATCTTAATATATAAAAATCAATGTCCTGAGATAACATATATATATATATATATATATATATATATATATATATATATATCAACGCACAGCCGAAACCGCTGAAGCTTCAGACTTGAAATTTGGCAGACATGTCCGCATGATTACGAAAGTAACCACTAAGAAAGGATTTTTCGAAATCTCAATTAGTTTGGGAGAAATTAATTAAAACCCCTTAATTCTGCGAAATTAAAACCTCTCATTGAAATTCAAATCCCTTATTTTCGAAGGCTTTCCTCCATTCAAATCATTATTCAGTACTTCATCTCAACTTTTGGTCGTATAGCGAACTATAAATTTGATATTGTTTTGGTTTCTCACGTGATTCTTCGAGGCTTTTCTCAAGTCAAATCATAATGTTTCCGTCTTTTGCTTTCGTTTTTTCAAAACTAGAAACAAAGTTTTTAAGAACATCATCACAGGCGGACTATCCTTTTGAATTTAGAAGAGTGCAGTTTCCTGTTAAAGTTTGCTTTGCAATAACCATTAATAAGTCACAAGGACAGACATCAAAAGTAGCAGGGATCGATTTAAGAGAAGACTTTTTTTTACACGACCAATGTTATAGCTTGCTCCAAAGCCAATCCATCAAGCAGTTCAATAATTTTAGCACCAGAAAAAAAATGTTGCATACAAAGAAGTTCTAGCTTAAACATAGGTGTAACAATAAAATGTGGATGACCTGTGTTTGCAAAGATAATCAATACTTTAAAAGGATCGTTAATAACAGTTAAAGATCGGTTAAGGACAAGGGCATATATATATATATATATATATATATATATATATATATATATATAAGGAGTTCAGGGTCCCCGGGATCCTCCCCAAATTGGAAAAAGTTATAGGTAATAAGTAATTATTATAGGGGATTTTCGAAACTAGGCGCACCAAGCACTGTTAACCCCTGCTAATTCCATTAAGCAATGCCGGGTACGGGAATGCTAGTGAAAGATAAAAGCACTTATTTCCGCAAGGCCTTAATTTTCGTGACGTCGTCGTAATCGCAAAAATTGAAACCTCTCAAACTATCTTTTTCGTTGGATTTTCAACTTTCGGTTTATACAAAATTCGTGATTTTTTCAGCTCCTGAAATCAACGTTATCTTCATTTTCGCGAAAATTAACGGCTCGCGAAAATCAATCCTTTTAGTTATTATTATTATTTTTTTTTTTCCAGTTTGAAACGTTCATTTCAGCGGCTCTTAGTTGGTTTCGATGTTTCACCAAATATATTTATTTTTTAATTTGCATTTTCATCTGAAATTTGAACGAAAAAATTTTTTGTCCTTTTTTCCACCTCAACGCCGTGCAGGGTTTCCCTTCGCTGCATTACAAAATCAAATTGGGGGCTCGCTTTCTGAAAAAGTGAGATGTTTGGGGGCACAGAGATGAGAGGGTCACTGTAATCTCCCAAAAAATTCATAGTTCTGCAACATTTGCCTCACGGTTCTGCCAATTCGGAGACATAATTGAAATACTTAAATACCTATAATCACTGCAAGGTAGCGTATTCGAGCCCTGGAGTTGCGAATAACATATTACACACTTTAACGCGGACATGATCAGCTATTTCATGGAATAACTAAGATTCTATAAAATAACTGCATTACATACTTTAAAGCTACATTCGGAAACAGGCACCGCCGACATCGGTGCCACCGCAAGCGTTCGGAAGCGATCGAGTCCCAATCACTGACCTGTATACTAATAGGGGCTAGAATACAGGTCAGTGGTCCCAATACGTGCCGAACTTTCGGTGACATCGTATGCGCATGCTTACGTTCGACGACCTCTATCGGTCTCAACCGATCGGTTGATCAAATGACAGCTAATGACGTCAGCGCATGCTAAAGCATTGGAGCTGACATCATTACTTGTCATGTGATCAACCGTTCGGTAAGCTACCGAGCGCAAACATTGAGGGTTTTTTTTTATTTCCTTTGTTGGTTGCGTTCGACGAGCTCGATCGAGAGCGACCGGTTAGTTAATCACATGACAGCTAATGATCACGTGCTCCAATCAACGAATCAACTGCTTAGAATGGTAACCGCTGTGGTAAGCGGTTGATCATAGAACGCTTCCGTTAGTAACCAGTTACTTACCGGTCGACCGGTGAGTTTCGTCGAATGCAACCTTTGTGTAGTGACTAGTTTACTTTTTACAACTGGCAACGTGGCAACCCTGAACCGACCCGAGTTTTTGCACGTGCTGCGTGGAGCTCGGTCTTTTCGGTAAGCGTCGTTTGTTTCATGAAAGTTTTTTTTTTAAGAAAGTACGTTAATTTTACTGGACAAGTATGTTTGCATATGTGTATTATGTAATTGACAAGCAGTCGGCAAAGGTTCCCATAGGATTTATAAAAAAATTCAATGGAGATACTTATTCCCATCAACATACCTACAAAGTATTTTGGAGCCGTGAGATACATGCTATTCAGGACGAAAAAGATGCGTCCTGTATGGAGAAACTTTCCAGTTTGGAAAACCCACCTCCCAAGTCATCGTGGAATGTCAACGGCGGCGATGGCTATTACGCAGCATTTGTATTACGCTTAGAAGGTAAGTACCAATACGCTGTAAAATTGAAAGGTACTACTAAATTTACGCCCCTTTTAGTGTTCGCTAAAATCAGGAAGAGATTTGCTGATCTTTCTTATTCAATCTTTAATTACTGAGATATCCGCATTATTATTTTTAATTTTTGTAGGGAAACCTGAAAGTCAATTCATTATTATGCCGCTTGTTTGCCAAAACTTGCATGCCCTGTTTGAGATTTCAATCTTTTTGCATCCTGCAAATATTTCAATTATTTTAAACGTTGGAAGGTTTTTTTTTACCATATGCTACTTTATATCTTTATTTTATTCATTATTTCAATAATATTTTTATTTTTAAATTTATTTTAGAAAAAAGACAAAAGAATGGTCCAATTTCCAGTTTCGAATTGTATTGAAACTCGGCATGGTTACTTAAACTAAATTTTTTGAGTTCCAATGCAAGGAAAAAGGATAAATAATTATACATTTGTTTTCAATTCTCGCTGTGAAAAGTGTGTTCTACCACATAAGGAAAACATTCTACGCTGCTGCTATTTTCAATACCTTAAATTTAAAAAAGTTTTATGTTGGGGGAAAAAGATATTTTTCTTAAAAAAAATTGCTGCCTCTTTCAAAATCTAAGTTCATATAGAAATAAACAAACTTGCGAGAAATGGTGCAATATAGCAAATTTGTACCAAGTGAGATTTTAGTAACAAAACCATAGTTTGAATATCTTAAAGAAAAGAGATTTTAGTTCTTTCATTTTGCCTCTCTATAGGGTATGCTGTAATTACAACTAATTTTCTACAGCTATCCCATTTTCCTGATCTTTTTTATAACTGAAACTTGAGAAACAAATACTATGTTTTAAGAACAATATGTACCATGTATTATATTAACTACCCAATCATTTCAAGCATAATTGATTGGTATAAATTTCCATATTATCCTTAATTAGCCATTTTTTGTTAAATTTTTGAATGTCTCTAAGGGCTATTTTGATCTTGTCACTTTTCTGCTTCATTTAAGAATTTTTTTTATAGATTTCCTCCTTTTTGCTCTCTGACCACTCATCCCTGTGATGCAGGGAATTTTAAAATTTTATTCACTGATAATGGGACATTGAAGTCAATTGCCTCTCCTTGTTTTTTGGAAGCAATGTTATGCATTTGTGTCTATTATACAATATGTATCAAGTACACTAGCACCAACTTCATGGGGCTTGCGAGGGGGGGGGGGGGTTCGGGAACCCTAATAATTCGTGTTTGTCATTTTTTTAAGGGAGTGGTGAGTGCCTTGTGTAACAACAAGTTAATTTTTGCTTAACGAGTATCAATGAGAATTGTGACGTTTTTGAGAAATCTGCAGGCCTTAATAAAACTTGAAACATTAAGGCCAAGACTCTAATATGCTAAAAGATGTTCTCATCCGCCTAGGTTTACCTTTCAGGACTTGACCCCTTCAGGACAGAAATGCTTTGCAGTGCATCAAACATAAAGGGGAAGTTTGGCAGACTTCTAAAGTTGGCTTTTAATTTACAGCTTCAAGCAATGTATGAACACTCTATAGAATATTGCGTAAAAACAAAGTTGCTTAAAATATCATTTCAATGTATATAATTTCTGGTGTTTTAATCTGCTTAGTAACTAATTTAACGTTTGAGTGTTGGTTAAAAAAATAGAATGACAGCCCCCCCCCCCCCCCGTTGCCCACTGTTGCATGTTATGGCCTAAAAGATAATGTTTTCACAAAACTTTCAGAAACATTTAACAAGCATATAAGATCATTAATAAAATTGCAAATGAACAAAAAACTGAAATTCTATGCATTAAACTCATAAAAAAGGGTAAAAGCATCACTGTTTGCATTTTAATCATAATAAAAACATTGTTAATACTTTCTTTAGAAATATAAAAACTAACAACATGCTCGTAGCCGCAGTACAGGATTTCGCTTGGAGTGTTTCTCTAACTAGCTGTATGGTTTGATCTCAAAGTTCGTGGGATTAAAAAAATTAATTAAAACTTGGTCGTGTTTTAAAATCCGGTTTTGGAGGGTCTGTTAACTATCTGATAGTCAAAATTAAAATTTTTAATAGGTTGATACTATCCTTACCCTTTACCATTAATGGCTCCATATCTGTTATGAGTGTAATGATACATTGAAGTAATTGCAAGTTTCCAAAGCTAGTGTATAGTTAGTAATTTTCCTATCTTTGCAATTGCTTTAAAATTTTGTGGTTCATCGCATGGGTTGTAAAATTCAGTAGTGCCAAAAGAAATCAAACATTGTATTTAGTTATTAAATTTCACGAAAATGAGCCATGACAGTATTTTACACATATTTTTTTTTTTTAAGATTCACTGGATGCTCTCATAGCTAGCCTGAAACAAAAAAGGCCATTGATGCCCTTGACTCAGTACGCAGACCAAACTCCAAGCAGTAATACAGAAGAAGAATCTCTTCAAATTGAAAAAGACCTAAAAAAACAACAAGTATGCTTGTTTTTTTTCTGTTATCTTATTCATTTTTGTAATTAAGTAAGATTTATTTTGCATTATGAGAAGTTTAGTTAATAGCAGTGTTTGTTGATTTAAATCAGCCTGATTTAATTCATAACAAATAAAGTGATTTGTTTTATTCACAAAGTGAGGTTCAATTGGCAAAACTACATAGACCTTTCTCTGCCTGTCTCTCGTGTGTGTAATCTATCAACCAGGGTTTTTCGATATATAGCTGTCTATATATTTGAAAATATCAAATTTTGCCATTATCTATATATTTTTCTAAGTACGACAGTTGCGATATAATTAAATGTATTAATCAAACATTCTTTATTATTAGAAATAATCAAAAGTAATATATATATATATATATATATACATATACACACAGTCTGACCTCCATATATTGAAGTAGCAAATTGCTGGAAAAAAATTCAATATATAGAAACTCTTTATTTTATCACATAAATCACCTAAAACATTAAAATTAATTTTCGTGTATGAAACCCAATTCCTAATTTATACGAGCATTAGATAAAATAAAAGTAAATAATTTTAAAAATAACAGAAATTACATTTTTGTGCCTTCATACATCTTCATTCTTCGGCAATTTAACTTGATCTGCAACATTAGGGGATTTTCGTTTTGACAATGTAATCGAGAGAAAAGTAAAAAATCAATCTATTTAACTTGAATGATTTTTACTGAAACTAAAAAGACTAGTAATGATACTCAACAGACAAAAGGGGTAACTTAGTCCGAAAAAAATGTTATGGATTTGTACTGACTAATGCATATTTTTTATTTCTGAAATATATAAAATTTGTAAAAGCAGTTAACCAAAGAAAAACCATCTTAAGGATCTAATGCTAAAATAATTCAACTATAAAAATGGAAATATATTAGTTATGCTATATTTTATTTCCAACTAGCTACATTGCCTGGCTTTGCACGGTCTACCTTGAAAATAATAGTTATTGTCAAGTGATGCATATTCAACAATTGGGCTTTAATTAAAAAAAATACTGTAAACATTATTATATTCATAAATATACTATGTATATTTATGAATATAATAATGAAAAAAATTGGTGAATTATTATAGTAACATAAGAAAATAAAAATAGTTATTTGAAGAAGGTTACTGTTAAATGACTTAGGTTTGTACTGATTGAAAATATCGGATGTATATCTAAATATCCAATATATATCAACATATCTGAAATTTCTGAACCTTGGTATTAGCACCTTAGAGCTATGTCTGGGCACTGCATCGATTCATCGTGGAAAAACCCTTGTACATCCTACATCATTGAACTGGTTTAGAGTTTTTCTCTAAACCAATGCATTGATACCACACTGACTACAAATCCTTAACACCGATGCACAGACCCTGGTCTACTATCTTTGCAGTTTTAATTTCTTAATTGTTTCAAAACACTGGTGGAAGCAGGAGCACCATGCTATGAGGTAACAGGAGGTCACTGTGACCTACCAGAAACTTCTTTGTTGAATTTCATTTTCTGATGATTCAGTAAATTTAGAGATTGGGACTGCACTGCAATTTTTTTTTTTCAATAATTATGTTTAACATCTCTTCTCAATAGATTTTATCATTGTATTTTATCATTGGGTAAAGATTGGCATATATAGTATATTCTGGCTGGTTAGAGTCCCAGGCTTTATTTGGCTAGTTAAAAAATCATTTGGCTAATTAAAAAAAGTCACCCTCTCCCAAATATTCCGGGGCATCCCCGTAAGAAAGTATCTCATTTCTTTTTTCTCTAAATTTGCAGAAAATGGAATTTTTTCAAAGATCTTAGCAGAAAATAATATTAACGAACAAAGGTTATCATAAGCACTCACCAAAGCAAAAAGAGAAAAAAAAACAATGCTTAATTTGCAACAGAGATTGCATACACAAACTTTTGTATGTTTCATTGCTTCCTTTTGCTCACATCTTTTTGCATTGAAAAAATAGGTCCTATTTCATCTCAAAACACATGTCTGTAATCTATATTACTATCTTGTAGTACTTTTTCTGCTTTTGTTAATTTCTTGCTATTGTTAGAATATGTTTGTAGTTTTAATATTTTTAATCAAGAATATATTTTATAAAATTTAAACAAGCAGTCATAAATAAAGCTTTTTAAAAAGAAAAAAAAATGTACATCAATATGCATTGTAACCTAGCAATGTAAGGTTAGTGATGCATCACGAAGTAGAAATTCCTTTATCGTCCAACCAGAGCTAAAAGGGGAATAAATTTAACCTGTGAGATTGCACGGGGCAGTCTCCACATTCTTTTCCAAACACCTGTCCTAGGGTAAATATTTATCGGTAGTCGATCACTTTCAGTACCCTCCTATCTAACTCCTCTTGGTAGGTAAAGTGTTATTTTTACTTTTCTTTTCACACGTGAAGCAATCATTTTTTGGAATTCACATGTTTATGGGGTAACTCACTCTCCCCACGCAACTATTGCTGCTTCGAAATTTATCATTTTAAGCAGCATAGTTTTTGGTTCTCTAGCTCTTTTTGTATTTATATTGCTTTGTGCTCATAATACTGGCATGCGAAGCATGAACTTTCAGTTATGAAAAGATAGAAAATGATGATTTATAGAAAATTTTAGATAAACTATGACCCATAGTTAGATGAAATCAAATAAGACGTGCGGCATACGCAAGTTCAATATCAAACAGTATTATGCTGAACTCTTTGTTAAAAGTCAATTTTTCTGTTTTTTTCCAAAAGAATTGGGAATAAAACTTTTTATCTGTGAAAACATATGTTAAAATTTTTTTTTTTTTTTAGGAGTTAGAGTTTAAGAAGTTAGAAATGTCGGCAAAAAAAAAACGGGCTGAAGAAATTTTCACTGCAGCAAAACAATCTAGGGAAAATGCATTTAATGCTCTTGGTAAGTATAATTGCATAATACAAAAGAGTCTATTATTAGCAGAAGCAGAGATATAAGCTAGAGATTGTAAACAACACATAAAAAAGGATACTGTAGAAAGGGGGAAGGAAACTAGTTTTCTACAGTTGTTTTCAAAATTGTTTTTTTCAACTCCAAAAATTTCGATGTTTCTAACATGAAATAATATATTAAGAAATTTATTATTCCAATGCTTTTTTTCTTTAAGCACTTATATGCTCAATATCCCACTTGAAAAAACAGTTTGAGCTGTAATTTACCGGTTGATCATTATTTGCTTCTTCTGTCCGAAATGTTGCATATTATTGGACAATGCTTATTTAAATGTTATGCAAGTTTGCTAAATATTTGTTTCTTTTTTTCATCTTTATTTTTGAGCCAATGCAGACTTTCCTGTTAAGTACATTAATAAACAAGGTGGATAAGTTTAAAAAAAAATACTTAAAAAAAAACTAAATGGTTTGTCTTTATTTAATAGATTATCATTTATTTATTTTTCAATCTTACATTTCAAAAGTGCTAAAAAAGCATAAGTCAGTCAATATTTCATTTTACTACTAATTCGCTTGATCACATAAGATTTATAAATATAATTGTCATTGATGCAATACAGTGTTTGAAAATCTAAGCTCTGAAGAATATTTAAATGAGAAAAATAACCAAAGATGGCTAACAGCATTTAGAATGTACTTTTCTTTATCCAAAATTAGTCAGAGCAAGAAAAAGATGCATTACATTTTGAAAATAAAAAATATCTGTAGAATTCTGTGCTCTTATATAAAAAAAAATAATTCCTGATTTTCATTTTTAAAAGACCTTTTTTAATCCCAGTGTAATAAAAATAAATTTCATTATTTGATTTTTATACTGTCAAAACTAAAGAATACATAAAGATAAGAAAAAACTTTATGACTTGTCTTTTTGTTCAAGGCTTTTTATGAAATTTTAAAAAAATATGTATTAAAAAATATGTTTCCCGAAACCAGGACATTGAAAAAAAAGGAATTATTTTTTTACCTTAGTTTTTCATATTTGCATAAATGCTCTCACTGTTACATTTGGTGGATATTGTTATTGTTGCAACATTATGAACAAAATGTGTGTTAATATCTTAATTTCTAAAGTTTTGTAATGTACGTTAGACTTAAAATTCATTTGTATCGTTTAGTGGATAGGTTATAGTTCAAAATTTGACAAATCATGCATATGCAATGAATTACATGTGGATGGGGGGGGGGGGGGTCTGTTTAAACTTTTACTATTTAAAAAAAAAACTGTTGAAATTATATTACAATTAAAAAAAAAAACTTTCTACACGAAATTAATGGTTAATTGATAGAATGTTGAAAAACAAAAGCTTTTGGCAGTGATAAAACAGAGAGGGATTTTTTTCATCATTTAAAGTGGAACTTGTAAAAAAAAATAATTTTCACAATTTTTCTAGAGAATTTATTAATATATTGCATTGAAATTTTCAGATCCGGGGAATGATAGCGATTTTAGGCTATCTAGTGATAGCGAAGATGACCCTGAAGTTATACCTAGACGTAGTTACACAGAGCTAAAAGCTACATTAGATCTGTGTGAGAAAGAAAAAGATGAACTGGAAAGGAAAGTTATTAAACTCCAAAAAGAGTGTGATAATTTGAAACAAGAAACGCAGGAAATTGCCACACTTAGATCTCTAAACTTTCAGCTACAAGAAAGACTATTAAAATCTTTTCCACAAGGCAAGTTTTGTAAAGGTTTTTCTGTTTGCATAATCAGCTGAGAATATATAAACTATTTTTTTTGTTGTTGTACTTGTGTAGTTTTATGTTTATTGTTTTGGTTGATAAAAGTACTTAGTTAAAAAGATAACCAAAAATATAGTTAAATAAAATTTTGCTCCTATAAAGTGCTCCTATGCCTGGGTTGCCCCCCCCCCCACAGTTTTAATGCTCAACTGGGTTAGTTTTTTCAGCCAAAATGTTACATTTTCTGTATTTTTTCTAGCAGTTTATTTCATGGTGAAATTAATTTTATTAATTGTACATTAAATGCTATATTAAAGTAATAGATCAGGTTTCAGTAATGAGTGATTCTCCAAAAACCTGACCTTTTACAATCATAGATTCATAAAAAAAAATGTTTCAAAAAATCTTTAAAGAAATTGTTACTCTTTCATTATGAGAATTATTAAGAGAAAAATAAGGGAACTCACTTTAAGTATGCTACACCCCTCAAGGGGGGGGGGATTTAGATGCCTGGAGTGTCACAAAGCACCAGGAGAGTAACAAAGGAGTTTCATTAAAGGTTATGAAAGATTTTACAAGACTACGAAAAAAGTTTATTACTTGACAAAACAAAAGCTATGAAAACCTCCCTTAATGGGCACTCCTAAAGGTGAAGGTATTTCTTTGAGTCATAGGCCCTTTGTATAGGTTGTTCCATGTTATTCACTCTGAATAACTTACACTGCAAATAATGGACCAATATTTGAATGTATATATACACGTACATTAGCACGCCATAGCGTAAATTACATACGTAACTTTAACATAATTTCCATAAACAGTTCAGGGTTACCGTGCCACAGGAAAACCTGAAGAAACAGGGAATTCAAAAATCAACAAAAAAAAAAATGAATTTCGAAAATTTCCTCAAAAACCTGGAAAATACAAGGAATTTTTTTCCCCTTAAATTAATGTTACAGAAATCAATTCCCAAATATATAAACTATCAAAAATTAAATAAATAGTAATAATTATAATGAGAATATTAATAAAGTTCAAAAATAAAATAAAAAATGATAATTTTGCTGAAGTTTTTTTAAAGTAAATATTAAAATATTTATCATAAAAATAGAATCTTGAATTTCATGATAAATTATAGTGTATGAAATTAGTCGTCAAATAATCATTGTTCTGGGTCACTTATACACTTTTAGGTCCATGTCTAAGAGAAGTTTTTTTTTTTGAATAAAAAGTTGAATATATTCAACCACCATGCTATTTTTAGTTATTATGAATTCATATTTATTTTCCCTTATTTATTTAGAAATTTGTGTTTTGTTTTTTTACCCTGTGGTGAAATTATCAACATATTATTGTTCTTTTCCAAATAATCAGTGCTCGCTCGTTTGTAATGTTTTATTTTCATACAGGGAAAACACAGAATTTTTTTTCCGACATTGAGTGGCAACCCGGAGTATGATTATAAGGAAAAAAAAACTCAGTACCTGAACTAGTTTCATAGTAACTTTAAAAAGCTTTCATGGCACGAAATTGCTTTAATTTTGTGTTCTGCACTGTGTTCACGTTCTAAAACATAACATTCTCTCTGAAAGATTAGTCTGAACAACAAATAAATGAAATAAAAATTATTCGACTACATTTTTACTTGTCTCCTAAATCTAGCTTTTTTAAAAAAAAAAATCATAATCTTGTTTTCTAACTAATGTGTTATAAAAATGATGCCAATATACTGACATTTTTATTGCGAATTGAGTGACTTTCCTTACACAAGGCCTTTTTTCTAGCCCAAGAATAAAATTTTAGGTAAAAAATGTAATTTTTCTATTCTAACCTCGTAACTCAATTACACGTTATAGGCAGAGTTACTATATTTATTTTATTTGAAACAGAAATCTTGTCCAGAAGAGTATCTGCCAAAATGTTTCATTCCTCAGTTTTGAACTTCAAAATTGTAATACGTACAGGCAGGCAAATCATATCAACAAAATCCATTATGAATCGAATGAAATGGGAGAATAAACAGTATTGTCGTACGGCAGATTGAAAAATTAAAATAACTGAACTAATTCCTAGGAACAGGAAAGCCTTAGGAAAAACTTAATAATGATATACTTCGATTATTTAAACAAATTGATTGAAACCAAAATATTATACACACTTGAATATGCATAATTCAGTAAAAAAAAATAGAATTTGTGGAATGTTGATACATTTTAAAATAATCTTAGTGCATTTGAGAAACAGATTGAGACATACCGGTAGAGTGGCTTTATGGTTTAAAAAAAAAATTACAGAAAAGAAAAAAAGTATTTCTTAATCTTACAATTTAAAAAAATAACTTTCTAGTTCAACAATTTTTTTATGCTTCGGGGACTTGATATTTTCAGGATTTTAGAGAATCACCCCAATTTATTAGCCTTGGTAAGACCCTACAAAAAGAACCACATGAGCTAAAATATAAATGCAATATTTTACATTCTAACAATATTCCTCAACATAAAGGTATTTGTTTTTATTGTTTTAAAGCTTAATTTGAATTCTAAGATGATGGTACATTTTACAGGAGAATGCTCCCATGAAAGTTCTGAAGATGTTGAAGTGAATTTAGAAACGATGGAGGTATGAACTTATTTTGTTTAAATACTTAAGGTTTTGCAAAAAGTTTTGTAGAAAGAGCTTGCAGAAAGTTTTAAATTTTATCTTCATCTGTGAGCATTCATGGCTGAACTTTAGCCATTTTCGTAACGGAACTACGCTCTGTTGCAAAGGTGTCGCAAGACTTCTAAAACAAAACCTAATTATCGCCAAAACTTTTGGAAGCAACAAGAACATAATTTTCAATGTTTAACGTTAATCCTGTTCAAGCCTCCCTTGACCCACATGCTGTAGATCCAGCACCACTGGCTGGTTTTGAGAAACAGTGCTGTTACCAAACAGGATATAATGAGTATTTATACAGGGTGATGACAGATCAGGGAAATATCAGGGAATTTCGAAAAAAATAACAAAAAAAAATCAGGGAAAATTGATTTTATGAGGTTTTTTTCCTTTGCAAATTAAGTACCTAAATTCTCTACGCATTTTCCGCCAATTATCTGTTCAAAAAAAAGTTAAAATTAATGAAGGTGCGATTATACACTGCCGCATATTTGTGCATTTTTTTTCCTCAATATCAAAGTATTGCATATTACTTATTAACCACAGGATGAACTTCCTAAGATTGCTTCTGTGTCTGTAAAGTTTATTTTACCTAGCTTAAAGTTTGCTTTCATGCTTTCAATACTACATTAAGTAAACAACCCTACAGGCAAAGAGGAAATCATTAATGCCTATTTGCTGTCACCGAAGATTATAAAGGTTTTCTTTTCTTCAGGCTTAAATGATTCTTTTACTTTAAAAACAAGTTGCATTCTTATATATATATTTTGAAATTAACCAACTGCTTTTTTCCCCCCTCGCATTTCAAAGCTGTTTGTTACAAAAGCAACCTAATTTTTTTTTTCGATACATACTGAAATCATTTGGAATAGAGCTAACTTGTGTACTTAAGTAAATATCTTTATTTTTTATTAAAATGCTGTAATCATTCATTAAAACCTATGTTCTTGATTAGAGAAAAGCTCCCCATGAATGGATGTCAAAAGGTTTCATCTGTTTTGCATAAATATGTCAATTAGTTATATAAGAAAAAACTACATTGCTTCTATTATTTCACTATTGCTTGTTATTCTTGCAACAATCATTATAGTGTTTGAAAATTTAGTTCAAAATAATTTCAATTAATTTTTATTTCTATCATAAATAGACATGTTTTTAAGAGTGATTTTAATCATTTCTAAAAACTCTTATGCTAAGTGGTTACTGGAAGTATTTTTTAAAAATTTTATATAACTTTCCATGTAGAACAATAAATAATATACTATTTTGTAGTTTTTCCCCCCAAAAAGATTGACATTTTTTAAACCATTTGATTAAAAATACAGCATCTTTTAAAAATATATCTTTAGTTCAACAACTTTACACAACTTGAAACGTTTAAAATATTGCATTTTATACTAACATACAATGGATTCCAACTAGAGCAAAGAAAGGAAAAAAAATTATCATTGGTAACGTATATCAAGAAAATTTGAACTTAACACAGAAGTTTCATAATGAAGAGAAATGTTTAGAACTAACTGAAGTAACTGATTAGGTGTTCTGAAAATTTTAGTATTCTAAGTTTCTAGAATTCTTTCTGCTATGTAATATAGAAGTCGAAATTTACTATTATGTGTTTTATTTGTATTCCTATTCTGCTTTGATGAAACTATGCAGCTTTAATATAATCTGCTAATTTTTCCTTGCAGGTAGAACTTGGAGCAGGTATATCAATAAACAAAAAAGTATACCAGGGGATATGCGAGTTGGATGACGTCAGGAAGTTTACAAAAAGTTTAGCAGTAGCCATTTGGGGGAGCGACGTCCTTGCTGGGAGGTCTGTTAAGGGGAGAGCCTGCAGAAACCGAAATGGACCCAAAAAAGTGGATGTGGAATCTACCCCTACACATTCCAACCAGCAACAGGCAAAGCCTCCCCTCACGCCAGAGAAATTGGCAGTAATTTCAGGTAATACAAATGTCTTCTGATTACTATGAATGCTTTTTTTTTTTTTTTTTGTATTAAAAAAAATTGTTTTTTTAACATTGTAAAAGGCAATAAGTTGAAGATAAACTCAAACAAATGTTATAAATTGTACTGTTAAAAATAGTGTATCTATCTATATATGCATTTATGTATATGTCTCGTAACTTGTACCAAATAGCAGAAAATTGACAGTCAAAGCAGGTATTGATAGATTCGTAAATTTTCAGACATGTTTAGGCGACTTTCATTTTTTAGGATATAATAATGAAAACTTCCATTTGAAGCAACTTCTCATTTGCAAAATTATTGAGCTAAACTACTAAATGTCCGAACTGACTGACATCGAAACTACTACTCAAAATTACAGATAGTCTGTTGCTGAAGTCGTGCAAATAGTTGCCTGCCAGGAAACAAACCTACTGACTACTTTGACTTGGATAAATAGTTTCTGGTTCAAACAGTGAGTTTGATCTGTCCCATGAGGAAATAATTCAGGAGTGCTCAAGTAGAAGGAGGGAAGTCAAGGCATGGAAATTTTTGTATAGAGTGCCATCAACATCCCTCTGCAGCTCTCTTCCTCCCTACATTCAGTTCTATTTCTAAGAGTTGTGAGCAAATATTTTTGCTATTTCATTCTCTAAAAGTACAGAAGCAGGCTAATTATAGAAAATTGGTTGCATTTATTCCTGTTAAATGTGCTGAAATCAAATGCATTATTTCCATACAGTAGAACTTTGTTACACTGCCTTGGTAGACTTAAGTTGATTTTACCCGATGTGTCATTGGTCTCATGTCCCTTTTTCTTAAACAAGTTCCACTTGCGTTATGTATCTGTAGATTTGTACATGTCCATGCTTGTTATACACAATGACTATTTCTGCATTCCATTTCAAGCTCTTGGATGTTTTAAGAAATTACACAACTTGTCTTCAAGTATGAGTTTCTTATGTTGGCTATAATTTTTTGTGGGTACATTTTTGTTTCAAGGTAGAAAACTGTAAAAACATTTAATTTTTGCTAAAAGATGCTGATTTCGGAAATTTTATATGAACAGAACCAAAAGTTCATAATATATACAATGAAGCACCGTCAATGAGTTACTCTTCTACCAGTTCTTATCATTTACTATAAAATTGCCCGTCATGGTATGACTTGTGAAAATTGTTTCTACATTTGAATGAAGCAATTGCCTGTTTGATGATATTTTGATAGTTGAAATTTTAACCCTAACTACAGTGGATTAAGCTTAACTCCAGTTGATAGCGTTAATTGTTTTGGTTTGTTTTCTTAAAATGAAAGTCTTAGTAGTAAAACAGTTACGTTACCGGATCAAGTTCAGTTTTGTTCAGCATTTCCCTGCATGTTAAAAATTATCAAAACAAATTATCATGTGATGGCGCGAGTTTCATTGTTGAAGCACGCGGGTTACTCAACCATTGGCTATTACTTGTGTGAGAGTATATTTTAAAATTTTGTCCCATTGGAGAATAAGGTATATTAACATATACCTATTATATTTTTTTTGTTTTTTCCAGTCCCTTCGAAAACAAACGGTGCTTCAATGTACGTATAAAGTTGAAATTTTATCTATAAACATTGAAACAATATATACTATTGTCGTCAACTTTCAGTTTCATTATACTGCAGTAATATTATGTAGGTATTAATTTCATGGTTTATTTTCTTTTCAGGACAAATGAGGGAATATTTAGTTAAAAGAAAAAGAGACTGTGTAGAAATTGAAAAAGAATTGAAAAAAAGAAATAAATATTTGTCGGATAAGATCCAGGATATATGTTCCAGACAAATTTCACAATAAAATACTTTGCCCATATTGTTTGTAATTGGTTACTTTTTTGAGTTAATATGGAGAAGACAAAAGGCTGAAACAGATAATAGATGGCAATCTTAAATTTGCCAAACAATTGAGAAATGTCAGTTAAAATTTATTTCTGTAATATTGTGTTGCTAGATTATGTCAATGAAGGAATACATGTAAAATTAAATAATGATGTAATTTTATTTTAATTCATTATATTTAGCATTTTAAGTATAACCTTGGAGAAATTAGTGCTAAGTATCTTATTTTAAATTTGAAATTTTATTTACATAATGTTTACTTAACTCAGTAATGTAGTCTAAATTCGACATGTATTTTTCCCCTCTCTGCATGATTGGCAGCTGTGGAACAGCAAAAACTGAAAGAAATGCATAAAATCATGCTAGAAAAGGAAAATATTAAACCAACGGTAGGTAGTGAAACTGCTGGAGTAACAAAATAAAAAGCAACGTATGGTAGAAATGTTGCGAGAAACACAGTAAGTAAAAGCAACGCTTGGTAGAAATTATGCTTGATTAGCAATAAATATTAGCAAAAATTAATAGCAACGGATGGTGGAAATGGTGCTAGACTCAAAAAGAAAAAGCAACACATGTTAGAAATCATGCTAGTCTAGCAAAAAGAAAAACAAGGAGTGGTAAAAATGAAGCTAGACTAGCATTAAAAAATGCAACACATGGTGGAAATTTTGCTAGACTAGCAGAGAATACGAGCAACCTATGGTAGAAATCATGCTACTCTAGCAAAAATTAAAAGCAACGGGTGGTAGAAATGATGCTAGACTAGTATTTAAAAATAGCAACATAAGGTAGAAACCATGCTAGGCTAGCAAAAATTAAAAGCAACGGGTGGTAAAAATGATGCTAGACTAGTATTTAAAAATAGCAACATAAGGTAGAAACCATGCTAGGCTAGCAAAAATTAAAAGCAACGGGTGGTAGAAATGATGCTAGACTAGTATTTAAAAATAGCAACATAAGGTAGAAACCATGCTAGGCTAGCAAAAATTAAAAGCAACGGGTGGTAGAAATGATGCTAGACTAGTATTTAAAAATAGCAACATAAGGTAGAAACCATGCTAGGCTAGCAAAAATTAAAAGCAACTGGTGGTAGAAATTATGCTAGAAAAAAAGTGAGTGCAAGCAAGTGGTGCTAGTGATTGTTGCTAGACCAGCAACTTATTAAAGCAACGCAAGCTAGAATTCGTATGCTAGGTAGCACTAAAAGTGGGCCAAAACAGTGCATGGCATGCTAGCAAGTCTGCGAGAACTAGCTACAAATAAAAGCAACACATGGTAGAAATCTTGCTAAGAAAGCGAAAAAAAAGCATTAGATGGTAGCTAGCAAGGAAAAAATACCATCTGGTGGTAGTAATTGCTGCTAGGCTAGCAACTTAAGCAGCACAAGCTGGAATATGTATGCTAGCTAGCACTAGAAGTGGGCCAAAGCAGTGCATGGCATACTGGCAAGTCTGCTAGAACTAGCAAAAAATTAAAGCAACACATGGTACAAATCTTGCTAGAAAAGCTAAAAAATGAGCTCTGGATGGTTGCTAGCAAAGGAAAATTAGCACCCGGTGGTAGTAAATTACTGCTAGAATAACAGCAAGTAGTGATAGTAATTGCTGCTATTCTAGCAAATTACTCTAGCAACACAAGCTAGAAATTGTTTGCTAGCTATCATTAAAAGTGGGCCAAAACAGTGCATGGCATGCTGGCAAGACTGCTAGAACTAGCAAAAAATTAAAGCAACACATGGTACAAATCTTGCTAGAAAAGCTAAAAAAAGAGCTCTGGATGGTTGCTAGCAAAGAAAAATTAGCACCCGGTGGTAGTAAATTACTGCTAGAATAACAGCAAGTAGTGATAGTAATTGCTGCTATTCTAGCAAATTACTCTAGCAACACAAGCTAGAAATTGTTTGCTAGCTATCATTAAAAGTGGGCCAAAACAGTGCATGGCATGCTGGCAAGACTGCTAGAACTAGCAAAAAATTAAAGCAACACATGGTACAAATCTTGCTAGAAAAGCTAAAAAAAGAGCTCTGGATGGTTGCTAGCAAAGAAAAATTAGCACCCGGTGGTAGTAAATTACTGCTAGAATAACAGCAAGTAGTGATAGTAATTGCTGCTATTCTAGCAACTTATTCAAGCAACACAAGCTAGAAATAGTATGCTAGCTAGCATTAAAAGTGGGCCAAAACAGTGCATGGCATGCTAGCAAGTCTGCTAGAACTAGCAAAAAATTAAAGCAACATGTGGTAGAAATCTTGCCAGAAAAGCTTAAAAAAAGGCAATGAATGGTAGCTAGGAAAGAAAAAACAGCATCTGGTGCTAGTCAATTACTGCTAGAATAGCAGCAAGTGGTGCTAGTCAATTACTGCTAGAATAGCAGCAAGTAGTGCTAGTCAATTACTGCTAGGGTAGCAACTTATTCAAGCAACACAAGCTAGAAACTTTATGCTAGCTAGCATAAAAATTGGGCCAAAACAGTGCATGGCATGCTAGCAAATCTTTTGCTAGCTAGCATAAAAAGTGGGCCAAAACAGTGCATGGCATGCTAGCAAATCTTTTGCTAGCTAGCATAAAAAGTGGGCCAAAACAGTGCATGGCATGCTAGCAAATCTTATGCTAGCTAGCTTAAAAAGTGGGCCAAAACAGTGCATGGCATGCTTAGCAAGTCTGCTAGAACTAGCAAAAATTCATGCTAGTTTATGCTGTTTTACTTGCTGGGAATAAGCATGTGACGCTACGCTAGCAAAGAAATTCCAGCATGAATTTTGACCTGGGTGGCTGCCCCTGCACCCCTTAATCTTGCGACATTTCGTCGTTCCAACCATCTTCGGCACAGCCGATGCACCGTGCTCGCATCCATGTGGGTATCAGCTGCGATTTGACGTACGGACCAACCTTTCCTTCTCAGTCCGATCACCATACCCCTCGTAAAATCGTCTATCTACTGGAACTGCCTTCGTTGACGGTGGCCTTGCATTTTCTCGTGTTGCACGTATCCTCCAAGATAAAAATAAAATTTCTTCGATAATTCTCCAGTCAGAAATAACGACACGAACACGGACATACATACATATATACACACAGAAGTAGCCATTTATGTATAAAGACGTCCTGCTACACACACACACGCACAAAGCCCAAATGCGTTAAAAACCACTTGCAAGAAATTTTACTTCTTGATACTCAAGCAAGAAATGGCAACAAAAATTATATTGTTCAGTTTTTCCAGTTACATTTACTATAGTCGCTGCTTTTTACAATTGGAAGCATAATAGTCATTTTCTTCCATATTTTGACGAAAATAGTCACCCTAGTCGTCTTTGCCGTCAAAATAGTAGCCTTAGCGCAATTGGCATCTCTGTCCCCCCCCCCCATCTCTGATATTGCTGCACCCCCAGAATTTACAGCCTAAAACTGCCATTATCTTTTCTTTACCAGTAATAAAGCTGAAAGTCTCTCTGTCCGGATCTCTGTCTGTCAAAATCTCTGTGACCGAGACCCACGTGATAACAGGCCAGACAACTCCTCTCCCCCCCGCTTCGTTACGCCACCAGTCGTCGATCTTTGAACTTGGCGCGAAACTTTGAAAGCAGTGCAGTTTGCAGGCACAAGTAGTGCTGCTTTCTCTGGTTGAAATAGATGAAATAGGAAATATGTAACTTCGGAATATATATATATATATAATAAGTCTTATAAGTGTCTGAGTGTCTGCTGACCCAGGTCAAAATTCATGCTAGAATTTCTTTGCTAGCATAGCGTTACATGCTTATTCCCAGCAAGTAAAACAGCATAAACTAGCATGAATTTTTGCTAGTTCTAGCAGACTTGCTAGCATGCCATGCACTGTTTTGGCCCACTTTTTATGCTAGCTAGCAAAGGACTTGCTAGCATGCCATGCACTGTTTTGGCCCACTTTTTATGCTAGCTAGCAAAGGACTTGCTAGCATGCCATGCACTGTTTTGGCCCACTTTTTATGCTAGCTAGCAAAGGACTTGCTAGCATGCCATGCACTGTTTTGGCCCGATTTTTATGCTAGCTAGCATAAAATTTCTAGCTTGTGTTGCTTGAATGAGTTGCTATTCTAGCAATAATTGACTAGCACCACTTGCTGCTATTCTAGCAGTAATTGACTAGCACCACTTGCTGCTATTCTAGCAGTAATTGACTAGCACCAGATGCTATTTTTTCATTGCTAGATACCATTCATTGCTTTTTTTTTAGCTTTTCTAGCAGGATTTCTACCACATGTTGCTTTAATTTTTTGCTAGTTCTAGCAGACTTGCTAGCATGCCATGCACTGTTTTGGCCCACTTTTAATGCTAGCTAGCATACAATTTCTAGCTTGTGTTGCTTGAATAAGTTGCTAGCCTAGCAGCAATAACTATCACTACTTGCTGTTATTCTAGCAGTAATTTACTACCACCGGGTGCTAATTTTTCTTTGCTAGCAACCATCCAGAGCTTTTTTTTTTAAGCTTTTCTAGCAAGATTTCTACCATGTGTTGCTTTAATTTTTTGCTAGTTCTAGCAGAAGTGCTGGCATGCCATGCACTGTTTTGGCCCACTTTTAATGCTAGCTAGCATACAAATTCTAGTTTGTGTTGCTAGAATAAGTTGCTAGCCTAGCAGCAATTACTATCACCACTTGCTGCTATTCCAGCAGAAATGTACTACCACCAGATGCTATTCTTTCTTTGCTAGCAACCATCCATTGATCGTTTTTAAGCTTTTCTAGCAAGATTTCTACCATGTGTTGCTTTAGTTTTTTGCTAGTTCTAGCAGACGTGCTAGCATGCCATGCACTGTTTTGGCCCACTTTTAATGCTAGCTAGCATACATATTCTAGTTTGTGTTACTAGAATAAGTTGCTAGCCTAGCAGCAATTACTAGCACCACTTGCTGCTATTCTAGCATAAATGTACTACCACCAGATGCTATTCTTTCTTTGCTAGCAACCATCCAGTGCTCTTTTTTTAGCTTTTCTAGCAAGATCTCTACCATGTGTTGCTTTAATTTTTTGCTAGTTCTAGCAGAAGTGCTGGCATGCCATGCACTGTTTTGGCCTACTTTTAATGCTAGCTAGCATACAAATTCTAGTTTGTGTTACTAGAACAAGTTGCTAGCCTAGCAGCAATACTAGCACCACTTGCTGCTATTCTAGCAGTAATTTACTACCACCAGCTGCATTTTTTTCCAGTTACCTTCCATATCAGTTGCTTTCCTAACATGATTTTTAAAATCTGATGCTTTTAGTTTAGGCTTTTCTACCACTCTTTTCTCGTATTGTTTTTATGTTTTAGAACTTTTTTTTTGTTGGCTGCTGGTAAGATAACTTTATTTATACTTCTTCAAAATTTCCCCAAATTATACTTCTCAGTGTCGGCTTTTTCATATTGTCAACATTAAAAGTTAAAAATTAGTTTTTGAAAAACTTTTAAATGTGTACATTTCTTATTGAAAAATCTACAATAATCTTCCTGAAAATAAAAACATGCCTCTTTTCATTTAATGTTTGCTTACGTTTTTAGCTCCAGAAGGCTGGAACTTTATTTGTTTTGATTATTAATCAATTCATAATTTGTTGAACTGTAAAAAATATCCTTGTTTGAAATTCCCCTACAAAAAATTAATTGGTTTTCTATTTAAAAAAAAAAAAAAAAAAAAAATCATACCAAAAAATTTTGTATTCACTTTTGAATTCTAGTTTTGAAGAAGAAATGAAAATGTTAACCATTTTTTTTGTTCTTTTGAACTACTCCTGGTTCTTTATTACTGCTATGTGTATATGACTTTGTAACATGCATATAATACATTTTCACTGTACTCTCAGATCATTATCTTGAAGCTGAGTAGCATCCCCATAAAAAAGGCAGAGTTGTATAACACTTCCTCTCCTTTTTGTGAAGATTATTTTTATGTATGAAACAATTTTTTTGTATATTCATTAAAATATCAATAATGAAACTAATAATGCTGCATTACAGCAATTAAAAAAATATATATTTAAAAAATAATAAAAAGGTTCATGTAAAAAGTAATTAACGTTTAAATAGTAACTGTTAACAATTTTTTTAAATTTCAACCTTCATGTATTCTTTTATTATATTGGAGCTTAATAAATAACTTTTAAATATTCTTATCACAAACACTAAGTTATCAAATCCATCCTCTATTTCAGGATTTCACAATGCACATTTAATGTAAATTATTTAGTAACGATTTGCATTGTTTAGTGTTTCTTTTGTTCTAAGATGACCTGTAGAAATTTTACCTTACAAAAATGCTGCATTAGGCCTGAAAAAAATCGTTTAACAACATATCAGTATCTACTTATCAGTAAATCAATAAAATTAGTGTCGGTCTTGTTATACACATATGGGATTTTATTCAGCAAGTTGAACTCAATCTAAAAAAAGACTAAAAAATATACACACCAATTTATAAGAAGAAACATTTATTTCTGAAACAAGTAATACAGAAAATATATATATTATAACGGGAAAAAGATAACTCATAATCATGAAGAGCCAGAAGTTACACCACTTAACTTTTCTGCACCTTTTGCCAATCCTAGATAGATAAAAGAAACATATGAAAACAAACAATTAATTCAAATGCCTTGAAGTATAATTATAAAGGGATGAGTGGATAGGGAGGGGATGAAACAACTTAACTTTCTGAAAGTTTATTTCCTTTCAGCCCCCCCCCCCCCCAAAAAAAAGAACATGTTTTGTACCTAACAACATTTGGCTATCTTTAACAAATAAATTTGCGAAATTGCAATAAATATCTCAAAAAAGTATTTGTTACAGCCCTTATTAATAATCATTACACAATTAGAAAAATCATGACGCTTATTGTTTGCTGCATGTACAAGCAATGTACTTCCATGCTTCATAAATATTGGGGGAAAAAATTGCGATGAAGTTTTCTCTGTTTCATTAACATGGTTACCACTCAAGTCCGGGGGGGGGGGGATATTTCAAGTGTTTTCCCTATATGAATATGCAGTTTTAAAATGAAAGAACACTAATATTAACATTTATTTGCTGATAGCTTCATTACAGGGGGGAAAAACAATTAAGCATAAGTAAAGAAAAATTTATCATATTTGAAATAGCAGCATGGTAACTGACATTTAGGCCGAACTTTTTATTTAAAAAAAAACTTTTAACCATGTATTGCTTACATCTTAAAAGGAAAAAGTTAAACTGAACAGAATAGACAACTTATCTCAATCTCTTTGAATTAATTTTGTACAATTCAAGCTATATGTCAATTAAAACATAATGTAACCTATTGTTCTTATGATAGACATTTTAATATTTACTTAGGTATAAAAAAATGTAATTTTTTATTTCATTTTCATTATTTATTTATTTTGTAGTTAATATATTTAGACATTGTGTTTAGCAATTTAAATTTCTAAAATTGGGAATTTCTATTGGAATAGTAAAA
This sequence comes from Uloborus diversus, assembly GCF_026930045.1. Classification (NCBI taxonomy): domain Eukaryota; kingdom Metazoa; phylum Arthropoda; class Arachnida; order Araneae; family Uloboridae; genus Uloborus; species Uloborus diversus. The sequence goes on along the minus strand of NC_072740.1, from coordinate 105,920,396 downwards.
TTTCCAATTTTAATAGAAATTTTTAAAGTTCCCTGAATTTTCCCTGTCTAAAATTTAACTTATATGAGTGCAAAATTTAAATAGGAAGCCAAATATTTCAGTATTTTGTTAAAATTATAAACCATCTAATGTTGTCTAAAACCTTCGAAACAGAGATTTCTATCGCATCAGCTGCTGCATTGAGAAAGGAGATAAGATGCTTTTTGTGGTAAATTGTAAGATTAATTTAATATGATAATTTCCAAATTATCATATTAAATAATTTCCAAATTTCCCCTAATCAAAAGGTAAATAAGTATTCCAAGAAGGCACTTTATATCACCACAAAGAATTTTTTAGTACAATAATTCAGTACACTTGGCTTGTTATATTATTGAAGTGATATAACAGTAAAATTGAACTACCATCATGTTGAGAGTTGAACTCAAATGCGAAATATAAAAAACCCAGGATTTTGTTCAAATTAGCCATTATTCGTAAGAATCGTGAATGAGTGATAACTGTGAAAAAAAAGAAATGCTTTTAAAAATATTACTACTAATACCTATTGTAATCTAATTAGTCGTACATTCAGAAAGTTGTACATACATTTGAAAAAGGAAGGTGATAATGGATAATCGCTGAATAAGTTGCAATTTATATAAGTTGAAGATTTATCTTTAAGTAAATTGAAATGCCCACAGGTAAACAAATGGACGGGCCTTTAATTTTTTTCTCAATATAAAATGATGCTTCTACTACCTTACAAAATGTTGTATTATTTCTTAAAAAGGAAATTACAGCATTTAATCATGAACACTTTAAGTAAAGAAGTCAAATTTTTGTTCATCTGAGCCAAGACTTTCAATCAGTGGTGTTTCCATAGGGTATACTCCATATGCCCTCAAGCTTCAAAAATTTTCAAATTATGCATATGATCGCGTACACATACTGTGTATAGTGGATTACCGGGAGTTTACCCTCAGAAAAATTGATGGTAACATCACTGCTTTCAATTTAATGTATGTATTATAATGAAATTTTTAATTTAAATAACTAAACTTAACCTTATTAAACAAGTTCAACTGTATTTGACATGCTGACTCTTGAGACACATTGTTTTAGATTAAAATACACTGATTAAGACAAATAGCATCAAATTCAAATATTGCTAAAGAAAAAAAAGATAACAGCACTTCACTGACATGTGCAGGACACTAATATGAATAAGAAAATAATAATCCAATGACTGGGAATACGATTCAAAGTTAACAAACTCAAAAACACAAGGAAATAAAGAATTAAAAAATAAAAAAAGATGTATTCAATTTTTACAATCTACACAACTATAATTAAGATAAAATCTACTGAAATACAAAATTCCACTCTAATTTGTATAGCGGATAAAATTTAATGGATTGTTATAATATCGAGAGTAATCGAGCAAATCAGATTGTAAAACCTCAACATGAAATATTGTATCACAAAAAATATAATTGCACTGAATACCATATTCTGCAGAATAAATACCAAATACTTGTTGAAATTTTTTTTGCTTACATTTTACAGCAATTCAAAATTGAAAATATTAATCCATTTTGGGTAATGTAAATTAATCTACAATAAATATAATTATTACTAATCATTTCAAAAGAAAAAATAAATTAATACTGTAAATGGCTAATTTGGTTTATGTTTATCTGCATCCGCATAAATGGATAATTACTTTCTTTCCTGATATACAATTTGGTAACTGTTAATCACGATAATATGTTATGTCATGCTGTTTCCTTACAAATACAAATCCAAGTTGCTTAAAATATCAATAAATTACATTTCTTTCAAGTAATTTTCTGATCTGTCAATCTTTTTGGTAACTGATAAAGTGTTATTCAGGGTTGGGTTTAGGACAGACAGGTGGTTTTTAGTCTATAACTGACAACCAAGTGTTCTCCTTTCTTTTTCTTAGCTGTGTATTTTATATAAAAAGTTAAGCAATAAATTGATTTTGCATATTTATAACTACAACTTAACATTATGATTTTTTTTTCTGGCTAGTGTGCAATAGTTTTTAAAGCAGTTAGTACGGCTAATGTAATGTGTCATAAGATTTTAAAATTTAACATATATACGTTTTCTTTTTACATTAAATTTACTTTAGATAAAATTAATAAGTAAAAATGTTGTATTGTGATTTTTTCGATAGTAACTTTCATGTATAAAAAAACATGTTCGTTTACGAATTGTCGAATATTTAAATGTTTGTTGTTTGGTTGCAAAATATTGAATTGTGTTGGAACCGAATATTCGGTTAGTAGGGTCAGGTGGGGTAAAATGGGTAAACCCATGGCCTACTTTTGGATTTTGACTCAAATATTTTTGTCAAAATATTTTTTTTCTTTTTTTTTGTGTTATGTATACATGACATATGTTATGAGTAGAATTAAATGATTTTCATACATAATTTGATAAAATTTATTTTTTGAGAGGAGTGTTGTTTTCTATACCCATTTTACCCCATGCAGGCGAAAATGGGTAGCCTGTGGGGGTAAAATGGGTATTATAAAGTCTAAGAAGCGATAAAAACGCATACTATTTGTTCATTGCAGTGTGATAATATAGACTTAAGAGTCAGTTAACAAAATTTAACTATTTAATTAAAAAAAATAGTGCTAACAGTAAATTTGACAAAATATTAATAAGGTTTCTTTCAATGCATGATATTCATACTTGTCATTCTTAAAAAAAAGTAATGGCCTCTATAGTTTTATTCTGGCCCACTAATTTTTTTTTTATTATTTGATGTTTTTCAATGAAACCCATGTTGTCTACATCAGGAAAAATAAAAAAAAACTCCCATCTCGGATTTCTAAAAAATATTTCATCTGATAATATTTCCCTCAACTAGGGGAGGGCAGGCAGGGCTACCGCCCCGGGGACCCTGCAATAAAGGTTTTACAAAACATCCTAACTTTCAAGGGCCAAAAAAATCAGATATATATATATATATATATATATATATACATATAAAAATATAAGGATATAAATCAAAGTATCAGATATTTCCGAAACTATGATGATCTTTTCGAACCCTGATTAGGGGCTTCCACTGCTTCGTTGTCCCCACACTTCCAAATCTGGCCCTGCCCTTAACAGCCATATATTTGGCGATAAATTCTTTCTTGCTTGTTTCCTCTAGGCGTAATATTTATACCCAGGCACCTGTGGTTAAACTTTGCTTCATAAGCATATTTTTAGCAGTTTCTATTCCAGATACTTCCTCTGAATGGAATCTTTCTTTTCCCACTATTTTTATTTTCTTGATTTTTAATTCATTATTTTTTTCAATTTCAACTCTTAGCCTTTCTAAAACATCTTTGTCAATATTTCCTGTATTTTCTAGCATACATTTAAGTTGTTTTAAATAACTCATGCAGGTAGTTGTCAAATCTGAAGCTCTTGTTGAAATTACAGACAATATTGCACTTTTCAAATCTTTATAAGGTGACAAAATGGTGCTTTGTGACGTATATTTTTTGGATTGAAACGAGGATGAGTTCTGAGAATTTAAAGGTGCATTAGAGAAATAGGTAGCATCTGATTGCAATCAAATACAAATGTGAAGACCAGCAACAGGCTGGGCCCAGCATATTCTGAAGAAATTGTTATTTTGTGCACAGGTGCACACAAGCTTTAGAATAAGTATACCGCTGGGTTCTTATTATTTGTTATGATGGAGCGAAGTTTATTTCATGAAGTCATGGCATTGCATACTTTTATGTTTAAATCATTTTAAATTAACCACAAATGAATTAATATTCATTTCAAGGAAAATATACTGAATCTTTTAAAACAACTTGCTGGAATGATAAGCCAAACCATATATCCATTTTCAAAAGATGAGATTAAAAATAGAAATTTTTCTGAGCAATCACGATTACTTATTGTTCTCACTTGACTGTTTTGAATCCCTATCATTTTACCCCCCCCCCCCCCCGCACCATCACCGTCGAACGGCTGCTCACGATGCTGCTCCTATAGGGAAAGCCATCTCCAGGTTGCATCCATGTCCTGCACACACGCGCATACATACACAACTACACACACGCATACATACACACTTATATCAGCACACAGACACAAACACACATACCCCCTACACCACATGCCTACACACAAACACACGTCTACATACACACTCGTGATTGCAAAAAACATAATTTGAATTTATGATGTCAAAATTCGAATTAATTTTTTTCTATTTTTTAAATATATCTTTTTTTTTCTTTGCTGTAAGTTGAATCAGCAACAAAAATGCCCAACAAAAGATATTATGACACAGTAATAAAAATTTCTAAAAAATCAGGACCTGGAGATAGAAGTTTAAGTAGACAACAGGCGGCTTGAATTTATCTACTTCAATTTAAAGTGTTACCTCTCACTAAAAAATAATCTATTGATAAAATATATTTTGTGAAATAGAATTCAGAACAGTCAAGTATAATGTCCAACTCAAAAAAAGGCAAATTTAATTCAAAATAATTTGTTTTTCTTTTTAAATATCTTCTCCCCCTTCAACTGAACAATTCTTTCTTGAATTAAAGTTTACATACAGAATTTTAAACTGACCTGAAAGAAGTTTGGTGACTTGTCTTATCTCGTGCTGTGCAGCATCTGTGGTCACTCGAGCCATTCACATAAAACAAGGAAATCGAAATAAATTAATTGATAATAAATGTTATTCTGATATTTCACAAGGCAAAATAAGTAATTATGACATGGATACCAAGACTAAAATTTGTTATAAAATTGTTAAAAATCGAGTCAAAAATGTTTAAAATAACAGTCCCCCCCCCCCCCCCAAGAACTGACTATCTACTATGAGTGTTTGTTATAACTCTGGTTATTATATATATATTCATAATTTATTGAATAAAAATGATTGTAACAAGAGATTATTTTAAGGAAGTAGAATTATTTTGACATTCTTATAAATTAAAACCTAAAATAAATTAAAACAAAAAATTTTAAATTTTTTTTTGTTTTTCAGAGGTTAGACTATAGATCATAATAAACAGAAATAAACTAGTTGATAAACACTTGTAACCAGGGTTGGCAAGGTTTTGGACACTATGGTAAAAACCCTGGTTTTACCGTCCTGTCCAAAACCCTAGTATCCGAAAGTGTCTAAAACTATATTTTATATTAAACATTTATTCAATGTGAACATTCAACTTATTTATGCATTTGATTTTAATCTACTTAAATACACAGAAGTAGAATTCTTGATTAAAATCTCAATTTGTATGCATGAGTTTATTTTAATTAATTTTTTTTTTTTTTTTTGATAATAGTAAACAAATTTCGATTTTGCTTATGCATGTGTGCAAATGAAAGCAGGGTTGGCAAGGTTTTTACTGTCCTATTCAAAACCCTTGTATGTATCCAAAACTACATTTTGAGGAACTACACAACTGGCTGGTTTTAAGGGTTTTTTAGATGGTATCATTTGATCTTTCTCATGCTATGAATAAATGGTTACGAATTATGGATCGTAATCTAGGGTAATAATAAATGACACAAGCAGATAAAGTTAAACTTTTTATTTCCTACATGTTTATATCGAAAAGTTACTTTCGTAAAAAGAAATACTTGAAATGAGGAATAAAAATTAGAACATATCGTTGCAGTACGCACAGAAAAATTAAATTAAATAGCGCACGATATAAGACTAAATTAAAAAAATAAAACACATCGCACATTTATGGAATATTCCCCCGTCATGTTAATTGGCCGTGGGAAAAAACACACACATTAGTAAATTAACTAACGTAATGAAGAGATTTTTGCGAGAATTATGATAGAGATTGCAATAACTGTAAGTAAAATAAATTATAAAACTTACCTCCTAAATAACGTAATTCCACGGCTAAAGCGTAGAGAGTCTCTACGAGAGACCACGTGTTCGCTTTTACTCCGCGCGCTGGTGGCGCCAGTGAAAGAAGAAAGTTACAGTTAATCAGTGAGACGGGAAAACAGAAAAGTCTCCAGTTTTTTTTTTTTTTTTTTTTTTTTTCAACATCCACGTGCAAACCTAAACTTTCTTTTCTGGATTCATTTAAGTGTTTCATTTTTCAAATATGTGTCAAATTTAATTTACTTTTTCCTTTTTAGTCAAGGTGAGCGTATTTTTGAACCTCAGTTTGGGGACATGTCCCAGAATTCAGGAACGATTTGGGGATACTTCTAAATAGTTTTGGGGACATATTGTGTATTTTCTTCAATATAATTGCGTGTGTATTCAACTTCGTTTTTTGTTAAGGCAATTGGGACAATTCCTTGTAATTTTTGCGTAGTTAAAAAAACAGGCACCGGTGTCACAGCAAGCATTCTTAAACGATTGAGTCCCATCATGTTTTAAAATAGGGACTCAACCGCAGACTGCGCCATTGAAAGTTTTATGAGGGGGGGGGGGGGCTTTTGCTTTGGGGGGTCTTCGTGATATTTCTGGGGGGGTGCATCTTGCCCTTAAGGGGTTGGCCACCCCTGACTATTCATAATTTTTTCTTAAGCATTTTCGTATAAAAATAAGGCGATCATTTCTGCTACCTTAGCAGTTCTTTGCACTGCATCGAGTTGCAATTTTTTTATTGGTTTTTAAAAAAAATCTTAAATGACAAAGGACAATATTTTATAACAATACTAAAATAAGTCAAACAGTTCATTATAATTTATTATGATGCAGGCAATGATTACTTATGGACTATTTTTGGACATTAACCAAAAATTTGAGTTATCTTATAACACCAATAAGATTTTCTTGTCAGGAGCGGACTGAGAACCACAAGAGGGCGCCAACCTGGGCCTCCAAAGGACACAAAAAAAAAGCGAAAAAAAAAGTGTAAAGAAAAGGAAAAAAAAGGGTGGGGGGAGAAGCTAGTACACAGGATTAGGGGGTTAAAGAAAAAAAAATTAAGTGAAGTCGAAACCGGCTTGTTTGCTCAAATAATAATAATAATAATAATAATAATAATAATAAGGAAGTTGCTCCAAAAAAGAAAATAAATTTGAATATTTTTTTTTTAAGTGTTTAGACGTGAGGGCAAAAAAGGCGCATTGGCGGGAGGGCGTATCGGCCGGCGGGGCGGTCCTCCCCTGCTTCTTGTACGAGCCAATTTCCAACTCCCTCCGTACTAATACAAAAATTTGGGACACAGCGTCAAAAAAATTTGAATTTGGTAACCGACGCTAAAATTCGAAGATTTTGTGGTCATCTTCTAACTTTTTTATTACAAAGTTCATACGATTTTCAGAAACAGAGTTCATATTTATTTATGTAGCATAGCGAAACTTTAATTAGTAAATGAACATTAAAAGGCAAGTTTTAACTACGAACGCATTGTGTGATGAACGTGTTATTGAAATAATAATAATAATAATAATAATAATAATAATAATAATAATAACGTTTAATAAATTAAATATACTGGAGGAAATTTCCGAATTGAACTATTTATATTTTGCGTAAACTCTATATACATTTTGAATATCACTCGGCATGGGCGTATCCAGAAAGGGTATAGGGTGGCTGCTGCCCCTCCCTTCCAAATAGAAAATAATTAATATAAAATCAAAAAGAGGAAAATTTAAAAAAGAAGAATAAAGATAAATATGTGGTTTCTATAAATTTCTACACCTATCCATGAATTCGGTTGCAGTAACTTCGTGACTGATTTTAAGAAGAAAGAAGGAAAGTTCTTTCTGTTTATTTGGGTTAGTACCATCATGAAGGTAACGCAAGGTTAATACTATTGCACCTAAAGTACTTTCTGCGAACTCTCCAATTAAAAGTGTTCTTTCCGCCCAAAAGTGTGTTCCTTCACGCGATTATGCCCCCCCCCCTTTAAATTGTAAAAGAATTTAAATTATAAAAAGAGATCCGCTTTGGGTCCGTCATTTGAAAGTTTTACAAATGGGAGGGGGGGGGGTATATACTCAATGCTTTTTATGGGGCAAAACAGGAAAATACACACACACATACAAATTAGGTGGTTTCCAAAATCAGCGCAGAGGAGGGGGGGGGGCAATTGATACCTGTCTCTTGATTGCCCAAAAGTCAGATATGCCCTTCTTTCACGCTTTCTTGCTTTCTGGGTCATTTCAAATTTTTGCTAGGGGGGCGGGGAGGGTATACTCAGCATATTATAGCGAGAAACAACAAACCATGTGCAGATTTTGGAAATATAAATTGATTTCACAAAGTCGGGGGGGGGGGGTGGAGGAGGCTTAATTGCCCCTCCTGACCCCCTAAATAACGGGCCTGCTTTTGTGCTCCCTTTAGGGTGTAGGGCCCCGCATTACAGGGCCTGTGGGCATGAAGATCCGGGTCTGATTCTGTGGCTATCCTTGATCTACAGAAGATTGTGATGTAAATGAGCATTTCTTAGTGATACAATAGCATGTCATGCTGCTTTTTTCCCCAAAGCTTACAGAAACTTTGGCCAACTAAGCCTGTTAAGTTGGCAAATATAAAAAAAAAACATATAATAGCTTATTAAGGTTTCTACCTTTATATGCTTTCGAATCAGATCGAACAGCTAATAATCACAGAAATGCTTGAATCTAGCTTGCCATGCTATTACCGCACAAGCTAGCTCCATAGCAATTCATGTTTGCCAGCATAAAAAAGCATATAGTAGCTTATTAAGGTTGCAACCTCTACATGCTTTCGAACAAGCTTGCACAGATAGCTAGCATATGATGCTTGTACATAGCTTGCCATGCTATTACAATGTAAGCTAGCTGCATATACACTCATGCTAGCTAGCATAAAAAAAGCATAAAATAGCTTATTAAGGTACCTACCACTATTTGCTCTCGAACAAGCTTGCACAGCAAGTTAGCATATGATACTTGTACATAGCTTGCCATGCTATTACTTGTTAAGCTAGCTGCATAGCAACTTATGGTAGCTAGCATAAAAAAGCTTATTAAGGTACCTACCACTACATGCTCTCGAATAAGCTTGCACAGCTAGTTAGCATATGATGCTACGACATAGATTGCCATGCTATTTCTATGTAAACTAGCTGCGTAGCACATCATGCTAGCTAGCGTAAAAAAGCATAAAATAGCTTATTAAAGTACCTACCATTACATGCTCTCGAACAAACTTGCACAGCAAGTTAGCATATGATGCTTGTACATAGCTTGCCATGCTATTACTACGTAAGATAGCTGCACAGCAACTCATGGTAGCTATCATAAAAAAGCATAAAATAGCTTATTAAAGTACCTACCACTACATGCTCTCGAATAAGCTTGCACAGCAAGTTAGCATATGATGCTTGTAAATAGCTAGCCACGCTGTTACTACGTACGCTAACTGCATAGCAACTCATTCTTGCTTGGTTAAAAAAACATAAAATAGCCTATTGAGGTACCTACCACTACATGCTCTCGAGCAAGCTTGAACAGCAAGATAGCATGTGATGCTTGTACATAGGTTGCCATGTTATTACTACATAAACTAGCTGCGTAGCAAATCATGCTAGCTAGCATAAAAAAGCATAAAACTGCTTATTAAGGTACCTACCACTACATGCTCTCGAACAAGCTTGCATAGTAAGTTAGCATCTGCATAGATTGGCATGCTATTTCTATGTAAGCTAGCTGCATAGCATATAATGCCAGTTAGCATAAAAAAGCATAAAATAGCTTACCGTATTACCCCTCATTATCCGGCGTGCCGAAAAAAAGCAAGGTTCACCAGCATGCTGGGAAATTCGAATTTTCCGGCATGCCGTATGATTCGAGGTTTATTTTGCAACAAAACAAAAGTAAATTTCCCCATTCAGTTCCAACCAGAAAGCAAATCACTTTAAGGAAAAAAATAAATAAATCTCGAAAGTAACCTTCTTTTAAAAAAAATGTATTGCCTATAATATGTGCTTCTTATTTATGGTAGGTCATTATGAACTGATTAATGATATGCCAATAAAGTAATCAAATTCATAAGCAATAATCGTCACTGCGACTTGTTTATATATTTTTTCAAATAAATTATTTTAGGTTCCTTTTAGAGAAGTATGTTTATTTTTTAGTTATTGAATAGCTATGGTAAATTCTTTAGCGGGAGGTAAATTGCTGCTTAGATGCTTGCTTACTTAGTTTTAATATAATTTTTAAAAATTATTCTTTATTAAATAATATTTTTCTTGTTAAAATAACAAATGACGGTGTTAGTAAATATTTTTGCAAAATTAAAATGTTTATTAATACTAATAAGATATGTATAGAACTTATATTTATTTTTTATCTGAACATATATTTTTTATAGTATTTTTTTTCCTAACCTCAATTTTTCCGGCATACCGGAAAGGACCAGGCAAGTGTTACTGAAAATCTGGTGACCCGCGAATTTTGCGGCATAACAGATTATGCCGGGTAATACGGTATTAAGGTACCTACCCTACATGCTTTCGAACAAGGTTGCACAGCAAGTTAGCATATGATGCTTGTGCAAAGCTCACCATGCCATTACTATGTAAACTAGCTGCATGGCAACTAATGCTAACTAGCATAAAAAAGCTTAAAATAGCTTATTAAGGTTGCTACCTTTACATACTTTCGAACAAGCTTGCGCCGCTAATTAGCATATGATGCTTGTACATAGATTGCCATGCTATTAATATGTAAGCTAGCTGCAAGGCAAATCAAGCTAGCTAGCATTAAAAAGCATAAAATAGCTTATTAAGGTTGCTACCTTTACATGCTTCCGAACAAGCTTGCACCGCTAATTAGCATATGATGCTTGTACATAGCTTGCCATGTTATTACTATGTAAGCTAGCTGCATAGCAACTCATGCTAGCTAGCATAAAAAGGAATAAAATAGCTTATCAAGGTACCTACCACTACATGCTCTCGTACAAGCTTGCCCAGCAAATTAGCATATGACGCTTGTACATAGCTTGCCATGCTATTACTATGAAAGCTAGCTGCATAGCAAATCATGCTAGCTAGCATAAAAAAGCATAAACTAGCTTATCAAGGTACCTACCACTACATGCTCTCGTACAAGCTTGTCCAGCAAATTAGCATATGACGCTTGTACATAGCTTGCCATGCTATTTCTATGAAAGCTAGCTGCATAGCAAATCATGCTAGCTAGCATAAAAAAGCATAAAATAGCTTATCAAGGTACCTACCAGTACATGCTCTCGTACAAGCTTGCCCAGCTAATTAGCATATGATGCTTGTACATAGCTTGACATGCTATTAGTATGAAAGCTAGCTTCATAGCAAATCATGCTAGCTAGCATAAAAAAGCATAAAATAGCTTATGAAGGTACCTACCACTACATGCTTTCGAACAAACTGGAACTGCTAATAAGCATAAGATGCTTGTATATAGCTTGCCAAGCTATTATTGTGTAAGCTAGCTCTCTAGCTTGTGATGCTTGCTAGCATAAAAAAGCATATCATAGCAGGAATATCTAGCAAACATAGCACAAAATAGCAAAAACTAGCATATTTTTGTTGCTAGTACTAGCACAAATTTTGACCTGGGGAGTGAAAGGGAGTCAGCGATTTGCGCTACCGAACAACCTGCATGAGAAGTAAAAAATCGGGCGCCTCATGGAATAAATTTTAAAGTTCGGAGGTAAGTACTTTTCTCAGATAAATAAATTAACATTTTATGCTTCATGCAGTTAAGGTTACTTAACTTTTCCTCCATTACACAAACAATTGTCAGTTTCCTTTCTGATATCTTTGTCTGTAATTTGTAATTTCAGCATACTGCTTTAATATTTGAAACGGTTAACTTGCAACTTTTTATTTCTTTATTTTTTCAACCTTGTACACGCATTTATTCGAAATGGATTTTCCAAGCTGACAATATACATGTGTCAAAATTTTCCGCGAATATACTTGTTGCTATCAGAAGCAACGTAACTTGGTGTTGATATTCAGTTAATATGTAAACAAGTTTATTGAAACAGGCTTTTAACTGAACTAATCTTATATTTTCGGTTTCGATTAAATTGTTTCATACGCTAACATGTGTTATTTTGATCAAAAAACATTCCTTGATGAGCTTCCGTAGTTCTGAGGTAAGAAGATTAGCTTTGAACGCTGGAGGTGGTGGGTTCGATACTCAAACATTTTCCCCCAACTACGTCCCTGCAATGTTATTCAAACAAGCTGGTTCTGTGCGCAAATTTAAAAAAATGTTTTTTTTTTGCACTCCCCAACAACACAATGACATCCTTAGGGACTCCTGCGGATATCATCTTCAGGATAATCTGACATCCGCTGGCAGTCCAATAATGCTCCTACACCTGTCTTAACTTTGTCAAAAAGTACACTCCTGATGTCATCCACAAGACATCCTGCATCTGACACTTGTTGGATAATATTAAGACAATTCTAGGATGCACGGAAACACATCTTGGTCCGAAAACTAGCCTTAGGACGTCTTTCGGACAACTGTCATCCAAAATAGATCCTAAAGGTATCCAATAGTACAGTTTCTGGATGACAATTGATCCGAAAACTCTCCTACCAATACCTTAATACAGCTTCTGGATGATCCCGAAATGATCCTATTGGTATCTTATAATAAGTTTTCTGGATGATCGATTTCATCCTTATCCAGAAACGATCTTAATGGTATCCTATAACACACTTTCTAGACGGCTCTTGATCCAGAAACGCTCCTACTGATATCTTTACAATAAAGCTTTCTGGATAGATAATCCAGAAACTTAACCTATACATGTCTTATAAGTCTCTGGATAATAGTTTTCATCCGAAAACTATCCTAGTTATCTTTTGATGGAGCCTCTTCATCTTTCTCATAATTTAAAAAAAAAATGCACAACCGCATACATAACACTTCAATGAATAAAACCAAACCATTTTTTTAAAGTTCTTGGCAAAATAGGGTTGAATTTGGATTAACTATATTTTTCATTTTACTAATTTTTATGTGTAGAAACACACTGAATTTTTACTTCCGGTGGAGAATCATCAGCGTAAAACCATGTAGATAACATAATCGATTTTTCAATTCAAATATAGCTTTTTAACATTTCAAAATTACTAGTGCACACGAGTAAAAAAAATAGAACTTGTTCAGTTAAAATCAATCGAAGTCGAGTTTTAAACGGACTTCAGATCGAGTAAAGTTAAATAGCCTCCAACTTTCTTTCTCACTCACTATATTTCAACTGCACAATTTTGCCTTAGCAATACAAATAAAGAAAATCTGTACTCAAAACAAAACAGATTATATATATATATATTGGAAAAAAAATGAGTAGATTAGTATAAAAAAAATATCTTCCACATGTCTGAAATTTTTTTTTATCACTATGCCTGCCCACCATTCTAAAGATTTAAAATTAAAAAAAAAAATGATTTTTTTTAAAAATAAATTTGCTGCTATTATAGCGAATGCATTTTTGAAATTTAAGAGTTATTTTCCCTCATTGCAACAAAGTTTCAGAAGATGAAATTCACTTAATGAAAAAGTATTTAAAAGTGCTCACTTTAAGTTGGGTGTAATCTTTAAATAGTGTGTAAACATTTACTTAAAAATGCTGATTCTTTTAATCATGAACCTTGTTTGAAAGAAAAGATAGAACGCAACAAGTACAGAAAATATTTTTTATTAAAACAATAGGTAACCAATCTAAAACAACAAGAGGGAGGGGCATCTTGCATTGGGGGGAGTAAATTAACAAGAGGGAGGGGCATCTTGCATTGGGGGGAGTTTTTTTTTGTACTGTCCGAACTTTCTGTAGTCGGCACGATCCTTTGCATGGCGTAGCCAATTTTTCATACCATTTTCCACATCTGCTCTTGTAGTTTGGCCACTTTCTTTAAGAACAGCTTCTAAAAAAAGAAATTGTACATTTATAATTCTAATAAATATGTTCTAAGTAAATCAGATAATAAACCAGGGGTTGGAGTGGCGATAAAATTTTAGGACAAATAATTGATTTTTGTATAGGATGATAAAACTTTTCAAATTTATTCTTGAAATCTACAATGAAATGCATTCAATTTTTTATTCTTCAACACAGTGACGCATTATGAAGTAGTAGTATTACAACATATCAATAGGATAAATGTATGTCCAATTGCTTCTTTGCTTGCCTTGTTTCATCAAAGCGAATAACAAAGAACGAAAAAATATCCTTAGTAAGGAGGGATTTAAAGTAAGGTGCAAGAGTCTAAAACTTATTATGCACTTAACTTTTATCAGATAATTTAACACTTTTTGCTGTCTCAGAATCAAAAATATCACTGTAAATTACAGATAAATCATGTAAAGATTAAAATGAATATACATGTATTCAAAAGTAAAACTAAGAAACCCTCCGCTTTTGACATTTTATTTTTGAGTAAATTTGGAATAAAAGCTTTGGATTGCTTCATCATAATAAATTTGTTTCCAGTAGAAGACCAAGAACAAGGAATTAAAAACGCAGCTTGATTTTTCAAGCTACTTGTCAACCTCTTATGTCTCACAACATCAGCATGGGACAATACCTGTGAAAACCCTTAATTATCAATATTGGAAAGATAATGTACAAACAGAACAAAAGGCTTTGAATTTATCTTTTTCTGCACGCCCCATATGCTGATCTTGCATCCATTTCTGACTGCTTCTTCAAACCACAAGGAAGAGAATTTCGTTTTCCCCCATGCCATTTTAATAAAACATTCCTATTTACATTTTTAAAGCTAAACGTTAGTGCCTATGTACAAGAAATATTCCAACTTCACTGAACAGAAACACAAAGCAAACTGACTCTTTGTAGCGTAAGAACAAACTAATGCTCAAACTGCACATAAGATAAGCACTATAAAAAAAATTCCTTCCCACCTGGGGACAAATAATTTTAATTTGGTGAAAATAAATTTTTTGAACAAGTATCTATATTTGGGTTCTAACTCAACACATTGTATTTCAATTAGCTATGATACCTTTCACCCCCCCCCGTCCTGCCCCTGGTTCATATTTTTAAAAGGGGAAAAATCAAAAACATCACAACATAATGCTTAACCTTAAAACTCCTTCTCTGCAAAAGCACAACTTTTTAATTTCTTTATTATTTTATTTGCAAAATTTTGTTGCAGAAGAGAATGAATAAAACAAACAGCTTTTTATTGAGAATGTGTTTTGGTTAACTGCATGCTCCCCCCCCCGACCCCCCAGAAAAAAAGCAGCAGCAAACTTATTTCTTTTTTTAGAGAAAATTTCTTATAGTCTACAAAGTTTATTTTATTGTAAAATATAGGCATATTATGAAAAGTTCCATTTTTAGGTTAAATATTATTTTCCTGCGTAAATAGCAAATAAATAATGAAAACTTTAGGAATTTTTAGGACAACTCCTACCCCTCTAAATAAACAATTATACAGGATGCATGTGAGCGTAGGCGTAATAGAAACAGGGAGTTGAATGCCTAGTCTTCTGTGCATTATCACTTATATTTTTAATGCCTTCCAATAAGGAATAATAAATTCAAAATTAAAGGATTTTGAGCTAACTTTGTGTTTGTGTGAAAGAAAATTAGCAAATTCAGGAGTTGAAATATTATTCGCCCCCCCCCAGCACTATTATTAACATTATTCAACACAAAGAAAAATGCAGCAGTAACGATCCCTCAAAACTATTGAAGTAATAAAGAACACAATACGCAATATAAAGGCACTTGTCACTTAAGACAATCATTCAAATTAAAACTGTACTATATTTTAAAAAAATCTACATTTATGGAGAAAATGCAGGCTAAAATGCTAATTAATTGAAAAAGTAATGCAGAGAGTTTTTATCATGCTTTTTTTTTACAGGTAATTATAAAAAAAAAAAAAGAAAAATGATGTCTCTGGAGTTAGTCTTGTAGTTTAAAACTCTGGAAGACCAGAAACATATCCATAAACTAACTGAAGTACTTGGGCCTGAGTAATTTTACAATACACAACTGAAATTTTGAATGATCCAGAGTTTAAGCCGTCTCAGTCTAACAGTAAGAAGCGCATGGAAAAAACAGACGCTCAAATTTAGAAGAGGGGCAATATTTTTTATACACTAAATCTGTTAAATAAATTTGAGGAAAGTGATAGGGTAGCTTAATACACTTTAACACCTCACCGAATTGTTTTAATTTCAATCAAAGTGATAATGCTGGATCAGATAACAATTTATAGACAGAATTTATAGCAATGTTATGAAAATAAATCAACTATAAACTGAAAAACTACTAACCAATAACAAGGTCAGCGATTTTCAGACTCATAAATTTTCTTTTTCCTCCTTTGCTGCCAGTCCACGAAAACAGTTCTGCAGTTTCATCTGTGAATAAATGTTTCAGAATCCTCCTGGTATGATCCTGGAAGCAACTGCCCCCAAAATTCTTGCACTTGTTAAGCTGTAAAAAAAGAGTACTTATATAAAAATGGCTTGTTTTAAGTAATGTGCAGAAATTAGAATTTCACAAATGCTGAGCAAACAGCATTTTGTACTTGACACTTTAAACCAGAATTAATTCAACAATTAATAAAATGCTTATTAACAATATATTCTATCGGAAGTTACATTAGGTTACAAAAACTTGTTTTAAAATAACCTATATAAATATACTGCATTAAACATTCTTCAAATATGTCTAGCCTTGAAACATTTTGATTTTGAATTATATTTTATTTAATAGTTATAGGTACAATATTTCAGTTTTTTAAATAGATACATTAATCTGTCAACACATTTAACCTATTTTGTATTCATTGATCAAGATCAACAATAAACCAGACCTGTAAAACAAGCAGGTAATAATTGTCAACACATAAATTGAAGCTATATTTCAATGAAATTTTTTGTGAGTAAATCAAAACATGGGGAAGGCGTCCAGTCCATTAAGAGCACATCCACCCTATATTTACATTATAAATAATTAAAATAAAAAAAATTGTACCAGATTAGTGGATTAAAGTAAAACACTTTCTGGATTAATACTTGAAATGCATGTAGAGAATTACGACATGTTATATGCATTTAATGCTGAAACTCAACATACAGAGCAGATGAAGCTCCGGCTATTAGTTGACTGAAGCTTTTAACCATCTCTGGAAAAAATGACTCATTTTTTGAGCAGAATTCATATCAGAACTTCATATTTTACAAGAGATACTATGGAAATATTTTTAAAAAAATATGCTTGATGATTCAAGATTTTACTATGAATATTCAAATTTAGAGGCTCTTAACAATCAATTATCTTCTAAAATTGAATACTAAATTTGAAACACAGTAAAACCAAAAGTGTGGATTTCCCCCCCCCCTCCCCCCGAAAAGCCCAGGCTTCCTTAATTCTGCTGCCCTTGTTCAAGACTATACATGTAAAGCTCAAAACAGCCTCTAACACTGCTCTTGCCTATGTATAACATTAGAAACACTTACTCGCAAAAATCGTTTTGAGTTTTGGATCTTTATGGAAGCCCTAAACAATCAATAATATTCCAAACACTTTCATAAGTAGAGTCAAATACATGTCATAATTGCAAGAAATAAAATAATCATGTTTAGTGGTATACAATAAAGTTTTACTTAATTTTTAGCTCAGATTTTGCTAACAAGTCTCCCAATAGCCAATTCCTTATCATGACCTATTTTTCCATGGTAGTGCATTGACAAATCATTATACTTTTGTCGAAAAATTAAGCTTACCAAGTAGTTTTTGTTGCTCTCTTCTTCTAGCAACCTCTCTAGATTTTGAACACCTTCAAAATCTTCCAGAGGAAGTTTAACATCTATGTTTGTCACAGCTACAGAAGATTGATCTGAAATACAAGATCATATAAAATTTACCAACAACCTAACTCATATGTGTGTGTGTGCATACATTTAACTAGTAAAGCCAGAATTTACAAACACAAATGTGACGACCAGAAGCAAGCTCTGGGCCCAGGTAGGCCTGTTCTCATTAATTTATTAGTCACTAATGAAAATCAATGGCCCTTCTTCAAGCTATCTACCCCCTTGCTCATTACAGCCTCTTCCAATAAGCTGTTCCAATGCTACCCCACTAAAGGAACAATTTTTTTCTAATTTTAAGATGAGCCCAAAATTTTGATGGCTAAAACAATGACCTCGTCTAGCTTTCCGTTCAAAAATTTAACCAATTAATATCTTTCATTTTGATAAATTTAAACAACTGAATCATGTCCCCTTTGACCCTCCTTTGTTCCAGGCTATACATGCTGCGCCTTTAAAGTTTAGAATCAATCTATGTTTAAAAGTCTTTTTACTAGCCTAGTAGAGAGCCTTTGAACATTTTCTTGAAAAGAAATTTCTTGAGGTATGGAAATTGAGCAGCATACTCCAAATGAACTCTGATCAAACCTCTATATAAAGACAGAAGAACCCTCATATGTTTGAAATAAATCTATTGATAAACACTAACATTCTATTAGCTTTGTTACTTGCCATACTGCAATCCTGCCCTAAACTTGAAGTAATGATCTACAACACCCAGATCAATAACATTTTCTGCCTGATTAATGACTGATACGCTTATTTTAATGACCTAAATGTAGCTGTTGGCATTTCTCCATTAACTGCCACCACTTATCTGCCCATGGGCGCGAATACACAAAATTTTAAGGGGGGGGGGGGGGGCTCAAACTTTCCCCATGGTTTAGCAGAACATTTTCCCCATGGAAACTGATTTCAGTACAGATTAGATATTAAAATTTGACATTTTTAATAACTTATTCATTAATAGCTGGAAAATATTTTTTTTAAACATTTTTGCAAAGAAAAAAAGCACTAAAAGCAAGGAAGTTCATATTTCTAAGGGGGGAGGGCTTGAGCCCTCACTTGCCCCTCTATATGGGTGCCCTTGTATTTGCCTACTTATATGATCTAAATCCTCTTGCAGTTTTATTTGTTCATTTTTAACAAGCCCCATTACTTGACCTCCATTACATCAATAACAAAACATGTTTTCAGAAATATTTTCATGAATATCATTAATAAAAATACCTTCTGTATATATATATATATATATATATAACATGCAATTAATTGATCTGGATATCCACAGTTGGAACAAACATAACTAGTCAGCATTGTGAAGGCTACCTATATCTTAATTGCAGCATTATGACACCCCCAATCATAGTTCATTTCAAAAGTAAATGTTTAGCAGTTTTGTATTATATAAATAAATAATAAAGTACTACTTCTCTCAAATTAATTTATAGCATTATGATAGCACAAAATGGTAAAAATCTTAATGACACTTACTCCTACTGTTGTTTGACTGCTCAACGAGCAAGTCCAATGTCGCTTTAATCTCTTTTACTTCCATCCTTAGCAGATGGAAACTCCTCAGCAGCTTCTGGAAAAGATCTGAAATAAATATTAATTATGAAAATAAATACTTAAATCAACAAAGTTTACTACGCAATCCAAATCAAATTTGAAAGGGATAAGACCATTTTGTATTGTTAAAATAAATTTTTCATACTTTGTTCACTGCTGGAGATCTGCATAGCAGGCGACTGATGAAGCGCATTCTGGCTTGTAGTTGGCGTTGCAGGAGCCATAACAAGTGGCGAACTTTGGCTTGAAGTCCGTGGCAGATGTACCGGTGCACCTGGTTGCACCGGTGCCTCGGGCAACATATTTACAATGTTTGAGGAGGGTCTTTTGGTGAGCAACTAATCATCCGATTCAGAGGACGAGTCTTGAGTTCTGGCCCACCTTTTCCTCTTTCCCCTGCCACACTGCTCCGAATCTGTAGTGGAGAAGTAGACCTTCTCCACATCACTAGCGCCCTCAGCCTTTTTTATCTTTTTTCTGGCATGTTCAAAACTTTCTGAAAAAATAAAAATAAAATATGCTTACCCACAATGAGAAGTTTTTGATTCTTTGCACATAATTCAGAAACACTTTTGAGAAACTCAGAACTTTCTATTGGGATATTTTAAAATTTCAAGCTAATTTTCAAGGTTCATAGTGTGCTTTTGATTGATGGAAATGACCCCATTACTAGTTCACCGCTTTCTGATTTTGAAGTTATTTCATTCACTGAAAACTAACCCTATCAAAAATATTTGCATCAATGTGATAGTTGACAGTCAACTATCATTATTTTGATGCTTTGTACATTTAACTGCCCAATATAAAAGCATTCTCTGTTGACTACTCATTTCATTATGCTTTGTTTTATTTTGAAAAGTTGACATGTAATATTTTCAGTAGTACCAAGACTTAGCTCGATAAACATAGTAGTTAAAATTCAAGGGATCAAAATATATAAAATTTTAGGAGTTTGAATTTTGCAACTAAGCATTAATCTGTCAGGTCGGCGAGAGCTAAGACCCAGCACACTTTCCCTAAAAGATGACACTTTCCCTAATAGATTCCAAGCACGCCCCCCCCCCCCCCCCAAGTTTCCGATTAGGCAGTCCAGAGCTCTTGTGGGCCCTGCAGTTACCCAGGGTGGCGACAGGAACTGTGAAGAAAAGTTCCCTGACTTTTCCCTGATTAAGTTCACCAAATTTCCCTGATTTACGTTACCAACGATAATGGTTTTCTTTCTTGGTGCTCAATTCAATACTTTGACATTGAGGAAAAAAGATGCATAAATATGCGGCAGTGTATAATCGCATTTCATTAATTTTACTTTTTTTTTCAACAGAATTGGCGGAAAATGCGTAGGGAATTAGAGTACTTAATTTTATAAAGCAAAAAAAAATTTTTTTTTCTTCATAAAATCAATTTTCCCTGATTTTTTGTTATTTTTTCAAAATTCCCTGATATTTCCCTGATTAAAAAAGTTCCCTGACTTTTCCCTGATCTCCCTGATCTGTCGCCACCCTGTTACCAAGAGAGAAAAGTCTCTCAGTTACTGAATCCCAATATCGTCATAAATTGTGACCTGCCCCATCACTACCCTTGCAATAAAGGGAAACTCTATCATCGATAGGCAACCGAAACGAAACACTGATCTACTTTCCAAGTTGCATGAAAACTAAGATCAATCTTGGGGGGGGGGGGGGGGGGGGGGGGGCTGACTCTCCCCCACTTTGCACGATGGGTCCTGTTAAATGCCGAAAAAAAAAATGTTATCTTCTTCAAAATTTTAAAAAGTTGCACCAAGTTTTCTCTGTAAATCCATGGTAATTTTTGTGGACCTTTGTCAAGAACAAAAGGCAAAATTCCTCGTAAAAATTTAAAAAATGTGACCTTTCAGAGACAATCTTTTTTTTTTTTTTAAACTGTCCAAGTCTGATTTAACAAACTTTTCGGGCTTTTCTATTATTATTTAGCGATTTCTATAAATGCAGCATAAAGAAAACAAAGCTTTTAAAGATTAATATTTCAAAAAAAAAAAAAACTGCATTATATTGACAACTTTTGAACGTAGATTCAATAGCCAAAAAGAAGACATTTCTAAATTATGTTGCGATAAATTTACCGAAGTTTCCGCAGTTAAAAAGGTGTACCCTTGTTATAACGAAATCATTTCAGATCAAAACTTGAAATCGAAGCAAAAATGCCCTCATCTCATTTCTCTACAATGGTTTTGTTTGCTTTTCTGATTCCTTTGTGTTGTCAATGCCTGAAGGCACTTGAGGGGTGTATTTCGAACAATGAAAGACATTCCTCACTGACTCCTCTGATGAATACTATCTTCCCCCTTCCACACAAATTTCTGGTTCAGCGGTCCCCTATTCTGGATGTCACATAAATCCTGTCAGTTGTAAATCTAGTTTGTGGCTAAAACGTACAACTGAGCAGGATGCTTTCGTCACAACCAGGGTGCAACATTTTGTGCTATCTATTGGGTAAAGGGAGTTTTTTTCCTACACAGAAACACCCTTAAATATACAGAGATATAGATATGTATGCACATACAATATATCGAAAATTATATAATTAAAAAATTAGCTTACTGAAACAGGGTTGGCAAAAACCCGGGTTTTTTTAAAAAAGCCCATAGACCCAGGGTTTTTTGGGTTTTTAAAAAAAAACCCAACTAAAGCTGGGTTTTTTAAAAAGAAATGTGGGTTTTTTGTCTTTTTTTAAGGGAAAATGTGGGGTACTTGTAGCATATTGTAGTGTAAGTATATGGACAAAGCAAAAAAATCGTCTTGGAGTAAAAAAAGCTGGGAAATTCAGCGTTTTCTGAAGAAAAGTAAAAAAGACAATAAAACCCAAGAATGGTGAAGTTTCAGATTTTTTAGTTTCCATGATTGCCAACAGGTAAGAAAAAGTTACTTCTGGAGTTATAAAATCTATTGTTCGTTTGTAATTACTACATTTTTTTTTTTGCATTTTACTTTATTGTATTTCATTTTGTTACGCAAAACTACTGTAGAACCTCAAATAGTTCCCTTTTTACTAAATTTCAGCTTAATCAAAACATTTCTTTGAATTTTATGTTACCTGTTTTTCTATTTCTGTGTACAGAGTAAGAAATATTGAACTTTTTCGTAAGATAATGAAAATACTGTACATCCTATTCTGTTTCCTGTCCGACTGTTTGTGAAACCTGTTAATTTCTAAAAAATATACCTTGTTTATTTGAGATTTGTGACTTGTTGGTTGGCAGAAAATTGGTTTGCTTTAATTCACATGAAAGCCTTTTAGCTAGAGTAGTTTCCTCTGTACAATCTACAAATATTGAGAAAACCAGACATGACAGGACTTAGTCAAGATAATTTGAGTTATTTATTGACCAGTTAAAGAAAAAAGTTAAAAATATTTATTTAAAATCTTTGAAGTATTTTTTAATGCTGTTAAGAGTTAAAAAATACTATTAAAGTTCAAAATTCATTTTTTATGTCCATTGGCTGTGGTGAAGAACAAATAAAAAAGAAGTTTAAATTGTTAAAGTATTTAAATTAATTTTTTTAAAAACTTCTCGGAAAATTTTAAAAAACCCAAAAGTGGGCTCAATAATGGGTTTTTTTCAAAAAAACCCATTGGGTCCAATCCGGCCAACCCTGTACTGAAACATTATTTATGAATGACTAAAACTAAGGGTTTTTTCAAACTTACCTTTGCTGAAAATAAAGTGCAGAGTTTCATTCCTTCTAGTTTTCTCTGTTCTCTGTTAATCTTAGGAATAAGATAGAAAACAATGAACATCATGGTTATTTTTCTAACTTAATAAAATTCATAAAATTATAAAAATAATAATTCTAATGGCTAACACACAGAATTAATATCTAAATTCTAGAATAAATATAAGAAAGAAAGTGATTTTAGGATGAGATTGTTAAAGATTATTAGTTACCATCGTGATGACCGCGTGGGATTATCAAGTTCCAACAAATTTTTTGTATCAAATCGTTTTGGTACCAAACCATCTAACTGCCGGCATCCACCCCAGGCGAATATTGAGGGTCGGTCAAGCAAACTGAGAGATAGAACACTAGCGCCACCAGTGGCGCTGGAATAATCCGGTCATTTTTTCGCTCCGCTGCCAAAGGAGACGAGGCTCCTTCCTTTTTGCCACCCTGCTCATGGTTTAGTTTAATGACATGAAGCAAAAATCTTCTGGAAGCAAAATAGTTTACAAAAAATAAATTTAACAATAAAAAATAGACTTCATTTAAAAATATTTATATTTTAACTAATTATTATAAGTGAACTTTTTATTTTACTTCATAGCTTTATACAACAAAACAAATGCCAACATGTTTTTTGAAAATATGCAAGATGAGCGGACAGAGGATCCACAGAGGAAGGATGTCAAAATATCCGCTCCAACTAATTACGACAACGCCGTTTGCACGGCTGAAAAAAATGAGTCTATTTCCCAGTCAACCAATCTCCCGCCGAGCGTTCCAATTTTGGGGCCTTGTACGGAGGTGAGTTCTGGTTCCTTTAATGATTCTTGTCTCATTAAAGATTACTTATCTAAGATTAATGTAATTAAGTTTGAATTATATGATAATCCTGAAAATGCTAATTATGAGGAAATAATTAGTTTTACCAATGATTCAATTAATGCATATTTTGACATTACTTCCTTTAATAAACTTAATGATACTGATAAAGAAATTCTATATGATTTACAAACAATCAGATATGATGCATCTCTGATTAGGTACAACAAACTAAATGCTATTATGTTTAAATTACAAAGTAACCTTGACGAACAGCTTTTACTTAACGGTAAACTGCAAAATAAGTTAATTGCCGCTGAAAGAAGACGTAAAGATGAATATGATTTCCTCATGGAAAAAATCAATGAAAGTAAATTTGCAGAAGTTGAAAAACTCAAAAATAATATTGATTTGCTCAAATTACAAATAGGAAATCCCCCTGAAGAAAAACGGATAAAATCCATAAATACTAACTGTAAACCGCAGGACAATTCCGAAGCTAAAAATTCTGCCAACGGCAGTAAAAAAAAGAAAAATAAAAAACAAAAAGCCCAAAAGGCAAAAGAAACGGTTCTGAATACCGAAATTAACACAATTGAAGAAACTATGACTCCAAATATCAAAAATGAAAGTAAAGCTCAGAACACGACTTTAACTGAGCAAAAAAACCCAAATGATACAAATGACACAAACTCCCAAATTAATGACATCCCTGGGACTCAAAACCTTTTGAAAGGGGAAAATGAAAAATTAAACACTGATTCAGATGATAATGAATCATGCATAACATCTCATGACAAGGATGAACCTGATCCAAACACTTCAGAAAATTTAACTCCTGATAACGAAATAAGCTCATTTCAGGATTCTGAAAAACTAAAAAGAACTCAAATCCCACCCATTTGGGTAGATAACATAAAAAACACAGAAGAAAAACTAAAAATTTTCTCAAACATTGCAAATGAAATCATAACTGGAAAAATTAAGAATGATAAACTATTATGCTATGCACCTAATATTGAAGCATACCATAAACTCAAAGATTTTCTCACAGAAAATAAAATGTCACACCACACTATAAGACTCAAAACTGAAAAAATCATTAAAGTTATCCTATGAGGCCTCCCAATTAGTGTCAACCTAGATTGGATAAAAGGAAAACTTGAAGAAAATAATCTTTCAATCATACACCTATCACAACTACACAAAGGACCATAAAAAAGAAAACTTCCATTGTTCCTAATTCACTTAAACGAAAATAGCTCAAATAAAAATATTTGAGAAATAAAAAAATTGGGAGATTTTCCAATCTCCACAGAAAAATTTAAAACATTAAACAATATCAAACAATGCTGGAACTGTCAGCAATACAATCACTTCTCATTGGGATGTAATCGTCCCCCAGTTTGTTTAGTATGCGCTGGGGAACACAAAACATCACATTGCAGCAAAAACAATACAAAAATAACCCCCAAATGCATTAACTGTGGTGCTCAACACACTGCAAATTATTCAAACTGTCCAGCTAGACTGGCAATCATTGAAAAAATTAGATTTAAGAAAAATCTAAAAAATAAAAATGAAAACACTATTCCCAGGACTTTAAAAATTCCTCAAACTGAAAATACTAATGAAGTCCTAAACATTCCAAAAAATCCCCTTCTACAAACTCTAACAACCACTATCAAAACAATAATACAAGAACTTGGAAAAATGAATATCACTCCAAGTTCTAATATCACAGCAACACCACCATACTAAATGTTGCTACGGTGACTCGACCTTTCTCATAATTACCATTAGTAATAAATAACTCATTAATTATCGATTTTTTCAATCTAAAAAAATAAAATTAAAAAGTTAATAACAATTCCCTGAAAAGAGGCCAACCGACTTTGCAGACAGCCAATGAGAGCGCTCCCCTGATTCATTGCATCCTCCCAATCAGAGAACTTGAATTTTGTACTGAATGAGATGCATCATAATTTGAAATTATTTAAATTTTAAATTTAAATACTAAATTATCCCAATAGTTAAACACTTAATAACAAATAAAACTTTTCTGAAGCAGTTCACTAGATGGCGCAAGCTTAACTTGTGACCGTGATGATACAATTTAAAAGTTTCTCAACTTTAAATTGACTTAACTGTAATTTTAAAAATGAGACAAGATAAAGGGACCTGAAATCCCATGATCTATCCCCCATTCGACGAATATATGCAAGATGCTTACAACAGATCTGAAAAATTTGCAAATGGAAGTAGAGTATACAACTTGGATGAAACTGGAACATCAACAGTACAGCAACCAAAGAAAGTTATAGCTTGAAAGGGAGCAAACAAGTTAACCAATGTACTAGTGGTGATAGATGTCAACTAGTTACAACTTGTTGTAAGTAATAAGTGCATTTGGAAACACAATACCACCAGCTACGGTATTTCCTCAAAAGAAATTTAAGGAACACATGATAAGCTGGGCTCCTTCAGGAACTCTTGGTTTTGTTATAGGTTTAGGATGGATGACTAGTGATGTTTTTCCTCGTATCATGAAGCATTTCATACACCACAGTGAAACTTCTATTGACAATCCAACACTTTTGAACTTCAACAATGAAAACAGTCATGTAACCATAGAAACACTCAACATGGCACAAGAAAATGGGGTTAGTACCATAGTTACCATACCGCCTCACACAAGTGACAAATTTCAGTTACTAAAAAAGTGGGCATTTATTCCTCATTCAAATCAAACTACAATGATACTTTCGATTCATGGTTGGTTCATGATCCTGCCATTCCATTGAAGGCGGATACAGACTACCATTCCCCACCCCGGAATAAACTTGCGGTTTTGGCACTAAAAATTTCTAAAACTGCTTGGGGAATAAAAAGCACTGAATCGACCAGGAATAAGATACTTAGTAGAGCATAAACGTTACTAATTAATTTCATAAGGATTGGAATTAAACAATATTTCAAATATTTACATTTAAAAAAATTAAAGAATTGATAAGATGAACCGGTTACACTGAAACCGGTTACACTTTATTTATCAAGCGCTTGAACACAATGTGGACGAATAACATGGTCGACGGTTTGGGGGGGAGGGTCATGACCCCTATAACCCTCCCCTTGTATCTGCCACTGTCCAGGGGTCTGTCCAGGGTTTTTCACAACGTCCATTTTTTGTGAAAAATGAAATAATTTTGTGAAAAATCAATTAATTTTGTAAAAGTCATCTAATTTTGCAAAAAAAAAAAAAAAATTGTAAAACCAAAACTTTCAGGATTTTGCTGGCGCAAATACTGCATCATTGGAACTTAAAGTTGAGTATTTAACTCTATTCTGTTGAGAATATTATTATTGAATGTTTTTCTAGTATTTGGGGGGGGGGATGCGGCATTGCTTTCTTGGAGATGGCCAACCCTCAAGTATCAATATTTATTTACCATTCTACATTCTGTTCAATTGTACTAGAAGTGTTTTTTGTATAGTATTAAAAATAATAAAAGGGATTTCATTTGTTTACTTCTTAACAAAGTGTACTAAACATCAAAAATTCGAGAAATCTGATTTCCATAGTGGATGCAGAGAAATTGCAATCCTCAAAGTGAAGGCATCAAAAGTACAAAAACAGCTTGTAAAAGAAATATTTTTGATAAAATTATTTCAGAATTGTCAAATTTGAATCAAAACACTTCCTAAACTTTAGTTTAGTTACTGGTCTCAACACAAAAAATGCCCTATTTGTGGTTCTATGCTCACTACAAGATATATCTTATCAAACTTTATAAGATTTAACTTCTCACTTTAAACTTCTATGATAAATATGATAAACCACACATGAAACAATTATATGATTACATAATAAAAGAAAATATTAAAGTTAGGTCAAATTGAACACAGATTTGCATTCTTTTCTACAGCAAGGCAATGTACCATAACAAAAAAATTTCTACAAGATACAGAAATTTAACACTTAAGATGTGATACACTCATGTATCGCAAACGTCACAAGATTTTAAAAATTTCTTTAAAAAAAAAAAGTCCTACAGTTTTGCTTCAATTAAATTATTCAAGCAAATCATAGTTAAACATGATTGAAATATTTGTCAACGATTTAGTGCTCAAAATATTGGTTAACCAGCAAAAATAGTGTCTGAATGTCACACCCGTCACAATGGAGTAGCCGCAAAGCATTTTCTCTATTTCAAACCTCCTGTTAGCAGCGAGTTTTTAAATAATGAATACAATAAGAATTGCAGCTGCAATGAGTTCAAAACTTATTAAAAGATCCTAAAATACTTCACTAAAACTTACGAATTCGGAGCAGGAACACTGATTTCCAGCCTTGTTTATATCTCCTATCCATGGCTACGGCTGGCTCCGTGAACGCCGATCTGTCCGATGCTTAGTGAAGGAATCGTTATTTTTTTTTACAAGCACTAAGCACTCAAGACAAGTAATTTTTTTCTGGCGATAAAAGTTCAAACTAAGGAACCCTACACAACGAGAAGACCACGTGATATGACGTCAGAAAACTATCACGTGACATCACGTGATCATGAACTAGCCAATCAGATTTGCGTATTTCCGAGTTCCTAGTGAACTCTAATGACATGTTATAGTAACCCTGGAGTGCGGATCGGGTCGAATCGGATTGGGGTAGAGTGTAACCTTCGAATCTCGCCAATGTTCCCCTCGTTAGGCTTAGGAACTGGTCTTAGCATTGGAGTCTACGAGGACGCTCGCAAGCTTTAAAAAATATTTAAAAATAACCCATTTGCTTTTTGTTATCAAATGACCAGTTTTTAGCCACATCACGTTGTCGGTCGGCTGAATATATACATCATTAAACAGAACAATTCTTTACTTTTATTTAGTATTAGAATAAAAATTTGGCTACTTTTCGGCAACCATTATTGCCAAGACTCGGATTGACGTGAGATGACGTAGAAGGAGAGGGAGGGAACTTCCATCTCTCGGAGCGCTCGCAGATATGTTTTTCTTTCCCTTCGTTTTTTGTTTGTTTCGCTTAATTAGAGTAAGAATAAACAGATAATTTGTTCATGAAAATTTTAATTGTATAATTAAAAATGTTAGTATTTTTCATCGAGAACGTAGGATTATTTAATACAGTACTTCTTAAACAAATGCAGATTTATTTCAATTTATTAACCATTTACCTACTGTAAAAGCACTTAAACGAGTCGTAATTTTTGCGAAAATGAACGTATCGGTTACTTTGCGAGATAAAAAATTTAGTGAATTGTATGTGAATAGAATAGAAAGTTTAAACATTTCGGCTTAAATTTTCGCGATAATAATGAGCTCGCGAAAATTAAAGTAAAACGAAAACAAGTCTTTTTACATTCACAGTATTGTTTTTGTATGTTTCTCTCTTTATCTCTTTTCTACAAGGAAGTTTTAGGTTTTCTTTCTCAAGTATTCAGCAGATATTTTTTTGTAAGCATTGTGTTGTCTTCCTAAAATTTATTTAAAAAAAACCAATATTATCAGAAACATAAAAAATAAAATAAAAAAAAAGGTTTTTAGCTAAAACTATGAGGTATAATAATTTTTGAATCACAGATTTTTTTTCCCCTGATCGTCAGGAAAGAATTTATTGAAGAAAAAAACTTATCAATTTTCCTTTTACACAATTCCGAGTTTTTTTACAGATTTGTGACATATCGCATTATATTTTCATCTTTTTGAGAACTATTTCTTTTGCAATGTAAAGAAATAGTTGGAAAAAATTAAAAGAAATTATGTTTAAACTCCCAACATTATTATTAATTATTTTAAAATCATAAACACTTAGAAAGTTTAACAACAAAGTTATCTAAGAATAACAAAAATCAAAAAATTTTTATTCTCATAAAAGATTAGCACTTTCTTCTTCATTTTCTTCAGTTTTATTCTATACAGATTTGGCATTTAAAAGCTGTGGAAACTAAACTTTTTAAAACTAACAGGAATTCAGAAATTAAAAAGTACTTTTAAAAAGCAGTCGTATAGCATAAAGTCGTAATGTGACGGTACTTCCCAATATGGAGTATCTACGTATTTTTCTTAGATTCATTTACATCTACAAAGAATGTCGGAACTATATAGGCTTGGATCTGCCTAAGCTACCAGCCTATGGGGGGGGGGGGCTCCATTAGGCCCCTACAGATTTTGTTGCAGGGGGACCTAAAATGTACGGATACGAGCCTGGAACCATAGTTGTGTATATCAGTTGATGCTTTGTGTTGTGACAAGAAATAATTTTCTGAGCCTTAATTGTGGAGGTTCTAAGCAGGTCCGAATCTACATTCTGACATAATTAACTAGCTGCTTCGCCCTACTTTGCAAAGTCTACCTCGGAAATGAAGGTTATGTCAAGTGACGTTCAACAATCAGGCTTGAACAAGAAAACTTTTCAAAATTTCCCGACAGATTGCGGAAAAATAACCAAAAAGGAAATTTTTTAAATTCCTTGACTTCAAGAAAAGCCTCAAAACAAAAGCTAGAATTTCAGTATTTATTAGATTGCAAATATATTTAACGCATGTGAATAAGAATGAGAACCAGGTTGGAGAAGAGCATAATATGGTGCTGTGTGCATATCTATAGAATGGTGCGCGGCTCTTGCCCCTATCACAGGGCTAAAATTCCTTACACTATGCCATTTACCAAACCTTTAAATTAATTTCTCCGTAACCCGTTGTCCCTTCCGCCCATTAGCAAATATTTTTAAAACATTTCTTAAACAAGCACACACACAAAGCATGATCAAACAAAATCACTTTGGTTTGTCATAAGATTAATATATAATTGCCATAAGTTAATAGAGAATGGATCGTTGGAATGGACCCGAATATGGATACGTTGAGAAAGTGGACGCTTTGAATCAACCGTGAGAAAGTATTTTTCTGCAGTGACCAACGCTTGTTTTTGTTCTTTTGATCAAAAGCATCCCATTGCTGAGGGTGTGTGTTCTTCGAATGAAGCCCCCCTTCCCCGATTGAAGATAGCAGTACAAAGAAAAAACCCCCCCCCCCCGAGACAAACGCTTAAAAGGTCCTCCTTCCCCCAAAACCGTAATAAAACTGTCCTCTTCATTCTTGCGTTGACGAATTGTTTTCCGCCTATTTCCGTGGGAAAAGTGGGAAAATGGTTAAAAATAAAGGCACATTTTAAGCCTATATCCCAATCCTTTATTTTATTATATAAAGTTGAAGAAAGAAGTTAATAAAAATGTGTACGCAAACATAAAATGAAAAATACAAAATAAAATTAAAAAATGCGATTTTGTAGCTGCATGAACTAAAAGGTAAAAAACAAATATCAGTAGCGAGATCCTCAGTAATGAACCTTCCCGTATTGTAATTAATGTATATTTATATTTCTGGGGTAATGCAACGTCCCCATAGTCTATTAATTCTTGCTGTATCAATAAACTATGCTTACTGTACATAAACTATTACTTACTGCTGTAATAATAATACCCCATGAGTGAGTATCGGATTGGGGAAGGGGGGTACTCCCTCATGGGCGGTAAGGAGGGGTCCTTACCACAAATGTTCATGTTTTGAACGTTTTACCTCTCTTGCACCTCAAATGAATGTTCTCTTCCTCTCCAAAAAAAAAAAAGGATATTTAACTAAATAGTGGAAACTAATTAGGGGGATGCTACTTCGAAAAATTTTAAGTGAGGGGAGGGGGACGGTGGTCATATTTGGATTCAGGAGCTCATTTTTCCACATGAATCAGCAAGAATGATGTGAAAAGAATTTTTGAAGAGGCTTTTTCATTTCTTTTCTTTTATTATTATTATTATTATTATTAATTTGATCGCGCAGTGTTATCAAAAAGAAGTACGTTTTTCTTTAAAAAAAAAGATACAGTTGTTGCAAATCAGCAAGTTGTGGTAATCGTAAAATAATTATGAAAACAAAACAAAACATGAAAAGAATTCGCTTAGAATTACAAAATACGTGGTAAAAGAAATGTATTAGAAATTCAGAGTGATGTTTCAGAATTAATATTTCAGAATCATTCCCCCATTGTATACATTAGTAAGGGAATTGCTGCAATTTGATTTCAATAGCCACGACCCAGGCGTAATAAATTTCTGAATTTAAGCACACAACCTGTTTTTTCACATGCACAATTATTTTTTCACGAGTCACCACTCAGCCACACTTTTAATGACATTTATGTTCGCATTGAAAATATGTACGATTAAAAGGGGAGCTATGATCAAATTATCACAACGTTGTATTTAACGAGGTTTTGGTACTGATGTCTTTAAATTACATGTCTTCTCTTCTGCGCTTACTTTTTTTTCGGTTCTTCGTCATAATGTTCTTCCTTTGAAATTCTTAAAGAGCGAAATGCCTTATGAAACGATTTGAAGCACAGTGCGGAGTTCCGCACGGGTCGACTAGTATATTTTTATTTGCATTGAAAATACGTACAACCAACGGTGATCAAATTATCACAACATTGTATTTAACGAGGTTTTGTTACTGATGTCTTCAAATTACCTGCCTTCTCTTTTTCGCTTACTTTTTTCGGTTTTTCTTCATAATATTCTTTTTTGAAATTTTGAAAGAACGAAATGCCCTGTGAAACAATTCGAAGTACAGTGCGGAGTTCCGCACGGGTCGACTAGTGCATATCATAGTAGGAACGTATGCCGGGGGGCCATGTAGCTAAGTTTGATGCATTTTGTTATTGTACCATAATACGCAAGTAAATGCAATTTTAGCAAACAATTAAAAAATACTAGCCTAGAATTGAGATTTTATAATAGTAAGATAGTGAACGTTAAACAAATTTACTCACTTTCAACAGTCCCTTTTCTTTTTCTTTCTAAACTAGTATAATACTAACTAGTAAAATTACAACAATGAAGAGAATTTAATTATAATTTCTCATCACAGTCGAAATTCAACTTGTACTGTTGTTCAGCCGGAAAAAAATTCCGTTGAGTTCTTCAAAACGACGAAGTAGTATAATGGCTATGCAGAATATTATACCATCAAGTATTAAGTCATAATTAAAATAAGTACTGCATTTGTGGATGAAAACAATGTTAAATTGAAGAAGTATCGCATATTTTAAGTAAATAAAACGAATTATACTTCCAATTTAAAATGAAGACTACTGCAAAAATGCTACGGTAAACAAAAAACGAGTCTTGCATTGAGTTGCCAATTTAGAATTGAAAATTTTCAACAATAACATTCCATTATTTCTAAAATCAACTTTGCATTCAAAAGAGACGCCATTGATGCTTTTCTGCTCTTGCGAGGGATTTTCCAGACTTGTGAGAGCTCGAGAGCAATTGCAGATTTTGCGAGGGAATCGGGACTGAAGACAATCGCAATGTTACACTTGAATTCAAATTCGGGAAATAGCGATCGCATTGGTGCATTGCGATCGGCCGTGTTTCACTTGAATCCCTGTGTTAAGTTGGTTGATTGGTTGAGGGAACCACGTGACATTTTGACTAATTATAAGTATCTTTCACCCGCGTGTTATGTATTCGTCTGCGCCATTTCTGTGCAAGTAACCGGTGAGCAACCGAAAGTGTTCGATGAAGCATTGGTTCGTGAACAGCTGATTAATAACCGCTGACGTCATTGCTGTCACGTGAGTAACCAACCGGTTGCTACCGATCGTGCTCGTCGAGCGTAAGCATACATACGTGCCCGCTTCTGCCACAGAGTCTTCTGTTTTGATACATAGAAGAGGAAGAACCCAGTGACTAAATCTCTCTCCTTTTTGGCGCACATAGCAGCAAATGTAATGCATTGGAAGCAAAAGCATTTAGAAGTAAATTCGTGGTACATTTTGTTTCTTTATTCAACAGAACTTACATATAGGGCAGTAGCAGACGACGTCATCCTGGTGGACAAACAAACTCCAAGTGCTGCTGTACAACTAAACGTGCTGTTCACTTTTCTGTCAAAGAATCCCTTTTGCTTCCATGTTTTTACATCGTAATGCTGCGTGTGATCTAATTTTTGTTGAATTAGGCACTGTTCAACTAATTTCTTGGCATTGATGAGCATTTATTTTAATACTAGATAAGTTGAAGTGACTAATACAACCAGTATTTTGTTAATTTTATGCACAGATTCTTTTTTAGAGTGAGATTAAATTTTTGTTTACTTCACTCACCCATCCACGATGTTTACGTTATGTTGCTACGTTTGCGTTGCATCAAAAATTATTTGCATTCTCGACGAGTCAAAGTCACAACTTCGTTTGCCTGTAGTGTGGGTGTTATTTCTGCTTTTTTTTTCCATCCCTTCATCATATAACTTTTTTGCCTTGTCATAAATTTTGTCATTACATTTCGTGTTACGTTTAACTACAATACGCAATGTTTAGATTCTAAATTTTTTTTTTATAATCACTGAACCGACTTGCTCCGCGTTGTGTTGCTATTCAATTTCATAATAAACGAACTTAGTTGCACTTTTTCCTCTCAGTAAAACTCATCACATTGAGGTTAGATAAGTCAAAGTCACAAAATAAACAGTTTTCCACAAATTTCATGAACTCTCTCCCCCTCCTCCCTTGTTTTTGGGAATTGTTTGTTTGACATTTGTTGCCTTCTATACTATTTCTTTTGCTGTGCAGTGTAGGTGTTATTTTCTGCCGCTATTAAGTTTTTCATAGTGTTTCTTAAGCAATAAATTTTGATCAGGACAACGGAGCCGGAGTGGGACTGATTTTGGGGTAAAGGAGTCGGAGTCTAAGGCTCTAAATTGCCGGACTCTCTTATTTCCCCTCCGACTCTACAGACCATGTTGTCAAAAATTTCCCCTTGGATTTATGCTTAAATGTTCTTTATTAAAAATTTATTATTCTTGATCATTTGTATAGTTATGACAATTCCCAAAAGAGGCAAAGATATGTGCTTAATTTTTGTTCTATCAAAAAAGAATGTAATCCCGGGACAGTCTTGCAAATGTTTCGCCCCTGTAGTGCTTAAAAAATGCGGCTTTTAATATAAAAATTTAAGCAATCGTTTATAGGGGGTTTTGGTCCTGTTTAATGTTCAGGCACTTAATACTTTCAGTGTAACTCCGCTACTGATATTTTAAGGTTTCTCAGATATGAGTACTGAGAATAGATGAATAAAATTCCTTAATTGAAATGTTTTATCTATTTATAAATTTAATAGTTTTTTATTATGTTGATCAGAACAGCTTTCCTGTTTAATTACATTGATGTGAATCTTTTTATGTGTTCCCCGTTTTTATTTTTTTCATTACGATGGTAATTTTTTTCGTACCCGATTGCCAAACACTACCGCGAGCTTAATAAGCTTTTTATGATTCTCTACGGATGAGAAGTGCCAAAAATGTTGTGTCAGAAACACAAGGAAAATTTTCACTAGCTGGATCATTTGTTCAGAGACAGAGTTAGTCTTTAAAATTCTGCCCTGCGAATGATCTTGTTGGTATGAAAATTTGGAAGAACTATTTGCACATCATAAGGATGCATTGAATTTGACAACAGAAATATGGACTCTTTTCTGCTACCAAAGACGGAACAACATAGTAGTATAATAAAGTTTCTAAATACTAGAAAGTTTCTCCCTAAATTAGACCATACGATTACCACATAATGTATTTTTACCACATAGACAGAAATAAAGCAAACTTAATAGTTCATGGTTTGTGTTAAAATTTTAAGTTCATTTTGCTTTATCTGTGTCAACTTTTTTAACTGGTTTGAAATTTAATTTGATTTAAAATGTGAATTCCATTAATGAATGTGCCACTTATTTTTATTTTGATCCCATGTGCTGACATATAAGTCAGAGATAACTATTAAGTTTTCAGAATGAATAGAAAATTATGGTTTAGTGAAAATTTGATTTTACGCTTTCTGTAGAACCAGTGATGAAAAACGTTCCAAGCAGGAAAACTTAAAATCACAGGGCCTTGTTCAAAATCTGAGCACATTGTTTAAAAATCGACTCTTATCCAATGAAGTGGGGGGGGGGGGGGGAATGTGTAACCTTTTTACTTGTTTTTTGATACAATTTCATTTATAGCACGATTCGTTAACATTTTTTTACAAATTCACTTTTTGGTTGGCATTTACAAATGTAAATAGCTTTAGAGTTTTTGTACTTAAAATTGCTTAATCATCTGTGGGGACATTCTCGATTATATCTTCTTTGTTTCGTTATTATCATCAAAGGCGTTCAGTTAATCTGATCTTGAAGGAATTCGTTATTTAATGAGACGACACGTGTCACCAACTGCTGGAAAATTTTCAAGAAGGGTACCAGCAGCTCTAGTCCTCAACTGCCATGAAGGAATATTGGACAGTCGGAGGAAATCCTTCTCACAGAGAAAGAAAAATTAAACAGTGCAAAAAGGATGCCAGAGCGGCTTCAAACAGCTATAAAACATTTATCTTTAAAAAAAATTCTACGAGTCTTGTAGATGAAAAATTATTTTGATCTGTTTGTAGAAAAACAATCATGTGGACTTTCTGAAAAAGGGTAAAGTAAATCCGGAATATTTTAACGTGTCAGTACAGTCTTTTACAGAGACCAGCAGAATGGAGTTCCACTGTATCTGCAATTTAACTGCCCATTGTGAGAGAAAAACTTTTTGATGCTTTATCATTCAAAAATCATCGAAATCAATTTAATAATTTTGAATTGAAGGCACAAAAATAACACATTCAAATAAAAACTTTTATTTCCAATAAAATTTCTATTGCTCCTTTTTACATACATACATATTTATACTTACACACAATGCTGTAGTTGTATATTTTTTTTTTACTGTAATAAATGCAAATGTGATGTCAATTGGTTTGAAACCACCTTTTCTTTTAAAAAGTCCCCTCAAACATTTTTTCTTAATTGCAGCACTGCTGACGTATATATGTTATAAGTGAAAATCACCCCTCATATGAAAAATTTATGGGTTGTAAGCCCATAGCTATGATAACCTAAAAATTATCAAACAGTTGTTGGGGTAGGTAAAAAGAATGAGTTGGCACAGAAACCACCTCTTCTCCTTAGAACAGAGTACCCTACCTTATAACTCTAACGGGTTTGATGACAGTCCGGCAATTGAGAGAAAGGACTTAACAGAATAAATTAACATTTGCTACTGGGTCTCTGCCCTTTGCATTTTTATCTATAAACTTTCTTCGTTATAAACCCCTGCCCCCCCCCTTAAATAAAATCCTGGCTACGGCCTTGCAATAATCTACCCCACTTTTATATGTCCGGCCTAGGCCGGACCTATAATTCCATCCCTCCCATAATTGCTATCGAATAATTGTCTTTAGTCCTAACATCATTGTTTTATGAAATCCTTAGGGTTTTTTTTTTTTAATGAAAAAAGGAGGAAAAAGTTTGTTTTTAAATTCGATCGATCCTTGCATTACATAAGTAAAAGAAATGCAGTGAAATCCCATTACAACGAACTCCAAGGGACTGATAAAATATTTCATTGTGACGGAATCGTCTAAAAACTTACTTTTATAAAAGTGTCAATTTTACAAACCTACACCCTTAAATATGCTACTTTTACAGTTACAAAAAATCTAAAATAAAATTAACACATTTATTATTCTGAAAAAAAAATTAAAATATTGAACACTGAACTTTTATATAGCTTTTATATATTATAAGCACATTACATATTATTTACTTGTGTGTAATACTTATATATTGTAATACTGTAGACAATAATTTAGTTAACCTTTTAGTTCCAAGTGACCACTTGACCAAAAATTAAAAACCTCGATTCTCCCTCTCCCCCACCATTTTCTTCAACTATTTGGATATCGCACTTAAAAAAATAGAGCTTTGCACAATGTATTTGTTTTAGAACACCTTTTTAACGATTCCGTACCTAAGAATTATTTTGCAGGAAAAAAATTAAATTTCAGTTTTTGAGGTGAAATATCCTTGATATTATTATGCTTCAATTTTGAAATATAGTCAGTATCCTGTTATGTTTTGATATTCATAAAAATTTGATTAATTATTCATCAGTTAAAGATTAGAGAGAAATTTAGAGTGGCGTTAACTTCAGTATTAGAATACAGTAAAGCACGGTTTATACGCTTTTGAAGGGACTGTATGAAAAAAGCAAACAAATGAAAAAAAATGTATTATAAGTATAGGTTAATGTGTATTAGACTCTGCAGGGACCAATTTAAAAAACGTATAATTGATAAGAACATATAAAAAAGATAAGTATAAATGGTGCACTGTATTTTATTTTCCGGAAACGCATTAGCATTTCAGGTGAGCTACGTAACTCGAGAGAACTTCGAGCTATGAACCAAAACATACACCTAAATATAACCGTATTTTTTCCTCGCTATATTTGTCGACAAAATCTCACTACAGGTGTTAACTAGATTTTCCTGAACGTCACAGCATAAAGGTGCCTAAAAGACATTTGCACAAGGGCACCGATCAGGCTTGGCACGAACCTACCCACCTTGTTAAAACCAAGTATTTAAGAGATCAAAAACGAGTTTTCTACAATGACTACAAAAAAGAATCCCGCTCAAAATGGAATCACATATTGCTTTACGAATTGGAATTAATTTACCACAATAAATAACAGTCTATTTAGAACTGTTGTAAAGATTCAAAAAACAAGCCTGTCGTTTTGAATTTTTCGGGGAGGGGGCAAAGGGCTATATTTAATGCAAGTTTTTATTGAAAAACAACAAAACCTGCACTCTTTTATGAAAAAAGCATTAATTTTTCAAAGCTGGCCATTGAAAAATTAATGTTTTTATATGTAAATGGTTTTGCATTGCTTGCTCCTCCCTGGAAAACTCGAAATGACAAGCCTGCAGGGGGGGGGGGGAGCAGTTGACCCTTAAATGACAGGTCTGTCTATAAACTTCCATGACTGAAAACTTACTGTGCAAATTAGCAGATATACTCCACAATTCATGTTATAAATCTGAGTTGTAAGAGAAGGATAACTTTTATCAATATTCAGAGGATTGAAAAGTTGGCAAAGGAAGTTTTTCTCAATATTTCAAAATCAGAATAATCATTTATCTTTGCAGATAATATACATACTCAATATCCAGCATGTATTCTAAACAGTAAAAACACTTTTTATTATTTATGCTTTCTACTACTTTTATGTCAAGGCATGTTTAATTTTTGAGAGCCAAAAATTTCTTATATTCTTTCATTTATTTAAAATGTTCACAGATAATTCAGTTTTATTAGCAAGTGTGAAAACTGAATCTGTCTCTGGTGTGTTGTCTTTTTTTGCTCATGAAGTTCTAAGAATTCAACAATTAATCTGCTCTTGAAAACTGCACTAAAAATTTTGTATTTCTTAGGAGACCAAGTTTAGCCTAAATTCTGGGATCAATTTCATAGAAAATATGATATTCGAAACAAAAATCAATCCTTTAGAAAATGAATCGAATTTTATATTTATATAATTAAACGCGCACAAAACAAGGTCATTGCAAAAATATTTGGACAGACGCCGGTATGCTAAACATGATTTTTACTTATCGTTTCAGTCACCGCACATATATCGCCGAAATTTTACACATAAAAAATCCGAAATACATCCACAAGAGGAGAGGTAATAAGCATTTAAACTTCAGTACGCTTTAAATTCTTCTAATGCATTGGCACTGAAGCCATAAATCGAATAATTCAGGATTCAAGTCCGTCAAGTCAGATGGCTTTGTTGAAAGCTCATTTTTACTCAATAAATATTAGTCCTTATTGTTGATTATCTTGATTTTTTCAGTTTTTCATCGTTTTTCTTCGTTATTATGGCTTTGACAATATTCAGAATGCATTTTATACAAAGAAAAACCATAAAAGAATAACATCGCACTCGCAAATTACATGCAGCTAATACGGCTAACTGGAGGTTGCTTGTCCACCAGGAACGGTTGCCAGGTTCCGTTGCTATGCAAAAAGCAGCTGACTGCTACTGCCCTATTCACCAAATATCCTAAATAAACAAACAAACCACTGACGTAGACCGGAAGTAGCGAGTCTTATTTCCGGTTAAGCGCCAATCTCCATTGCTAGAGATAGGTGTTCATAGCGAAAGCGATTTTGTTGTGCTTCTTTAAAAAGCAGAATAATATCTTCTGCGTATTTCAATGCATTAAATAAGAAAGACAAACTTAGTTATTGTTAAAAATTATCTTTCAATGGCTGTGACCTTACCGATCCTTTAGTAGATGGATGGCGAATCTATTGCTAACGATTGATGTTTACAGTGTTCAGGCAATTTTGTTTTCTTTCAGTTCTAGGTAGAATCATGTCTTTTGCGTATTTTAATGCATGAAATGAGTATAATAGGCTTTGCTATTCTCAAAAATTGTCGATCAACGGATCTAATTTTCCTGATCCTTTAAATACAGAAATAAGAAGAAAAAAAAACGAGTCTTCGTTTGTCGATCATTACCGCGATTTCAATGATAAGCATTTATGAATACCTCCTAAACAGAAATAAAGTTGATACAAAGTCTGCTTTCAAGAATCACAAATCTACTGGATTGCAAGTACGTTGTGAATTGTAATTCTATTCTTAAGTTGAAGCTATTTTTTCAAAGATGGAAGCTTTTCTGCACTGTGTTCACACAGAATGGCTATGACAGGGAGTTTTGGTGTCATATTCAATCAATTCTCCTGTTGTAGCTTTTCAGTTCACACACACTTATTACAGTTGCTACCTAATTTTCAGTTTTGATATTTAATATATTTTATTACATATTTGTTCATCACTTTTTTTTTGTTTAATCAACTTGCTTCTGTAGCAAGATTGATAGGCATAAAAAAAAATTGAAAGATAACAAAATTTAAATTTAATCTCCGAGTGCTTTCTCCTGCGTTAAAATTGCTTTGAATGTAATACCAATAGCTGTACTATGATACTATACTATAACTTTAATTAATGTGTTTGTTTACCGATTGTCGAATATCTAAATTTGTTTACAATTAGAGCGCCTAATATTAAAGTACCGTCAATAACTCGAAGTCCCAAGGGACGGGCTAAATGGTTCGAGTTATTGATAGTTCGAGCTATGGGAAGTTTTTTTCTCATGAGGTAATGAATAGTGGTTCTTTATTTTAATCACACAAATCAAACTGTTTGAAACCTGTCAAAACACTGGAAACTTTCAGCTTTGCAGGAAGCAAATAAAAAATTGTTCAGGTTGAGTTTTTCTAATAATCAATTTAATATAGATCAATATAGATCTTTACACATTACAGTAAAAATACAAAGCTGATGAAATTAAGGGGAATGTTTCCAGCTCGTAAATACCTCGCACAAAGTGTGTTTACTACATAATATTCATTAAGATTCAATCCTTTCGCTTTAAAGCATTGGCTTTGATTCGACGATCAGGACCTTTAGAAATTTGAACATCTTTATTTCTGACATCTTATTTGCTCCTGTCCTCATGCTGTACCCGAAAGCAGAACAACATCCCCTCTTTTTACGAAAATTTTGCGCCTTTGAAATTCATGATTAATTTAAAAAATTCATTTAAATTACAGATACGTAAACATAGCAATTCGTCGTAAGAAGCAATACAAATATGACTTCCGCCGGAAGTTTTGA
The DNA here is from genome assembly GCF_026930045.1 of Uloborus diversus. Classification (NCBI taxonomy): domain Eukaryota; kingdom Metazoa; phylum Arthropoda; class Arachnida; order Araneae; family Uloboridae; genus Uloborus; species Uloborus diversus. The sequence goes on along the minus strand of NC_072740.1, from coordinate 105,878,875 downwards.
GTGACCCCGTGCAGCCCTGCCACCTAGTGTTCAAAAGAGTAAGCGTGGCTTGGAATTTGGTGAATACTAATTTTATTTATATAATTATATATATTTATATTTTTTTTACGTAGACACCAAAAACAAGGTTTCAGCTTCTTTTAAAGGGCAGTTTTCTTATCATAATCTCATGTAAAATCGTATTAATTGTTTGAGAATCATGCAAAAAAAAAAAAAAAAGCCTATCTTTAAAAGGAGATTGAAATCGGTACCTGCATAGAAGTTACCTATTTGTAATGAAGTAATTATTCAGGGGTTTACTTGTAAGAGTAAATCTCTTGTTGTTCAAATATAGTATATTTGAAAATATATATTTAATATATATATACAGTGGCGGATCATCGATAAAAATTTGACAGGGGGGGGCACAAAGTAAATTTTTAAAGATTTATATATTAACGTATTAAAAGTAAATATTAAATATTTGTAATGAAACAACTAATAATATTAATTAATTGTTATAATAGTTATAATTAAACATACATAAGAGACAAAGAAGAAAAGATCCAAAAAAATTTAACCGATCTAAAAAAAATTAACCAAAAAAATCACCAGTAAAAGGCTTACCTACCTCAAGTTTATCATTGTTAAAAGCCTCACCTGCGTCTCCACTCAAAGCCTCACCTCTTGACTGAAAGCCTGCTTCACCTCACCTAACCTCAGGTAAGTGGTGTCAGTACAAGAGGTAAATATAAATATGTCGTTAACGGGGAATCGAACCCGAGTTCAACAAAAGATGTTCTAGGAATTTATTTCCGATGCGCTAACCACTTGACCAAGAATATATACTCATTCGTTTGTAAATATGAATCTGATCTTTTAGATGGACACTCGATGTACGGAATGTGGTGATGGGAGTGGTGACTGGGACTGGTATCCTATCTGATAGAGTTCTTTTAGGTTTTCTGGAACATTTAATTGTTTATATGTTTATACTTATCTTTCGGAATGTTGGGTTTTCTGGAACATTTAACTGTTTATATGTTTATATTTATGTCGTTTATCTTTTGGAATGTTAGTTTTTCATCGTCTTCGTTTATACTTATGTTTTTATAGTATAAAGTCCTGTGGACCAGTGTATACAATGCTTTGTGAATGCGAAATAAAGGGAGATATCCCGATGACCGGTGGAATGTAGATTGCCTAGATATTTATCTAGCTTTCTTTTCTGTCGGTTTTCAGGTCTCCTAACTATCTACAAGCTCTCTACAATCAACAATTCGTTATTTTGAAAGAAGACAAGAAATAAGACAAGGTATGTATATATTTGCTTTGCGGTAAGCTGCTGCGTTTATTTTGGAACATTGAAGTTAAAAAATTTTAATTTCCAGGAAAACACTTCTTGATCCTTTAATGATTTCTGTAATTTGAAATTGTTTCTTATAACTTGGTGTTCAGCATTCAGTTCATGCCGGAGCTGTGTCCATTTGCGATCAAAAAGATATAATGCAGGTGCTGTTCTTACTTGGCTCCTGTAGGTTCTGCAATAAAATTCGAATACTTGTCTGTCTTTACTTTGCATAGTGCATCTGAGGGAGCTGTAGATCATTTCTGGATTCAGATGCCCCTTGACTTACATGTAACAATATCATCTGAAAAGAAAAAAATATTCACTCAGGTGAATTGTCCATTTCTGGTGTACTGTTCACTTCTGCTGAATCGTCTATCTCAGGGGCCGGGCTATCATCAAACATGTTTAGGGTCATCCAGGTGTGGTAGATTGTTTCTAGTTGTAGTTTTGGCGTTCAACACTCTGCTTCGAGTTTGTCTAGGGGCACCCTGGTCAATAGGCTGTTTCGGAGCATTGTTTTTGGGTCGTTATTCTACTTTGACAACTGTTTCAATTATTTCAGGCACGCGAATCCAAGTTACGTTATTTTGAAAATCGGTTTTAATTTATATGTCTCCAAAACCAGCGGATGCGGCAAAATGTTTAAGAAAATACATTAATGCTGACACTGGAGGTACACATTCCAAGGTAAATGTTAAAATTCTATACTTCCATAATTCTTCCTCCAATTTATTGCTGCAAGTACTTTTAAGAGCAATGCAACTTAAACTACAATTAATCTTTAAAAGCATACCATCATTAGTCTTTTTAATTTTTATAACGAAAAAAAAGAGAACTAAGTGGTTTATTGACCTGTGCGCCCATTTTTTTTTTTTTTTTTTTTTTTTTTTTTTTTTTTTTTTGCGCCCTTAAACCTGTGCACCTTTGTTTCCCCGCCCTCAAAACTTGTGTGCTTTCACTTTGTTTTACACCTCCGAACCAGTACACCCTTGAGAGTCAAGGTTGACACCCTCAAGGAACCCAGTCGGCCCCTGCAAATACCAGAACACCAATTGAGGCAGTGAGAAGCAAAGGCAAAAGTAACAAGTGGCAAAATTAAAAATTTGGATCCCCAGCCAGTGAGATTGATTCCCATCCTGGATGCAACTTCCTTCGCGGTGCTGTAAATTGTCCTTCACAGTGCATCAAAAACAGAATGTATCTCTCTTGAAGGGCACGAGTTCATAAAGCATCTTGTGAGACCTAGTACATGCAAGTAAAAGTGTTAAATAGCCGCACGTCTGTTGACAATGATCCTAATCCCGGTCAACATTGGACCGCAAACAATTATTTCCTATTATTGTCCTCCTTTTTATATGGTAATGTGAACTTTCTTTTTCAAAACTTCTAAAATACCTGTTAATCAAGAGCGGCATCAAGGTCAGGCAATGTAGGCAACTGCTTAGGGTCCTGCTATGTGTCATTCAAAAAAAAAAAAAAAACTATTTTGTGAAATGTAAATACATAGTCGTATAATATGCTAGGTTTATCTTCTTAAGATAAAATTAACAATAAAAAATTATTAAATTAAAACAAAAAACCCGACTGCGTAAAAACCGAAAAAACTAAAAAGAAAATTGTATAAGCCCAGTAGTTTAGAATGTTATTAAGTACTACTGAATAACTACACCGTTGAAAAAGTTTTATAACCATACATAGACAAGAAAAAATCATAAATTCAAAAGCAGAATAGAAGGACCAATAGTCGGGGCTTATTCAAATTTTACGGGGTTCCTTGAATCAGAAAGGAATGGGCCCAGACTGTTGATCCTTCTACTCTGCTTTTGAATTTATGATTTCTTATCTGTGTACGGTTATAAAACTATTTAAATGGTGTAGTTATTCAGTAGTACTTAATAACATTCTAAACTACTGGCCTTATACATTTTTCCTTCTAGTTTTTTTCGGTTTTTACGCAGTCGGGTTTTTTGTTTTTATTTATTTATTTATTTATTTTGACACTTTTTAGTTAATTTTCTACATTTTGCAATCTTGTTATTTCATTGAGAGAGTTTGTTTGTATCGTGAGGTCTATTAAATAAATTGCGGTGTTCTAAACTACTGATAATTAGTCCCTCTAGGGACTTGACTCCGCTTAAAGCTACATGTGCTTGACTTTCGGCAAAAATGCGAAAACTTTAGTCAACCACAGCACAGCTATATAAACAGCCTGTATAACTCATGACGACCCGAAATCGGAAATGTCAATCAAATCTTTCTCGCAAAACTAAAAAATCCTGTTGAGAAAGTACACATCCTGAAACTCAGTCCTCTGAATCACGACAAATGCACCATGTTAGAGATGAAAATCCAATTAGTAGACTTTCTTTTTTTTTGGTGCTTATTGCACGGGTTTATTTTGATGAGGACTACAATCTGAGTGTCTTGCCTTCATTATGCATAATATACTTTTTATTACAGTACATAATACAAATAAAGAACACATGAAAGATTTTACATTTAAAAAAGGGGAAAGTACATCCGGAGCGGGTCTTGATCCACCGCCTCAAGTGGGAGAAGCAATCGCTTAGACCACTCGGTCACTGAGATCCCAAGTAGTAGACTTCGTAAACAAAAAAATTCAGGCAGTGAAAACTACCTGCATTTGTCGCACGCAGGTAGCGTGCGACGGTATGCAGGTAGTTCCCGAAATGACAAAATATGGCAACTGGTTGCTGATATGGTGAATTTTGATTTCTGTCATGTGTTTAGTGACACTCCCAATGTTAAGACAAATCGTTTGATGTAAGAATAACCAAAACTGACCAAGTCATTTAGCCCCTAGAACGTCACATAGGAGCAGACATACATGCATAGAGTGATAAACACATTGCCCTCCTTTGCGTCGCCCTCGAGCAGTCGGGAAATTAAGAGTCAAATTTAAAACAAATGGGGAAAAAAATTATTTGAATTCTGAAATTTTGAATTCAAATAAAGTTTTTCGCAATCATGAGCTACGACAGGACCCTAGTGATTGGAGTTATTGTGTCTAGAAATAGCTCCTGTCCCCCCAAGCCTGAGATGGTTACGTATGTTTAATTGTGTATGTGTATGCTTGTGTGTGTGTAGATCTGCCTGAATGCACGTTGGCGTGTATGTGTGTAAAGGCGCATGTGTGTATGTGTATGAGCTTGCGTATGTGTAGCACATGGCCGCCACTGACCATGAGAAGCGGCTACCGGGGGGGACAGTGCTCAGGACCGGAGTAGCCGCGCCTGCAGAGGACGGTGGGGTTGAGAAAGGAACCGGACATCAAGGATGGTCAAATAAAAACAATTAGCAATCGTGATTGCTCAAAAAATTTTTCCAAAAGCCAAACAGTATGTGGTGAGTAAGATGAGTTAATGTTTATTTGCGATTCTATATACATTGATAATTTCTTTCTCCGAAGTTGAGTTTGGCATTTTGCCGAGATAGTGGCAAACACTGGAAAAAACCTGGTAAAAAATGGCAACTAGGAAAATTTGCAGGATTTCAGAAAGCATACCAAAACTAATATGATTTTGTACATACTACAATTGAGACTAAAATCAGAATATTAATTAGAAATTTCATTAATAATAAATCATTCTTTCTGATAATTTAAATTTTAAAAATGATTATTGAAATAAAACTAAATAGATAGGGAATTATGTTTCAAAGCAATTATAGAAAAATGAAATATACTACAACCTTTATAAAAAACATTTTGAAGTGAAAATTAAATTATTTCCTTGTAAATAAAACTAGCTATTTTTACCACTACGGCAAAGAAGTATTTTTACTGAGAGGGATTTTCTTCATCTTGGGCAAAACTCTGTCAATCCAACTCGATATTGATAACTGAGAGTCATGGTAACATACACGAAATGTTGTAAGTAAAGAATCCTGCATTACCTTACATAAAAGCTTCAGAAATTAAAATGGTACATCACTGATACACATAAATAATGCAAGTTTAAAAACTAATCATGTCCCCTTCCGAAATTTGTTTGCAACATTACTGCTATGCCCGACTAAGATAAAATTATTTTTTTCAAGATTTGTGAAATGATCACATTTTTTTAATCTCTTAAATCTTTAATTTTAAATAACTGTATGTATTAAAATAAGTTGAAGTTGATTGTCTTTGTGTATTTGTAACATTGTTAGGGTTTATTTTTCGTTTTCTTTTTAAATGAGTGAGTCAGGGTTCGTACGGGTCATGGAAATCCTGGAAAAAAAATTACAAAATTTCAGACCTGGAAAAGTCATGGAAAATTGAAATTTTCATTGAAAGTCATAGAAATTTATTTCAAGTCATGGAAAAATGTCCAGGACAAGGAGAAAGGAACAGTAGCTAAAGGAGCATTTGAAATCTTGAGTGATTTAACAGTATAGCATATAAAAGCTATTAAAAGTGGAAAATTGAACGTTCCAAAAATCAAATCTGAATTTTGAAATCCCTTTACATCCACTTCTGTAGCAGTTGTTTGCCATTTTTTGCGATGTGATTTTACTGCCTGGACATCACTTATTTTGAATTTTCTGTTATTTTCAATACTTCTTATGTTTCATATTCTGTAGTAGCAAAATTTCACATTCTTAGTTTTGCCATGCCCACTCAAAAAAAAAAAAAGCAATTCAATTGCATGCAAGTTCGATTCCATCACTCGTAAGGACTTTATTATTAAACTTATCAGAGTTTATCTTAATTTGTTGAATGATTTGAAAATAAAGATCTTAAGTCAGGCGATAGAATACAGAAAAAGAGGAATTTTTAATGCTCTAAAACAGTAGTGCCCAACATACGGCACGCAAAACTAATCCATGCGACCCACTACTACGTTCAATGTCGGGAATTAAACGTATTCTGGAATTTCTGAACCTATTAATTTATATGCATTTGAAAATATGCAAATTTGTAAACAAAACAAATATACTTTTGTATCAGGAGATTTATGAAAAAAATTAGTCAGTAATGAATCAAAGACCTGGTTTAGAAACATAAAGAACTAAACTATGTGGCTTTACTTTAAAGAACATAAATACTGTCAAGTTACGTGGATGATTAAAAGCACTGTTGACTCTAAAAAGTAACTTTTGAAGCAAATTTATTGAGACTTAGTGATTACTTATTCAACCTTTGTCCCATTCAATTTCATTCAGCCTGTTTAAAAAAAAAACAGACATTTAAGCATCATCCTATTCGTTTTACTGCATTTTTACTTTACGAAAATTTATATCATGAAGACAAATAAGAATAGTTTAGTTTTTTAAGTGTGCACTTATATTTTTTCCATTACGAGTAAGTGCTTCAATTGTGACATTCATATATAGACGTTTTGCTAATACTCATTTCCAAATATTACCAAGTTTGAGATTAAATAGTGCTATTCTCTTCGTGTAAAGAGGTCATGAAAATTTTCATTGAAGTCATGAAAAAGTCTTGGAAAAGTCATGGAGTTTTTTCATCCAAATAGAGTATGAACCCTGGTGAGTAAAATAAGGTTAGTGTCAGGGTTGGAAAAAAACTGAGTTTTTAGCTTAAACTAGGTTTTTTTGGTTCAAAATGGGTTTATTTGGTTTAAACACTATTTGTTAGAAGAACAGCTTTATTTTCTGAGATTCACAAAGATTTTGTTTATTAATTGTCAATTATTGTTAAATATTCATAGTTGTACCTAATTTCATGATTATTAATTAAATAATTAAGAGCAAAAACTTGTAATTTAATTTCTCCATAAGTAGAGAAATATCAAGAATAAACCTTGCAAATTAATTTCCTGATAATATGTTTTTTTTTTTTTTTTGTGAAAAAAAAGGTAAAATTTGAATCATTCGTTCTCAAGTACAGACAGCAATTTGAAGTATGGATAAATGGAGCACACAAGTATAATGAACATCACATAGCTTTAAAATTCCAAAGATCATCATATTAAGTAATATCACAAATCAAGCAAGTTTGGTATTGAATTACGTTTTGTTTGACATATGCTTTTTGGGGTATTGAATTGTAAGAAGTACTTGACCCATGTAATTCAAAGGAACTTAGTTGGTCAGCCTTGTACAAGTTACGTACTCAGTAGAATAAGCTGCATTGATTTTGAAAAAGAGAAAGAAAAAACTAATTAACAAACTTGAATTGGTTAGGAAAGTCGAGATTTTAAACACTAAAATTTAAGACTGCAATAATCAAGAAAAAATATAGCACATTTATTTTGTAAAATGCATACAAATATTAATACATATTCATAATATAACTCACCTTGCGGGATTTGCAGTCTTGCTAAAAGTAATGTATTCTGTGTTAGTTATGTTTTGAAATTTTTTCAAGAATGATTTTTTTTCCACAATTTATCGATGATGATAAACAAATTTCTGTCACGTTGCAACTACACGCGCTTTCGGAAAGAAAAACTATGAAGCGCGTATTCTGCTCTCGCACTGTGCATGCTTCAGTACGTCAATAACTTTTTTCGCCAAGCGCGTTTCTGTTTACAATGTAGCCAGTTGGCGACTGTGTGCTTCTCAGATGACCGCATTTCGAAATGGGAAGATTGGGCGCCGAAGATTGGGCGCCGACTATTGGGCGCGGCGCCGGGAACTTTGGGCGCCGAGCATTTTGGGCGCCGGGAACTTTGGGCGCCGAGCACTTTGGGCGCCGGGAACTTTGGGCGCCGAGCATATTGTGCCCAGTATTCCCGGAGCCTAAAATGCTCGGCGCCCAATGTTTCCGGCGTCCAAAATGCTCGGCGCCCAATGTTGCGGCGAATTTTGAAACGCTCTCAATGCTTACGTTACGGTAGCTACCGGTTAGTTAACCACGTGACAGCTAATGATCACGTGCTGCAAACAACTGCTTAGAACGGTAACCGGTGATCATAGAATGCTGCGGTTAGTAACCGGTCGACCGGTGAGGTTCGTCGAACGCAAGGAATGCTTGCGTTCGCCGAGCTCAACTGGTAGCTACCGGTTAATCGATCACGTGCCATCTAATGATCACGCAGCGGTTAGCAACCGGTTACTCAGTGGTCGACCGGTTAGGATCGCCGAACAAAACCAATTACAGTACATTGGCGAAATGAGAAATAAAAACGAGCGCGTTCTATTAAACAGCATGGTGACCTGGATACATTAATGCAACCCCGAGTGAAATGTAAACAGAGCCGTACGAAAACGGAAATATTTCACAACACAAAAAACAGTAAATCGTGAAATTAAAACGAACTAAAACTTTAAACAGCAATATTTCGCATTGCAATTTCTACCTCACAATTTAAAGGTGCGGCTCTGTTTACATTTTACTCGGGGTTGCTTTAATGTATCCAGGTTACCATACTGTTTAATAGAACGCGCTCGTTTTTATTTCTCATTTCGCCAATGTACTGTAATTGGTTTTGTTCGGCGATCCTAACCGGTCGACCACTGAGTAACCGGTTGCTAACCGCTGCGTTTTATCATCAATCGGTTACCGTATTAATATGAAGCACGTGATCATTAGATGTCACGTGATCGATTAACCGGTAGCTACCAGTTGAGCTCGGCGAACGCAAGCATTCCTTGCGTTCGACAAACCTCACCGGTCGACCGGTTACTAACCCCAGCGTTCTATGATCAACCGGTTACCATTCTAAGCAGTTGATTGGAGCACGTGATCATTAGCTGTCACGTGATTAACTAACCGGTAGCTACCGTAACGTAAGCATTGAGAGCGTTTCAAAATTCGCCGCCAGGAACATTGGGCGCCGAGCATTTTGGACGCCGGAAACATTGGGCGCCGAGCACTTTAGGCCCCGGGAATACTGGGCCCAATATGCTCGGCGCCCAAAGTTCTCGGCGCCCAAAATGCTCGGTGCCCAAAGTTCCCGGCGCCCAAAATGCTCGGCACCCAAAGTTCCCGGCGCCCAATCTTCCTAGACCGCCCGCATTTTGGAAAGACGCGTGGTAGAAGCTTCGTCTTCCAAGCCGCAGATCGTGGGTTCGATTCCCGCCTGTGCCCTGAGTGCTATTTCCTTCTCTAGTGTTGTAAATACCCAAGTAGCATTGAATCTTGGCGCAATATTGTACTTGGTTGGCTGAATGTTGGCGTACGATTTACACCCAATATTGGCTGAAGCTCGTAGGGGATACATTTTAACAATATCGGCCAATATTGCTATTGCAATCTTAAGCCATTATTGCATGCCGATCTAAGGCCAATATTGGCGTTACGTTGGCTAAATAGTGGCTCGCAATATTGGCTGAAGCACGGAGGGGATACATTTTGACAATATTGGCCAATCACACTCTTGAGCCATTATTGCATGCCGATTTTAAGCCAATATTGGTTAAATAGTGACTTCCATTATTGTTATATACACTGCTGTCTACATAAAGTGCGACATCAAGAAAGTGCAGTCAGAATGATACAAAATTTTACACTTGATGGCAACATTGATTACAAAATGAAAATAAAATGAACATTTATTACTGGAAAAATCCCAAATGAATGGAGGTTTAAGTACCCTGTTGAATCAACTCTAGCTTGAATGTACAACACTATACAGTCGAACATTGAGGTATACTAGTCTCATATGATGTAATAGGTCAATTCCTATCAGTTAATGTAAAGCACTACTAAATCAATCAAACTCATAGATTGTTCAATTTACCGTCAAGTCATTCCAGATATGCTCAATTTGTGACAAATCATGACATCACGCAGGTCAGAAAAGGTGATAATGTGGGAGAGGAACCCCCCCTCACTGCTGTGTGTGACGGTGCATTGCCCTATTGAACACGAGTCTCAACACATGACAAAAATATACCATTAGGTTGTGATAGTGCAGCGAATCAATGTTAGAGGTGATCCTGTCCCACACACAATATAGCACCCCATAGTATCACTTCAGCTGTCGATGTGGTGTGCTCCTAAAAAGCAGGCTTTATTAGGGTCGCATACACTTGGAGTAGGTTCGAGTTCAAATCGATTTGTTAGCAACCGAAGGGTTCCCGATTTCTCTCATAGCGATGAATCCAGATCGAATTTGGCAAAAATAACATTTTTTAAGGTTATGGAGAACACGTTGTGAACTACCAAATAATGCTTTTGCTTTTCAGTGACATACCCCACCCACAGCTGGGATGCCTTTATGGGTTGCAATCATGTACAAAACATAGTCACTTCTAATATTGATCCACAGCACTACGACAGGTCACCCTGCGGTCCCCATGACACCAAACTGCGTATTCAGTCACATGTGTTGGCACTCATGGCGGGGCTCCCAAGAAGACACTGCTTCATCACACACAGCAAGGGTGTGAGGGGACTTCCTTTTCCACTTTCTATGTCCAGTGCGTCACCCTGCTTTGTCACAAATTGAGCATATCTGGGATCACTTGAGATGGTAAATTGCGTAGGCTATGAGCTTGATGGAATTAGGTGCACATTTCTAGTACCTGTGTAGTAGGATATCCTACAAGACTGGTATGCTTCAATGTTTGACTGTATTACCTCGCACATTCACGTAATAGGTAGCTCGACAGGAGACTTAAACCTCCATTCATTTGGGATTTTTCCAGTAATAAATGATCAATTTGTTCTCATTTTGTAATCACTTTCTGATAGTAAGGTTGCCATCACGTGTATAAAATTTCATTTCACTCTGACTACTATCCTTCTTGGTGTTGCATTTCGTGTGGCCAGCAGTCTAGGTAGCTGTTAGTTTAACCAGGACTGAAATTGTTAGGATTCCAACAATTTCAACGAAAAGGAAGAAGGAATTAAAAGTCGTTTTCCTGGAAGCTTCGACCATGTAAACACTGAAGATGACTGCCGCAGATGCAGTTGAAACATTTGTGGTAACAACACTCAGACCACAGCAGAACAGCCCAAAATCTCACAACATCATCAATTTAATTCCTATTAAAAGTGCCTAGTTATTAAATAATGGTCAGAAAAAAAGAGAATTTCTTATGACTGTGCACCAATTAATGTATATTTTATTTTTGAATCATATAACTGTAAAAGTAGCTAACAGAAGAAAAATGGGAACAAATCTGATATACCCCCCTCTTGGCGACTTTTTCCTGTTGGCGCCAAAAAAGCGTCGCCAAGAAAACTATGTATGACGTCGTATGTCATACATCGTTCTTAGCGATGCTTTTTTAGCGCCAACAGGAAAAATTCAAATTATGTCATTAATTATTTAATGAAATTAATGCATTAATTTTTTTCCGTTGTTTCTCCGGGATACGAGCCCTCGGTCTCATAGTACTTTCGTAATGAGACCTCGGCTCGCCGGCCCTGCCTCGGTCTCATTACGAAAGTACTATGAGACCTCGGGCTCGCCAGGACCTCGCTGCCGCTTGGTCCGTTATCCCTCCAACTTTTAATATACATCACAGTCGGATATAAGTCACAGATCTCCTCCGTTCAGTATACAATAAAGTCACAGATTTTATGTGAAATTAACACCATTTTTGTGCTACAAAAATGCCAACCAGACCAAAATACAAACTACCAGAAACACACTAAAAACACAATAATTCAAAATATGTTCACTTACCTTTTTTACTTTTCTTTTACTTCCTCACGTGAGGCAGTGCACATATGTTCCGCTCTTAGGGAAATTATCCCATTTTTTATTATCATTACTTTACAAAAATATTTAAATATAAAATATATATATAAAAAATCTATTTAGGACTCCGGTACGTCCAAACGTTGGACGACCTGACGAAAAAGAAAAGAAAGATTCATTCAAAAATTTCAATTGATACATTTGGACAACATCACAAACCGAACTCATAATTAAAATAGAAAATTCAACTAAATTAACATTAAAAAACAACAAGAAAAAGAATACTCTAAAATAAAGTTTGAATTGAAACTTTATTTTAGAGTATTCAACTTAAAATCTCCCTAAGAGCGGAACATATGAGCACCTACTTCCTACCATACACACACGTGCAAAAAGACAGACTTCGAGAAACTACTTTCCAGCGTTCAAGTTGCAAAACCAGGGTTGCCAAGTTATCGCCTTATTGGCGATTTTCGTATCGAGCGAAAAATTAAAATCTCGCCAAGAGGGGGGCATATCAGAGGAGAGCCGAAAAATGAAACAGTCAATGCTAACTCCATAAAAATTGATGAAAATGTAAAATGAAATATAATAAAAAGAAAACTTAATTTTAATTCTACATATTGTAATAATAACATAAGAAAATAAAGAGTGATTTGAGGAAGCATTTACTATTTTAAAGACTTTAATTTGTGCTAACTGAAAATATCGGATATTTCCGAATTCTGCTCAAAACTTACTAACATTGCTAAATATTAGTTACAAAAGTTCCTGAGCAGAATTCATAGAGTTAATTCTCCCTTGACGAACAAATAGAAAATTTGTACACATTTGGTTTCATTGCAATTCTACGGTTGCACAGAAAGTAAATGTAATTGAAGTACAGTGCAAAAGTTGCTCAAAATCTTTGCTTGATCGTTTTCATTGTCATTCAAATTAATAATAAACTTTTAAATTTGAAATAACTGATTAGTAAAGTTATTTTGGGCTCTCCTCTGATATGCCCCCCTCTTGGCGAGATTTTAATTTTTCGCTCGATACGAAAATCGCCAATAAGGCGATAACTTGGCAACCCTGGTTTTGCAACTTGAACGCTGGAAAGTAGTTTCTCGAAGTCTGTCTTTTTGCACGTGTGTGTATGGTAGGAAGTAGGTGCTCATATGTTCCGCTCTTAGGGAGATTTTAAGTTGAATACTCTAAAATAAAGTTTCAATTCAAACTTTATTTTAGAGTATTCTTTTTCTTGTTGTTTTTTAATGTTAATTTAGTTGAATTTTCTATTTTAATTATGAGTTCGGTTTGTGATGTTGTCCAAATGTATCAATTGAAATTTTTGAATGAATCTTTCTTTTCTTTTTCGTCAGGTCGTCCAACGTTTGGACGTACCGGAGTCCTAAATAGATTTTTTATATATATATTTTATATTTAAATATTTTTGTAAAGTAATGATAATAAAAAATGGGATAATTTCCCTAAGAGCGGAACATATGTGCACTGCCTCACGTGAGGAAGTAAAAGAAAAGTAAAAAAGGTAAGTGAACATATTTTGAATTATTGTGTTTTTAGTGTGTTTCTGGTAGTTTGTATTTTGGTCTGGTTGGCATTTTTGTAGCACAAAAATGGTGTTAATTTCACATAAAATCTGTGACTTTATTGTATACTGAACGGAGGAGATCTGTGACTTATATCCGACTGTGATGTATATTAAAAGTTGGAGGGATAACGGACCAAGCGGCAGCGAGGTCCTGGCGAGCCCGAGGTCTCATAGTACTTTCGTAATGAGACCGAGGCAGGGCCGGCGAGCCGAGGTCTCATTACGAAAGTACTATGAGACCGAGGGCTCGTATCCCGGAGAAACAACGGAAAAAAATTAATGCATTAATTTCATTAAATAATTAATGACATAATTTGAATTTTTCCTGTTGGCGCTAAAAAAGCATCGCTAAGAACGATGTATGACATATGACGTCATACATAGTTTTCTTGGCGACGCTTTTTTGGCGCCAACAGGAAAAAGTCGCCAAGAGGGGGGTATATCAGATTTGTTCCTTATTTTGCAATATTGAACAATTAATGGTAGAAATTTTTATTCCTATTTAAAAAAATTAAATATGAACATCATTTTTAAGTACCTTTTTCTTTGACCCGAATAGTTCAGAAATAGCAACTTAATTTTGCAAGAATTAACTCCTTCAGTAAAATGTTTGACCATGTTTATGTAAATAAAGTAAGTAGATCTTTAAAATTTCTTTATCAAATACTCCAGCATATGTCTAATATTTTCACATAAACAAAAAGTATTCAGTAATGAACTAACAATTATTGTCAAAGAAAAATATTAAGATCTATTTCACAAAATTGGCATTCATTATAATAAATGTGGAAACAAACTACACTCAAACCTAGTTTTGTGTGGTGGATAGGGACCGCATAAAAAAATTCACTCAAAACTTCACTATTAGCTACAAAAAAAATGCTTTCGTAACACAGTCTCACTTGAAAATAACCCAAAACTTACGAAACAACTGTAGGAATTTCTTCTTTAAACAAATTCAAGACACTTTTCACTCCAGAGTTCCCCGTACCTACCACTTTTTGTGGCTTAACCAGTTAGATGGAACCCTGAAGACAGCTCTGCTTTTGCAACTACTTTGAATCTCGCCAACCATTTAAATCCGCTTTTAAAATATACATCAGAGAACGATTCATCACTTAAAAATACTACCGAGCACTTGTTTTATAGACAAGTTAGTCAATTGAGTCACAATTTGATTGAAATTTTCATGTACCACAAAGAAAAAGGATCCCACACAAACAGGTTTGAGTGTACTGCAAACAAAGTTGTTAAGTTTTTCTTTTTTAAAATGGATGTAATGTAGGTGACAATGAACACTGAATAATCTAAAAATCATTTATTATTGATGCAAATATAGGTTGCACTTATTGCAGTGAAATTATGGACAAGCAGTCAGTCTAGTACATATGTTTGAAAACTAAAACACATAAAAAAAATACTTCCACTTACTATAATGAAAGGAAAATTTAAAAAGTTGAAAATGATTATTAAACGCTTTGCATTTTGGCTTAACTTCTGACATCACTTTTTAGCTCTGTATTGTCTTAGTTTTTATATTAAAAAAAAAAAAAAAAAACATTTATTTTTATTTTTAAACAAATAAAAAATATTCCATACATAATGCAAAAGAACTTACGGCTTACTTTGCATGTTTTTCCCCTCACCTTTAAATTTCCAAAATCTTCAACATTATTAAATTTTAATCTACTTTTAATAGACGAAAGAGTATGAACACTTAATTTTTTTGTGCAAAAGAGATGAAGTGAAACAATTTATAAGGTTGAAAAGGTACATTCACTTGAACAATTTGTTACAGGCAACGGTATATAAATAGAATTATTTGTAAAGCAAATGGACAATTCCACGGTGTTGGACGTAGAATTTGCACAACATTTATCAATAAAAGTTCAGATTTTCTAGATGACTGAGCCATTTTTTTTGCTCAATACTTACGCATGTAGAAACAATTAAAAAACCTACGAAATTTCTAGAAAAAAGTTCTAACTTGAAATATGAAAAACGTCATACTGTTGAACGTATATTCAAGAGATTCTTGATATGTCATTAGAAAATAAGGGTTTGACCCAAAAAATTCAACACTGGTGTAAAATCATAGTTAATCAAAGCATCTTGGTTTTATTCGATTTCGGATACATTTCTTGAACTACTTTATCAGATAGAACTTCAATTATTTCCGTAACAATGGTTGACTCTAAATAGTTTACACTACCTTTACTGCCATTTAATCGTACATGCTCAGCTGAAAATAGACCATGCGGAACTTAATTCTCATTCCGTAATGAGCCAAAAGTCTTATGATCATCAAAACGCAAATCCGTGTAGAGAAATAAACTTGGTAGCATAAAACTAGTCTGTAAAATCTTCTTTCCGATTTTGCATTCAGACTTCTAAAAGTTTACTAGATTATTGTCAATATGTTTAGGTGTTATAGAACACTGTGAAAAGGAATGCAGTTTTCCAGTAGAAATTTGAATTTTCACGGAAAGTTTGTCTCATGATACATTCCCACTTTAGAATCATGAAAATAAAACTCCTGGAATCTTTATATATTGATCCAGTGTTTTCAAAGTCAAATATGATCCAGAATTTACTCCAGTTTCAAATGTTAGTTCAGAATTCTCAATGTTTGACGCAATGTAGAATGTCACTGTTCGATTATGATTTCGAGTTTTGAAAACACAATGTCGATCCAAAATTTTCACTGCTTCACATCGTTTCAGCAATTTCTTCAATGTTGGATATCTATCCAGAATTTTATTCAGTATTTAATATTTCTTCAAAAATATTTTTGCCTTATTTCATTACTTCTATTTTGGAAGACAAAGTTCATCACTGCAAAAGAAAGCTTTCTCATTGAGTTGCTCCAATAACGCTTTTCTCTTTCGCTTTTTAAAATTTATTCGACATAGTTAAAAAAATTCACTGATGAAAATGATAAGATATCATTTAAGAAATGAAGGCAACAATAAAATTTTGAGGAAAATATTTCCGATATTCGGACAAAAGCATTTACCATGTGCAGCGGCGAGGAAGAGCAACAAGACACAAAATGTGCGGCAGACATTAATTACAGCTAAATCCTGGTGATTTTTACAGGGAAATTTACGGCAACCTTGACGTTTGGCGACGCAATGGTTTGGCGCGCGAACAAACGGTAGATACACGAGGCGAGGGGGCCTGAGGATTTAGGTGATTGTGAGGTACGTTTTAATGATTAATTTGAATTTATGTTTCACAAAAACTCAAATTAACTCTTGAAATTAGTAATGTTGCAAGTTTCATTTGTTATTTCAACGAATATTTATTCAAAAACTGCCTAATGACTTGCAAAATGGTTTGCTCGATCTTAAATGTCATAAATGTGATTTGATGTCAATAACATGTTACAATGTATTTAATATTGAGCTATTGAGATGAAATGATTAATTTATGTATTTCTCTTTCTCAGGGGCGTAGCTAAGGGGGGGGGGGGGTTTGGGGACAACCCCCCCCCCCCGAAAAGTTAGTCTCAAAAAAAAAAGAGAAAGAGAAGAGAGAAGAGAAAGAAAAAAAAAAGAAGAAAAGGAAAAAATTCCAAGCGATTACACACACACACACATATATATATATATATATATATATATATATATATATATATATATATATATATATATATATATATATGTGTGTGTGTGTAATTGCTTGGATATATACATATATATATATATATAGAGAGAGAGAGAGATAGAGAGAGAGAGAGATATGTATAAAAGAAGTAACCGCCCCCGAAAGTCGGGTCTAGCTACGCCACTGGTCTTTCTTCAAAGTGATCTCGTAATGGTTTGGTGCTCGTGAACATGAGAACAAAGAGGATTTTGCTTTGATTCATAAAGAAAACAAACAATGGTACAATTTTATTCATATTTTAATTAAAGCATAAGTAAACTTAGATAACGGCTTGTAATTCAGTGTAGATTTCATATTAAATCAACTAATTTCTAAAGAAATGCATCTTAATAGTATCTTACAAAACGGTTTCGCTCAATGATGAACGTCGTTATTATGGATATGAAGTAATAATGATTTGATTTCAATAATTTCTTGCTATGAACTTAATACTTTGCTCGTTAGACGAAATGTGATTTCTCTGTTAACTAATAACTATTTCTGCAATAGTTATTATATTTAGCTTCCTATATAGTGTTTCATTTGAGTAAAATTGCAAAGTTACAGACAGGAGCAAAATATGGTATTTTCTAGAAGAAAAATAATTTATGCATTTTTCTTTTTCAAAATGCAGGTACCTATTGACCAAATTATGTTTTTAAACAGGAGTATATTCATCTGATGCAGATTCTTACCTTTTTGAATTATAAAACAGTTATCAAACAATCATTTTTTTCCTTCTAGCTTCTGCTATTTAATAGAATTCTGTGTAACGGAAATCTCAAATTAAATAATTCACTCATCATCCTTTAAAAGATCTGTCAATCATGCTTTTATTGCTGAATTGCTTCATGACTTTCAGAAAAATAACATGCAGATTTGATTTTCTTGCCAGTTCCAGATATTGTCACATGCTTAAGGATAAATACTGAAGTATTTAAATCAAAGTATCATGTGGGGTGCAGTAGCTGTGAGCAGCAACAAACGCTCCAGGTTAAAGTGCTTATATGTTGAGGATTTTTACTGCTTGATATTTGTTTTTATTCTTGAGATTTTTTCTGCATTCGCAGAAAGATGTCCAATCTATTTTAATTTATTACAGTTCTACTTTTTGAAACTATTCTATATTGTTTATCTGTGTAATTATTCCTAGGCTGTTATGAAACTTGATCCTCAACTTGAATTGGTTTTGTATCATACTATAATTTGAGAATTTTCCTGTAATAAGCAGTTCATGCATTCAATTTCAAGGTCGTGCATTCAATTCTTGAATAATGCTTTTTATGAATTTGTCTTACTTCTATTCTTGATGTAATATTATGAAGCAATCATAGCTGAAGTATTTTTTTTTATAATAGATGGTCACACCTTAGTGTAATATACAACAAAAAAAGAGTTAAAGAGAATAAGCTATTGATACAGGGTGGCGACAGATCAGGGAGATCAGGGAAAAGTCAGGGAACTTTATTAATCAGGGAAAAGTCAGGGAAATATCAGGGAATTTTGAAAAAATAACAAAAAATCAGGGAAAAGTAATTTTTGGAGGAAAAAATTTTTTTTTGCTTTACAAAATTAAGTACTCTTAATTCTCTACGCATTTTACGCCAATTCTCTGTTCAAAAAAAAGTAAAATTAATGAAGTGCGAGTATACACTGCCGCATATTTGTGCATCTTTTTTTCTCAACGTCAAAGTATTGAATCTTACTTATTAACCACAGGATGAACTTCCTAAGATTGTTTTTGTGTCTGTTAGGTTGTTTATTTTACCTAGCTTGAAATTTCCTTTTACGCTTTCGATGCTACGTAAAATAAACAACTATACAGGCAAAGAGGAAGCCTTCAATTATGCCTTAGCTCCTTTGCCTTTATTCCATTGTCTTAAAGTAATTAGTGTACTCTAATCACGATTTCAAGAAGAAGGCTTTGGTTTTTGAATTAATACTATAAAAGCTTAAAAGTTATTACTTCTTCGTATTTTTAATTCAATTGCTAAAATTGAACTTTCAGTTAAAAAAACTTTGTTTTTTGCTTTTATACTATTTGTTGTCACCGCAGATTATAAAGGTTTTCTTTTCTTCAGACTTTAGTGATTCTTTAATTTTATACCTAAGTTGTATTCTTCTTTTATATATTTTAAAATTAACTAATTGCTTTTTTTTTCTTTTCTTTCCCTTGCATTTCAAAGTTGTTTGTTATAAAAGCAATCTAAGATTTTTTCTCGTTACATACTAAAATCATTTGAAATAGAGTTAACTTGTGTACTTAAGTAACTATCTTTATTTTTTTATTGTTAAAATACTGTATTCATTCATTAAAACTTATGTTCTTGATTAGAGAAAAGCTCCCTATGAATGGTTGTCAAATGGTTTCATCTGTTTTGCATAAATATGTCAATTAGTTATAAAAGAATAACTACATCTATTCTTTCACTATTACTTGTTATTCTTGCAACAATTATTATACTGTTTGAAAACTTAGTTCAAAATAATTTCAATTACTTTTTAGTTCTATCATAAATACACATGTTATTAAAAGTAATTTTAATAGTTTCTTAAAATTCTTATGCTAAATGGTTTCTGAAAGTAAAGTATTTTTTTTATTTCAATTTTCTATAATCTTTCCATGTATAAAAATTTAATATGCTGTTTTGTAGGTTGTTCCCCCTCCCCCCCCCCCCCAAAAAATGTCTTTTTTTTTAACCATTTTATTAAAAAAAAGTAGCATTTTTTTAAAATATATCTTTAGTTCAACAACTTTACATAACTTAAAACGTTTAAAATACTGCATTTTATACAAACATGCAATGGATTTCAAGTAAAGCAAAGAAAGAAAATTATTATCATTGGTAACGTAAATCAGGGAAATTTGGTGAACTTAATCAGGGAAAAGTCAGGGAACTTTTTTTCACAGTTCCTGTCGCCACCCTGTGATAACAGCTAGTTTACTATTGTACCTGTTGAAGAATATTTTAATTAATAACATGTTGAGAAGCAAAATATACTAATTATTTTCTGAATAGGATGGATACCTATTTAGAACTATTGTATGCCATTCCAATAGCATTGTTATAGTGTTGCATTCAAATTTTAAATTAAGTTTTTCCTCCCCAGAGTCTAAAAACTGTTTCTGGTGTCCAGTTGCAGAGGCTGAAAATTCCTGACTGAATGGCACATAGTAGAGGGAATTGGTTTCATTTGCTGCCGTTTCCTCTGCTTATGCTTTTCGGTTTTTTCCGAGCTTGAAGAGTAATTACTGAATCAACGGAAGTGTGGGTATGTTTGATCTTTAAAATTGTTACTTTCTTATGGATGCTATTCTCTATTGTTAATCTGTGTAATTGGAAACTTGGGTTACTCCCAGACTGTTATGAAACTTGATTCTCAACTTGAATTGGTTTTGTGCCATACTATATTTAGAGAATTTTCTTATAATACACAGGCAATGCATTTAATTCTTGAATAATCTTTCATATGAATGTGTCTTGCTTCTATTCTTGATATAATCTCTATTATGAAGCAATCATAGCTAAGTACATTTTTTATATAATACATGGTTACACCTTGGTGTAATAGATGACAAAAAAAGTAATAGCAAATAAGCTATTGATAACAGCTATTTTACTATAATTTTACCTATTGACAAAATATTTTAATTACAAACATGTTGAGAAATAAAATATTTTATTTTTCTGAACAGGATGAAAAACAGTATTGTGTCCATTAGCATTGTATAATATTGTTGCTTTTAAATTAAATTGTTTTTTCTTCCCAGAGTCCAAGAACTATTTCAGGTGTCCAGTTGCAGAGGCTGGAAATTCCCGACTGAATGGCACATTGTAGAGGGAATTGGCTTTATTTGCTGCCATTAACTCTGCTTGTGCTTTTCGGTTTTTTCCAAGCCTGAAGAGTAGCTACTGAATCAACTGAAGAATGGGATTCTCTCTCTCTCTCTCAACATTCCAGGGTCCCCATACTTACTACAACATGGAGATTAACCAGTTGGATGAGGCCTTAAAGACAGTTCTGGTTTTTTGATTCAGACCAGGAGCCAAGCAACCCCTGATCCAGCAGTCCCAAAAGTATCAGTTTGGCATGAGAACTTGTACTTTAACCATGGATATATTTAACAAGCCCTGGTCACCACTAACGATCACTGAGGTCTTCAATCGTCTGGAATAAATTCTGGAACACATTTTTTTATTTGTGTTATACAATCAACTCTCAATATCTCAAATATTCCTTGAGGGGCTGTGGTAACTTCCCATAACTTGAAGTTGAACCAGTCTGAGATTTGAATGTATTATATATTTTCACTAAACATAATGAAGTGTAACCAAAAGTGTGGGGAATTAGTGTCATTGAACCCCTTGATTTCCAATGACTGGCACAACTAAACTTTTTTTGTATGTGTGTGTGTGTTTTTTTTTTTTTTTTATAAATAAAGTTTTTTTTTTTTTCTCTCATATCACTTCTTTAAAAACCTCTCTCTCTCACTTTACACAACCTTTATAGAAATGTATAAAGCAATTTTACTCCAGGTGTGGGAGCTTCTTTGAACATCCCATGCTTTGCTCAGTGAGTCATCATCACAAATAATCCCTTTTCCTTGATACCTCATTGCTATTTTTTTCATGTCCTGATATCTTACCCAAGGGTGCCTCTAGGGTCAGGGACTCAGCTGCATTCCATGTAGTCTAGTAATCAAAGCTGATGTCATTAACCCACATAATCCCTGATCTGGGCCAAAGGGAAAACCGAAGATTTTTGTATTGCTATATGGTTATCCTAATGCTTCATGTTAAAAGTAAAGATGCTTTTGAAAAAAATAATGGCATCAACTGCACCACCTGCTTAGCAAGATTAAATCAACTTTATTAAAAGAGTTTTGTTTATAACCATGTATCAAATTTCTGTTTCATTAATCACAAAGTAAAGATTACATATTTTGAAATGGTGCCTATATTTTTTGTAGCTATAAATAAAATTCTTATATCCAAGTCTATGTGTCTGTATATTTAGTTTTTTCGACTAAATAGTTATATTTTTGCAAACCCTCAAATTTGCTACTTCTGTGTGATATCTTACAAGTGTGATAAAGTTACATCAATTTATAAACTTTATTTTTGCCATAAAGAAGCCAGAAAGGGGAGGGACCATTTTAATCATTTGAAGTCTGGTTGCTAATGTAGCAGATAAGCATTAGTTCAGTTATGTTTGATTAAATATGAGTAGAAGAAATTGTCTCAGACATACAGTTCATCAATTGTTTGTATATTTATATATTACAGAGGATATGTTTCTCTTTTAAAAATGAACACTAATAAAAGGTATAATGAAATATTAATTAGAGAAACTAAGCACTAGTTTCTGACTAATTGATGAGTGGGAGAAATTATCTCAGTCAGGCAATGTTCATCAAGGACATTCTTATTTATATATATTAGAGGATATGCTTTTCCCTTTTTTAATTCAATACATGAATTGTAGATAGAGCTCACTCATTTTCGCTTTCTCTGTTGTAATTTCTTAGTTTTCCAGATTTTTATTTTCCAAACATTGGCAGGGTTTAATTTCAAATTAATACTTTTATTGATAAAGACAATGTATAGAGTAAAATTAAAAACTGTTGTGTAACATTTGTTTATCACTTCAAATTTTCTGAAAAATTGAAAAAAGTAATATATTTTTATGACTGTGCTAACAACATGGGCGGATTTATGGGGGGTCAGAGGTGGGCAATGCCCCCCCAGTTTTGGGAGGACTTTATGTAGTAACAACACATCTTCCAAAAATTTAAAAAAAAAAAATCATTATTTTTTCGTTTTTGAACAGTACAGAAGAGCATGGGTGGATTTATAGGGGGGAGGGGGCAAAGGGGACAATGCTCCCCAGTTTTGGGAGGAGTTTATATAGTAACAACTTATCTTCCAAAATCTTATAACAAAAAAAAAAGACATGATTTTTCCTTTTTTGAATAAGAAATTAAAGTTTATTTTTTTCTTTTAAACTTAAAATAGCCGTTTCTTACAAAGTTTGAACAATGCTGTACAAGTGTATAATCTGCTACTCAATTTCAGAGGATGGAAAGTGCAAATTATTGATAGGTTCTAAAATCCCTGAAAAGAATTGGCGCAGTATAGCCTACAAGGGCTCTTGAACCAAAAACCCAATCTAACCAACCAAACCTTGAAAATAATTAGACAAGTCTTTGAAACTCCTAAGCAAAGTGTGCTTCAATTTTATTTCTTATCAAGTGTATAAATTAAGAATTGTTCAAATGGGTAGTATGTTACTCTCTTGATACCTATTCTCTAAATCTGTGCACCATCTCTTTTAAAGTATTAACTTGTATCACAAAGCACTTGTAAAGCGTAAAACTTAAAAAAAAAATTATTTGCCTATTATTTCCAATTAACCCTTATAAGACTTCAAAATGCAGAATTTTATATCTATTTTAGATAATTGCCTCCGGGGGAGTAACCCCCGGGTCCCCTAAAACTGGAGATATTCTATATCCCACTTAAAAGGGAGCACTGCGTTACTCTTTTAATACCAGCCCCCTATCTTTTAAGGTCAATTTAAAAATGACAGCATGATTACACACAGTAATGAAAACGACACATAAAAAAGTAAAGAATGGCCTTACGCATCACAGAAAACAGACAAAAACATGGGAGGGGGAGAACAATTAAAAATGTTTCTTCAAAAAAAAAAAAATCCTGCCCCCCCCCCCAGGAACTCAGTCCTAAATCCGCCTATGGCTAACAAAGGGCGTACCACAACTATGGAACCTGGGCCAAATTGAAAATATCAAAAAGAGATTAAAATTCATGATTGATATTTCTAAGTTTCACCAAAATGGAAGGGATCGGTGTAGTACATTCTGTCAAGAGGCCGCAAAATAAAGGATAAAGTATAATATAGTTAAATAGAAATGAAAGAGACTAATTAGTTAACAAATATTTTATTGATTTCCTCCCCCATTTTGCGGATTTATATGTCGTGTATTTTATTCATTTTCTCCCTTATGGAGAGAAAAAATTTTAAATATGTTTTTATTTATTTATTTATTATTTTTTTTTTCTAGTGACTCAAGAATTTAAATGGAATATCAACGTCATTTTTTGCTGGTGCGGAGTAGAGATGCGACAATGCATTAGCATATCGGTCAGCGGCCACTTTAACAATTTTTTTCAGCCGATTTTTACCGATTTTGCGAGAAGATGCCACGAAGTGCCCACGATAACATTCGTACACATATATGATCAATAAAGACTGGGATGCCTCGGAAAATTATATTTCTTCTAAGTCTGCCGCGAATCGAAAAAGTTTGGGAACACTTGCGCTATGGGATAGAATCGAAACCAAAAGTGAAACTTTTCGGAAAACGATGGACCGCGTTTCTATTCCCTAGTTTTGAATATATGAAAAAGAAAAAAAAGCTACATTTTAATTTAAAAATGTAGATTTCACATGTTAAGAGCATCTGTCAAATAAGTGGAGACAAAACCAGAAAGTTAGAGAATGATGAAATTTTTTCAACAAACACTACCTTTATGTTGGTATGATGAATATGATTTTTGAGACTTTGATACTAATTTATATACCTGAAATTATTTTCGTTAGTAAATATTGGGCAAAATTTGACTATATTTAAAATTAAGCTGCCCAGCCACCAGAAAAAATGTCAATGCTTTATTGAAGGTATTTAATAAACGCCCTTTCATAATAATCGAAGCTTTCTTTTTTATTACTAATTTAAAATGGAAATATTTTCTTAGTTACTCCGTAAAATTACACATACAAATGTCTATGTATGCAGGCAGTCGAGGAGGGGGGCGGGGGAGGGAATAACAGTTGCAATTTGGCCTTGAGCTCACAGATTGGTCCTGTAAACGAGATGCCTGTTCAAAATTTTGTTTTGCGATTTTTTTTTCTTTTTTTTTTAACTATGGGATTTTAGGAGTTTACTAACGAAAATTTTTTCTAGCATTTCATTTGCATTGGGCTGCGAAAAAACAAAGGAATAAATGCACCGAAAAAAAAAAAAAAAAACTGATCTGATTAAAACAAAAAAATTATCTTCGTACTGAAATGAGAAATTTATATTAAACAAAGTATAGAATACGCAAATTTGCTATCCATTGCAAATTTTATTAAGGAACGGCTCCAGATGGGGACGGGTACCCCCCATTTGAGTTTAAGAAGAGCTATATATGTGACACGACCCCTCCCCCCTTTTCTGAATAACCCCCTCTAAAAGCAGAAGTTGGATCCGCCCTTGATTTATGCATGCTCTGACTGATTCGAACACTTTATTATGTAAGCATGTATGTAAGTTTGTAGCAATGTGTCTTTTGTCCCAAAGGCCCGCCATTTCAAATTTTCTGGAATGGAGGGAGGGGGATAATGTCCCCCCCTCCATTCTAGAAACTTACATTATAAGTGCTCGAATCAGTCAGATTGTGCGCAATGCATTTAATTAAAAAAAAAAAAAAAAAAACCACCAAATTCGTACAAAAATGCCCAATTTCAGAAACATTTAAAAAATCCAGGGGGAAAGGGCAATTGAATCCCTGATCACCCATATGACGAGCATGGTTGTATGTGTTGGGGGGGGGGGGGATTCATGGGACAGAACTGCGCTGCCATTAAAATTTTCTTTACAGGTATTTTGGTTTCGTTCTTGGGGGGGGGGTATCACACTCTTGAAGGAAAGGGCACCCCTGCAGATCATGGAACAAACTTTGCCGTTGATTTTTTTTCGGGGGATTGAGGAGTATTTAAAGGAGTCTTTTTTTTTTCCTTTATGGTGTCTCTTTTTTTTTGGGGGGGGGGGGACTTTTTACAGATAGCTCCAATGAGTTAGTCGAGTCCCTGTATGAAAAGTTTATGACCCTATATGACTCTACCATAAGTATATTAATCAACTAACATATAACCAAATTTCACGGTGAAGTTATAATAAAACAAGTAACTGCATTTAAACTGTGTTGTTTGTTTGTTTGTGGCTTATTAGTGCTTGCTTTTCAAACGTGGTACAATTCGATTTTTAAAAAATAATTTTTCATATTTGCCTCTTATGTGACATTAAAAATATTTTTTAATTAATTAAAATGAATTGGACGAATAAAACACAATTTAGGAATGGTTCTTAAGTTCAATTATAAACTAATATATTTAAATCATTAAAAATAAAAAATTGTTTTTGTTAAATGTTTTTTTTTTCTTAACTGTACACCATTAATGAAGTAACTTAACTTGAACCGTAACGATTGTATCAAAAGAATTGCTTCATTTTGCTTATCGCCAAATATGGCGATAAACAAAAGAATCTAGCAACCTTTTTCAAATATGGCGGCTGGATTTAGCTGTATTTAACGGACGGCAGGGAGTAAAAGGAAGGAGACGAATCTCCATGTTAGCAGTTTGGCAACAAAATTCCACTTCCGCCAGAGGCCGCTAGAGTATCATCTCTCGCACTACTTATATCTTTTCGCTCGTAGCGAAGCATTGTAAACAAGTGTGTTTTAAAAACTATCACCTGTATATTTGGAAGTATTAAACTACTTTCGCCATGAAAGCTGTTCAAAGAAGCATAGAATACTTTACTCCACCCTAGGTTTTTGGCATATTTTGCATTCGATGTGTTTAATTTGTATTTCTGCTACGACTTTAGCGAGCATTCATTCTTGTTATGTGTTGTGCAATTTTGTGTTCTATTTTGTATATTGTTTTTGATATGGCTGTTCTGCTCATTTGCCATGAAACTAAAAATGATTTTAGCTGGCTTTTGAAAACATTTTCTCCCAATAAAACCCGTAAATTACGATCCGGTTTTCATAATTTTTCTGAGTACTATGCATTTAATTTTAAGAGTAAGCGAGAAGACTTGATTTTAAAGTTATTCATTTAAAAAAATAGAAAGAGAGTAGCAATGAACAACTAAAGTTTTGGAATTTAAATCACTAATTTTGTTTCCTTCTAGTTATATTTCCATGTCCTTTTTCTTCTTATTTATTAAATTTCACATATGCTTAACTTGAATAATAGAAACTCCACTGTAGTAGAAAAACTCAATAACGCACTCATGTAGAGAATTCAATTGAAATTAAGATTGAACTGTTTAACTTATAATTTTCATCAAAATATTTATGTTTTGCTTTTTTTTTCTTCAAATTTCACTTAAATCCAGAGCAGATCAACAATTTCAAACTAAACGTAATACATAAAGTTTTATGTAAGCTTATATCACACGAAATTTATGTACGGGAGGATGAGAAAGAAAGTAACTATGGTAAGTGAAAACGAAACTTAGCTTGATAAATATAAGCAATAAACTAGATTAACGCTTGAATTAAATAGCACTTTCTTGTAAGATTCTTTTTTAATTGTTCACAATTAACTAACGAAAAAGCAG
The DNA here is from genome assembly GCF_026930045.1 of Uloborus diversus. Taxonomy (NCBI): domain Eukaryota; kingdom Metazoa; phylum Arthropoda; class Arachnida; order Araneae; family Uloboridae; genus Uloborus; species Uloborus diversus. The sequence goes on along the minus strand of NC_072740.1, from coordinate 105,851,321 downwards.
TTTTTTTTCAGTGTTCAAAGTATTAATTATTTTTTTTCTTATCGTTTTTAAAGATTAATCCACCAGAAAAAAGGGGGGGGGGGGGGGAAACGGCTTTTTCAGCAGAAGTAAACAAAAAAAGAAACTAAATATTATTGCACATATTACTGTGAAATATTTAATTTTAAATGAGCTTATATCATGCAAAATTTATGGGGGAGGGGGGGAGAGGGTTGATCGAAGTTACTGCATAAATTAATTGGAGTAAAAGAACTAAGGAGAAAGAAGATCGAGGACACACAGAATTAATGTCTAAATTCTAGAACAAATATAAGAAAGAAAGTAATTTTAGGTCCATCGTGCTGACCGCGCGATATTATTGAGTTCCAACAAATTTTTCGTATCAATGGCCCCAAACTAGCTAACTGCCGGCATCCACCCAGTCGAATACTCGGGGTCGGTTAAATCAGGCGAGCGAACTGCGAGAGATGGACCACTAGCGCCACCATTGGCGATGGAATAATCCGGTCACTTTTTCGCCCCGCTGCCAAAGGAGATGAGGCTCCTTCTTTTAGCCTCCCTGTGACGGACGGTAAAATGTGCAGAGCAGACAAAGTTGAAGTTTCTTTTTCGCCGGGTTTTAAAAAATTACAAAAGCGTTTAAAGTGAACTCAAATAGCTCCAATTTTTGAAGACTCTCTCTACGTTCAAAATTTGTCTTAGCTTTAAAACAGTTTGTGGAGTTTCAGGTAATCAGACTCAGTGTTTAATTGCTCACTTAGGAAAATGAATCATTTTTCAGATTTGATTCAAAATCGGTTGAACATCAAAGAGCCATCTTCCGCCCAATATTCGCAACGCGTCTTTCCAAAATGCGGGCATCTGAGGAGCACGCGGTCGCCAACTGGCTACATTGTAAACAGAAACGAGCTTGGCGAAAAAAGTTATTGACGTACTGAAGCATGCGCAGTGCGAGAGCAGAATACGCGTTTAATAGTTTTTCTTTCCAAAAGCGCGTGTAGTTGCTAATAAAATGTGACTGTGGATGCTCAATGTTTCAATGAGGAAACTATTCCAAAACTAAAAGGAATTGATGAAGAGTTTATGTTCGTGTCAGGAGGTCCAGAAATTTGTTTATGATCATCGATAAATTTTGAAAAAAGAAAAAAAAAAAGAAAAAAACTTTCTTGAAAAAATTTCAAAACATAACACAGAATATACATTACTTTTAGAAAGACTGCAAATCCCACAAGGTGAGTTATATATTATGAATATGTATTAATATTTGTATGCATTTTACAAAATAAATGTGCTATATTTTTTTCTTTATTATTGCAGTCTTAAATTTCAGTGTTCAAAATCTCGGCTTTCCTAACCAGGGTTGTTTGGCCAAAATGTTTACAAAAATTTTAAAAATTGTTGGAAAATGTAAAACTTAATTAATGCAAACTAATCTGCAAAGCTTTAGAGATTAGTTAGATCAATAAATTTTCTAATTCATCACTATATTTAATGCAATTTAGGTTTGTTAATTAGTTTTTTCTTTCTCTTTTTCAAAATCAATGCAGCTTATTCTACTGAGTACATAAGTGTACAAGGCTGACCAACTAAGTTCCTTTGAATTACATGGGCCAAGTACTTCTTACAATTCAATACCCCAAAAAGTATATGTCAAACAAAACTTAATTCAATACCAAACTTGCTTGATTTGTGATATTACTTAATATGTTGATCTTTGGAATTTTTAAGCTATGTGATGTTCATTAGACTTGTGCTCCATTTATCTATACTTCAAATTGCTCTCTGTACTTGAGAATGAATGATTTAAATTTTACCTTGTTTTTCACAAAAAAACTATTATCAGGAAATTAATTTGCAAGATTTATTCTTGATTATATATTATTATGTTTTAAATATCATAATAAATTATTGCTCTGATTAATTATTTATGCCAAAGCCTATTTAAGTATAGTTTTTCAAAAGTTAAAAGATTTTCAAAAAATATTTTTGCTATAGAAAGCTCTACTTATGGAAAAATTCAATTACAAGTTTTTGTTTTTAATTATTTAATTAATAATCATGAAATTAGGTACAACTATGAATATTTAACATTAATTGACAATTAATAAACAAAGTCTTTGTGAATCTCAGAAAATAAAGCTGTTCTTCTAACAAATAGTGTTTAAACCAAATAAACCCATTTTGAACCAAAAAAACGTAGTTTAAGCTAAAAACTTTTTTCCAACCCTGACACTAATCTTATTTTACTCACTCATTTAAAAAGAAAACGAAAAATAAACCCTTACAATGTTACAAATACACAAAGACAAACAACTTCAAAACTTATTATAATACATACAGTTATTTAAAATTAAAGATATGAGAGATAAAAAAAATGTGATCATTTCACAAATCTTGAAAAAAGTGATTTGTCTTAGTCGGCCGTAGCGGTATAGCTTAAAACAAATTTCGGAAGGGGACATGATTAGTTTTTAAACTTGCATTATTTATGTGTCTCAATGATATACTATTTTAATTTCTGAAGCTTTTATGTAAGGTAATGCATGATTCTTTACTTACAACATTTTGTGTATGTTACCATGACTTTCAGTTATCAATATCGAGTTGGATTGACAGAGTTTTGCCCAAGATGGAGAAAACCCCTCTCAGTAAAAATACTTCTTGGCCGTAGTGGTAAAAATAGCTAGTTTCATTTACAAGGAAGTAATTTAATTTTCACTTCAAAGTGTTTTTTATAATGTTTGTAGTATATTTCATTTTTCTGTATTTGTTTTGAAACATAATTCCCAATCTATTTAATTTTATTTCAATAATCATTTTTAAAATTAAAATTATCAGAAAGAATGATTTATTATTAATGAAATTTCCAATATTTTGATTTTAGTCTCAATTGTAGTATGTACAAAATCATATTAGTTTTAGTATGCTTTTTGAAATCCTGCCAATTTTCCTAGTTGCCATTTTTTACCAGGTTTTTTCCAGTGTTTGTCACTATCTCGGCAAAATGCCAAACTCAACTTCGGAGAAAGAAATTATCAATGTATATAGAATCGGAAATAAACATCAACTCAGCTTACTCACCACATACTGTTTGGCTTTTGGAAAAAAATTTTGAGCAATCACGATTGCTAATTGTTTTCATTTGACCATCCTTGATGTCCGGTTCCTTTTTCAACCCCACCGTCCTCTGCAGGCGCGGCTACTCCAGTCCTGAGCACTGTCACCCCCCCTCCCCCGTAGCCGCTTCTCCTGGTCGGTGGTGTCCATGTCCTACACATACGCACGCTCATACACATACACACATGCGCCTTTACACACATACACGCCAACGTGCATTCACGCAGGTCTACGCACACACAAGCATGCACATGCACAACTAAACACAAGTAACCGTCTCAGGCTTAGGCCTAGGACAGGAGCCATTTCTAGACACAATAACTCCAATCACTAGGGTCCTGTCGTAGCTCGTGATTGCGAAAAACTTGATTTGAATTCAAATAATTTTTTTTCCCCATTTGTTTTAAATTTGACTCTTAATTTCCCGACTGCTCGAGGGCGACGCAAAGGAGGGCAATGTGTTTATCACTCTATGCATGTACGTCTGTTCCTATGTGACGTTCTAGGGGCTAAATGCCTTGGTCAATTTTGGTTATTCTTACATCAAACGATTTGTCTTAACATTGGGAGTGTCACTAAACACATGACAGTAATCAAAATTCACCATATCAGCAACCAGTTGCCATATTTTGTCATTTCGGGAACTACCTGCATACTGTCGCACGCTACCTGGCTACCTGCGTGTGACAAATGCAGGTAGTTTTCACTGCCTGAATTTTTTTGTTTATGAAGTCTACTACTTGGGATCTCAGTGACCGAGTGGTCTAAGCGATTGCTTCCCCCACTTGAGCCGGTGGGCCAACACACCCTTGCTCCGGACGTACTTTTCCCCTCTTTCTGATGAAAATTCTTTCATGTGTTCTTTATTTGTATTATGTACTGTAATAAAAAGTATATTATGCGTAATGAAGGCAAGACACTCAGATTGTAGTCCTCATCAAAATAAACCCGTGCAATGAGCACCAAAAAAGGAAAGTCTACTAATTGGATTTTCATCTCTAACATGGTGCATTTGTCGTGATTCAGAGGACTGAGTTTCAGGATGTGTACTTTCTCAACAGGCTTTTTTAGTTTTGCGAGAAAGATTTGATTGACATTTCCGATTTCGGGTCATCATGAGTTATACAGGCTGTTTATATAGCTGTGCTGTGGTTGACTAAAGTTTTCGCATTTTTGCCGAAAGTCAAGCACATGTAGCTTTAAGCTAATTATCAGTAGTTTAGACCACCGCAATTTATTTAATAGACCTCACGATACAAACAAACTCTCTCAATGAAATGAAAAGATTGCGAAATGTACCGTATCATAATCATAATAACTTAAGTCAATGAAAATTAACTAAAAGGTGTCAAAAAAAAAACAAATAAATAAAAACAAAAAACCCGACTGCGTAAAAACCGAAAAAAACTAGAAGGAAAAATGTATAAGGCCAGTAGTTTAGAATGTTATTAAGTACTACTGAATAACTACACCATTTAAATAGTTTTATAACCGTACACAGATAAGAAATCATAAATTCAAAAGCAGAGTAGAAGGATCAACAGTCTGGGCCCATTCCTTTCTGATTCAAGGAACCCCGTAAAATTTGAATAAGCCCCGACTGTTGATCCTTCTATTCTGCTTTTGAATTTATGATTTTTTCTTATCTGTGTACGGTTATAAAACTATTTCAACGGTGTAGTTATTCAGTAGTACTTAATAACATTCTAAACTACTGGGCCTATACAATTTTCTTTTTAGGTTTTTCGGTTTTTACGCAGTCGGGTTTTTTGTTTTAATTTAATAATTTTTTATTGTTAATTTTATCTTAAGAAGATAAACCTAGCATATTATACGACTATGTATTTACATTTCACAATTTTTTTTTTTTTTTTTTTTTGAATGACACATAGCAGGACCCTAAGCAGTTGCCTGCATTGCCTGGCCTTGATGCCGCTCTTGATTAACAGCGTATTTTAGACGTTTTGGAAAAGAAAGTTCACATTACCATATAAAAAGGAGGACAATAATAGGAAATAATTGTTTGCGGTCCAATGTTGACCGGAATTAGGATCATTGTCAACAGACGTGCGGCTATTTAAAACACTTTTACTTGCATGTACTAGGTCTCACAAGGCGCTTTATGAACTTGTGCCCTTCAAGAGAGATACATTCTGTTTTTGATGCACTGTGAAGGACAATTTAAAGCACCGGGAAGGAAGTTGCATCCAGGATGGGAATCAATCTCGCTACCTGGGGATCCAAATTTTTAATTTTGCCACTTGTTACTTTTGCCTTTGCTTCTCACTGCCTCAATTGGTGTTCTGGTATTTGCAGGGGCCGACTGGGTTCCTTGAGGGTGTCAACCTTGACTCTCAAGGGTGTACTGGTTCGAAGGCGTAAAACAAAGTGAAAGCACACGAGTTTTGAGAGCGGGGAAACAAAGGTGCACAGGTTTAAGGGCACAAAAAAAAAAAAAAAAAAAAAAAAAATTGGGCGCACAGGTCAATAAACCATTTAGTTCTTTTTTTTTCGTTATAAAAATTAAAAAGACTAATGATGGTATGCTTTTAAAGATTAATTGTAGTTTAAGTTGCATTGCTCTTAAAAGTATTTGCAGCAATAAATTGGAGGAAGAATTATGGAAGTATAGAATTTTAACATTTACCTTGGAATGTGTACCTCCAGTGTCAGCATTAATGTATTTTCTTAAACATTTTGCCGCATCCGCTGGTTTTGGAGACGTATAAATTAAAACCGATTTTCAAAATAACGTAACTTGGATTCGCCTGCCTGAAATAATTGAAACTGTTGTCAAAGTAGAATAACGACCCAAAAACAATTCTCCGAAACAGCCTATTGACCAGGGTGCCCCTAGACAGACTCGAAGCAGAGTGTTGAACGCCAAAACTACAACTAGAAACAATCTACCACACCTGGATGACCCTAACATGTTTGATGATAGCCCGGCCCCTGAGATAGACCATTCAGCAGAAGTGAATAGTACACCAGAAATGGACAATTCACCTGCGTGAATATTTTTTTCTTTTCAGATGATATTGTTACATGTAAGTCAAGGGGCATCTGAATCCAGAAATGATCTACAGCTCCCTCAGATGCACTATGCAAAGTAAAGACAGACGAGTATTCGAATTTTATTGCAGAACCCACAGGAGCCAAGTAAGAACAGCACCTGCATTATACCTTTTTGATCGCAGATGGACACAGCTCCGCAAATGGACACAGCTCGGGCATGAACTGAATGCTGAACACCAAATTATAAGAAACAATTTCAAATTACAGAAATCATTAATGGATCAAGAAGTGTTTTCCTGGAAATTAAAATTTTTTAATTTCAATGTTCCAAAATAAATGCAGCGGCTTACCGCAAAGCAAATATATACATACCTTGTCTTATTTCTTGTCTTCTTTCAAAATAACGAAAAGTTGATTGTAGAGAGCTTGTAGATATTTAGGAGACCTGAAAACCGACAGAAAAGAAAGCTAGATAAATATCTAGGCAATCTACATTCCACCGGTCATCGGGATATCTCCCTTTATTTCGCATTCACAAAGCATTGTATATACACTGGTCCACAGGACTTTATACTATAAAAACATAAGTATAAACGAAGACGACGAAAAACCAACATTCCGAAAGATAAACGACATAAGTATAAACATATAAACAGTTAAATGTTCCAGAAAACCCAACATTCCGAAAGATAAGTATAAACATATAAACAGTTAAATGTTCCAGAAAACCTAAAAGAACTCCATCAGATAGGATACCAGTCATCACTCCCATCACCACACTGTCTTCCGTACATCGAGTGTCCATCTAAAAGATCAGATTCATATTTACAAACGAATGAGTAGATATTCTTGGTCAAGTGGTTAGCGCATCGGAAATAAATTCCTAGAACATCTTTTGTTGAACTCGGGTTCGATTCCCGAGGAATGACATATTTATATTTACCTCTTGTACTGACACCACTTACCTGAGGCTAGGTGAGGTGAGGCTTTGAGTGGAGACGCAGGTGAGGCTTTTAACAATGATAAACTTGAGGTAGGTAAACCTTTTACAGGTGATTTTTTCGGTTAATTTTTTTTAGATCGGTTAAATTTTTCGGATCTTTTCTTCTTTGTCTCTTATGTATGTTTAATTATCAATATTATAACAATTAATTGCCCTGTGAGGTGACCGGGGGGTAAGAATAGTCTCAACGTAGCCTATGCGTGTCGTAAAAGGCGACTAAAATAGGTGCTCAGTGCCTGGGAGGATAGCCGGGCACCCTGCCCCTGGGGATCGTACAGGGGACTGGTCCTCCAGGTTGGGGGTTGGGCGTGGGGCTGACAACCCCACCTCGTAAAAAAAAAACTCGTGTTTCGAAATCCAATGGAGAAAATAACCGGACTGTTTTACGAAAACAACCTGGAAAACGGACAATGGACTTGAGAATTGGAAGCTGGAATGTTTTGTCTTTATACAAAAGTAAAGCACTTTTAAAGTTACTGCAGCAACTAGATCAGTACAATGTTGATATATGTGCTTTACAGGAAATGAGGTGGACAGGTAATGGAACTTTCAACAGTAAAAACTACTTAGTTTTCTATAGTTGCAATGATAGGAAACATGTTGAAGGAACTGGATTTGTTGTAAATAAAAGAATTTCACATCTCGTAATGGATTTTCAAGCAATTTCACCAAGACTAAGTAAGTTGAGAATTAGGGGAAAGTTTTTTAACTACAGCCTTTTGTGTTGCCATGCCCCTACAGAAGATAAATCTGATGAAGAAAAGGAAACATTTTATGAAATTCTGTCTAGAGCCTACAGTGGATGTCCAAGACATGATGTGAAAATAGTTATTGGGGACATGAATGCTAAACTTGGAAAGGAATTAGAATACAGCTCTGTTCTTGGTAGATATAGCCTTCATGATTTGACAAACGACAATGGATGTAGACTGGTTGATTTTGCGGTGGAGCATGGGATGATTGTTGGAAGTACCTTATTTTGTCATAAACTAATCCATAAAGAAAAATGGAAAGCACCAGGTGGTACATGTTCAAATCAAATAGACCATGTTTTGATTGATGCTAGACATAGCTCAGACCTAATTGACGTTAGAACATACAGAGGTGCAAATATAGACTCTGATCACTATTTAATTATTTCCAGGATTAGAGCAAGGCTTTCCAATGCCAAGAAAGAACGGATTGAGCCCCTAAAAACGTTTGATTGTGAGAAACTTAAGAACACTGAAGTAAAAAAGGAATATGCTGAATGTTTAGAAAAGCATCTAACGGAAATCAGTGATAGCGACTCCATAGATGAATACTGGAGAAAAATAAAAGAAAGTGTTTGTCATACAGCTAAAGCTGTAGTTGGAAACATTGAACACAAGAAGGATAAAGACTGGTATGACGATGAATGTGCTGAACTCACAAATAAGAAGAATCAAGCATATAAAATAATGTTGCAGAGAAATACCAGACATAACTCAGATGAATATAAAAGAGCTAGAAAAGAAGAAAAAAGGCTTCACAAATTGAAGAAAAGAACTTTTGAAGAGGAGAACCTCAAAGACATTGATAATCTCAAAACCATCAATGAATGCAGAGCATTCTATAGAAAGGTCAATCGTAGTCGTTCTGACTTTAAACCAAGTTCTGCTCTGTGTCGAGACAAGCAGGGTGAAATCCTGGCTAACAAACAGGATATACTTTGTAGATGGATGGAACATTTTGGTGACCTTTTAAACTCGGAGGAACCAGTGGAAGACCATCGGCGCGACTCTACAGATTTAAATGATAACGAAGTCATCCCCCTCCCAGATAGAGATGAAATTCAATTTGCTTTAAATAAACTAAAAAATAATAAATCGCCAGGACATGATCTTATTTCTGCAGAGTTGCTAAAAAAAATGGATGTCCTCAGCTATATGAGCACCTGCATAAACTAATAATTGATATTTGGAGCTCTGAAGATATACCATCAGACTGGAACATTAGTATTTTGTGCCCAATTCACAAGAAAGGAGACCCAATGGTCTGCTCCAACTATAGAGGCATCAGCCTGCTAACCACATGCTATAAAATCCTATCCAATATTCTGTTTGTGAGACTAAAACCATTTGTGGATTCAGAAATTGGTAGTTATCAATGTGGGTTTAGAAGTGGAAAATCTACAGTAGACCAAATTTTCTGTCTACGTCAAATTATTGAAAAATCAATTGAGTTTAATATTGACACTCATCACTTGTTTATAGACTTTAAGTCTGCATTTGACAGTGTGGATAGAAAACATTTAATGGATGCAATGTATGAATTCAAGATCCCAAGCAAATTAATTAGACTTGTAATGTGCACTATGAACAACACTAAATGCAAGGTAAAATTCAAGGGTGTCTTCTCTGAGGATTTAAATGTTAATAATGGTGTTCGACAGGGCGACTCATTGTCTTGCCTTCTTTTTAATATTGCTTTGGAAAAAGCTATTCGTGACTCAAATATCAACACTAGGGGCACCATCTTTTACAAATCAGTTCAGATCTTAGCCTATGCTGATGATATTGATATAGTTGCTAGGACTGTACCAGCCTTGAAAGAGGCTTTTTCATCTTTGGAGATAGCTGCTGGTCGAATAGGACTAAAATTAAACGACTCCAACACCAAGTATATGCCTGTACAAAAAATTCCGCCAAATGACAGGAACACATGTTTAGAAATTGGTACTCATTCATTTGAAATCGTTAGCAGTTTTACATACCTTGGGTCCTGTGTTAACAACAAAAATGACACAATCTCAGAAATACAGAACCGAATAACGTTGGCAAACAAGGCCTTTTTTGGACTACGCCCCATCTTCAGATCGTCTTTGATTTCAAGAAAAACAAAGATCTTGGTTTATAAGACTCTTATTAGGCCAGTTCTAAGTTATGTTTCTGAAACATGGCCTTTGACTAAAACCGGAGAGCACAAGATATTAATTTTTGAGAGAAAGGTTTTAAGAAGCATTTTTGGAGGCATCAATGAGAACGGTGTCTGGAGACGACGATTCAATTTTGAAATTTACAGATTGTTTAGAGAACCTGACATAAAAAAAAAGCATAAAAATTAGGAGAATGAACTGGGCGGCCCATGTCTCTCGAATGAACGAAGAAAACCCAGTAAAAAAAGTTTTTGATGCAAAACCTGTGACAATTCGAGGAAGGGGACGGCCAAAAATGAGATGGTTGGATTCTGTTGAATCTGACTTCGATATTCTCAAAGTTAAAAATTGGAAAACCCAGGCAAAAAGTAGGACGTCTTGGAAGATTCTCCAAAGGAAGGCCTTGGCCCACCCTGGGCTGTCGAGCCAACTATGATGATGATGATAACAATTAATTAATATTATTGTTTCATTACAAATATTTAATAGTTACTTTTAATACGTTAATATATAAATCTTTAAAAATTTACTTTGTGCCCCCCCCCCCCCTGTCAAATTTTTATCGATGATCCGCCACTGTATATATATATTAAATATATATTTTCAAATATACTATATTTGAACAACAAGATATTTACTCTTACAAGTAAACCCCTGAATAATTACTTCATTACAAATAGGTAACTTCTATGCAGGTACCGATTTCAATCTCCATTTAAAGATAGGCATTTTTTGGCCTGATTCTCAAACAATTAATACGATTTTACATGAGATTATGATAAGAAAACTGCCCTTTAAAAGAAGCTGAAACCTTGTCTTTGGTGTATACGTAAAAAAAATTATAAATATACATCAGGGGCGTAGCTAAGGGGGGGGTTTTGGGGACAAAACCCCCCCCGAAAAGTTAGTCTCAAAAAAAAAGAGAAAAAGAAGAGAGAAGAGAAAGAAAAAAAAAAGAAGAAAAGGAAAAAATTCCAAGCGATTATACATATATATATATATATGTGTGTGTGTGTGTGTATATGTATATATATATATGTTATATATATATATATATATATATATATATATATATATATATATATATATATATATATATATATATATATATAAGAAGTAACCCCCCCCGAAAGTCGGGTCTAGCTACGCCACTGTTCGTACGTATGATTGTTTCGCTTTATTCTTTTTAAATTAATTTTCAAAGTCTTGTTGATATTCTGACCCACGTAGAAAGAAATGAGAATTCAAGAAGCATTACTAAACGTCAAACATTAATGCAAAGTTCGTAGTTCTAAGCAGCCATTTTCACGATGTTGAATTCGATATTTATCATTTCTTGATGAAACTAAATAATAATTGTGGCCTGACAAGAATAACAATTAATGCTAGAAAATTTAATATGATATTACAAATTATTACCAAAAGAAGATGATACTTCTTTGCTTTGCTTTGGCTAGCGCTTGTTTTCCATTTGTAGCTGAGTTATTTCTCTTGAATTCCAGAATCGGTTAATTTAAAAATTTTCTGTTTCGATTTTTCTAATTTCTGAGTTACGATTTAATTGTGTCATGTTATACAAATCATCAACAAAATTCTCACGGATATATGGTGGTAGTTTTCTTTTCAGTTGATTGACAATTATTTCTTTTTACTTATCGAATTCTTTACTACCATTTTATTCCACTCATGATAAAAATTGAAAATGGTTTAACTAAAAACGCGAAATCTCGCCAAGGCTACTTTGCTCGCACAATGCCAAAATTATAACCCTAAACAAATTTGGCGATACCTTTCAGCTGAGAATAAAAGGAATAAAGTAAATTCTTTCTCGGTTATTCATTTTGTTCTACGATAATATATTCAAGAAAATATTTTGCATACTGTCCATTCCAACTAAATGCTGCTGTAAAATATGGTAAGTTTAATTAATTTAAGATTAAAAAAAGTCCCATATTCTTACAAATTCATACAAAACAATAAAATTTTTTACCTTGTAGAACGTTATCCAAGTTTGTTAATCCAGAATTTTCGCTTTCACCTATTATTAAGGAAATGATGAAAACTAACATTATTTTGAGGAGCTCGAGAATACTACTAAGGGACGAATTAATTTCTGTAGCTGAAAGCAAACTAAGACACATCGATTGCGTTAATAAATACTCAGAACAAACTGCCTGTGTTTACGTAAACAGACACACATGGAACGCAACGTGGCAAAGTTTTAGTTGCATTCGCAGTTTTATAAATTACCGCAAGGTAGCGTATTCGAGCGCTGGAGTTCCGAATTGGCTTTCCATAATTCGACCAATTGTTCGCCAATATTGTCTCACAGCCTAAATACAATAATGGTTGCGCATTGTTAAGCCAATATTGGGACAAGATTGTGTGCCAATCTAAGTACAATATTGTTAATGCAATGAGACGCCAATATTGGCACAAGATTATCTGCCAATCTAAGAACAATATTGTTAATACAATGGGAAGCCAATATTGGCTTAATATTGCAAAAATCGTGCCAATATTGGCCAAGACATTGCCAACGTGAACAATCTCACGCCAATATTGAGCCAAGATACAATGCTACTTGGGTATTTCCTGTGTGTGTCCGGAGGCAAGGCGCTTGGCACGCAATCCTCTATCTATGTGAAGCTGTCTAGCTTCTAAATAAATAGATAAATAAAGTGCAACAAGTGGGACTTCAGAGCAGACAGCGTGATTGAAATTTTTAGGGAGAGGAGGGTTTGCTCAAAGGGGTCTTTTTTGTCTTTTTTAGGGGGTTCACATTTTGGGGATGCATAAGAGGGGAGGGGACGTCATTGTTCTTGAGGGGGAAGGAGGAGCACCTTTGATTTAGGAAAGATTTTTTTGTGGTGCAAATGGAATTTCATAAAAAATGCGGACAAACTGTAACGTCATTTAGTTTGCTTTATTGTAATTCAAAATATATAACTTTAGAATACAGAACAAACCAGTTTATTTTCTTAAACTAATTTGCATTTAATGATGTTTACCATTTTTGAAAATACCAAATACATGAAAAAAAGTACACTTAAAATCGGAAAGAACATATGTATTACTTCAGGAAGTGTTTCCAGAAAGGAAAAATAAACTGCAACTGTATTGCTTATGGTGTCGCACCTTTTTTTCGTCATGTTCGTCATGTTGATGAGAACTCGCCATGAAATAGATGAAGCCGCCAATATGGTAACCATGTACCCAGGATCGTTCCTGCATTGACTGACGTGTGGAAAAATCACAGTAGATTGTTAGTTTAATAAACTAAAGTCAGCTTTGTTTATAACTGGTCGCGTTAACGTTAGCAGTGTTATTCGGCTATATGCAATATTTCTGCTGCAATGGATCAAGAAATGGAATATCTAAAAGTATATTATTTCAGATTTTTTTAAATAATAATATTTTTCATTTTGAATAATAATGGTCAGGTCCTGGATTTCATAAAGGATGGGATTGGAACTTTTTAAGTTGTCAACGAAAACTAACTATGCGTGTTGAATAATTCATTTTAGTTTGATAACTAGACTTTTTTTTTACGTTTTGTGTTTTTTTTTATTTAAATGAAATCTTATTTGTACAGTTCAACATTTTGTAAAAGCAGAAAAAAAGGCACACACAATTCTTTTATGCCACCTAATGCTAGTTTCTTTTTTTTCTTTTGTTTTTCCATCACATAACATTGCACAGGAATTTAATGAAAATAAAAATTTTATAACAAAAAAAAAAAAAAAATGCTGTTTGGCATAGAAACTTCTTCTAATGTGTGAAACAACTAATTCATCCAACACTAAAGGCGTACCATAAAAAACCTAATAGTTAACAAAGTAGCCATTTTCCCTGCCCCTAAGCTTTTTTTTTGTGGCTACATCATTGTCTGCTATTCTTTTAAATAATTATCCCCTGCATGTTTACAGCATTGCTGGACTCTTTAGCCATTCCTCCATCGTTAATTTTTTTAAGCATTTAGCAGCGAAGGGACTTGGGAATCCTGCAAATGAGGAAAATGTTTAATGTTAAAGATGAGAAATATTAATTAAAATACTGTATCAGAGTATTAACTCTAAAATTAAAACTTAAAATACGTTTCGGAAAATCGTTTAATGATTGATTGATTTTTTGAATGGTAAGGGTTTTACCCCTAAAACCCTCCCCATTGGACTCGCTCTGACAGGGGTCAATCCAGGTATGATTTTTTGGGTCCCCATTTTGTGAGTTTTCTTTATTTTTGTGAAAAAGAAATTATCGTGACTTTCCCTTTTTTTCCTCTGTGGGAAGATGTCAAAAAAATTCAAATGTATGTTATAGTTATGTTTTTCCCAAGAAAAATTTCTGAATATGAATATCAATAATATGCTTTCAATCACTCAAGCCATAAAAAAAAAAAAAAAAAAAAAAGTATAGACAAAAGCACTCAAACATGGTACAGTAGGCGCTGCTTAATGCTATTACTTTGGGACAAACATAGTTTGTTAACAAAAACTGAAATAAGTCCAGGGCATACAAAATGGTGATTTTTTCAATTAAGAAGCTTTTATTTTTGCAACTTCAAATTAAACTTAAAATGACTCACGGGCACCCATTTGCAAAATTTTAAAGAGACGGGACAGGCTCATATATTTTCCTCATGGTTTAGCAGGATAATTTCTGCATGGAAACCGATTTCAATACAGATTACAGGGGTCTGACCCGAGAAAATTTGGGTCTGTTAACGGACCCTTCACAAAAATTCAATCAACCAAAACAGACCTTTCACAAAATCCCGATCAACCGAAACGGACCCTTCACAAAATTCTGATAAACAAAAAGGGATCTTTCACAAATTGTTTATTGAAAGCGCAAATCTCAAATAAAAGTAACTCATATTTCCGTGTATGAAAGCAATTTTTTTTCGGAACCTTTTTTAAAGTTAAATTAGGGGATTCAGCTTATACAAAATCTGCAAGTTTGCAAAAAAAAAAAACTGTGCTTTTGTGATGCTTCTGGGGCATTCCAAGGTATTTTTGACATTTATGTAGAGTCCGTAATGTGACCTTTTTTGCCATGACTTTTTAAATTACCGTTTGATTTGCAAATTATTTTAATTTGAGCTGGTGTGTTGGTAGGAAAAGATCAGAATAAAATAATATGCTAATCAAACAGTAAATTAAAAAGTTATGGCAAAAAAGGTCACATTACGGACTCTACATAAATGTCAAAAATACTGTGGAATGCCCCTTTTGCAAGTAGGGATTGCAATACTGGACCAGAAATGCAACACCAGTATTCAGTATTTTTTAAACTTGATACCTGAATACTGGTAGTAGGAATTTCCCAAGAAAGATTCAAAAACCATGTTTTGTTGTCTTCAGGGATCTGTCCAGGATTTTACACAGGGTTCGTTTTTTGAGAAAGTACAAATAATTTTGGGAAAAATGATTGATTTTGTAAAAAGTCAAATAATTTTGCAAAAAAAAAAAAAACTGTGCTTTTGTGATGCTTCTGGGGCATTCCAAGGTATTTTTGACATTTATGTAGAGTCCGTAATGTGACCTTTTTTGCCATGACTTTTTAAATTACCGTTTGATTTGCAAATTATTTTAATTTGAGCTGGTGTGTTGGTAGGAAAAGATCAAAATAAAATAATATGCTAATCAAACAGTAAATTAAAAAGTTATGGCAAAAAAGGTCACATTACGGACTCTACATAAATGTCAAAAATACTGTGGAATGCCCCTTTTGCAAGAAGGGATTGCAATACTGGACCAGAAATGCAACACCAGTATTCAGTATTTTTTAAACTTGATACCTGAATACTGGTAGTAGGAATTTCCCAAGAAAGATTCAAAAACCATGTTTTGTTGTCTTCAGGGATCTGTCCAGGATTTTACACAGGGTTCGTTTTTTGAGAAAGTACAAATAATTTTGGGAAAAATGATTGATTTTGTAAAAAGTCAAATAATTTTGCAAAAAAAAAAAAAAAAAAATAGAATTTAGTGATGGCACTAACTGCATCATTCAAACTTAAAGTTGAGTAATTTCCTCTTCCATGTTAAGAATTTTATTCTGGGGTGTTTTTCTAGTTTTTGGCGGGGGGAGGGGGGAGTGCTGCATCACTCTCTCAAGTATCAATATATATCTACCATTCTACGTTATGTTAAGTTATACTAGAAATATTTCTGTACAGTATTTAAAATAAATGTAACAGAAAAAAAAAAAAAAATCAGACAAGGGCAAATTCAGACAAGCATTTAACTTTTTGACCCAAGGGCAGTTCTCAAAAGGTGGGAGCAAACACAGACCTCAACTTTGAAGCTTTAATACCAAATAACTTACATTTTAATTAACTCAAAAATTTTTGAGTTACACTAGAATACTGTATGGAGACAAGAATTGACATGAATTATGGAAAAAATTGCTCTTCAAATACCTTAAAAAATATTTTTTCTGCTAAAAGGCACATTTTTTTGGACTTTCAAAATGTTAACTGAGCAAATGAACCATCAGAAAAAAATTTTTTTTTAATTATTTTTATATGTTTAAAAAAAATTAAGGGTATGAATCTCAAACTGAATAATTTTTTGATAATATTTTCCACAAATTACAAAAGTAAAGACATATTATTTATTTTGAAAACGATTTTAGAAAAAAAGGAAGTTGGAAGTTTGATGAATGTCCAAAAGTTACGATCTGGACAATGCTATTATTTGAGAACTTAATATATGATTTATATGTTTTAAAAGTATTTTTCGATTTTCAAAATCAATTTTTCATTATCTTAAAAAATTTTCCTATGTTTTTGTGCAGTTTCTTTGAAGCAAAATCATTTTTCTTGAACATATATGTAAGATGCCCAAATTGCATTGCGATCTAGATGCCGATAATTCTGTCAATTTATTCAATACTATAAATGATCTTCAGTCTTGTAACCTTAATAAAAAAGGCTATTATAATGTTAATTTCTTTCATCTATTGGTATTTTGCACAATTAATACGTTATGCATTGAACGTTGCATAAATAACAGTAGAAACACAAGTTTACATCGTAATGAAGAGTAAACAAATGCGGCAAAAATCGCGGAGCAAATCCAGATTGGCGACAACTCACAGCATACGATAAGCAAAAGGTTACGAGAGAAGAATTCCGGTGTTCTGCAACAGCGTCAGTTTTGGCGACTTTATCACCTGCACTGGCAAAATGTGGATGGGTTTTTTTTTTCGGATTCTACGAAACCATAACAAAATTTTATTATTTAAAGCCTAGTATATAAAAGTCATTCATGTACTTCATAAATCCTCTATTTTTCATTGCAGAATATAAACATAGATAAAATTTTCATTAGAAAAGTTCAAAAACAAACTTTCATTATGATGATGTACTAAAAAAAATCTTACCTACTGGATAACTGTATGTCCAAAATCTGTTACTTACTAACGGATCATTAAATTTGCTATTTATTAATTTTTATAAATACCTGTTGTCTTTTTGTGTATTATGTCCTGGGTGTACATACTATGCAATAACAGCAAAATTAATGTCAAATTTCAAAATTTTAAAAATGGCTCAAAAGTAAGGTTTTTGTTCCCACCTTTTGAGAACTACCCCCAAGACACTCTTAAAAAGCACAGAATTTCTTTTAAAACTGATCAATTCCGTGATTTTAACAAAAACGAGCTGATGTGTGTAGGGGAGAGGGGGCACCTTTGAACACTGTAAATATTATCTTTAAAAGAAATGTTATGTTTTTAATGGGTATGGCAGCACATTACTATTGTTTCACTACAGCAAAGTAAGCCTCGTTTGATCATTTTGCTTGCATACTATTGTCTGAGCAAGGTATGTATTTTTTTCTCTCTGAAATCTAAAGTTTTCAAAATAAAGTTGTAAGGTTTTTGTTAAAAAAACCTGTAATTCTATAATTCTAAATGATTTTACAATATTTAAAGATAAGTTTTAGCTTTAACTTTTAGGTTTTGTTTTGTTATTATTCTTAAGCATACTTGAGTAAATTGTTCTAATTCCTAATTCCTTATGATGGGGTACCTTTGAGCAGAAAAGTTGGGGCACCTTTGAACAAATGAAACTTAGAAGAAAAGAGTTATAAATGCACCTAAATATTACTATTTTATTTTGGATTTAAAAGAAAATTATGAAAATGAAGACATACAAATTACTAAATAGTCTGTTTTTTAATATTTAAGTTCTACTGATATATAAACACTACTACATTTAATTACTACTCTTGTTTTTTATTTTGCATATTGTCATTATTCCTATTAGAGAAAAATGTCTTTTATAAAAAAAATCTAATTTTGAAGATATTATTTTGGATACAGATGAAGAGGAAAAAGCTCTTGTTCTAGAAGATTTACATGTCAACGATTTCATTATAGTTCAATTCCAAATTAAACGAACCGTTCTTCATTACGTTGGTCAAATTGAACAGCAATTGCAAGACGAAACTGAATTTAATGTCAGGTTTCATCGCAAATAGGAAAGCAATAAATTTTACTTTCCCGAAGCATCAGACACCAGCACAGTAGATTTCCAAGATATAATAAAAAAACTGCCACAACCACAGATTTCTGGAGGGACCTAATGTGCTGTTACAACATTTTGCTTTGATGTCAATTTTGACTCATATAAAATTAATTAAATAGTCATAAATTTTTAATTTCAGTTAAATAAAATGCTCTAATTTTATTCTTATTATTTTGTAATTCTTAAAGTATGTGATTTTTGATAAAATCACTCTACTGTTACAATTTGATTTTGTTTGTTCAAAGGTGCCCCATGCTTGTTCAAAGGTGCCCCTACATGGGGCACATTTGAACAGAAATACAAATTTTAAAGCTTTGTATCATATTTAATTTTCAGTAAAAATTTTGATATTGATTTATATGATAAAGAAATGCTTTCTTTTTTATCATAAAATATTTAAACATTAACAATTATAATCTGAATAAGAAATATGTTGATTTTTCAAAAAATTGTTCAAAGGTGCCCCCCTCTCCCCTATCACATGACTTCCTTTTATTCCAATTTAATGTTATTTTCCCATTACTGGCAATTTTAATGTGATTCAATAGTTTACTCTCTAAATATCACCAACAGTGGCCAAATTGAAACAGATAAAAAAAATCGTGAAATTTGTTGCCAATTTGGCGACCAAAACACTGTCGATATATCTCCAACTGTCCGCCAAATTATAACACCACTTGAGTTTACATCGAAATTAACAATGATTTCCCCCCAAGTCCCCTTTAGTACCCCCCATGCTACCAAAGAAGGGGAGGTGCACAACTAGACCCCACTAGAAGTCTATGTACCAAATTTTAACTTTCTAGGACTTACCATTCTTGAGTTATGCAACGTACATACAGACGTCACGAGAAAATTCGTTGTAATTAACTCGGGAATCGTCATTATGGATATTTCGTTTTTCTATACATTCTTAGGCACTTATCCACTTGTGGTCGAGTTGAAAAAAAACTCAATATTCATTCGGGGGTAAGTAAGATAAGGTTGATTTTTTGGGTAAAATTTTTTCTGCGAATACAATACTTCCTTTTTTGTAAAAGGAAGTAATAAAAAGAGATTTTATTTACCTCTTAACAAAGCGCACTAAATATCAAAAGATAAAAATGGGATTACCATAGCGGATGGAAAGAAATCGCAATTCTCAAAGTGAAGGCATCAAAAGTATAAAAATGGCTGGTAAAAGAAATATTTTTGTTAAAATTATTTTAAAATTGTATTTTAGAGTCCTGTGATAAACATATCATAAAAATCTGTGGACACAGTTGAAGCAAAAAAAAAAAAAAAATTAAACCATCGATTCAGCATTTTAATTTTTTACTCATAAAAGAAAACGGAATTTTGTTTTAAATACTTGAAATGAGCTTTCTAACAAAAATAAAGACTTCCCATTTATTTGCATCCTAATAAAGGGAAGTTAGCTGAAAAAAAGAACAAAATATGATTTTCATATCAGATGTTAAAAGATTGCATTTTTCAAAATGTAGATATTTAATGAAAAAAAAAGGGTAAGTAAAAGAGTTTATTTAAAGTAATCCTTGTTCACATTGAAAAATCAAACCCATATAATTTTCTCCCAAAATAACAGTTGAACATCACACCGCACCCCTAAAAACGCAAACCCTTATAATTTTACCAACTTGTCAAATGACAAGCTGGTAAAATGATGAGAATATTTTCTAATCAAGTCATTATAAAGGTTTAATGCCAGACGCTAAGTGGCGATAATCATGAAGTAGGTAACCCTATCTGAAGGGATCATATTTTTTCCCCACCCTTACTATCCCTTTGCAGTTCTAAGTTTATTTCGCTAATATGTAATTGTTTATTAAATCATGAGCAGTGGGGAGAAAAGTGCTTACCAATGCCTTTTCAGAAAACTTTACAACAACACGGCTACTAATTAATAGTGATAAAATAAACAAACAAAATTATTTAAAACCAAACTTATTTTCAGCTGTTAATTTTTTTCCAAGAAACAAACAACAAGCATTATATTTATTTGGCAGTAGCAATTACTTATCGCTTGCAGGAGCATCACAAGAATGCCTTTTTTTTTCTTTGTAAAATTAGCAGATTTTTGTATAAGCTTATCCCTCTAATTTGACTTTAAAAAAGGTTCCAAAAATTATCGGTTTTATACACCAAAATATGCGTTACTTTGCTTTCAGATTTGCTCTTTCAATAAACAATTTGTAAAAGATCTCTTCTTGTTTATCAGAATTTTGTGAAGGGTCCATTTTGGTTGATCTGGATTTTGTGAAAGGTCCATTTTGGTTGATCTGATATTTGTGAAGGGTCCCTTTCCAGACCCAAATATCCTCTGGCCGGACCCCCGGTCTTATTGTGAACAAATATAAAATAAAGGAACAAATATCATTAAAAAAAAAATCAGTAATAGCAAAAAAACTCCATTCTTATTTTCACTAAGCCTGGAACTCATTGTAATGAACAAACTGTACCATATTGTATACTAATGAGCAGGGCCGCGCCAAGCCTGATCGGTGCCATCGTGCAAATGTCTCGTGAGCGCCTCTATGCTCTAGCGTTCAGGGAAAATATAGTTAACACCTGGAGGGAGGTTTTGTGGACAAATACAAAATGGAAAAAAATAGGTTTGGCATTTAATTCATATAAACAATAATGTATGAATATTAACTTTGGAATATGGTCTACGTATTTACTTAATATCTCAAAATTATTTCGAGTTCAGAAGCTCCTCTGATATGCTAATACAGTAAAACCTGTGAAGTTGACCACCCTTGTAAGTTGACCACCTGTCTAAGTTGACCGCTTTTTTCAGGCACGGAATTAGCCCTTATCATTTAAATCTACCTCTAAGTTGACCACCTGTTTAAGTTGACCACTGAAGTAGTGCACCGCAAATGGTCAACTTACACAGGTTTCACTGTAATGCGTTTTGGAAAAGAAAAATATTTTAAACATCGAAGTTAACACCACTTTGAATATTTATCTGATCTCTAACTGCTGCATAATTAATAAAACTAGATTTAGGGGGGCACATTGAAAGGAAAACCTGTTAAAAAGAGGGGTCCAGGGGTTCTCCCCGGAAAAATTTTGAAATTTGTAGTTTTAAAAACGCAATTTTAAACGATCTTTGGTGGTGTTACAGGGGAAAAGGGTACAAGGGGCTCCATTGAAATTTGTAGAAGTTGAAGCCTTAAAATGCGATTAAATGCCATATTTCTTAACGTTAGAACAAGGGATGGAACTCCGGGATTCCACTCGAAGTTTTTTTTCTTTCTTTCTTTTTTTTTCTTTTTGAAAAATAGAAAATAATTCCCCTTCCCTCCCCTCCAATCTTTTGAAATTGAATTTCCCAAAACGCAATTGTTGGCAACTTTGAAGACTTTTACAAAAAGGGGATTCTAAAGCTCCGCACCCCCCCCCTGGAAATTTTTTCAAAATTAAAGTTTTTTCAAAAATATTCTATGAGGTTGGGGGAAGAGGTTCAGAGGCTTCACTTAAATTTTTCGTAAGTCATGTTTGAAAAACCTATTTTTTTATGATATTAAAGGAAGGCGGTTCAGAGGTCCTAGCCCGAATATTTTCTGAAATTGAAATTTTAAAAACGCGATTGTGTAAGACCATATTTGGTAACATTAGGGCTGGCAATCCTTCGCTCCAAATGAAGCTCCAAAAACGCAATTTTAGGCTATTTTCGAATGCAGTTTCAAGTGATGTTGTTTGGTATTCGGGGGCTTTCCTTGGAAATTTGCGAAATTGAAGATCTGGAAACGAAATTTGAGATGCTCCATTATTCTTTCGGGGGGGGGGGGTAGAGAAGTTCGGAGGAGTATTATTTTAAGACTTTCTTATTTTCAGACGAGCTAGAAAAATAAAAGAAAAATAGATGGAGGGGGACGAGTAGATGATCAATTAGCTGTAACTATTGAAAACTTTTAATTCTAAGATTTCTTTTTTTAAAATTTTGTAGTTTTACCCCAACATAATTATTTTTTTCTTATTAAAATCACTTTGCTTTCCAAAGACGTGTTTTTTTATTCTCTTCCATAATAAAGGATATTTTTGAAAAACATTCAACTCAGCATTCTGGAGGGGAGGGGGCATAAGGTGGAGCAACCAGAGGATGTCCTGTTGACCCCCCCCCCCCCCCCCGCCCTCTGATTGCGCCACGGAGCAGGAGGGTACTGTTTATATTTCTAAATTGAAGGATAGTATTGTAGAGAATATTCCACCTTAAATTCTGAAACTGAAGCTAAAACGAAAAATTCTAAATTACGGAATCGTTAAAAGGGCATTGAATCTAATTATCTGAAACAAACACATTGTCCAAAGCTTTTTCTTCAACTTAATGTACAAATAGTTGAAGAAAAAGGGGATGGGACAATCGAGTAATTATGGTTAAGTCGTTACTTTTCGGAACTAAAATAGTAACCTTATTTATTGTCTGCATTATATGTGTATTATGCACAAGTAAATTATATGCAAATATGCTTACCGTATTTTTTTGTGTATGATGACATAAAAAATATACGGTACAGTGGAATCACCACGAACAGTTGTTAAAAATCACAAAAAGACATATTGCACAAATTATAACAGACCACATTCACTGTAAGAAACAAAATGGGGAATGGCAAATTTCTTGCGCTTCGTATTATGCTCAACCGTGTGAAATTATAGACATACCGAAATAGCATTCAGAGCTCCAAATATGAAGAAAAATGAAAAAGTATGCATTAATTAGCATCATGTGTCTTCACTGTAAACAATTGCGCTTTTGAATAACATGTTTAGACGCTACAAAGGCAATAATTTTTCTTTTTAGATAGGCAGCGAGGAGAATTGCTTCTTTTAATGTGCATTATAATTTCACGGCAACTTTAGGTATAATGAAAAACTCAATTTTATGTCTTTGGTTGGTGGAGCTCGGCGCCTTTCAGACTCTGGCGCCGTTGTGCACCGCACGACCTCGCACATAGGGACGGCGCGGCCCTGCTAATGAGCATCGACTTGTAGCGCATGTGCGGTTGCCAATGCTTTGGCTGGGAAAGTCAGTCCATGGAGTGTGAATAAAACAGTTAGACGTTCATATTACTTTGTCCTCCTTATTTTGGTATTATCATTCCACACACGTTGAAGAACCCAACCCTGGATGATTTATAACTATACAACATGGTGGCAGCTCACGGAACAACAAAGTGGAAATTGATAACAACCTGTTAAGTGCGCTCAACAAATCTTGATTTGGACCTTGCAAAACTGTAAGTAGAATTTTTTTATTTCGAGATGGAAGCCAAATCGCCTACAGCATTATGCTTGGAAGGTAACGTTCCGGAAAATTGGGAAAAGTTCAAACAGAGATTTAATTTTTATCTTTAGGCAACAGAGAAAACAAATAAGGCGGATAAATTAAAAATAGCATTGTTGCTAACATGTATGGGCGAAGACTGTTTAGATATTTTTAATAGCTTTGGATTAAGCTCCGCGGACTCTGAGAAATACGACGCTGTACTAAACAGTTTTGATAATTATTTCGCACCGAAGAAAAATACAGTTATAGCCAGATACAAATTTTTCAATTGCGTTCAGGGGGAAAACGAAAGTGTTGATTCTTTCGTGACGAATTTAAAAGTTTTGGCTAAAGATTGCGATTTCGAAACGCAGGAAGAAAATCTAATTCGAGACCTTTTAATTATTGGCATAAATGATGTGGCAGTCAAAGAAAAACTTTTGATAGAATCGGATCTAAATTTAGAGCAGGCCGTGAAATATTGCCGTGCTAAAGAATCGAGCACTAAGCAAATTCAACTAATGAGTCATACGTCTTCGGTCCTTGCAGTAAAAGAGAAAAAGAATTCAAGCGCTTCTTTAGCTATTAACAAGCGTGCGTCATCGAAAAAGAAAAACATCGTGGATCATTCCGAGAGTGAAAGAAAGGCGGAAGTAAAAAAGAAATGTTCAAAATGTGATTCTTATCATCGCTACGGGAAATGTTTCGCTTTCGGAAAGCGGTGCTACAAATGCGGTAAAGAAAACCATTTCGCTAGTGTTTGCAAGAATAAAAAGATAAATTTAGTGGATAATACAGATGACTCTGATGAATATGAAACCGATAGTAATGAAATTAGTGTAGCATTGGTTGTTGACGGAATCAATTCCGAGTGGAAAGAAAAAATACATATTAACACCACTAAGGTATCTTGTAAAATTGACACGGGTGCGGAGGTTAATATTCTTCCACTATCATACTTTAAAGTAATTAAAAGAACTGAAAATATCAAGAAGACTAGTAAAATTTTGAGGTCGTATACAGGACATTCTTTAAATGTCCTAGGAACTTGTGAATTTTTGTGTAAATATGGCGATAAAGCTGAAGTCTTGGAATTTTATGTTGTTAAGCAAAATTCGAGTATTTTAATTGGCTTGAGTTCTTCTGAAAAGTTAGGATTTATTAAAAGAAATCAAATAATTTCAGTTGTTGAAAATGTTGATTTGTTCAAAATGTACAATGATGTTTTCACTGGCAGTTTGGGTAAACTTTTGTATACATATGACATAAAATTAGACAAAAATGCAGTTCCAAAAATTTCTGCACCTAGAGTTATACCAGCGTCTTTAAAGGGAAAAGTTAAGGCAGAGATTGATAACATGGTGTCAAAAGGGGTACTTGAAAAAGTTACTGAACCAACAGACTGAATTAACCCTATTGTTGTAGTACAGAAACCAAACAAAGAAATAAGAATTTGTATGGATCCCAGAGGCTTAAATAAGTATATTAAAAGAGAGCATTACCCAATACCAACCCAGCAAAGTCTTTTTTCGGAATTGGAGGGAGCTAAATTTTTCAGTGTCTTGGATGCCTCAAGTGCATTTTTACAAATTCCTCTAACAGAAAAAAGTTCTAAATTGTGTACCATTGCCACGCCTTTTGGACGCTATAAGTTTTGTAGATTACCGTATGGATTAAGCAGTTCACCTGAGGTGTACCAGAAAACTATAGAAAATATATTTATTGATATAAATGGTATTTTAATATACATTGATGATATACTTGTGTTTGGGAAAACTCAAAAAGAACATGATGCCAAGTTAAAAGCTGTTCTAGATAGAGCTCGAGAGCATGGTTTGAAATTATCTAAAGAGAAGAGTAAAATTGGAATGGATTCTGTTAAATATTTGGGTTTTGATTTATCGAAGAATGGACAGTCTATAAATGAAAACAAAATTAAAGCTATAGTAGAATACGGCACGCCAAAGAATAAAGCAGAACTTCAAAGATTTTTAGGTATCATTACATTTCTAGGAAAATTTATACCAAATTTATCTGACAGAACAGGTATATTAAGGAAGTTACTTGGAAAGAATGTAGAATTTGTATGGAGTTCAAATGAACAAAGGGCGTTTGAAGACTTAAAAAAATGTGTTACAAATTCTCCTGTTTTGTCTTTCTACAACAAAGATAAACTCTCCACAGTGTCTGTAGATGCAAGTCAATTTGGACTGGGTGCTGTTTTGATACAAGAGGGTCACCCAATTGCCTATGCGTCATCCTCATTGACAGAGACACAACAACGTTACAGTCAAATAGAGAAAGAACTGTTGGCAATTTTAATTGGTTGTAAAAAGTTTCATTATTTTATCTTTGGAACTAAATTTTTGGTTGAAACTGATCATAAGCCTCTAATAGGTCTATTGAAAAAGCCTATAGATAAGTTGTCCCCAAGACTACAGCGTATGGTTTTAGAATTATTTAAATATGATTTCGAACTAAAACATGTACCAGGTAAAAAATTATATATCGCAGATGCATTGTCCAGGACACCGTTGAAAGGTAGTGAAGATACTAGTTTTTTAGAGGCCGGAGCAGCAGTTGTTCATACAGTCCTATCAGCTACTGATGAGAAGACCGAAGTTCTAAAGATTGCTACTAGAGATGATCCGGAGCTAATTTTAATAAAAAAAATACATTGAAGAAGGTTGGCCGCAAAGTTTTAAACAGATGCCTGAGAAAACTAGAAGCTATTGGGACAAGAAAGCAGAACTTCACTGTTACAACGATTTAATATTTCTGGGAAATAGATTAGTAATTCCCACAAAGATGAAAGCTGAAATTTTGCAGAACATACATTTAGCCCATCAAGGGATAACATCTTGCATAAACAAAGCTTCAAAAAACGTATATTGGCCAAATTTTTGTGAAGATATAAAAAAATTCATTAATGCATGCACAATTTGTCAACAACATCAACGTGCTAATGTAAAAGAAACTTTACTACCATACAGTATACCAACACTGCCATGGGAGGAGGTAGCTATTGATTTCATGTATCTACAAAAAACAGACTACCTTTTATGTGTTGATTACCATTGCAAATTCATAGAAATTAAGAAATTGACAAAGAAAACAGCAGAGCCAGTTATCAATGCACTGAAACAAATTTTTAGGACACATGGTATACCACGCAGGTTGCATTCTGATAATGGTCCACCGTTCGATAGTAGACTTTTCCAAAATTTTACTAAGTCGTACGACATAGAGCCTGTAACATCGTCACCTAAGTATCCAAAATCAAATGGAATGGTAGAGAAAGCTATTGGAACGATGAAATCAATTTTACTAAAAGTTATTAGAAGCAAAGGAGATCCCAACCTAGCAGTACTGGAATACAACAGCACTCCAAAATCCAGTTTGTTATCACCGTCAGAAATGCTTATGGGACGAAGACTTAGAACTGTAATGCCACAGAAAACATCTCTTCTCACACCAAAGTTCCCAACAGATGAAACAATAAAGATTTTAAAAAAGCAGCAAAATAAACAAAGAATATTATGACAGATCAGCTGTAAAACTGTCAACTCTAAAGAAAAATCAACCAGTTTTCGTACAGCTAGGGCACCGAGATTGGGCCCCAGGGACAGTTATAGAAAAGTTAAATACAACCAGATCTTACTTAGTGAAAACAGCGGCAGGAAGTGAACTTAAAAGAAATAGAATTCACCTTAGACCAGATGAGAGTAAAGAATACATGGAGTTGGATGTAGATAAGGAAAAATTAAAATCACCATCCACCCAAATAGTAAGGGAGGATTCATCTGAAAATCCAACTGAGACTCTGCCTGATAATGTCTCAACCCCCAAACGAGAAAAACGCATAATAAGAAGACCCCTCAGGTTCCAGGACTATGTTTAAAAAAAAAAAAAAAAAACTTTTGACATTTATTTCTCTTGAATATTTTAGTATTGTAGTATATGTTTAAATTGTGATTGTTTTAGTAATTTTTGCACTTATTTGTCTTTATCATTTTAATCTTTAGTGCATGCTTAAATTGTGTTTGGTTTAAATCATTTTTTTTTGTTTAAAAAAAAAAAAAAAGGATGTGTAACATATTGTATACTAATGAGCATCGACTTGTAGCGCATGCGCGGTTGCCAATGCTTTGGCTGGGAAAGTCAGTCCATGGAGTGTGAATAAAACAGTTAGACGTTCATATTACTTTGTCCTCCTTATTTTGGTATTATCATTCCACACACGTTGAAGAACCCAACCCTGGATGATTTATAACTATATAACACAAACTTCCTGCAGTTGAGTGTATTCTTCCTGAATTTACGCAGGCCAGTGGAACTCTTAAAAATAAGCGTCACACCTGCTGTTGTAGTTGCTTCATAGTCCTTCATCTTCAATTAATTTGGTCTTTACTTGTTGGTTTTGAAAAAAAAAATCACTTTTATGAATTTGGGTGTTTCTTTTGTATTGTGGATAGGGGCTTTTTTTATCATTATTATTCATAGCTAATTGTAACTGTTTGTAGAGCAACAGTTTTTTTTTTCAATATTAACTTCATCTTCAGCGATTTCCTCTTGGTCGGAATAGGTTTGTGCTTGCTTTTTATTAATTTTTGGTTTGAAATTTACAATTAATTTGATCTAGTGAATTTCTTTTTTTTTTTTTTTGTTTTCTTTTTGAAATTCTTTACAATTATGTAAATATCTGAAAATATGTTCCAACTGATTATCCCTTTTTTCTTTGCAAATAATTAAGGCATTATAAATATTATCTCGCTTAGTGTAAAACTAAATAGAGCCCCAGAACAGCAAGCTAATACTGATGACAACAAATTACTGTTTGTTGTACAAGAAAATGTTTTTATCTAAATTCAGTACAGTCTAGACAAATATATATATTTTAAATATCATAGAGGATAGTTGCAATTGATTGTTGGAATAAACTTCTCATAGCGCAACACTTAAATTCCACTATTTTTTTACATTTAAAATTAATTTGAACAAGAAGGCAAATCTAAAACCTTGGATATTTAAAAAACGTGGTTCACATTGATAAGGAAAATACGATTCATCACACCATCTAGTGATGACAATACCATTATGCAATCTTTCTGCTACTTATTATCATAGATGCTCTATAAATTCATGATTTAAAACCAAATTTTTACTTCAATAGATTGATTTTGGTACTGTGCCTCATCAAAAAAGAAATTGATATTTGAAATAGCAGTAGATTTCCAATTATTTAAATTGAAAACTCTTTAATTACAAACTATTTATTAATTTTAGCTAATATCGAAAATACCGGTATTCTACCCAGCAAATACCGGTATTACAAAATTGCAAAGTAGCTCCAAATGCCGGTATTTGGTAGTCTTTTATACCGGTGTCACAATCACTACCTGCAAGCGATAAATAACTAATGTTGCCAAATAAATATAATGCTTGTTGTTTGTTTCTTTGGAAGAACAGCTGTATGTTAGTTTGTTTTATAATTTTGCTTGTTTGTTGGTGAATGCAGTGGTGTTGTTGTAAACTTTTCTGAAAAAGTGTCGTAAGCACTGTTCTCCCTGCTCATGATTTAATAAACAATAATATACAGTGAATTGAACTTAGAACTGCAAAGGATAGTAGGGATGGGGGAAATGTGATCGCTTCAGATAGGGTTACCAACTTCAAACTTATCATCCCTTAGCGCCTGGTGGTGCAATGTTTAAGTGGTATTTTGGGAGAAAGTTATATGGGTTTGATTTTTTGATGCTAAAAAGGATAATTAAATTTAATAAACTATTTTATTTACTGTTTTTTTTTTATGTAGATGCCTACATTTTGAAAAATGCAATCTTTTTGCATCCAATATGAGAATTATATTTTATTCTTTTTTCAAGCTAACTTCGTTTTATTAGGATGCAAATAAATGAAAAGTCTCTTTATTTTTCTAAGAATGCTTATTTTAAGTTTTTAAAGCAACTATCCATTTTTTTTATTGAGTCAAAAATTAAAATGCTGAATCGATGGTTTATTTATTTATTTATTTTTTTGCTTCAACTGTGTCCAGATACTAATGACATGTTTATCATAGGATTCTAAAATACAATTGTAAAATAATTTTATCAAAAATATTTCTTTTACAAGTCATTTTTATAC
Organism: Uloborus diversus; assembly: GCF_026930045.1. Taxonomy (NCBI): domain Eukaryota; kingdom Metazoa; phylum Arthropoda; class Arachnida; order Araneae; family Uloboridae; genus Uloborus; species Uloborus diversus. The sequence goes on along the minus strand of NC_072740.1, from coordinate 105,821,338 downwards.
TTTTGATGCCTTCACTTTAAGGATAGCGATCTCTTTGCATCCACTATTGGAATCATATTTTTTTAATTTTCGATGTTTATTACGCTTTGTTAAGAGGTAAAAAAAAAATCTTTTTTTTTTATTTTTGTAAAAACCATGGATTTTATAAGTTTTAAACAAAATTCTGTTCTTTTGAACAGTGTCTTGGGTCAAAAAGGGCAATTCCATGATAAGGTCAACAAGATGATCAAATTTTCAAAATTAAAATTTCTAAACAAATAATTTATCATTTTAAAGGTAAAAAGTTGTATATTTTGAAATGCCTGTCTAAAATTTGATGACTTCAGTTACAAATAAGGTACAGGTGGTTAAACTAAGGTCATCATCTTGAGTATTTTCAAACCATATTTAGTGACCCTCAAAGAAATTCTGTTTTTTCCAAAAAATATATACTACTATTTTGAATTGTGATGAATAACCATTTAAAAATACAGTGGTTGCTAGTGATGTTGCAAAAATGTGTCAAAATATAATTCATTTTGATTGGTAAAAGAATTTTTCTAGGGTACATTGAAAAGTGTTTTACGTCCACACCAAAATGCGCAATTAAGTATGCTAAGTCAATAATTTTAAAGCTACGTACATATATTTTTGGGTACAAAGTAAGATTTTCAATCTCATTGATGTAACCTACTTTCATTTTGTAACAAGTGAATATTTTTTATTAAAATCTAGGTGTTGGACGTAAAAAAAAAAATTTACGTCCAACACTGTTACATTCCTTTAAACAAAATATGTTTTCAACTGTGTTTCTCCTTTTTTTTGCCTTTAATTTCAAAGTTAAAGTGAAACATGCATAAAAAACAACTTAGTGAATTTACTGTATGGTTGATTGGGTTAAGTAGGACTCCCTTTTGAGAATAGTTCGTTTTTGAAAGCTTATACAAAAGTCTTGAACCAAAAAATAAAAAAATAAAGTTATTGTCTTATTTTATCTTGGACATTATTAATAAACAAAAGTCCATCATTATTTTATAAAATAATGCTTTAATTATTCTTAAGGATTATATTTTTTTAAAAATCCAATGGGTGTCCCCATAGTATGGGATAAGTGGGTTACCCCCCCTTTTAATTAAATTTGAATGAAGCATATCTAAAAAAGGGTAAGGGAGTCTTACATGATAAAGTATGTAAATTTTTAGTGTGAATTACTTTTTTGCAAATGGGCAATTCCATGATAAGGTCAACCATATGATCAAATTTTCAAAATTAAAATTTCTAAACAAATGAGGTTTCATTTTAAAAGTAAAGAGTTGTATATTTTGAAATGCCTGTCTAAAATTTGATCACTTCAGTTCAGGGGTGCCCATCCCCCCCCCCAAGCTCAATGGCGCAAATTCCCCCCCAAAAATTTTCTCGCTTTCGAATTGGGTTAACCATAACAGTTTTTAGAGTGTTTAATTTCCAGTCAAATTCACGGGGGGGGGGGGAGGCTGGGGGTAGTGCTAACAAATACCATTTGAACTGAAATGTTATTGAATTGTTGACTCGCCTCGCCTTCCCTAATTTTAAAACGTGGACCTTGAGTAAACAAGTTTTGGGCACCCATGAATTTTGAGCAGACGTTAAATCCCGGTTATCACAAATTAAAGTTTTTAATTTGTGATAACCGGATAATTAATTGTCCGTGCGCAAGCGCCATTTCAACTGCGCTTGCGCGCGGACTTAGCTTTTTTGGCTTTCTGTTTTAAGTTTTCGTGTTGCTTGTTTATATTTAGACTGAGCGAGAGTCCCACCAAATTAATGAATGCGATTACAATATTTTCACAGTGATTTCGTGATATATTATATGAAACTACGGATATGAATAACTGATAATCTTAAGAGAAAAATGACACTTCAATATTTATTAGTTTGGAAATATTTATTTAACATAAATGCAAAACACGTTGTGTACTTCAAAATGATTGGAATATTAGTACAGAAATCCGTCTTTTGCCGATATTTTACGTTAGGAGCAAACAACTTAGTATTATACATTTTTATTTAGGTTGAGAGTTAGGCTTTGTATTAGAAGTGATGCTGCAATTCTAGTACGCTCTTCTGTGTTTAAAAATTTGGTCCTGAATAGGGACAGACAAATCAGACACCAAATCCATTAAATAATTAAGACGCAAAATTCAATCTTTACCGAGGCCCAAAAACTAAATCAGAGAAAACTTTGTGATTTCTAATTTTTATCTGTTGCTATCTCATATTTATTACCAAACTTAAAATGTTTGTAATTTTTGCAAGATTTTTGAAATCAGCTAATTCCGCGCGCAAGCGCAGTTGAAATGGCAAATTTGTGATAACCGGGATTTAACGTCAAGTTGAATTTTGCTACACATTATTATTATAATTTTTTTTTCAAACGTATGAATTACAGGGACAACTTTCTGGCTTGGGATGGAGTCATTACTAGATGTATACAATATGAACAGTGAAACGGAAATTTATTGTCATTTAGATAGGGGGTTTGGGGGTTTTCTCCCCGGAAAATTTTCGAAATTGCAATTTTAAATCCACAGTTTTACACGATCTCTGGTGATGTTAGGAGAATAAAAAGGTTTGGTGCTCCCTTCCCGGTAATTTTTCAATATTGAAACTTTAAAATCGCAGTTATAAATAGTCTATCGTTGTGTTAAGGAGGGCTTTCCTTTGTTTACAAAATTGTAGTTCTAAAACCGCAGTTTTCGACTATCGGTGGTAATGTTAAGGAAAGAAGAGATCCTAGGGCTCGTCCCAGGAAAATTTTAAAAATTAAAGTCTTAAAACCGCTATTTATGGTTGGGGGACAAGCAGTTTTCTGAAATTGAAGTTCTAAAATCGCAATTGTAGCCGATCTTTGTGATGTTAAGAAAAAGAGTTTTCGGAAGCTCTCCCGGAATTTTCTCGATATTGAAGCCCAAAAAACAAATTTAAGACGACTTTCTAATGTTGACGAGAGTGGGGAGGAGGGAGAGGGGCGCTCCACTTAAATTTCCGAACTTGTAGCTGTAGAAACGTAGTTTTGATATATCTTAATAATGTTAGTGGAAGGTGAATTTGGGTGCTATTCCCTCGGCAATTTTTTGAAATTGATACTCCAAAAACGCAATTCTAGGCTTGTCTTTGATAAAGGAAAGGGGGGGGGGATCAGGGGCTCTCTCTTATAAATTTTTCGAAATTGCGTTACTAGAAACGCAGTTTTAGATGACTCTTGATGATAAAGAGGGTGTCATTCTGGCGTTACAGTGGGGGGGATCTCCTGGAAATTTTCCAAAATTGAAGTCACATAGCCAAAAATGATGGATCACACCATCATGACAGATATTTTTCGGGAATCCTCAAAAATGGATTCAGCTATTCTGCACACATCGAAAATCAAAACTCGAAAATTTTAACGAATCAATTATCCTTCTATACATATCAGATATGGAAGAAAGTAAATATTATTTACGAAAAATAATTTAAACACCTTAAGAACAGACTGTTCTACTTCTATCAGCGAAAACCAACATCACTGAAAGTTTTAATAAAAATCATCTAATGATAAATTGAAACAATCAGTTTAAAAATAGTAGAAAAGATGGGAGTAAAGTGAAATGAGAAAAATTCTTCATAAGCTTAAGCTAGTTAATGAAGAAAATACATTAATTGTCGATTGGAGGAACTTCAAAACTAGTTCTTGACGATTGCTAAGGTGCAAATGAATCAATGAAAGACTAGAGCATACTGGTCAGAATTTTTACAAACAATAAAACATTTTTGACCTCCCTCCCTCTCATCACTGTCCCACGTATTCATCACGCAGAATTGTGCTACTTCCAGAAAAGTTATAAAATATTGAAAAGAGATCAAATCGTCTGATCCAGCTTTGAAATGGACACCAACTCCATGCCGTCTGTGATACTCCTTTCATTGAAAAAGAGACACGGTCGTTAAATTTTAGAAAGAGTACCAGGGCCGTCGCTATTTAAAAAAATTGGGGGGGGGGAGGGGGTACGCTTTTGGCGGCCCATTAATTTTTTCAAACGCATGTTCAAATATACAGAGAGAGAGAGAAGATTTGGCTTTTCGTTTAGCAGGGATAGTCATATTAGACCTTAGTACTAGCAATATAAATAATCGTAAGGATAATATTCAATCAGAATTAGGGGGTAACGGAGGGCTACCTTCTTGCATTATTTCGAAATTTGAAGACATAAAATATATTTTAAGTTTGGGAGGAAGGGGAGAGGAGTTCCAGGACAGTCTCTCCCGATAATTTTTCCAAATTTAAGTTCCTAACACAATTGTACGTTATATTTAATTATGTACAAAAGAGGGGGTCCGGCGGCTCTCCCTCAGGAATTTTCCAGACTGTTATTTGAAAAACACAGTTTTAGACTATCTATAGTGATGTTAAGGGAGGAAGAGACTCGGGGTCATTGTTCTATAATTTTTCAAAATGCAAACTTCAAGCACGCATTCCCAATTGTGAATTATTTCTGATCGTAATACGTAAAGTGGGGGTTCGGGGGCTCTCCCGCGGAAAAAACTTGAAAATTGTGGTTCGAAAAATGCAGTTTTAGACGATCTATGGTGATATTAAGGAGAAGAGAGATGCCCCCCCCCCCCGAAATTTTTTGAAACTTTGAAGTCTTGAAAACGCAATTGTAGACTTTTTTTTGTTAAAAATTAGTGCACCGCCATTTTCTTGAAATCAAAGCTCCGAAAACGCAATTTAAGCCTACCTATTCGATGAAGGGGGTGGGGGAGTGTTAAAGAGGCTCGCGATCAGAAATGTTTCGTAATTGAAGCACTAAAAGCGAGATTTAAGAAATTTTTCGATGATGTTGGCGAGAGAGAGGCATTCTCTCGAAAAAAAATTCGATCTGTAGAAACCGCAATTTTAGAAGATTTTTGTTAATGTTAATGGATGGTGGAGAGATTCGGAGTCCTCCCCTGGCAAATTTTCGAAATTGAAATTCAACTAAAACAATCGTAGACGATTTATTAATACTGTTAGAGGGGGTAGAAGGTTTTGGAGATCTCTGCCCCAAAAAAATTTCTAAATTGAAGCCTTAACAATGAAATTTTTGAGGATCTTCGTTAATATTTGGAGAACGACAGTTTCGGGACAACTTAAGAAGTTTTTTTTTAAATTCAAGTCCAAAAGACGAAATTTATTCGACCTTGAATGAGGATGAATGATTAATTGAGAGGGCGTTTCTCGGAGGTTATACGTTGGGAGCACTCTCATGGTTTCTCGAAATTGCAGTCCTGAATACTCAGGTGTAGGCCATCTTTAATGACGTTAGGCTAAAAGATGGGGTTTGAGAACATTTTTCCGGGATATTTTCAAAACCTAAATTTTAAAAACTCACTTCCAGGCAAGCTTTGGGGACGTAAAAAGAAGGGTTTGGAGTTCCCCACTCTTCCTTTCAGTTTGGCTACGTCCCTCCTGTCTACATTGTCAATTTTAATTGCTGATAAACATATTGTGGTTATATTTTCTTCCAATTTTCCTTCGGCGAACATGATTATTTGCTTGGATTTTCCATTATAAGGCTTTCAATTTCCCCCCTAATATTTTTGCTTTCTTGCAATACAAGCCTTTGCGGCCTTGGAAAAAAGACTTTTAACATTTTGAACAGATGTGGTAATTTTCTGCGATGCCTTAGGTCTCTATTCCACTTCATTTTAAATATGCCACCTGCATCTCTTGATCAAGCTATGATTTACTTACGATTTTTACATTCAAAAATTTAGAACTTTTGGTGTGAGTATTCATTACAATACTTTGAATCTCTCTTTGCATTTATCTCTTATTATTTTTTCTCCCTATTTCAAATTTTTTTCGGCGACCCATACATTTTTCTCCACTATCAATGATTTTCAGGACAATATTTTTCATCAAAAAAAAATTACATATGGGAATGTTTCAGCGAACCCTATCCCATGGGCTGTTCTAATGAAACTGTCCTATTTATTTATTGATTTATTTTTTAAACCGAAGAACCATAAAGCATAGTTTTGTATAACCAGGGCCGCCGAGAGACAAAGCGTGCACCATGTTAGTTTTGTCACCTTTCCTCCCTCCCATTATGCTAATTTTACTCTATGCACAATATTTTAATTTGAGCTGAGCCCATAGTTTCCGATTAGGCAGGCATACTCACTCTGCGGCCTAGTATAGCGGGTACTGTACTGAATACCTTTTTTTCGTTAATAAATATGTTTGAAGCGTACATTAGCCGCGGCCCTTACTTAGATACTCTTAATAAAAGAGAAATATGGATGTCCCTAAATTGCATTTTAAAAGATTACATTTTCTATTCAAATTTTACAGAAAAAATATTTTTGTCACTATTATTTCAATTGTTCATTTATAATTACTATTTTACTTTTTTAAAACAACGAAGAGTTTTCCTTTCTCTTCGTTCTTTTCATCGCTAAAATAAAATTGGCGGTCCTACTTCTGAAAAACTTGGGGGTTTAGCCCCCACCCCCCTCTTGACGACGACCCTGAAGAGTACGTGAAGAAAGTATTATTAATGCATCTATTTCTTGTTGAATAAGTTTAGATACTTTTCTTTCCAAAATTCATAAATTTCACGTTCTTAAGAAAAAAAAAGTTTTGGAAAAAAAATCCCCCCCAAAATTTTTGATGGCGCAACTTGCACCATAATCCCCCCTTGTGGGCACCCCTGCTTCAGTTATAAATAAGTTACAGGAGGTTAAACAAAGGTCAACATCTTGAGTATTTTCAAACCATATTTGGTGACTCTCAAAGAAATTCTGTTTTTTCCTAAAAATATGAGTCCCCTCAATTATGAATTGAGATGAATAACCATTTAAAGATACAATGTGTCGCTGGTGATGTTGCAGAAATGTGTCAAAATATAATTCATTTTGATTTGTAAAAGAATTCCTCTGGGGTACATTAAGTGTTTTATGTCCGACACCAAGATGTGCAATTAATTATGCTGAGCCAATAATTTTAAAGCTACATACATGTATTTTTGAGTACAAAGCAAGATTTTCAATCTCATTGACGTAACCTATTTTAATTTTGTAACAAGTGAATATTTTTTATTAAAATCTAGGTGTCAGATGTAAAAAAATTTTTACGTCCGACACTGTTACATTCCTTTAAACAGCATGTGTTTTCAACTGTGTTTCTCCTATTTTTGCCTTTAATTGAAAGTTAAAGTGAAACATGAATAAAAAACAACTTAGTGAATTTATTCTACATACATTTAGGGTTGATAGGGTTAAGTAGGACCCCTTTTGAGAAAAGTTGTGTTGAATGAACGTAATACAGTTGATTAAGATCAATTTTGACAAATTTGCCAAAACTATAAATGGGAAAAGAAATTGGAAACACTAAATGACTGTGTCTATGTAAAGTTGGCTAAGGAAGAACCATTATCAACATTCAACCCTTATAAATCTTGATGATTTTCTTTCAGGTAAGTTTCACAAATAACTAATCACCAGCTTTTGTAGCTGAACTATCAATTCCTACTAAGTCATCATAGTTGTCTTATATTTCACTAATACAAATATTACATCAGAGTTGCTTTTGATTTTCAAATCCTCACTGTTATGGGGGGAACCACTTACCCCATAGTGTGGGGACCTCTTACAGCGAAATTTTGCGGAGTAAGTACCCTCCTCTAAAACAGTTTTTAATAATATTTTATTCAAAAATTCTGATTGCAGTATGCACTTTAAGTTAAACTGTACTTGAATGTTTAATTATCAGAAAAATATAAATGCTAACCGGGAAACACAACTTTGAAAAATGCTGCTTAAACTCGCCAAAAAATATTTTTCAGATTTTTTTTTGACTAAGTTTTATGACCTAGAAAAAAAAAATTCCACTTAACTCAAATATATGCAAAACTAATCACTGTGATGAACCATGACATGATCAATGCAAAAAAGTATAAAAACCATATGGATATTTCAGTTTTTAGGGGTGACCCACTTATCCCAGTGTCCCACTTCCCCTAATCAACCCTACTTTTGAATTTACTTGGTAAATTTTGTTTCAGTATATGTAACCTATAATTTACATATTTATAACTGTAATCATTGTTATGTATTTATATTTAAGAGCAATAGTTTATGTCCAATATGAACAATTAATGTCTGACACCGAAAATTTACGTCAGACACCAAGCTAAAAATATATTTTAAATAATTTTATTCTTTATGATATCATTTGAAAACTGTGAAATATGCTTCAATCATAAGTATACTTTAGAATTATGCTGTTTTTAAAATTAAAATGCAAGCCAATTCACAGAGTTTTAACAATTTTTAAGTAAACCATCAATGCTACTATTTGTGTGTTTACGTCGGACACCAACTCTTTAAAATTTTTTAATTTATACTTTAGGGATCTATTTTAAAAAACTAACATGATTTTTTGTTCAGTGGGATGTAGTAAGTATCTTGTAAATAAATTTGATCATTTTGGAACAGTTTATATTTGCTAAATGGGAATTATACTGATTTTGTGGCACTTAGGCAGAGTTTGAAAGCAGTTTTTTCTTCTGGATTGGACAATAGCGATGTGAATCTTCAGTGGGCAGAGTTTAAGGAAAAGCTAGCAAAAACGGTTGGGGATCATGTTTCCTTTAGGAGAAAGGGTGTCAACACTAAAATTTGGCCAATGTGGTTCTCCAGGGAAACTAAATACGCTCTAAATTACAAGCAATCTGCTTTTCATAGGTTTAGAAAAACTGGTCACAGTGCAGATAGGCTCCAATATTGTAAGGCAAGGCGTAAATTTATGTATTTGGTACGGATTCAGAAGAGAGAGTTGGAGCAAAGACTGGCAGATAACCTAAACAGGAATCCCAAGAGGTTTTTTGCATACGCTAATTCGGGAAAAGTTCAAAATAGTCATATTGGGCCACTGGTTGATGAGCACGGAATTTTAATTCAGGATGATAGTGATATTGCTAATGTTCTTAATAACTTTTTTTCGAGTGTTTTTAACGATAGCTGTATCTTAAAAATTAAGATAGTAAATTTTCTAGAGACTAATAATGACTGGAAGCTAGCTAACATTACACCACTCTTCAAGAAAGGGTCTAAAGGGAGTGCGGGAAATTATAGACCTGTGAGTCTAACTTCGGTGGTTTGCAAAATTTTTGAAACATTGACTATTGACTAGTTTTCAGTATGGTTTCAGGAAAGGTAAATCTTGTGCAATTAATTTATTACATTACTATGACAAAGTTACCATGGCTTTGGACAATAAGAAGCCTGTAGATGTTGTTTACATTGATTTTCAAAAGCTTTCGACAAGGTACCGCATGTTGCTCTACTTAGCAAATTAGCTGATAAAGAAATAGGAGGGAAAACTTTCATTTGGGTAAAAAACTGGCTGACCGGAAGGAAACAAAGGGTAGTTGTAAGGGGAAATTATTCTAATTGGAGTGAGGTTTTAAGCAAAGTTCCTCAAGGATCAGTGTTATTGCCTGTTTTGTTCATTGTTTTTATGAACAATATTCACAAAAATATTTCTGGGAACATGAATTGTTTTGCTGATGATGTCAAAGTTATGGGGACTGTAGAAAATGAAGAACAAGCAAAATGGCTGCAAGAGGATCTAGATCATATTACGGAGTGGGCTGATAAATGGGGTATGGCTGTTAATGTTGAGAAATGTCAAGTGCTACATTTAGGGCATGGAAATAAGTGTACAAGTTATTATTTGCAAGGTTCAGTCATTAGTCAGGCAGACAAAGTCACTGATCTGGGGTCTTAATAAGTCAGGTTTTAAAGTTTAGCCAACAGTGCAGCATTGCTAGTAACAAGGCCAATAAGATGCTTGGATTTATCAATAGATCTATTTCAAACAAATCTAAAGAAGTTCTTCTGCCCTTATATAGAAGTTTGGTAAGACCCCATTTGGAGTATGCTGTTCAGTTTTGGTCTCCTTATCTTAAGAAAGACATTAATGTATTGGAAATAGTTCAAAGACTAATAAATGGACTTTCTCACTTAGACTATGATTCCAGGCTTAGAAGGCTAAAAATGTAGTCTTGAGCAAAGAAGAAACCGAGGGGACATGATTCAGTTGTTTAAATTTATTAAAATGAAAGATGTTACGGGGCTGAAGTTAAGCACTGAAAACAGGACAAGGGGTCATTGTTTTTAACCGACTTCAAAAAGGAGGCGGTTATCAGTTCATCCCGTATGTAAGGTTTTTTTGTTTGTTTGTCCATTCATAGCGTCTCACCTAGTGAACCGATTTTGATGATTCTTTTTTTAATGGATAGGGGATAGCTCAACTTAGGTCCCATTACTTTGTTTGACCATATTTGTTCATTAGAAAAAAAGTTATGGGCAAAAATACAGTAAATTTTATGCAATTTCCCTATTAAATGATTTTGTAGCGAAGTTCGCACTTTTCATCCGTGGATAACGGTGGTTCAGTGGTAGAATTCTCGCCTCCCACACGAGCGACCCGGGTTCAAATCCCGACTAGGACAAAGTGAATTTTACTAAAATTTCGTTTCTACTGTTTCCCGTATTTTCTTGAATCTTCTATTAATTTTTGTATCTTTCCAAGTCTGGAAAGTTCCAGCACTTTCTCAAGTTGTATATAAGGAGATGTAACGTTCATTCGTGGTTCTGAATAAAGATCTCGAGTTGAGACTAACGAGTATTCGCTTCATTTGGCTTTTACATTGTTTTCGCTATCTTCATCTACACGACAATATGAAACTCATTGTTATAAAAGTTTGGTGCCATATAACAGTAACATTAATAGTAATTGTAATGATGATAATTTTGAATAAAGGCTTTTCTAAAGCAATACAGTGATATAGAGCCGAACTTCTTACTAGGTAACTTCTTACTTTTACTGAAATATCTACATTTACACTAAAAAGAATGAAATAAAAAAATTTTGAAAAAAAAAAAAAAATAGAACCGACTTCAAAATTGCTCTAAAAAGTGAAAAATAATTTTATTCTTTAAACACCATCGATAATACTTTTAAACATAATTTTTGAAGTTGGCGCAAAAACAAAAAGTAAAATCCATTGTAACCATGCTTCGTTCATATTTTTATCAAAAAATCATCCAAAGTTAGGAACGAAACATTTATATCGTTACTCAAATATGCTGTCATCAATGCGTAATGCATGTGGTAGTGAAGAAACTGGACCTGGTTAAATTTATACTTGTAGTTGAGTTATGGCTGTGAATGATTTTATCAATCGTTTTTGCGCCAACTTCAAAAATTATGTTTAAAAGTATAATCGATGGTGTTTAAAGAATAAAATTATTTTTCACTTTTTAGAGCAATTTTGAAGTCGGTTCTATTTTTTTTTTCAAATTTTTTTAAAACTATTTAAATCTCAGGCTAACATGGATGTTAGGAAGAATTATTAGTTTAGCAGGGTAGTGGAACCTTGAAACAGTTTACCGGAAGAGGTGGTAATGAGCAAGGGAGTAGATAGTTTTAAGAGGGCCATTGATCTTCACTGGGGATTGTAAATTGACTAGGACCACCTTTGCACCACCTTAAAATTCTGAAATTTCGTTTTTATGAAATTAAAAAAAAAATTTCTTTGCTTGAGTCCGCCATGTCTGAAATTTGGCCTTTGACTCAGTTTCAAAATAGCACTGAGAGTAAAAATGTTTTCTTGTGCATTTACTGAATTTGTGGCACAAGTCTCTGATCATGTATTTAAAAAAATAATAATAATGTTTTTGATTTGGAAAAATTGTTACATGTAATTATGTAATTTAGCTATTTATTTTTCATGTTGAATGTATTACTGTTGTTTTATATCCTTATATATTATTTCTGTAGCCTGTTTTTGGTTTCTACGCCAGATTTTCCTCAATTCTTGATCAATTTCTTTGATTTACACCTTATTTTAAAGCTTATGGTGCTGGCTACTGACGAAAAATAGACCTACGGTCTAAAAATTGTTTTTTGAGCCAAAAAACCTGTTTTAAAGAACCAGAATGAGACTTTCGGTTAAACTTATAACTTTAACTTGCACTATGACCGACAGAGCTGAATAGCTTGATCGGCAGACAGTGGCGTACCAAAACAGATGGGGGCCTGGGGCGCTACTCGAAATGGGGGCCTACCTGGTATTAAAACTGAAGTTTCTCAAACTATGTGTACGTACCATATCTTACAGTAATTATTTTAAGTGGTACATTTTTACATATTTCAGTAGTGTTGGTTTGATTTCGGACACTATTGTAAATACCACAGTAAAACACATGGTTTTAAGTAAATACTATATTTTTTAATAAAATTGTGCTTTGTCAGAAAATATCAAAAACGGAAAAAAGTCCTAAAATTATATTATATCTTAAAAATTTATTGCATCTGAACATCCAAGTACAGTGAACAGAAACGTTTAGGCATTCCAGATTTAATTAATTTTAGGATAAAAATTGGCTTTTACAGAAAAAAACCCTTTACTATTCCTTTGAGTAAGACACAACAGGGAACTATTTACCTGATAACATCACCTAATCTCAGAGAAAAATATTTTTAAAACATGCTTACCTAAATAAGGATGAAATTCACACGTTCACAGTCTAAATAAAACTTTTCTGCTAGGTCTCACTCACAAAAAAAAAAAAAAACGCTCTTTATGTTCTTCAGACAAAAAAACTCTGGAGTGACCCTATACTTGCCTGGCGCGTTTGGTTGAAGTGGAGAAAACGCTCCGCGGGGCTTCGCTGGTAGAACTGAGAATATGTAATGTTCGACAGAAATTAAGACAAAAAAATTTTGCGTATGCGTCGGTTTAACTAACTAATCCGATTTCTAAAGCGAAGAGCGTAATTTCCCCCGATTATCGGACAAAGGGCTAGGAACTATTTATTTTGCTTGGCCGCAGCTCATTTCTCCATAGTCAAGTAAGCTTGCAATCGAGTATAGAATGGATGGGAGGAGGTATTATGCAGTCAAGGTCAAAAGTCCCGAAGGATTGACCAATTAAACAGTTTTACACTGTCGAAAGGGGCATAGCAAAAAGGAAGTCCCCTTTGCTTGAGTCAGAAGGAGTCCGATTTGTTCTTAGAAGTTACACACAGTTTCGGGCAGGAGACGAAACTTAAAACCACAGAAGTGCACTTGGTAAAAAGAAAAATTTATCTGACTGATTTTTCCAACGCTACTAAGGATAGACAACTTCTCATTTAGGAATGGATTTTCTTGGTTATATGTTTGAATTTGGTTCCAAAAATAGTGTATGAATTAAGCCTAGACCATTGTAGTCTTAATACACAAAACAAAACATAAAACAGATATTTTAGCATTTAGCTGTATACTGTAATGATCAAAAATTATAAACGTGCATATGTTATGCATTAGTTTTTTTTTATAAATTGTTTGAAAAAAAAATGCATAAAACTTTGCTGAAAGCATTTAACAAAATAAAAGCAAATGATTTTTATAGGTTTAGTTAATTTAAAAATTTGGGGCCCCCATTAAATTCGTGGCCCAAGCGCTCATGTGCCTTTGTACACTAGGATGGGCCACTATGAAAAAAAGTCATATTTAACAAAATTTATGATATATACTCGCATATATAGGTAACTGATTAATATTTCTAATCATGATGTATATGACAGATTTACTGGAAAAAATAAGATACAATTTCAGGGCTTATGTCAAAGCGGGGCCTGTGGGACATAATTGCCCTCTCTTTAGGCAAGAGTCACTGAGAAAATATTCATTCTACATAAAAAGTCAACTTTTTATTTATCTAAACCATAACATAAGGCACATCTGGCGAAAAAGTAAACGAATTAAAATTTTGGGGCCTATGTCAAAGCGGGGCCTGGGTATCATAAACCCTCCATTAATCCCGAAGAGGTATTGATTGTATCCCTGAACAAATATTTGGTCTTTAAAAAAATTATGGTTTATTAAGCCAACTTGTTTAAGCATTCACACCAAGATATGCGACAATATTGGTGAAAACCAAAAATTGAAATTTGGGGGCCTATGTCAAAGCGGGGCCTGGGGCGGACCGCCCTCCCCGCCCCCCCTTCGGTACGCCACTGTCGGCAGAGCGTTCTCCTCGTAACCAGGAGAAAGCGTGTTCGGGCCTGCGTCTGGACAAGCTGCATCAAAAAATTAAAGAAATATCGTGCATTACATGAATACTTAATTAAGTGAATAACAAATATGAGGGAATAGAATAAATGAGTAGGAAACGCACTTTGCTGTTATGAAAAATTGATGTGGTTTTGTGCTAAAGTACTTCTGAATTGTACGTTTTTTTTTTTTTTTTTTTTAAAGCTTTGGCTCTGGTAAGAAAATTAAAGCATAATGTAAGTGAAAATATAAGTAACAGGTTTAAGATTTCAGACTACAATAGAATTGTTTTTTGTTCAGAAAAAAATAATAATAAATCATATATTGAAATATATATTCTTCTAATGAGTTTTTGACTCATTGTACAAATAAAAAAATTACTACCTCAATTTGATGGGTAAAATACATATCTTTTCTTTTTTTTTTGCAAAAAAAAAAAAAAAAAAAAAAAGCTGATCACATTTTTACTACATTCGAAAAAATACACTTAAAAAAGAGCATAGTTCAATTTATTTTGTATTTTAACCGTGCTGTTAAATGATGAACACGTGCTGCCATCTAAGTTATAACGGTTCAAGCAGCCTGCGGTAACAAATTGTAAAACTTTTCAAAAATAAAAACATTTCTCTTCAATATCTTACTTTATATATTATTCCACTCTCATTTTAAAATTTATCAGGCTGGCTAACGACGAAAAATAGACTTACGGTCGAAAAAACAAGTTTTCGAAAACGCTCCTTGCTGTTTCAAAACCTTGATGCAGCCTGTAGTTCTTATGCATTTTTTTAAAAGCAAAGTTCTAATGCAGTTTTCCAATTTTTTACGTCGCTTTCGGCAAAAAAAAAATGTGTGTTTATATTTTAATAAAGCTTAAAAGCACTGGACTTAGTTGTTTGGTTAAATTGATAAGTATTTTTCGGTAGAACGTTCGGCTATAAACTATCTGAACTTCGGGCAAGCTTGGGCTGTCCGACATAATATCAAATTTATATTAGTATTACGCATTACATGTACTCATAACATACACACGTAATAAAATAAATGCAGTGGGAATGCTATTTGGTATTTTGATTCTTTTATGCAGACTACAGTTATCATTCGGATAAGTTGACTGTTAATCGAAGGGTGTTCTTCCTTTTTTTAAACTTTGACTCCGTCCAGACCAATAAACATAATGTAAGCATAAAAAAGTATTATATTTACCTCAAGGGAATCCTTTTTGTGCAGAAAAACATTTTCTTTGTACGCTGAAATGTAGATTTTTCTAATAGCAGTGTTCGACCTTTTATACAAATGAAAAAAATTCTACGCCAAATTAAAACTCCGAGTTTCACCCAAAAAATACATTTTGTCTACGTTCGAAAAATTACACTTAAAAAACGGACTCCAACTGGTTTTGGTTTTGAATTTTAAGTGTTTGATTAAAAGAGAAACATGTGCGTACATTTAAGCCGTAATGGTTAAAGCAACCTTCTATGTGAAATAGTTCAATATTCAAAGATAAAAACACTTATTTTCAATCTAATTTATTACTTCTCTAGAATGTTTATTTCTATCGCTACGTAAGATATTCGTCATTCTTTAATCAAATTCCACGCTTTACGAATAATTTTAAATCGTATCATGCTGGTTAATGACAAAATATAGGAGCATGATCTTATTATTATTATTATTATTATTTTGGCAAAAAGCTTTTTGGCTGTTTCTTACTACGCATTCCTTCAATGAATAGCTTTCGAAAAGGAAGGCGCAATTGCTAGGTTTGTTGGGGTGTCGGGCTGTTAATCAGAATGGCGCCAATTCGAATCCGTGCCAATAAATATCTCTTTAATGTTTCTTTTTTTCCTGTCAGATGCTCACATGGGCAGGACTATATTTGACACAACCTGTTTTTTTCACATGCACAATTATTGCTTTTTCAAGAGTCATTACTTAGCCACTTTTAATGATATTTATGTTTGCATTGAAAATATGTACGATCAAAAGGCGAGCGATGATCAAATTATCACAACGTTGTATTTAACGAGGTTTTATTACTGATGTCTTTAAATTACATGCCTTCTCTTCTGCGCTTACTTTTTTTCGGTTCTTCTTCATAATGTTCTTTCTTTGAAATTTTTAAAGAGAGAAATGCCTTATGAAACGATTCGAAGCTCAGTGCGGAGTTCCGCACAGGTCGACTAGTTATAACTTAAATGTAATTTTAAACACATGCAGTAGTGTTCTTAAACTCATAACACTTGATTGCTAAACAAAAAAAAAAAAGAAAAGAAAGAATAACTTTTGTGCATCAAAAACTACCATTCATTACCTATATCATCGCATCAGAGTAATAGTAGGATATCTTATTTTGTTCCTGGGAATAGATGTCTTACTGTTGCTCTGAGGCGACAATATGCTTGTAAAATTAGCATTGCTCATTCATCATTGTGTTTAATTAAGGCAAATTACTTTGTATGAACATCCTATTTTTTCCCCCTTGGCAGATGAATGATCCAGACATTTCTGTGATTGTCAAAGAAGAAATATTTCCTTGTCATAAAGTGGTCCTTGCAAAACATAGTTTATATTTTAAGGTATTATGATACTTTTGTTTATATAAATTCTAGATTAAAATTATTTCTTTTCTCTCCTTTTTAATTCATGAATGTATATGGGCTGTTACCTCATAGTATCACAGGAAGGAAAATGGTCCTGCTGCTCTTAAAAAGCATTAAATATTCATTAAAGTTGTGGTTATCCATTGCATCAATAAATGCAGACATAAGGCAAAGATAATTATTTTCTGCAAAATATTTAATATGATTAATGATAAGCTAAAGGTCACTATAATAGATGAAAACAAATAACTGTTGTTTTGACATACTTTTACCTTAGCGCCTATTGCATACAAAG
The DNA here is from genome assembly GCF_026930045.1 of Uloborus diversus. Lineage (NCBI taxonomy): Eukaryota > Metazoa > Arthropoda > Arachnida > Araneae > Uloboridae > Uloborus > Uloborus diversus. The sequence goes on along the minus strand of NC_072740.1, from coordinate 105,804,354 downwards.
TAACTAATAAATCTTTAAGAAAGCAATATATTTAATGCAAGAGAGGTGTAGAAGTTATTCTCGTGCAAAATTTGTTTTGTGCCTCATAGTAAATTTAACGTAAAAGCAATGCATGCATAATATATAGTAAACTCTCTCTATGTGAACACCCAAGTATTAAGAAAAACATATTTTGATGGTCCGGTGAAACTCCATACACTTAACATAGCCTTACCTCTCTGTACCCTATAATATGAACTCCCCAGTATTATGAACATTATTTTTAACCCAATTCAATTACTACCTCTATATAGGGGAGAATGGTAATGGATGTGCCACTAACAAAATATGAAAAAGTATTTGCATAAAATTATTTTAGTTGCCACTAATAAATGAAGCTATTTGTTTTACTAAACTCTTCCAATTTTCAATTGTTTGAGAGAAGCCATTTTTCCATGAGAGTAGGATGATCAAGAATCTGATTCAGAAGTAATTTCTTCCCTTCTCAGTAAAATAATTACTAGCTAAAAAGTATCTGTTATTTCACTGCAAATATGTGTGATAGCAAGTCTTTCCACATCTGTAAACTAATTTTAAGATGTATTTTGATGTTATTTGCAATTTCATGTATTAAAAAACTTTAATGTATTCCAGAAGTACAGGCAGGGCTGAATGGGCCACTATATCATGGTTTATGAATGGCCACCAAAATATTTTTTTTTTCCGTTTTTTCTGATTTTCTCTTTAATATTAGACATAACTGGCTGTCTTAGATTTAAATTATTGTCTTATTAGAATAGATTTATAGTAATTTCTAACATTTGCACATTTTAACTTTAAGAAGTATCGGCTATTTATTAGAAACATAAGTGAAGTTCTATAAATGATTAAGATGAACTTTCCAGTTATTGACCACAACTACCAGTGGGATTTCATATGAGTGATTCCATCCAGTATTTAATAAGTAGTTTACAGTAGAATTGTGTGCTTTTACTTTGTTGATTTTATATGATTTTTTGAAAGTGTCCTCTTGGTTGCTTTTGTGGGCTGGTTTATGTCTAAATTATATATATTTTTTTCAAAAATACTTGTCTATTTGAAAATCTAAATATTAATTCTTAATTATTAAACACTTTGTAATACTGTCCACTACTACTTGTCCACTGATAATATTCAGTTATACCAAAAACAATTAAAATTTGAATCACTAAAAAAATATATAATTTTAATGAAAATAATGAAAATTTTTGCTTGTATTTTTATTTATTTAAGGGACTTTTTCAGGAGATCAATTCCACATGTTTTCTTTGAATTCATTTAGTGGCTCATTCATTGCCTTCAATGACTCATTCATCTTCATGGGTGGGGATCAATGGGCCAAATTTCTATACTTTTATTTTTTATTATCATTCATTATAGACATTATCTAATCCAACTTGTATGACTTTTTTATGACCACCAAATGAGTAAAGTAACTAAAGAGCCAATTCGGAGCTAAAACAAAGTATTAGAAAAAAATTACAAGAATTAAAAACTAAAAATTGGCCTATACATTACCACTCTCTCCTATACTGAACATGCTCACAATCAGTGCTTGGGAATTTCCAACAAATTGGAAAGCCTGAAATATAGATTTAAAATTTTATCACAATAATTTAAGGATACCTTATTAAGGGAAAGATTGGGAGAGGAAGAAGAAAAATTTTTTATCATATATATTACTGCATCGCATGAAATCACTGAGCAATATGATCCTGAAGTTTCTGCCCCTGAACTAAATTTCAAGAATCTAACCACTGTATCAAGTAGTATTCAAGATCTTTAAAGTACCCTTAAAGCAAAATGAGAATCACCCGGAAGCATTTTCACTTGGATGATAACACGTACCGTGCATGAGAACATAAAATGCTATACTGCGGTGGGCAAGTAAACAGCAGTATCTGCAGAAATGAGGTTTCCAGGTATTTAAAGAAACGCATGTTAGATTCCGTGCTAACAATAAGGAAACGTTAGAATTAGATTTTTTTTCGTGCTTTTTTGCAGGAGAAACCAAATAAGCAAGTTTCTACAATTCGCTAAAGTACAATAGATAACAAAAATGCAAAAGAAAGTGCAAAATAAAAAAAATGCAGTTACTGCCTTTTACCTGCCCACAGCAGTATAACAGATTAAAAATTATTCTATCTTTTTTTTAATACAAGTATTGTACCATTAGCTGTATTCTAATATTTTATTGTCTTCTTTTTTCATTTAAAACTTTTTAAATTAATAAGAAAGAAAGAAATGAAAGTTTAGGTCCAACTGAGTTGAATTAAACATTCCACTACCCACCACCCCTAAATATTGCGAAGACCTCCCAAAGCAAGAGCCCCCCTCTCCCAAATGAGACAAATACCCCTGAAAACAACGCCCCATAAAAATTTCAATGGCCCAGTCTCAGCCATCATCCATAAAGTATGATTACCTTCAAGCAAAATGAGGTTGAGAATCAGCTGGAAACATTTTCACTTGGATGATAACAGGTACCTTGCATGAGAATACACAATACAAAAACAGTTTAAAAATTATTCCTTTTTATTCCAAGTATTGTAACGATAGCTGTATTGTAATATTTTATTGTTGAATATTCTGTAAAACTTTTTAAATTAAAAATGAAAGAAAGAGATGGAAATTTAGGTCCTACTGAGTTGAATTAGATGTTGCACTAGCCACTAATCCAAAATTTAGCTCCTCTATCTCAGTAACTGCTAAAGCTTACTAGGCAAAATACTGAACAGTCCCACTATCACAATAGAATACATATTCGCACATTATCCAGTCTTCATCAGATAATGAGCACCCCCATGATCTGAAAACTTTTAATCGGTCCCATTTATGTTCAAAATAGAGAGAGTCCACTGTACTAATATTTGATACATGACAGACAAGCAACAAATTAACTTACCCAGTTGAAACATACATTTTTTTTAAATTTTAAATCACTGTGGTAAAGTAAAATAAACATACCCAGCTAGCACACGAACATTGGCCCAACGTTATCGTATAACATTGGACCAGCGTCGGCATCTTACGTCGGAACGTACCTTAAAACGGTACGTCGGAAAACGGTTATCCAACAGTTGGTTATTGGTTATTTTCAAACGTTATTCTAATGTAAAATACAACTACAAACTAATCATTTTCAAACGTAATTTCAATGTAAAATACAACGTTCAATCAATGTCATTCTAATGTAAAATACAACTGTAAACTAACCATTTTCAAACGTAATTTCAATGTAAAATACAATGTTCAACCAATGTTCTTCCAATGTAAACTACAACAGTAAACTAACCATTTAAAAACGTAATTTCGATGTAAAATACAACGCTTAACCAACATTTTCTAATATTATTCCAATGTAAAACACAACAGTAAACTAGCAATTTCCAAACGTAATTTCGATGTAAAAAAACAACGCTTAACCTACATTTTCTAACTGTATTCCACTATGAATTTCAACGCTAAACCAACTATCTTCCAATGTTACCTACTTAATTGTAGCATTTCATTAATAAAATAAGTATTACGAGGTGCTCTTAGAAGAGCGAGTGTATAAAGAATAATTTTTCAGTCATATTAACATAAAATGATAAAATGGCTGAATTTGACATACAATTTATCATTTCCCTATCATTTGCAAACATTTCAATAAAATATGAACAAAAATTAAGATATTGATAATTCTTACCTTTCATTTTTCTGAATAATTACTCAAAAATTATCTTCATAAGCATACATTAGTTTCTTTTTTTCTTTTCCAGGAAATATTAATAACCAGCAAGGTTATTCATAAGACAGAATAAAATTTTTGACTTTAAAAAATTCTGCCATGAAAAATAACCTAGCTTGTTTAAAAGATTCAATCTTGCTTTGACCTGAAATAAGAATTTAAAAAATAATAATAAATAAATAAATTAAAATAAAAAAAACCATACGGATACACATTCAATTTGAATCTTCATAATAATTAAAATGACGTGGGTTAAACTTGAATATCATGAAAAGTACTTATTTTATTGTTTTGCCGATCTATTATACTCTACCATTTCATTCAAAAGTTCATGTTTATTGATTTTTTTTTCATTTTAAAATTGGGGAAGGAATTTTAATGTATTTTATCCATCAACAAGAAAAGTTCATTCAAAGACACAATTTTATTTCTATGTTAATTTGTACGTGTAATTTGTATGATTAGCAAACAATTTTTAAATATTGTGCGTTTAAAATTACCAAAGCTAAACAAAGGAACAACATGAAATTCTAAAACGAATTCAAAGCATTCACAAAATTCTCTAGAAAAAAAAAACTGTTAAAGCATCTATAAAAAAAATGAAAATCAGTTCCAATGAGCAAAAATTTCAAGAATTTCAATTCATCGGAGACCCTCCCAAATCGGGAGCGCCCCCCCCCAAAAAAAAGAGAAGATACCTCTAGAAACAATCTCCCCCTAAAACCCCCTGCCAAAACGAATTTGTTGAAAAAATTCAAGCAGTTTAAAACAAGAAAAATCTGGGCCTGCACAGCGACAATGATTTGTAGTGCTTGGAAAACAAATAAAAGAAGAATACATTAAATAATCACACACACACACACACACAAAAAAAAACATTGTTTTATCTTAGTTTTAAATTTATTGAAAGAAAGAAAAACTGTTGGGAAAATGAATTGAATTACTTTGGAAGACTTGAGTACTTGCGAGGATTGAACACTCGCCGTGAACAAGTACGACACGTGTGAATGTGTATGTGACCCTGGTGCACTCCTCCCTCACCCCAATCAAGTCCCCGGTCTCAACAAGATTGCAGGGGGGGGCTTATGGGACGCATTACGCACACTTCGCAGAACGCGCAAATCAGCAATGAGCTTGCAATAAATGGGCGTAAATGTGAAACAGGTTTGAAGGTTAGAAATAAGTTGGAAATGCGTTTTGTCTGATATAGGTTGGTTTTAAACCATCCTCCGATGCTTCGAATGATCGGATGAGCGTATGAAAAAACCAATATCTAACCAAAACATGTTTCCAACTATTGCAATGCATTTTCAACCTTTCTCCAACGTAAATCCGACGGTTTGTGCTACCTGGGATACACTATGTGAATAAAAGTATTGGGACACTTTCAAAAATTCATATTTTTAAGGATTTTTTATGAAATAAGAGGCCAATTGCTTTGTAACTTTTGTCACATAAAAGGTGTGCTCCATCCCTCATTTTCCAATAAAAGTTATATCTCCGTCGCTTTTTGCGGATCAGTAACAAATTGAGGAAAACAAAAATGTTTTTTGGTCATCATTCATTGTAAATAGCTGAAAATAAGCTGTAAGTTTTAGAAATTAGTTAGCTTTCTATGTACAATTCTTTTACATACTTTCGAGAAAATATCCCTGATATTCATGAAGCTATAAGCATTTCTTTCAAAACTACAAATTTTATTTGAAGGTTTTTGACTCATAACACACAAAATTATCTATCAAAGCATACCAAACTTTCAGAAAACTTGACAACATACAAGGGAAATATAATACTAAAATTTGAATTTAAAATGTAAGAAATTTTATAAAATATGGACATTTAAAGCAATTAATTTTTCACTATGCATGCACAGAAGATAGCAATTTATAACTTTCATAATCTAAAATCCAACTAGATTCCTCAACTCATAATAAAATTCTAGTTCAATACCTTAAAAATTCAGAATGTTATCAGCGATCTAATGAGCCAAATTTAAATAATTCTTTTATAGGTGACAAATTTTGATCATTTGTTTGCAAATTTTTTGCTTTTATCATTAATCACATTGAATGATTGCAAGCAAATGTTGCAAAACTTGCAACATTTGCTAAAATCGTGAGTGATCCTTTGCAATTTTGCAATATTTGCTTGCAATCCTTCAGTGTGATTAATGATAAAAACAGATAATTTGCAAACAATCCATTATGATTCGTCGCCTATCCAAGAATTATTCAAACTCCACTCATTAGATCGCTGATAACTTTCTGAATTTTTAAGGTATATTGAATTAGAGTTTTATTATGAGTTGAGGAATCTAGTTGGGTTTTATATTGTAAAACTTATAAATTGGTGGTTATAAAAGTTATAAAAAAGTTGAGTTGTATGTTATAAAAGTTATAAATTGCTATCTTTCACGCTTGCATAGTGAAAAATTAATTGCTTTAAATGTCCATACTTTATCAAATTTTCCAAACTTTTATTTCAAATTTTAGTATTATACTTCTCTTGTATGTTGTCAAGCTTTCTGAAAGTTTGGTAAGATTTGATAGGAAACTTTGCATGTTATAAACCAAAAACATTCAAATAAAATTTGAAGTTTTGAAAAAAATACTTCTATCTTTGTGAATATCAGTCACACTTTCTTGAGAGTTTGTAAAATAATTGTACATAGTAAGCTAGCTAATTTCTGAAAATTACAGCTTATTCTCAGCTACTTACGATGAATGATGCTCAAAAAAATTGTTTTCCCCAATTTGTTAGTGATCCCAGAAATGCAAGGATGATATAACTTTTATTGGAAAAAGACAGCTGGAGCTTACCTTTGATGTGACAAAAGTTACAAAGCATTTGGTTTTTCATTTCTTTAGAAATCCTTTCAATTGGGAATTTTCGAAAGTGTCCCAATACTTTTGGTCATATAGTGTAGCTAATGTAGCGTAAAGCAGCAGTGAAAACCCGCAGCAGATCACCAATTTTTTTTGATCCAGTTGAAAAAATTATTATAAGTTGGTAATTGCCCATGTGTATTAATATGTACACTGCCCTCCTAAGCCTAATGGGTGTATCTCAAAAGAGAGTAATTATTTCGTCAAATTTTTTCGTCTTGCCCAAAAAATTTCTGGGCCTTGAGATAAGGCCGCCAAAGGTGGCGGCCCTGTCATGATTTCTCACATTGGATTTTCGTCAAAATCTTGAAAGTACATTATCTCAGAAATGGTAGAACATATTTTGTTGTGGTTTGTTTTATTTAAAAGGACATTTTTTTTGTTTAAAAACATATGCAACATTTTGAAATACTTGCTTTAGTTTTTTTCCAGTCTTTTGAAAAAAAAAGTTTAAAATAATGATTTTGATTTTTCTCAAACATGTCAGTTTCAAAAATTTTCATTTTTTTACAATTTATTAGTACCACTGAGAACAACGTTCCCTGAAAAGGAGAGCTTCCACTTTTTTGTTTAACAGATTTTAGAGGCATTTGAAAAAATGAGGGTTTTTAAAGAACTCTTTAGGTAATTGAAAAAAAAAAAGACCTGAAAATTCAATTTTTTTTTTTCAACAGCAAGTGGCCAGAAAACACTTTCAATCCAGTCATGCAGTGAAACTTTCATTTTTAGTCGCCATTTTATTCAGGATATGAAATTTAGTGAGAACTAGATGGCATTGCGCTTAAAGATTCTTTCACTGCTATGCTGAAAGGTAACTTGTTGAAATACTGCAAATCGGCTGGAGACCGTGTTCTAGTTTTCATTAAAAAAAAAAAAACTACTGGATAAAGTAGAGACTCAAGATGAAAATTTCGCTATATAGCTTAAGTAAAAGTGTTTTCTGGCCACTTGTTGCGATTTTTTTTTTTTTGAATTTTCAGGTCTGCAATTACGTAAAGAGTTCTTTAAAAACCCTCATTTTTTCAAATGCCTCTAGCTCTCCTTTTTAGGAAACTCAGTGGTACTAATCGACTGTAAAAAAATGAAAATTTTTGAAATTGACATATTTGAGAAAAATCAAACACATTATTTTAAACTTTTTTTTTCAAAAAACTGTGGGAAAAAAAAAAAAAAACTAAAGCACACATTTCAAAATGTTGCATATGTTTTTAAACAAGAAAAAATATCCTTTTAAATAAAACGAACCACACCAAAATATGTTCTACTGTTCCTTAGATAATGTAATGCAAAGATTTTGATGAAAATCCCAAGTGAGTAATCATGAGAGGACCGCCATCTTTGGTGGCCTGTATCTCGGCCCAGGAATTTTTTGGGGCAAAACAAAAAAAAAAAAGTATTTCTTAATTTTTTGTGAATTGTAACGTATGTTAAATTCAAAAAAATCCGAGACCATCATGTTATAGCCCTTGTTGAAATAACATGGTTTCTACCCAATGAAAGCTTTTTTACTAAGGCATAAGAAAAATCTTGTGGGCATTTAATTTTGAATTGCAATTCACTTCTTTTGTCATAACTCGTAGTGTCGGAGAAAGAGCCAATTTCAATATTAAAATTAAAAGTGTTGAAGTTAAAGCTGTTCTTTTTAAGTCTTAAAGTAATAGGGTTTTTTTGCTGAGTTCAGAAAAATTGGAAAAATTAATACATAATGTTCTACAATGTATGTGATCAATGTATCTACAGCAAAGAGGTGCTGAAGAAGGACTATCAATGTAAAACTTTCTTTCCTTGTATAATAGAAAAAGGTTTGCTACTGTAGAGCTACAATAGGTGCCCATTGCAATAATGTTAATATTCAGAAAACATGAGTTAGCATTTTTGAAAAAAAATATTAAAAATACAAAATTTGAAAAGTGGTAAAAGTTTTTTTTTCATTTAAATTGAGGAAATACAGTAAAATCCCTCTAATGCGGACACTAATGGGAGAAATTTTTTTGTCCGCAATCGAGGTGTCTGCAGGACAGGGGTTTAATAATGTTTTTTGCATTGGAACTGGGGAATTAAAAATTTTCCTCATAAAAGGGGTGTCCGTTAGGAGGGGTTTTAGTGTATGAACAGTTTTGAGGAGTTCTGTAACTGCGAAAAAAAAGTCTCTTGTAAATTCAATAATCCGCTTATTGCTTTTCGTGAGTGTAGACATTGTGTAGACATTATTTTGAAATTAATGCTTTGTGCAGGCGTTAGTAAAAATGAGTCTGTCTTCACTGCTGTTGACAAAGCCAAGTCTAATTTCTCAAACTGTTGTAAAAAGCTTTGCGCTTATATCATCTGACTGATAACAGATTTTTGTCCTTGTTAAGATAAAATGACTGCATTTTTTACATTCAGCAAATCACCACCACCAATTATTTTTATTTTGAAAATTAAAAAGACCAAGGATAATCAGGAGTTGACTGGGTTGAAATCAGACTTGTCCCATCAGCTGTGGAGATCTCATGTACATTAGTACTAAACAAAAATTTTAAGTTCTAATGTTACAAGCACCTCATCTAAGACTTTCAGAGATTATAGCTTCACTTTTATTATTATAAATCATGAGATTGGAATTGCTATAAACTAGCTGGAGGTTGTAAACTTCTCATAAAAGCTGGAATTACCTTCACACTTCTGGCATGAATAAATTAACCAGAGAGGAGTCTGCAAGCATGATACTGCCTGGGTTGTTTGATATATGCATGTAATTTTGTCTTAGCTCCAGCTATGGGATGGTAATTTGTAGTTTTTTTCCAGGCATTTACCTTTACATTCTGAGGTTACCCAGGTAGCATCAACTCATCGGATTTTGCTCGGCCGATCATCGACTCCTCCTAAACTCATCGCGTAATGCACGCTGATATCGTTGCGATCAGAATCCGAGAACGGTTTTCGATGAGCTGTTTTTTATCGGAAAACTATATCCTTACGATCAAATTTCCCGATGAAAATTTGAGGAGCTGCATTTCATCGGAAAAAGAGATCGTAACGATCAAATTTTCCGATGAAAATTTGCCTAGCTACATTTCATCGGAAAAAGAGATCGTAACGATCAAATTTTCCGATGAAAGTTTGCCTAGCTACATTTCATCGGAAAAAGAGATCGTAACGATCAAATTTTCCGATGAAAATTTGCCGATCTGCATTTCATCGGAAAAAGAGATCGTAACGATCAAATTTTCCGATGAAAATTTGCCGAGTGAAATTTCATCCGAAAAAGAGATCGTAACGATCAAATTTTCCGATGAAAATTTGCTGAGCTACCTTTCATCGGAAAAAGAGATCTTAATGATCAAATTTTTCGATGAAAATTTGCCGAGCTTCATTTCATCCGAAAAAGAGATCGTAACGATCAAATTTTCCGATGAAAATTTGCCGAGTTACATTTCATCTTAAAAAAAGTAGGTCGTTTAAATTTTCCGATAAAAGTTTTCCCAATCTAAAATTTTTGGAAATCTCCCAACTGTTAAAATAGGATAAGTTTTATTATTCGAATATCCGACTATTGATCAAACGTAAGGCTATACGGATCAACATTCAGGGTTGAGAATCGGAGGAAAAATGACTGAGACTTTGACTCCGAATCCGATTCCTGGATTTTGGAAAGGTTTACTCCGATTTGCTGCAAAATCAATTCAACTTTAACTCCACGATTCCAACCCCGATTACCTCACTGGAATTGCGAACAAAATGAGACTCCGACTCTTGAATGATTTCTCTCTATCTCCAAAACAATTCCATTCTGTTCAATTTGACTCCCAAAATTACCGACTCCGACTCGGTTTGCGAGCAAAATGATCGACTCCGACTCTTCACTAGCTGGCGCCACAAGTATATTCACTGAATAAAATTCTCACTTTCCGTTCAGAAATCTGTCATGGCCTTGCCCCCCGATAGATGGCGCCACAAATGATTTTTCATTTAATACATTATTTTCCTCCTTGTGGAGAGCGTTGCTTGTCTAGTGGTTAGCGTATGAATATCGTATTCCAGAGGTCTAGGGTTCGATTCCCGGCTAAAGCAAATTAGATTGAGCTCATGAATCACGTTCATCAAAAGTTGTTAAATTAGAAATTAACTAAACAAGTTATTAAAGTATATTAAATAATTGTCCCAAATGACGTCATCCGAAAATACCCCTTCTGAAAGTTTTAAAGATGGCGGAAGTGTCACGTGATCATCCAAGATGGCGGACCCATCTTCCCACTGTTCATTTTTTTTCCTCCTGCTTGTCCCTATATCGCGGTTGTTATTACTTCTCATCGTATTTTCATCCTAAATTCATCGCCTCGGAACAGCACTGCCCGTATAATGGTCCAAATCTCATCGTATTTTCATCCAAAATTCATTGCCTCGGAACAGCACTGCTCGTATATTGCTCCAAATCTCATCGTATTTTCATCCAAAATTCATCGCCTCGGAAAAACACTGCTCGTATATTGCTCCAAATCTCATCGGTATAGGGAGCAAAACTCATCGGATACCGATGATCGGATTCTACTATTGCCGATGAGACATATTGGAGCAATTTCCGATGAAAACTCATCGGAATCCGATCATCGGCCGATCATCGACCGATCAAAGTTTGATCGGATTTCGATGAACGGCCGATGATCGGCCGATGAGTTGATGCTACTCGGGTAATTTAGTTACAAGTGTGAGGCTAATCTCAGCTTCTATGAGAGGTTTACTGCCTCAGGCTGTGTGTAACATATATTTTTATTATGAATTTTTTAGGCCATGTTTACACGCTGGACGCCCCAAGAACTAGACCATATCTACTTACGAGAAATTGAACCCATGACTTTTAAAATCATCAAACATTTTATCTATTCAAACTACATCAGAATTAGTGATGTCACAGTTGAAAAAATACTCTCTGCAAGCATTTACTTGCAAATAGAGTCAGCAATCAACAAATGTATAGAGTTTTTAGGCCAAAAGCTTTCAGTGGAACCAATAGGTGTGTTCATTATAGGGGACCGATATGGTTTGCCACAAATCAAAAATGAAGCAAAACATTTTATTTTGCAGTAAGTAATGAATTTTAATTATGATAACCTGTTTTGTGTGTATTAGATAAAACTGATAACTTATTTCTCCTACATCGAAGTATTTTATATTTAAATGCAAATACTAGTTACATAAGACAAAAAAAAAGTATATAATACAGCTACAGTTAAACGTTCTGCATAGTAGAAAAAAATAATGAAAAAAATCTCTGGTATAAAATGTAGGCAAAACATGTTCACTCATGATGGATTTTTTAAAAAAATCCTACATCCATCTGCAGCATTTCTGCCATTAATCAACAAGCAGCCCAATAAAATGAAGAAGTAGAACAATAACGTAAAAAAGTTTTAGCTCCTACATACACTGGTGTAACAAATTAAGAGAATTTTAAGATTTGGTCAATTATTTCCAGAACTACTGGACCGATTTCAATGAAATTTGGTATGTACATACATTGAAACAATGCAAAACAAATAACCATCTAAAATTTAAAATACACACGCATGGTCATAAAAAACACTCATTATAGTTGGATGGTATAAAACAGTGGTTGCAAAATTGAACAAAAAAAAAGAGTTAGTAGGGGATGTGATCTCCTGTAAGGCAGTGAGCACACTGAGGCGACGTGTGTCAGAGACCAAATGCCCCTGTCACTAGGGGCAGCATCACGCATTAGACAACTTCACTTTTGCGTGCACACCAAGAAGACAGGTGTCTGACTTTCTTCAATGCTGCATCTAGCAATTACGTATGTTTTTCCATTTACTCTAGCGTTGAACAGCTAGAAATAAGGGGAAAACATTTATACAAAATGCAACAACTAATTAAAATTAAAAAAATAATAATAAATTGGCTCATTTGGCAAAATAATTATTCTTAATATTTGCTTAGGCTGTAAAGTTCAAATAAATGCTATGTACCTATTTGAAATTTATTAATTAACATACTAGAACATTTTTAAATCATGTATTACAATAAATGTTACATGAATATTTTAATGTTGGAAATTAACTGAAGAATTAAAATTATATCTTTTTAAATTAGAACTAATTAAAAAAATATATTTAACGATAGCTTGGTGGTTTAGACATATATTTTTTTATTTTTCCCCTTCCAAAAATGCTTGGATATTATCAGGGTTGGCTTTTGAAAGTCAAAAACTAATTTTTGACTTGATTTGACAACAGGGTCTAAAAATATCACGATGTTTTCCAAAATTTCGATAATATCCTATATTTTGGTCAGTGCCGGCCGGATCTTCAGGTTTTTCAAGGCGGGACAAAATCATGAAACTGCCGCCCTTACTTATCTTTTCTTTTGAGTTTTATATCGAATATCAATAATAATAATAATAAAAAAAAACAGGGATAGGGTAAATTTGTTGCCCCCACAAATTGCTGCCCATAACAAAGCTTACTCCCCCCCCCACAGATCAGGCAATTATTCTGATATCAATCATATATTTTGATACATCCAATATTTTCAATCAAAACAAACTGAGTTTTTCAAAAAAGGAACTGCATGTTCAGATCACTGTTGCCTTTTTTCCATTATTTTATTTTATGTTATATTATATTTAATGGTACAATAATGTATAGGCAATTCCATGGGTAAACTACTGACAGTTTTAGAGCAACACAGTGACTATTTTTGTAAACTTCAATGCAAAATATGCGTTGAGCTAACGAAATATTTTGCTATATTATTGTATCTTTTAAGCTAAATTTAATGGTCGAATTGAATTCTCAAAATATATTTTGGTTGATTTTTAAAAATTTGTTAAAAACATGGTAATTGACTGACATTTTGAAAAGTACGGTGTCAGTCAGTTACCGTACTTTTGATAATTTTTTAAAAATCATCCAAAACGTATTTCAAGAATTCAATTTATACCAGTAACTTCTGCTTAAAAAATACAATAATCCAGGAGAAAAAATCGTTAGCTTAATGCATACTTTGCATTGAATGTTGCAAAATACACACCATTTTGCTCCAAAAATGTCAGTCAGTTACCCGTGAAATGCCATCATATTGTATGCAAATTGCTGAATGAAAATTTTTAATTATTTGAAATAATTATACTTGTTAGTAATAAATGAATCAAATTAATAAAGCTACCTTTTAGACAAAAAGAAGCATAAAAAATATCAGATACTACAATTTTTTTTAAAAATAAATATCAGACATATATCATGATATATATATCAACGAACTTTGCTGGCAAGTGTGAAATATTTAGTTTTACCTGGTGAAAACTGAAAAAAACCAGAATTGCGATTGCAGTACAAAATCAAAAGCAGTCACTAACTTTAAATTATTTCCAAAAATGTTTAAGAAATAATGGGAACATTAAACTACAAGCCCATTTCACGGAAAAGTCAACCCTCTATCCCGCACGTAACTGTTCATATATTTCATTAAAAAGTAACAATGTTAATGGCGACATTTTTTTGTTTAAGAAATTACACATAAGTTTGTGAATTGTTAAGCAGAAAAATATTGTTCATTAGTATTTTAAAGTATTATTTGTATTAAAATATAGGTGGCGTCACTGAGGGACAAAATGACCGCTTTCCCTGAACTAGCCCTAAACAGCAATTAAAACTTTGTAGAATAGTTTAATTTTTTACCCATCTCGTGCCACTCTTTCTCAGTTGCATATTTATTCAAATAATCATTAAGTGTGTAATTATGCAACACTTCATCATGTTTTTAACCGGCTATTATTGACTTCATATTCCTTAGCAGCCGCCATATTTGAGACAAGGGTGAGTGTTAGGCATAAATGCCTGTTAATAACAACAGTAAATAATCCTATCTCATCACCTCACAACACCAAGAGTAAAATAATGTTTTTCCTTACTTATAATGTATTACCAATCATTCTGCATGACTAGGGTAAAAGAATCTTATCAGCACTCATTCACATTGGTCGAATCGACCGAATGTTTGTTTCACTTTCGTTCACCTTTGGCGGGAACTCCGTTGTGGATGACGTCACATGAAAGCTTCTAGGAGAAATCTGATGGCACGTGTGCTTAACGATAGCAGTGATGTGTCTGTTCACATGACTCTGATATGCTAATGACCCGGGGGGATATTTAAACTGTTCGCGGCTTTAGTTCGCTCTCTCTTTGATCATCTCTCGTCGTGGTAGGCGGTCGCTCGTTCGGCATTCGAACTTGCTTGTTCGTGCCGTTCGCCCTTTATTAAAAATGATTAGCTGGACTTAGCTTATTTCCCAATGGGTCTACTTCATCAAAGTTTTTAGTCAATAGTCATGCAGTTTGCGTTGCACTGTTAGTTATCTCATGCAGAAGTAGCATGTGGAGAGATTATGTTGTTAGTATTTATTTTTATCATTTACAGCATGTTTTTAACTATTTACATCATCGTTTAAATAAACTACATGAATGTTAGAAATAGTTTGTCAAGTTCTTATTTCCGAACTCACTCTGCTAGTATCAAAGAAACATTGGGGAGATATTATTAGATTAGAAATTCTCCCCAACAGTGAGACACATGTTCCAAAATAGCGCAAGTGCTATTCAAAGGGCAGACATGAAACACGGGCAAGACTCGACGAACTTGTCGCGGTCTTTCCGGTGTGTGCACAAGAGGGAGAAATAACTGGTTTCTCCTTGTGCTATTGTGAAGACATTTTAGTCACAGACACATGTCTGCTCAATGTGTGCGCTGCCTAACAGACATATAGTCCTCACAGTGTGACTCCTTACTTGAAATGAAGCAGTTTATGGTATCCTGGGGCAATTTATTCCACTCGTTCAACAACGCTATACTCAGGCTGTAGAGGGTCCTCAGAGGAGTATTGCGAGTTGCTATTGCCCTCCCGAGAGCGTTTCAGACATGCTCTATAGGATTGGAATCTATAGATCTGCTTGGCCAATCTATCCTGTGAATATCCTCCCGTTCAGGAAATTCGTCGACCAGAAGAACTCTATGTGGTCTTGTGTAAACATCCATTAAAATTAACTCAGGGCTAACAGCGCCCCCTCAAAAGGTGGGCGTTGGGCACCAAGACCACATCCCTATACCTCACAATTGTAACAGAGCCTCTCTCAAAGACATGGAGGGGCATCCAACATAATGCCTGCCCAGACTGTCAAACCTCCATAATAATTGATTTCACGGTTATTGGAGGGCAGGTAGTAGCTCCTGGTTCAGCTTAACCAACTATTATTGTCCTACGTTCATTGGATAGAAGCAGGAACCCACTACCTGCCTTCCAATATCCGCGAAATCGACCATTATGATGGTGGTGGCTTGATGGTCTGAACAGGCATCATGTTGGGTGGCCGCACACCCCTCCATGTCTTTGAGAGAGGCTCTTTGACAGTTGGGAGAAATAGAGATGTGGTCTTGGAGCCCTGTGCTCACCTCTTGAGAGGTACTGTTAGTCCTGAGGTAATTTTAATGGATGTTAACGCAAGGCCACATAGGACTCTTCTGGTTGAGGAATTTCTGGAAGGCGAGGATTTAGCCAAGCAGATCTCTAGACTCCAATCCTATAGAGCATGTCTGGGATGCTCTTGGGAGAGCAATAGCAACTCACAACGCCTCTCCCGGGACCATTCATAGTCTGAGAACAGCGTTGTTGAATGAGTGGAAACAATTGCCCCAGGATCCCATAAACTGCTTCATTTCAAGTATGGAGTTACACTGCAATGTCTATAGGTTTGTTAGTGTTGAAAGGTTGTGTAAAGCAGAGATTCAGACAGCTGAACATAAACAAATACGTTTAATACGAAACATGGGGACACACATACAGCAAGACACATAGAAAAGTAGTGAAGCCCTGATAAACAGACTGCGGCTCTTTAAATAGAATAGAGGGCAGATTTTCAGTATCCAATGATGTTTCTCAAATAGCAATAAGCTTTCTCCAAAGTCCGATGTTGGATTAAAGAAGAGATTTTGCGAACTCCGTGGAAAGCTGCAAATGTCTCTTCCAATAAGAAATAAGCACAGTTCTTTCTTTTAAACCAATGGAGAAAGCGATTACATTCAACACCCGCCCATAATCGCTTATTACTTAACAACACAATGACATAAGTTCATGCAATTTAAATTTAGGAAGAGCCTTAGTAAACATATCAGCAATTTGTTTATCAGTAGAAACATATTCAATATATATATTTTCAACATTTAAAATATTTCTAATAAACTTTAACTTAACATCAATATGTTTCAATCTACCAGAACTATTTTCATTAGTTATACATTTGATTGCAGACTGATTATCTTCATATATGACAATGTTATTTACAGTAAGAAATTCACATGCAATATTTTTATAATACACTAGATCTATTAAAGACTTACCAACTGCGAGTACCTCAGCTTCAGTAGAAGAAACAGCTATTGAACTTTGTTTCTTCACGCTCCATAAAATTGGACACTTTTTATAAAAAATAACGCAACCTGAAACTGATTTGCGATCACGCGGATCTGATGCCCAATCTGAATCAATATACATAGATAAATCAACATTAGAGTCACAACACTTACTATACACAATTTTATAATCCGATGTACCTTTTAAATATCGCAGAATTCTTGTTAGCATAAAATATTATTTTATTTTATTTTTTATTCTCGGTCCACAGCCGATAATTTAAAGAAAATAATTTAAAGTTAAGTGTACCTACTTTAAGCCCAGTCTGGTAAAAGTAAAACCTGTCAACTAGTTGGTGCTAACACTTCAATCGACGATTCCCCCACGCCATAATTAATGGGGACTGTTTACTGAAACCATCGGAGATTGCATGTCTCGATGTGTCGATTCAGAAAAGTTGAGTTGTCACCTGATCGACTCGAATTAATTCCACTCGTTGACCGCACGTGCTATGGAGAGGAGTACGAATATTCGCGGCAGTGGAATATGCAAATGAGTGATGGTCGAAGTAGAAGTTAGTGTAGTGACGTCATCGAGGCATGGAATCTCATTGGTTGATAAAACATATATATTGTGGCGAGTGGCAGCAAGCGATCACTCTCTCGTTTTTCTTCTTTCAACGATCCCCAGTGGTTGGTTCTGATCGTGAAGCCTAGTCCGGCTCACGTGTGGGGGGGGGTTTTCCCCGCGATGCTAGCGGGGGTTTTTGTGGTATGTGATGTTTAATATTCCAAGTCCTGAAATTAGTGAATCCAGGTGAAGAACCTGTTGTGTTGTGTCCGGCCAATTAAAATGTCGGGGATGTGAGTTCCACGTGTCTACCTGTGATGCTCACCGATCTACGAATTGTGTAATGTTGCCTGTTCAGTATGGACATTCCTGTAGTGTGATTCGGCGGACCTTTTTGTGAGTCTTCAAGCTGATCCTTCGGAGTGGCAAGCGATTGCATCGACGTTTTGGTGACATTTTTCTTTATTTTCTGGAACCACTTTTGTTATGATATTTTGGGGGTGTATTTTATGGGGATGTTATTCTAGTCATATTTAATAAATGTATTTTTCTGAAACATGTTTTTTGCTTGTCTCCAACTTGACATTACACGGCCAGTTAATGTTGGCTTAGTTTAAATATCTTAACTTCTGGATTTTAAACTTAACCTAAATTTATGCCAACAATTCTTTTAAGTCCATTCCAAGCCGATTCTGTTGGATTCTCCTGCAATTGACTGAGATAGTTCACAGCAAACAGTATATCGGGTCGTGTTGTCATCGCAAGATACAATAAAGATCCAACTAGTTCACGGTAAGGTCCTTTGAAGATAGTTCCTTCCTCAAAGTCAGCTGGAGTTGACTTTGCTTCTAAAGGTGTTGCACTCGGCTTGCACTCACTCATCAATAGTTTAAGAATATACTCCTTTTGATCTAGCACTAATTTAGTAGACGTAAATTCCAAACGAATTCCTAAAAACTCAGAAGCTGGTTCGAGTTTGGACATCTGAAATTCATTTTGAAGAAGTTTAATCACAATCATTATTTCCGAATCATCTGATCCAGCGATAAGAATATCATCAACGTATAAACAAATTATTATTTTTCTTCCATTCACAATTCTGATGAAAATACACGGTTCCGAGTTTAACTGCTTAAAATTAGTTTTCAACATAAATTGCGAAAATCTGAAGAACCATTGTCTAGGAGCTTGTTTTAATCCGTATAAACTTTTATTTAATTTGCATACTCTGCCAGATGAATCGTTGAATCCTTGCGGTTGTTCCATAAAAACAATTTCTTGCAACTCACCATTCAGAAAAGCTGTTTTCACATCCATCACATAAGCCTTTAAATCCTCTTGAAGAATCGAAACAAGAACTAATCGTAAACAAGGCATCCCAATGACTGCCGAATAAGTTTCTACGTATTCCTTCTGCTGGTCTCCTCTGGCGCAAAGTCTGGCTTTGAGAGTTCCATCTCTTTTCTTCCTAAACACCCACTTACACTTTATGGGGGTCGCGTTATCATGGAGATCTACCAGTTCCCAAGTTTTGTTTATCTGGATGGAACGCAATTCTTCCCCCATCGCGACTTTCCACTGGGCTTGTTGTTCTTCCGGTAGTTTTGAGATGTCATGAAAGGTCAACGTCTCTTCTGACATGTACATTGCTTCATATCGTTCTGGTTTTTTACTTTTTCTTTCTGATCGTCGGGGTGCAGCTGCGGGCCTTTTGGTTTCGTTTTCTCCTAACTCTTTATTTACATTTCTGTCGTGTTTTTCCTCGTATTTTTCTTCTCTTTTCGGGAGCTCGTCTGATGAATTACTTCTATCTTGCACATATACTTTATTTTCATTGAAGCGAACATTACGTGACACAATAACTCTGTGCGTATCATGATCCTTTAATCGATATCCCATGCTAGAATATCCAATGAAGATCATTCGCTTAGATTTCGGATCTAATTTTTGTCTGCGAGTATCAGGAAATTTGGCATAAGCATCACAACCAAATAGTTTTATTTGATTTAAATCCGGTTTCTGGGAATATTTTAGTTCAAAGGGTGACATTTCATTTATGCTTCAACTAGGGATTCTGTTATGAATATATGCTGCAACTTGAATAGCATATCCCCAACAGTTCTTAGGTAAATTTGCATCATATAAAAGTGCACGGGCTTTATCAAAAAGTGATCTGTTTATCCGCTCTGAAATTCCTTTCAATTCATGAGTATAAGGAGGGCAGGGATCTATCGTAACTCCAAGTTTATTTGCTATCACTTTAAGTTCACCTGAAACATATTCCTGGGCATTATCACAACGAATTTTTCGAACGCTTTCATTCAATTTGAGAAATTTTTTGATTTCCACGGGAACATCACTTTTCTTTTTAAGAAGACGAACTTCACAAAAACGAGAATAATCATCAACTAATGTTAACACATACCTTTCACCCGCTTGAGTTGGTGGGTTGACCGGACCGCATAGGTCAGAATGGATTGTCATCATGGGAGCTTTTTCTCTACTTCGGTTTCCTATTCCTATAGGGTTCGCGGACTGCTTCGCTAACACACAGTTTTCACAAAATTTTTCGCTTATTGGTAATCCTAGTTTGCTCAGAACATGGTTTCCGGAGTGTCCTAACCTGCGATGCCACAGTTCACCTCCATCTTTTTCTGCAACAAAGGAATTTGAAATGAAGGGAACAAAATCACTTGCATATTGACCTTTTGAATTCAGCTTGCACAAAACGAAATTTGTACTTCCCTTTTCAATGACTGCTTCGTCATTTTTGAAGCTCACAGTGTATCCAGCTTTTTGTATCTGTTTCACTGAAATGAGGTTTCCATTTAGTTCTGGAACATATAACACATCGTTCAGTAGGATCTCTTGCACACCGTCACCTAATACACCGCGAATAGTTCCTATTCCTTTTACTTCCAGTTTACTGGCTTTTGCAGCGCATGACACAGTTCCTGAGGATGGTTTTAACTCCTCAAACCATTCCCGATGTGCACACATATGAGCTGTAGATCCGCTATCCACTATAAATGACCGATGTTCTACTTCGCCAACAACGAAAGTCACTGCAACTGCTCCATCCTTTGATGATGTATTTTTTTCTGTCTGGACTGTGCAATTCCTCTTAAAATATCCTTTTCTTCCGCACTGGTAGCAAATTATGTTACTTCTACAAAATTTCGCAATGTGCCCTCTTTTGCGACACTTGTTACGCACTACCCGATGATTTGTAGAAAAGGCTGCACCATTTGATGACTCTGTTTTCCAAGATTTGGGCTCCGAGACTCGACGATCTCTCATCAGCGCTTCAGCATCCAGAAGACGACTGCAAACAAACTCTAAAGTCAAGTTCTCCAAAGGCTGATTTTCTATTGCAGATTTCGATGCGTCATACTCTGCTGGAAGAGACATCAAAAGATAGACAATACTGTCCATGTCACTCACTTTCACGCCACACTATTTTAGTTGGGTAACGAGCCTGTTCACTTCATCAATATGCTCCTGCATGGATGAGTCCTTTTTCATTTTCAAAGTTGAAAGTCTCTTTCTAACCAATATCTGACTGACCGCTCCTTCTCGAACATAGATCGATTTCAATTTTGCAATTACTTCAGCACAAGTCTTTTCTTCCGAAAGCGAAACCAAAACTTTATCACTAAGAAATGATAACATCAAGGCATAGGCCTTCTTACTCGCTAAAAGTTCATTAGCTTTCGAAGAATCCGCTTCACGTTCCAAATACATCTCTAAATTCTTTGCTGCGAAAACCGCTTCCATTCTCCTGCATCACAGAGAGAAATTCCTTCCGTCAAAAGGCTCAACGGAATATTTTATTTCGTCCCCCATGTTACTCCGCTACTGCAGTGATTTAGTAGCTGGGAAAAACTTAGAACTAACCACGCTCTGCTGTTGAAAGGTTGTGTAAAGCAGAGATTCAGACAGCTGAACATAAACAAATACGTTTAATACGAAACATGGGGACACACATACATCAAGACACATAGAAAAGTAGTGAAGCCCTGATAAACAGACTGCGGCTCTTTAAATAGAATAAAGGGCAGATTTTCAGTATCCAATGATGTTTCTCAAATAGCAATAAGCTTTCTCCAAAGTCCGATGGTGGATTAAAGAAGAGATTTTGCGAACTCCGTGGAAAGCTGCAAATGTCTCTTCCAATAAGAAATAAGCACAGTTCTTTCTTTTAAACCAATGGAGAAAGCGATTACATTCAACAGTTAGAGGGGGCCATAACCCCCATTAACCCATTTTGTTCAATTTTGCAACCACTGTTTCATACCATCTAACTTTAACGAGTGTTATTTATGATCATGCATGTGTATTTTAAATTTTGGATGATTATTTGTTTTGCATTGTTTCAATGTATGTACATACTAAATTTCATTAAAATCGGCCCAGTAGTTCTGGAGATAATTGACCATATCTGAAAATTCTCTTAATTTCTTACACCAGTGTACATTAGGATATGTCATTATTATTATTATTATTATTTTTTTTTTTTGAATTTTGACTTGCGCAATTAGGATGTATTTGCCCCCTAGAAATTCCTTTCTAATATTATTTTTGAAAAATGTTAAGGCTTAGCTACCGGGAAACGAGCTACAATTTAATTATATTAAAAAAAAACAGTTGCTACTTGCTATGAACTCTCATGTTTTACAGCAAAAGAAAATTGTTATGAATTCCAGATTTTTCTTGTTTATAATGTTCAATTGGTTTTCTAAATAAATGTATTTGAGAGAACATTGAAGAACTTTCTAATTTTAGAATTTCTGCAAAAAAAAAGTTGCTGAGCTCTAAAGGCTCTTCATTGTCCTCTATTGACTGGAATTGTTCAAGTTGATTTGTGGTGAAACTCACTAATCTGATGCACTTTTAATGTCTTTCTTGTGAATCAAAACATCAGATATTTCCTTTTTAATTCAAGTGTATTACTTTTTTATTTTGAAGTTTTTTGACTTTTAATGTGCTCATGTCATGGCTAGAATGAAAGTGGTGCAAATTCTAACTTAGTTTTGAGTAATTGAAGATTTGATAAAAATATCTGCAGAAATAAAATGCAAAAATTTTAACTTCAGGAGAAAAATTCCTATTTTACTAGGGCTGCATAGCCAGAAAAAAATGACAGACTTATTCTGGGAATTTTTGAGCCTTTAACTCTAACTCTTTTCCCTAAAATCAGAAAATGACCAACTCTCACTTTTGGACATTTAAAGCCTTGGACTCTTGAATCCTTTGCCCTATAACCAGTCCAACTCCAACTCTGGAACCCTGGTTCGCATTTTTTAAAAATTATGCATAAAAATTTATCAAAACTAACTTGTGAAAGATTTAAAGTAAGATTCAATTATTTAAACCATTCTTCAATATTACTTTTATATTTATTCTCTTGTATGTTATCCTTTACAGTATTTTTATGCATGTTTTTAAAATTTCCATCTTTTATTATTTTACTTTCTAGCGCCCTTTTCTGTTAGTTTTATACCTTCATTGTCTTTTATTTCTCTATAATTTTAGTGATTTTATCAATCTCTAATCAGCTTAATGTCACAACCAATCCAATTCTGCAACAGTCCCCCCTCCATCAGTAATATTTTAATACTTCCTATACTCTGTTTTTATATCTACTAGTACATTTCATTTGTGTGTCCTACATTTTCATTGATTACTGTTTTGTCTTTTGTTTAACGCATTTGTTAAGTTTTTTTTTCTTTTGTTTTTGTCACCTTTGTCCAATATTCTTTTCATTTACAAGATCATGTTTCTTCATTGAAAAATAGTTTCCCAGTATACCCAAAACATGTCTAATTAACATGTATAAAAATACATGTATAAAAATACATGTATAATAAAACATGTCTGTCTTGTGTGCAATATTTTTTTATGTTAATTTTTAAACTTTGTTTTTATCAATTTATTTCTGGAAAAGGTATTGTTGAATAAGTATGACAAATTGATACTGAATTTCTGTTCTTAAAATTTTATGTTGCTCTAAGAAAAACATTTACTACCAAAAGTGAAGGGAAACTTAAAGTCATTTTGTGTTTCATGCTGCTTTTGATCACTCATGTTTGAAGTAAGTAACTTGAAAGACTTTTCAGGCTAATATGAAATGAGCAGTTGGAAATAGTCATTCTAAAAATGTTCACTTTTATTTTTAATAAAACAGCTATTTTCTCTTATTGCCTAACTCCTTAATTCATGAACACATTAAATAAAAATTATAATTCATTACTTGTTTGCAGGGATACCCTGTAATTCAACTTTTGAGAGGGGAAATTCCCAATTTTTTTCGAATGATGAAATACAATCAGACACACATGATTATATTTGATGAGAAGTGACTAGGCATCAATAAAAAAATGAAGTATTGTAAGATTCTATCAGGCAAATTACCTCTTATTTTTGCCCAAATGTCATATTTGTAACCCTCCTCTATCTGATTTATTTTAACATGTTTTGAAAATGAACTTTCCAAAACCAGAGACTGGAAAAACAAGGCCAGAGCCAAGAGCTGGATCTGCCTATGACTTCTCTAGATACTTTAAGAACTATTTTTCGCTGTAAATTAAGGACAGCAATTTTCCTGTGTTCCTTTCTGACAGGCTGTTGTCTTGTAATGTTAAAAGAAAAAAAAAATGATTAAGGTGGAATGATTCTATCAAAAGATTGCTTACAAATTTTATTTTCAAACACTTAAAAAATTACTTATCCTGTCGAAATCATACTGAATCATTATAATTCAGCATTCTGATTTGTGTATGCTTTAAGCTGAGGCTTAACTTAATGCCCATGCAAGGAAAAAAAATTAAGTTTTATTTATAAAATCAATGTTGTTAATGGCGTTTTGAGAGCAGGATTTTTGTTCATTATTGACAGATGAAAATTTAACTTTGGCATTGTGATAAAATGTATCTTGAACAAGGGGGATCTGCATACCTGCAGGCCATGCAGCACGGGGGGGGGGGGGGGGTTGTAACAGTCTTAAGAAATTGAAAAAAAAAAAAAAAACCTAGCTCTAAGACAATGTAATGTTAATAAACATTGCAAATATGCCCTGCTGACCTCTGGGAAAGAGCCCTAAAATTTTGTTGCAGGGGACCCCAAAATTTATAGATCCGAGAACATATTGCATTAAATGATTGTATTACAAATTAAAGTATGCTAATTGCTGAGAGTGCCTATTTAATAAAGCAACCAATTCTGCAACCAATGTGCATGTTCTTAGTTTGATTTATAGGCATTGGGTGTTTAGAGGATGGTAAATTAGTAAGCTAAGAGTATAATCCAAAGCCCAGTGACTTAGTTATAGCGTTTCATGCTTCAGGCTGCATACCTAGGTTCTTATCCGAGGTTGGGTACAGTCGCCCCAACATATTGGTCATGGCATTTATCAGGGAGAAATTTGGAAAAATGGAAGTTTTTTTTTTCATGCTCAGTGTGTGTTTATAGTCAAAGATTTTGCTTTAAATGTTCTGTTAGCAAACTGTGCAAAATATTTACTACTAAATTAACTTTATTAAGGAAGACCAGGGGCTTAGTGATGATGCGCTTCCATGCCGCAGGTTCAGGTTCTATCCCGGGGTCAGGCATGGTCGACACAGTCATTGATCTCTTCAGTGGATCCGTAAAATGAGTACCAAGCGTGCTTGGGAACAAAACCCCGGGGGTTGCACGTTAGGCTGAGCACCAAACTGGAACATCTGCCTATCACCCCAAATCCCTTGGTCAGGAAGACTGAGATGGGCACAGTAGGCTTGGCCTCCATGGGCTGTTGTGCCACTGGGTTTGGTTTAGTTTAACTTTATTAAGAAAAATAAAGTACTTAGGTTTATGATTGAATTTGTTTAGTTTTTTAAGCATTTATTTCTGAACTTTTAATCAGATAACAACAATAATAGTGCTGTTTGGTAAAAAAGACAGAGCAATGCTTGTTCTACAATTCCTACAATAGTTACAGTACTTATGAAATAGTTTACTTTCATAACTTTCATTGTTGTCATACTTTTATTGTTAAATATGATTTTAAGTTTTCCTAATTTTGTTTTTTCTAATTCATATTTCAAGCCGTTTTTCAATTGGAAATGTAATTTAACTACTGCTTTGCTGCTTGTACTTCTTAATTTATTGTTTAATGTCTTAAGCATCAAACTGAATTATATTACAAATTTTGTAAATCAATTTTTGAGTCCTTTTTCATTCATTGTACTTATTTTCTTTTTTTTTTTCAGAAATTTTACTAAAATTATAAATAATGACGAGTTTAAAATGCTAAACAAAGAATTAATGATTCAAATTGTGAAAGAGGAGGGCTTAAATGTTCCTCATGAAGATCTTGTTTTTCAGACGGTTGTCAGATGGGCAACTGCAAATAGATGCAGCAATCAAGATTTTTATGAGGTAAAATTTTTAGTTATCTCACACAACTAGTTACAATTAATGTTATTTAAATTTTGTTCATAAAATTGTATTATCAGTCAAAATAGATTAAAAGAAACCCTGAACTTACTTACATAGGAGCTCACTAAATAGCCTTGGCTTGTTAAATTCATAATTCAGGTAGTAAGGGAATGTGGGGCAAAGTGAAATGGTTAAGATGACGGAGTTTTTTCAAAATGAACAAATCAGAAAGTTGTTTTGAAAATTACAGTACATAAAGAAAGAACATTGTTTTTATAATAAAACTTGTTTTGAAACAGTATTTTTTATTTTTGGCAGTAAATTTGAGTCTTTGAAAAAAGTGGAAATTTTCCCTGTTTTTTCATGAGGCAAAGTGAAAAATAAAATATATTTTATAATGAAATATTTTCTATTACTATATAAAACATACTTTTGATCAAAAGAATCGGTAAAAAAAGGTTGATTGAACAAATGAAATGATAATGAAATAATAAATGAATAATTAAATGAATAAATCATTTAACATATGAAGAAAATAAATGATCGAGTAAAAGAACGAGTGAATAAGAAAATAAGTAAATGAATGTATAAATAATTGAATTAATAAATGGAGGAATGTAATTAATTAATTAATGAAAACGTAAGTGATTTAGATTAAATGATTGAGTGAGTAAATGAAACAAACTTTCACTTTGCCCCGTATGTACTTGACTAATTGTACAATTTATTTAAAATATAAATTAGCTTAATATTAACTAAATTTCTACTGCATTGAACATTAGGAAGTCTCAATTAATATTGAAAATGTTAATGACAATAACTTTATTGTTTTATAGTAAAAAAAATTTTTTTTTGACTTGCAACAAAATATTACAAAATGAGTATCACTTTTTAAAAATAACCTGTATTACCAAATGCTTTAATCTTCGGGGGTATTTTTGACCTGGTTGGAATAGACTACATATAGTACTATAAAGTTAAAATAATACCAGATAGGTGGAGCTAAGAGCAAAGAAAATATTTCACTGTTTCACTTTACCCTGCTATTTCACTTTGCCCATGTTCCCCTACATTTGTAATTCGGATAAAATATTTCTTGATCAATTCCACGGGTAAATCACTGACATTCGCAAAGCAAAACAGTAAGTATTTTGAAACCTGCAGCATAAGATAATATCCATTTTGAAAATTACATCTTCTCCCAATTAATTGCTTTCTTCAAGCTAAATTTATTAGTATAATTGCATTTCTAAAATACAGTTTTGATGGTTAAAAAAAAAAAAAAAAACAATGATGAAAGCATGGTAACTGACATGAATGCAACCTGAGGGAAAAGTATAGATTGAATAAGATATTTTTCTAAAAGTAGAAGAAAATTTTCATAAATTTAATTGGGGTCAAGAAACAATGAATAACGTTTGGCATTATGGCATTTGATTTCGAAAATATTACTAAAATAAGAAAATACTATACTTAGATCTGCTTGATCAGAAGGATAGCCTTTGACAACCTGGTAACTGACTGACATTTTAAAATTTCTTATACATCCTAATACAAAAATTAAGGATCATGCAGTAAAACATACAAATAAGGCACACAAAAGAAGAGCTTTATATGCCATTAGACCCTTAGCCTATGAGGTTCCCAAATTTGTAGATTATGTAGAAAATTACAGCAGAATCCTTATATATTATTTCTGTAGCCTGTTTTTGGTTTCTACGCCAGATTTTCCTCAATTCTTGATCGATTTCTTTGATTTACGCCTTATTTTAAAGCTTATGGTGCTGGCTACTGACGAAAAATAGACCCACGGTCTAAAAATTGTTTTTTCAGCCGAAAAACCTGTTTTAAAGAACCAGAAGGAGGTTTTCGGTTAAACTTATAACTTTAATTTGCGCTATGACCGACAGAGCTGAATAGCTTGATCGGCAGAGCGTTCTCTTCGTAACCAGGAGAATCCGTGTTCGGGCCCACGTCCGGACAATCTGCAACAAAAAATTAAGAGAATATCGCGCATTACATGAGCACTTAAGTAAGTGAATAACGAATATGAAGGAATAAAATAAATGAGAAGGAAACGCTTCTTGCTGATATGAAAACTTGAAGTAACGTTGTGCTAAATTACTTCGGAAGTGTACGTTTTTTTTTCTTTTTAAACTTTGGCTCTGGTAAGAAAATTAAAGCATAATGTGAGCGAAATTATAAGTAACAGGTTTAAGATTTCAGACTACAATAGAATTGTTTTTTGTTCAGAAAAGAAATAATAAATCATATATTGAAATATATATTCTTCTAATGAGTTTTTGACACTTTGTACAAATAAAAAAATTACTACCTCAATTTGAAGGGTAAAATATATATTTTTTCTTCTTTTTGCAAAAAAACAAATAGCTTATCACATTTTTACTACATTCGAAAAGCTACGCTTAAAAAAAGAGCATAGTTCAATTTATTTTGTATTTTAACTGTTCTGTTAAATGAGGAACACGTGCTGCCATCTAAGTCATAACGGTTCAAGCAGCCTGCGGTAACAAATTGCAAAAATTTTCAAGAATAAAAAAATGTTTCTTCAATATCTTAATCTTATATATTATTCCCTTCTCATTTTAAAACTTATCAGGCTGGCTAATGAAGAAAAATAGACTTAAGGTCGAAAAATCAAGTTTTCGAAAACGCCCCTTGCTGTTTCAAAACCTTGATGCTGCCTGTAGTTCTTATGCATTTTTTAAAAGCAAAGTTCTAATGCAGTTTTCCATTTTTTACGTTGCTTTCAGCAAAAAAAAAAAAAAAAAAATAGCCTGTGTGTGTGTTCATATTTTAATAAAGCTTAAAAGCATTGGACTTAGTTGTTCGGTTAAATTGATAAGTTTTTTTCGGTAGAGCGTTCAGCTATAAACTATACGAACTTCGCGCGAGTTTGGGCTGTCCGAAAGAATATCAAATTTATATTAGTATTACGCATTACATGTACTCATAACATACAAACGTAATAAAATAAATGCAGTGGGATTGCTACTTGGTGTTTCGACTCCTTTATGCAGGCTACAGTTATCATTTGGATAAGTTTGTGAGCATTAAGTGTAGTGAAATTTAGACTTACTACACCGCTAGTAGAAGTGAACTTGCAAAAAAAAAATGTCCACAGCCTGAAGTTGGAGAAAAAGAAAAACACGTGAAGCATTTTTCCTCATGGAAAATCTGTATTTATTATCCTCAAAGGATTTCTAAAGTTGATGAACAACATCTTCATTGATATTTAAAAAACATTTAGAAAAATAAACAAATATTAGCCGCTATTATACAACGAAACATTAAGTTTACGAACATGCTGATTCCAAGGAATATATGGCATTACCGTAATACACAAAAATAGACCTAAAGGCGTTTTATGACTTTAAAATTGACATCACGTTGTATTACGCCCTGCCAGGAGTAAAGAGCACTGGCAGACATCACGAAATCACGTACAACACATTGCGGCTATGTGAGGTGAGAGAGAGAGAGCGAAAAAGATCGCTTGAAGTATTTAAAGTCTTCACATGACTTTCAAATTAAGAATATGCAAAACACAAGATGTGTTGCCAATGCAAGAAAGTTAAAGATATGTTGCCAATCAAAAAGTAACTCAATCAAAAAAATAAACTCACGGTTATAAGATACAATGGGGTGACTCGGTTCACCCAAAAGTTCATTCATTTGACTGAGCTATTGCAACCGATCGCACACATGACGTCACAACGTGATGCAATGTTTACATCGAAAAAGGATTGATTCTGCATGATGCAAAAACGTATTTTTAATGATTTTTTTTTCAAATTAAGTGATTCTTTCACTTTTTGTGAAAGTTTAAATTAAAAATCTAACAAGCGGCCCCATCTTTGCAACATACACAACAATCAGAAAAATTCACAATAAATTCAAATTGACAAAGTCACCATTGAATTTCACAAAAATTTTACACACCCAAAAAGTTCAAATTTAGTTAATATATTTTTCCCCCCCAAAAATAATGTCACAAAAATGTCCAAGTTGATATTTGGTATAAGGTTTTGTCAAAGCATCAGCTAAATTTAATTTAGAACTCACATACATTAATTTAAATAATTTTTCATTTACTAAATTTCTCAAAAAATGATACTTGATATCAATATGTTTACTTCTTTGATTTTGTATAGGACTTTTGGAAAAATCTATTGCAGCAATGTTGTCACAAAATATTTCACAATTTTTCAAAATTAAATTCAAATTTTCATTTTTTAAAATTCTCATGATCCAGACAAATTCTTTAGCAGCTTCTGTTAAAGTGACATATTCGGCTTCCATAGTGGAAAGAGCAATACATTTATGCTTAAAGGTTTTCCACATGATAGGTGTATTATCTAGCAAAATGATGTAACCTCCCATTGAAACCCTATCATCTCTACTAGCTCCCCAATCTGAATCAGAATAACATTTAATATTTAAATTTGAAATATTTGATAACTTCAACTTAAGATTTTTCGTATACAAAACATAACCAAGAAGACGAAGTAAACCATGGCAATGTTTTTCACCATAATTAGATTGAAATTGGGAAAATATATTCAGAGCATATGTTATGTCGGGGCGAGTTCTACTAGCCAAAAAGGATAAACAGCCAATTAAATTTCGATATGGTAAAGAATTACATTTATCTATTTCTAACTTACTAGTAGGCGAGTCAATTTTTGAATAAACCACCCCAACCGAAATAGGAACATTACTAATTGGAATATTATAACTAGAATACAACTCTACAATTTTATTAATATACGTTGCCTGATGAATATACCAATTACCATCAATGTTTTGAAATTCAACTCCCAGAAGTTTTCTTATTTCACCCAAAATTTTTAACTCAAAATGATTTCTTAAAAAATTTACAATTTCATTCAAATCAGATTTTAGTTTGCCAAAAAGTATGATATCATCAACATAAAAAAGAAAAAGAACCTTATTTTTATATATGTAACAACAATTACACCAATCTAAACTAGTAAAGTTCATTTTCAAAAGTGTTTCATGGAGTTGATAGTACCACATTCTACCACTTTGGTGTAAACCGTACAAAGCTTTCTTTAACAAACAAACTTTACCAGGCTCTAGTACATATCCACTAGGTTGTTTCATATATACATTAGTATCCAAATCAGCATACAAATAAGCGTTATTTATGTCTACATGCAGATGACACCATTTAAAAAGACATACAAAAATACAGAAAAACAATCTGATTATAGAAAAATCAATGACTGGGCTAAAAACTTCTTGGAAAGATTCTCCAGCTTCCTGAAGATAACCTTAGGCACATAATCGAGCACGGTATTTCACAATATTCCCTTGCTGATCTTCTTTTACCGTATATACCCACCGATTTCCCAAAATTTTACTATGTTCAGGTGGATCCACTAACTCCCATACACCGCGATTATATATGGTTTGTATTTCCTGATCCATCGCGTTAATCCAATGTTTAGATTCCCTAGAATTAATGGCTTCTTTAAAATTTAATGGAAGTTTAATTTCAGCAAGATTTCCCTCTAAAATTTCTATTACCTTTCCCTCTTTTAAATTTTTGCCCGAAAAGTCAAAATATGATTCATCAAATTCAATTTTGTTATCATTACAATATTTAATAACTTCATTTAAAGAACGCAAGCGAATATTTGAACCTTCAATCCTATAGTAAATATCAGTTCTATCACCTGATGGTCTAGGAACAGCTTGACGAAACCAATTAATTTCAGAACAAGGTTTTAATTCTTCACTAGGACTATCACTGGAAAGCTCATCCACTCCCTGATTTGAAGTTACAGGATATTCATAATCAAAATTGTCAGGTAAGTATTTCATAACCCTTGGACTACTTGATCCAGAACCTAGTACATCATCTGCCCCTTTAGTTCCCTCATCAAAACTGACATTACATGTTTCTATGATTCTTTGTTCGTCTTCCAGCCAGACACGATAACCTCTAGTATTTTGAGCGTAACCTAACAAAATTCCTGGTTTAGATTTATCGTCCAATTTCTTTCTTTTCTGACTTGGAACATTTACAAAAGTTAAACAGCCAAAAGTTCTGAGATGTTTCACGTTAGGCTTTTTATTGAAAAACAGTTCAAACGGGGTATGATTGCTACCATGACAAGACCTATTCCAAACATAAGAAAAACAAAATGCAGCTTCCCCCCAGAATTTCGAAGGTAAGTTACTCTCTTTTAAAAGTGCTCTAACTCCCCCCATTAATGTCTGGTTAAACCGTTCAATTATGCCATTCATCATCGGTGTGTAGGGATTAGTTTTCTCATGCCTAATGCCACGGTTATTCAAGAAAATTTCAAAATTTTGATTGCAAAATTCTTTCCCCCCATCTGTACGAATTGATTTAATTTTTCTCCCTAAAAGCCTTTCATTACGATTTAAAAATCTTACAAAAATATTGAAAACATCTGACTTCAATTTCATAGGGTATACAGCAACGCGTTTTGAAAAATCGTCCATAATGGATAAATAATAATTCTCTCCCCTCAAAGTTAAATATGGGACTTCACCTACATCCATGTGTATAAGCTCTAAAGGTTTAGAAGATCTCACGGCCCCAATCGATTTAAAAGAAATACTCCTAGCTTTAGTATATTTACAAATTTCACAATAGTTAACATTTTTATTCAATTTAGGAAGACCTCTAACACTATTGTTTTTGCTAGTTCTAGAAATATATTCATAATTAATGGGACAATATCTCTTGTGCCATAAATCTTCAGGTGAAATTTTACCAATTTGTTCAGAAATGTTACAAACAGGCTCAGAATTATCACAATGTTCACTATTTTTCAAATACAAATATCTATTAGGCTTAAAGAAATATAAATTTATGTCATTTCTACGCTTTGCATAAAATAATTGATTCCAATTTTTTTCATAAACTTTAAGAATGGTATTATGACCAACAAATTTGTTACCTTCCTCTTCCAATTTAGATAATGACTATAAATTACGACGAATTTCAGGATTGTACAGAACATCTTTCAAGATAATTTTTCTATGTCTACCATTAATTTTGACCAACAATTGAACTGTACCAATCCCTAAAATATTGCTTTGTTTACCGTCAACAGCCATAGACATTTTTAAGTTATTAACTGGTCTAAAATCAGAGAAAAGATTTTTATTTTTAGTGACATGTGACTTAGCTCCAGAATCGGCAATCCACGTTATATCTGAATCAGATGAAGTAATATTCAAAGCTTCTGACTCATTAATTTCACTCACATTATGTTGAGAATTAGAAGACCCTTGAGATAAATTTTTAGAATTTAACTTTGCCTTAAATTTAAAACAATCAACCTTTTTATGCCCAAAAATCCCATAAAAATTACATTTCCCTTTAAATCTATTCTTACTAAAATTTGACACAGGTTTACAACTATTTTTACGTGGATGGATCTTACCGGCAGGTAGCGAATTCGGAACGGTCACATACACAGCAGGTGTCTGTAGTGGAATGTTCATTTCAGAAATTCTATTTGCTTCGAGCAACAGTTCTTGTTCTATTTTTAATGGGGTAAAGTCCATCGGTAGATTTGCTGTACTATGGATGCGAATTCAGGGGGTAAACTCCGGATATACTGGAAACCTATGTAAAGGTCGGACATCGCACGGCCAACTTCTTTTAATTGTGACGCAGCTGCTTTCACTCGGCAGATGAAAAGACCAACAGTCTCACCTTCTTGAAACTTGACTTGAAAAAATTTATCCAACATGGATATCAATCTGGCACGCGTGTCAGGTTCAAAATACTTGCACAAGATTTCCCAAGCTATCTTTC
The DNA here is from genome assembly GCF_026930045.1 of Uloborus diversus. Lineage (NCBI taxonomy): Eukaryota > Metazoa > Arthropoda > Arachnida > Araneae > Uloboridae > Uloborus > Uloborus diversus. The sequence continues at coordinate 105,770,485 of NC_072740.1, read as the reverse complement.
CTTCAGTAGTGCATTCGATGAGAGTCTTGAATTCTTCTGACAGGAACTGATAAATGGTAGTATAAGCTCGAGTTCTTCTAAGATTCATTTCCGCTTTATCTCGGAATGTCAATTTTTCTTCTTCAAGTTTCTTTTCTTTTTCGTCAGCTTCGATGAATTCCCAGCTGCCCGAATGATGCAGGACAACTTGTATGTTTCTCTTCCAAGTATTCCAATTATTGGCATTTAGTAAAGGTATTGTAGGGGCTTCCATACTTTCAAAAATTTCACGATGTTTTAAAAATTCTTCACAGCATAAAAATTCAAATTTTCCAAGTTCTTCAGGTTATGGCCAGAAATTGCAAAGTCCAGGTGACCTGGGCCCATAACCACTTGTGAGCATTAAGTGTAGTGAAATTTAGACTTACTACACCGCTAGTAGAAGTGAACTTGCAAAAAAAAATGTCCACAGCCTGAAGTTGGAGAAAAAGAAAAACACGTGAAGCATTTTTCCTCATGGAAAATCTGTATTTATTATCCTCAAAGGATTTCTAAAGTTGATGAACAACATCTTCATTGATATTTAAAAAACATTTAGAAAAATAAACAAATATTAGCCGCTATTATACAACGAAACATTAAGTTTACGAACATGCTGATTCCAAGGAATATATGGCATTACCGTAATACACAAAAATAGGCCTAAAGGCGTTTTATGACTTTAAAATTGACATCACGTTGTATTACGCCCTGCCAGGAGTAAAGAGCACTGGCAGACATCACGAAATCACGTACAACACATTGCGGCTATGTGAGGTGAGAGAGAGAGCGAAAAAGATCGCTCGAAGTATTTAAAGTCTTCACATGACTTTCAAATTAAGAATATGCAAAACACAAGATGTGTTGCCAATGCAAGAAAGTTAAAGATATGTTGCCAATCAAAAAGTAACTCAGTCAAAAAAATAAACTCGCGGTTATAAGATACAATGAACTGGTGACTCGGTTCACCCAAAAGTTCATTCATTTGACTGAGCTGTTGCAACCGATCGCACACATGACGTCACAACGTGATGCAATGTTTACATTGAAAAAGGATTGATTCTGCATGATGCAAAAACGTATTTTTAATGATTTTTTTTTTTTTTTCAAATTAAGTGATTCTTTCACTTTTTGTGAAAGTTTAAATTAAAAATCTAACAAAGTTGACTGTTAATCGAAGAGTGTTCTTCCTTTTTTTAAGCTTTGACTACATCCAGACCACTCAGCATAATGTAAGCATAAAAAAGTATTAGATTTACCAAAAGGAAATCCTTTTTGTGCAGAAAAACATTTTCATTGTATGCTGAAATGTAGATGTTTCTAATAGCAGTGTTCGACCTTTTGTACAAATGAAAAAATACTACGCCAAATTAAAACTACGAGTTTCACCCAGTAAACCTTTAATTTTTTATTCGCGCGAATACGATATAAAGCATTAAAATTATTATCAACTTCATTAGCAAGAAATCATTTTCTACTCCTCTGCTTTCTGCTGAAAAAAAAAAAACATTTTGTCTACGTTCGAAAAATTACACTTAAAAAACGGACTCAGTTCAACTGGTTTTGGTTTTGAATTTTAAGTGTTCGATTAAAAGAGAAACATTTGCGGGCATTTAAGCCGCAACCTTCTATGTGAAATAGTTCAATATTCAAAGATAAAAACACTTATTTTCAATCTAATTTATTACTTCTCTAGAATGTTCATTTCAATCGCTACGTGAGATCTTCGTCATTCTTTAATCAAATTCCATGCTTTTCGAATAATTTTAAATTGTATCATGCTGGTTAATGACAAAACATAGAAGCATGTTGTTATTACTATTATTACTATTTTTTTGGCAAAAAGCTTTTTTGCTGTTTTTTACTACGCATTCCTTCAATGAATAGCTTTCGAAAAGGAAGGCGCAATTGCTAGGTTTGTTGGGGTGTCGGGCTGTTACTCAGAATGGCGCCAATTCGAATCCGTGCCAATAAATATATCTTTAATGTTTCTTTTTTTCCCGTCAGATGCTCACATGGGCAGGACTGTATTTGCCACACCCTGTTTTTTTACATGCACAATTATTGCTTTAGCACGAGTCACTACTCAGTCACACTTTTAATGATATTTATGTTTGAATTGAAAATATGTACGACCAAAAGGTGAGCGATGATCAAATTATCACAACGTTGTATTTAACGAGGTTTTGTTACTGATGTCTTTAAATTACATGCCTTCTCTTCTGCGCTTACTTTTTTTCGGTTCTTCTTCCTAATGTTCTTCCTTTGAAATTCTTTAAGAGCGAAATACCTTATGAAACGATTCAAAGCACAGTGCGGAGTTCCGCACGGGTCGACTAGTTTAGTTTTAATTTGTTTTTTATGAAGTTTAAACACAAGAGCAGTGCAAAAGGTATACGAAGATGTGTAACATATAACATCAAAACAACAATTTTTACTACCTAGTTTTTTGTTCAAGTAGTTTACACCCTCAGTATACACCTGCTATAACATATAAAATGACTGAAATCGGTAACTTTCTTCAATATTATTGTTTAAGGTACTCACTATAGATGTGTTTGGCCAAATGTACTAACTGTCTAAAAATTTCTAAATTAAACTCTATGCGGAAGTTAAGCAATTAAAAAAGAATTTTTAGTTTTTTTAATTCTGATAACCTTCTTTTCCCCATAGTTTTTTTTTTTTTTTTTTTTTTTTTTGCTAGAGTATTTCAAAATCTTTTTCACCTCAGTATTTTAAAATGGATCACATACTTATTAATATTAATATGGCTCATAAAATTATTGAGCCATAAAAAGTAAACTACTTTTTTATTTCCTCTACATCATCTTGGCCACTCAGGTGATTGACCAAGTCCTTGGTTTCTAGACTTTCACATTAACCTATTATCATCTATCACTCTTCCTTTGTTTAAAAGAAAATCTTAACTTAGTAAACATACTTCAAAGAGTAGATATACTGAAAACTGACGTATAGGCGAAAGTCAAGAAGAGAAGAAAATTCCTTTAGCTTAAATGTTAATAGCATCTTCATCACGAAAATCCAACTAATCAACTTTATAATGTTCACAGGGATTTACAGAAATGAGTGAACCTTCAGTCAGTAACTGAAGAATTTTCTATGTTCTGGAAGTAAACTTCCAATTCTATTTATTCAGCATTTAAATATCCCAGATGTAGGGATGCTCCCCTCGTCCTGCTTTCCATGCAAAATTTTAACCCTTTAAAAGCTTTCATTTTTATAAATTTAACCAAATGAATCATGTCCTCTGTGATCCTTCTTTGCTCCAGGGTATACATATTAAGTCTTTTAAGTCTGGTATCATAATCTAAATCTGAAAGTCCCCTTACTAATCTAGTAGCCCTTCTTTGAATCCTTTTCGATATAGAAATACATTTCCTCTGAGATAAGGAGACCAAAACGGAACAGCATACTCCACATAAGGTCTTACCAAATCTACTAATATTATAAAGAGAGAGAGAGCTGATTTTTGTATGTTTAATATGTTCAATGTAATCTCTGGAACCATTGCAACTAGTTAAAAAATTCTTTCACATATTTCGGCATTTATTCCTTTACCCTCTCCCATTTGTTGTCAATAATTAAATTTATGGTTTGTATCCACATTTTCCCAAATTTTTAAGGGTTTCAAGCACTTAAAATGAAATTTGTTCTTTCAAGTCCTTTCCTTTTTACTTCCTTTTACAGGAAGTATTGTATTCGCGAAAAAATTTTCCCTCAAAAATTGACCTTAACTTCCATTTTACTCACCCCTAAATGAATATTGTTTTTTTTTTTTACTCGACCACACATGGATAAGTGCCTAAGAACATATACACACGCGAAATATCCATAATGAGGATTCCCGAGTTAATTACAACAAATTTTCTCGTGACGTCTGTATGTAGGTATGTATGTGCATATGTATGTCGCATAACTCAAGCACGGTTAGTCCTAGAAAGTTGAAATTTGGTGTGTAGACTCCTAGTGGGGTCTAGTTGTGCACCTCCCCTTTTGGTTGCATTCGGATGTTTCTAAAGGGGGCTTTTGCCCCTTTTTGGGGGGAAACCATTGTTAATTTTGATGTAAACTCAAGTGGTGTTATAATTTAGCAGACACTTGGCGATATATCGCCAGTCTTTTGTTTGCCAAGTTTTGTCGCCAACTTGGCGGCAAATTTGGCTATTTTTTAAAATCTGTTTCATTTTGGTCACTGTTGATGATATTTAGAGAGTAAACTATTAAATCACATTAAAATTGCCAGTAATGGGAAAATGACGTTAAATTGGAGTAAAAGGAAGTCATGTGATGCACACATCATTTTTTGAGCAATCACGATTGCTAATTGTTTTCATTTGACTGTCCTTGATGTTGTGGTTCCTTTCTCAGCTTGGACCAGGGGCCTCTGCAGCACCACCGCCCTGCGGCCTCTAAAGGCGCGCCTCCTCTGGTCTTGACCACTGTTCCCCCGGAATCCGGCACGGGTGCTCACACGCACATGCACGCTCATAGACACACGCATGCGCACCTTTACACACATACAAGCTGACAAACACACATGCCCGCCTTTATACACATACACTCAAGCCTACGTGCATACACGCAGGTCTGCACACACATACAAGCCTAGCCCATACATGCACGCCTACACACACACACACAACTATACACACATAACCGCCCATGAAAAGGGGCAGGCTTGATGGGACAGAAGCCGTTTCTAGAAACAATGAGTAGGATACTGCCGAAACTTGCGATTGCAAAAAACATAATTTGAAGTCAAAATTTCAGAATTCAAATTAGTAATTCTTTTTTTTGTTAAGGAACAAACCGTGAAGTTGGAGTCTTCAACAAAGCGGGTGCCCTAAGCTATAGCTTGTTTAGTTTATGGGTAAATCTTTTTTTTTAATCTTTGTTTCAGTTTAAAGTAGTCCTTTTCAACACACTTCAGGATCCCAGTGACCGCTTTACATGTCGCTACATGTAAAGCGCTACATGTAATGTACTTACAAAGACAGTCGCTATTCTCTCCATTTTCGCTTCTAAACTATTTAAAAAAGAAAAAATTATGATTTTTTCTTTTAAGATTTTGGAAGGAGTATTGTTGCTATGTATAAAGTCCTCCCACGACTGGAGGCGCATTGCCCCCCCCTCGACCCCCTATAAATCCGCCCATGGATAATCCAAGTTTTCAGTAATAAGAGGTGAGGTGAATCCCAATTACCTTGATTTTTCGAGATTGCACTGTAATACTTTTACATTTTAAGTGTTCTCACAAATGAGGCAGTGAGAAGCAAAGGGATGTAAGTGGCAAAATTGAAAATTTGGAGATAATCAGTACCCATGGTAGGTGAACCTCTCCTCTGTCTTGGAGCAAGAGATGGTACTAGCAGCCCTGGTAGTTGCTGCTATACTGCATAATTTCGGAAAAAAATTCAATGAAAGCCTACCTAGGATGTTATCTTTAAACACATTTTACTCAAATCTTGAAAATGTCCACTTACATCCTTTTGCTTCTCACTGCCTCAAATGTAATTAAGTTTTTATGTCAAATATTTCTCCAAGAGTATCTTTAAAAAAGTATCAGTCTGTTACATACTGTTGCATGTTTCTCAATTGTGTTGCAGATTTTGCAGAATTTAAAGTTGCCGCTGGTCAGCCCCTATATTCTATTTGATTTCCACAATAGTAGAAATAGCTTTGCATCTTCGAAAGCCTGCAGAAGAATTGTTAGAGAGGCAATGAATTATGCTCTTCTCCCAGATAGAAGACAAATGTCAACAATAACAAGACCAAGGCTATCTTGTGGTATGTATTTCATAGCAGCAAATACAAAACTATTTAAGATTTGTTGGTTTTTTGACATGTGACATTTTTATTAAGTTTTTGCTGTGTTTTATTTGTCATATCAAGCATATCAACACTTGCTAAACTATTTTTATCTGCTATTGCAATAAAATTAGGTAAGAACAAGCCATTCGCTTTTATACATTAACTAGCTGCATTGCCCGACTTCATATTGTCTTCCTCTAAAATAAAAATTGTATTTTTCTTGTATATTTCTTGAATGTTATTTTGTAAATAAGAAAATGAAATTAAACCGGCCTGAAAAAGAATTCAGAAGTTCTTAGCAGTCCTTGAGTCGATTTTTTTTTTGCAAAAAAAAAAGGCAAAAAAAAAAAAAAGTGCCAGATTGATTCAACTGTTCTTTCATCATTAAATTTCTCTAGTTTAATTTTATTTAGCTGGAAAGGGGTAAGAAATATTGCTGCACCATATGCAGTAACTCTAATTTTAAGCTAAATTAAGCTATCCACCCCATTGCTCATTACCACCTGTTCCAGTAAGCTGTTCCACGTGCCCAAGACCCTACTAAAGTAGTAATTTTTCCCAATTTCCAGGTTAGCCTGAGATTTGAATAGCTTAAAACCCAATTTCCTCTTGTCTTGCTTTCCATGAAAAAATTTAAGCCATTAACATTCTTTTGATAAATTTAAACAACTGAATCATGTGCCCTCTGGCTCACTTTTGCTCCAGGCTATACATATTAAGCCTATTAAGTCTGATATCACAATCTAAATCTGAAAGTTCCCTTACTAGTCTAGGTACCCTTCTTTGAACCCTTTCCAATACAGAAATATCTTTCCTCAGATAAGGCCACCAAAACTGATTAGCATACTCAAAATGAGTATGCTAATCAGTTATACTAAACTCCTAAAGAAAAACCTTCTTATATTTGTTTCAAATAGATGTATTGATAGACCCAAGCATTCTGTTGGCATTGTTACTTGCAATAAGAGGTGGGAAATGTCATTCGTTTTAATAATCCATTCGTCAGAAGATCCTTCTTTCTTTTGATCCATTCATTCAACTCGTTCATTTGAACAACTTCGTTCATTTTAAAAAGTTGCAATGTGGTCTATCTCTGCACGACGTGCGTGTGTACATTCAAAAAGTTTCATTAGACCAGTAATATTCTTTTCAGGGAAAATAATTAAAATGATCCAAAAGTAAGAAAATGTGCCTTAGAAAAATGACTCAAAAAAACTTGATTCTGGTTTTGATGCATAAAGCAATTCTAGTTCATTTTGTAAGATATTTCTCAGTAGCTGAGTGGTAAGATATGTTTTCCATTCCAAAAATAGCAGGTTCCATTTCAGCATTAAAAAAAAATAAGATATTTAATTTTTTCCAGCTACAACACTGTATGTATGCAATATTATCAATAGACTATCTATAGCGAAAAAAGTAACAACAAATATATTGGTTGCTCAGCTGGAGTACCAGATAATTTAATTTAAAAAAAAAAAAAGACTCACCAAAGGGATCTTAAAATCAATCCACAATACCAATGAGAACGGAAGAAGAAAAAATTTTAGTGGGGAAAAAATTAGACAGTAATAATCCTTATTAAAAATCTCTTGATATTGAATGTAAAATAAGCAACTTGAAAGTCGCCAAACAAGTTAAAAATAAAGTCAGATCAATATAGATGGCGTAAGTAAAAATATGACAATGTGTATTGTATACATGTACACATAAAATCAATTAAAAATAGTCTCTGCAAAGAAACTCTGCCCGCGGCTGTTTCTGGGTAATAAAAGCTAACCCCTTCACAGTGAAACACAAAGTCAGATGATGGACAAGTGAACCACTTCACTTATTCGTCGTTTGACTGTTCTTTTATGCACTGATGAAGAAGTTTGGTTTTATAACCCCAAAACAGCTATTAGCAGAGTTTCTTAAATCTTTTTAATTGATTTTATTTGTACATGTGTACACATTGTCATATTTTCACTTATTTCTTTGTATACAAAGTTTTTAACTGCTTCATGATATAGATGGTGGTCTATAGGGATGCTACAGAAGACAAAAGGATCGTCAGAAAAGTGATAAAAGGCATTTTTTGAAATAATTTTGGGCGACAGAAAGTGTAAGAAGGATTTTAGCAGGTGCATGGGACAGCAAGTGTTCAAACATTTTGTTAGCAGCCCAAACAAGTTGCACAAAACATTTCTTATGGATATGTAGCAGGTATTTGAAGTAGCTAAAAAACATAATCTGGCGTTGCCACAGATACATTAGAAAATTGCAAATGAACTGAAACAATTAAAGAAAAATGACAAATAAAGCAGAAAGTAAAAAGGTTTGAATGAATATATTGTACTGCACTGAGAAAAAGAAGATTTGAGATTGATTGAGAGTTAAAATATTGAAGATGAAAGTAATTAAAAAAAAAGAGTGGTTATCACAAATGCATCAATACAATGCTCCAAGCTGCTCACTGTTCAAAAGAACAATCGTTCATTTTTTAAGTGAACAAACGGATCCATTCATTTGAAGGACTCGTTGTTTTTGACCTGTTTGTTCATGAATGGCACATCCCTACTTTCAATGCTGCACTGTTGACTAAACTTGAAATCCTGATTTATTAAGATACCCTGATCAATAACAATTCATTTTCTGGTCAGACATATTTTGTAGGAATCTTAGCTTCTAATGCTTTGAGCATTTCCTTTTCAAAAATGCAATATTTCATGTATTCATTATTTTTGTGCAGAAAATATTGTCTTAAATTTTTGTTTGTCATAAAATTTTCCTTGTATTTACCTTTTAAAGGAGAACATGACAAAATAGTGTTGGTCGGTGGTGAACACCACAAAAACCCTATAACAACTGTATCATGCTTCAATCCTCTGGATAAAACTTGGACTTCCCTACAGAATCTACCTTTTCGTGTTTCTAGAACTGGAGTGGCTGTTATGGGTGAGTTATATTACATATACATCTTGTTTCAATACAGGATAGGGCCGCTTAGAGGGTTAGTCAGCCAAGTCATAAACTTGGAGGCTGGTTTGGAACTGAAATAGAGTATCATACTTTTAAGCTTTAAGAGTAAGTCTTGTGCATTTCAGCTGATGATATGCTTTTACTCACTAGTTTTGATTTTGTAGGTATTTTGTAATCTGCTTGCTTAAGAGTTTCTGTAGCACTCACTGATTTTCATTTATTATGCGCTTCTATTACTCAGACATTCATAGCTTTGTATACTGTTGTAGATCATACATGAAAAAATTTATCATCATAGTTAAAATGATATTGATTAAATCTAATAAAGTATGCAATTGTTGAGAATAGTCTCCCTAATGGATGATACATAGACTAGGAATGGTACATGGATATAGGATAGTACATAGACAGAGTGGTGTAGTTGTTAAACACTGGTCGCTTATCCCCAAAATCGGAGGTTTGAACCTGGGTCCAATCATTGGATTTTCAAAAAGGAGAAAATTGATACGTCCATGTCATATTATTATGGGGTATGTAGCAGAGTCTCTGGCATACTCCATCTCTGGAGTACTTATTTGGCTTAGTGTGCTCTTGACAAAAGTCATAGTGCTGTTTTGCATCAAATAGAGCCTGTGTGCCTGCATCTGGTGGGGAAATTGAATGTCAAAATTGTCGTGGTAATGGCATCCACCATTACTGGTGCTATTTGAAAGACAGAATGCAATATCTGGAGATTTTACTATTTTTGCCGAAAGTAATGTCTCTAATGCAGCCCCATTAGAAAGAAGCTGATAATACATTAGTTCCCTATTATTTCCCCAACGATTGTTTCATGACAAAATTAGTAAAAGTTTTTTTTTTTTTTGACTTCAAACTAATGTGCTGTCAGAGAATCGAGTCTGTTAAATATCTTTGGTGACTTTTTACTTGGACTAGTCAGTCACGCATATGGATGCCTCAATTGCCAAATCGATTTCCACTTTTTTAAAAAAAATCCTCATTTCTGCTTCAATAGTGTTTTATTATTGCTTATCATGTGAATTTATATTAAAGTTTTGGTTCAGTACATTTCTGACCATGGTGATGGCAGAAAATGTAACATGAGAGTCTATTTATTTCTATAAATAACGCTTTCTATAAATATTCTCTACTTTTTGTTTTATGGAGTTAATTGATTTGGCAAGTGAGGCATCCATGTAAAGTAGTAACTTTCTAATGAATACATTTTTTTTACTTTTAGGCCAGCGCAACATATATGTTGCGGGGGGAATTACTGAAGAAAAGAACGTAAATTCATTTGTATGTTGGTATCCCCTCAACACCATCCCCAGGGGCTGGAGTAATCAGAAAGAGATGATGAAAAGTAGATATGAGTTTGGTTAGTTACTTTTTTGTACTTGGACTGTTTACTTAAAATTATGTGTTTTTAAACGTTTTTTTATGTATATAAACTAGTCCACCTGTGCGGGACTCCGCACTGTGCTTCGAATCATTTCATAAGGCATTTCGCTCTTTAAAAATGTCAAAGGAAGAACATTATGAAGAAGAACCGAAAAAAAGTAAGCACAGAAGAGAAGGCATGTAATTTGAAGACATCAGTAACAAAACCTCGTTAAGTACAACGTTGTGATAATTTGATCATCGCTCATCTTTTGGTTGTACGTACTATTTTCAATGCAAACATAAGTATCATTAAAAGTGTAGCTGAGTAGTGACTCGTGAAAAAGCAATAATAAAAAAAAAGTGACTTACACATTAGATTTTTTTTTTAAACTAAGTTTTCTTCCTGTAAAATTTTACTTCTTCGCTGGTGCTACAGCCTGTTGCAGACCAAGACTGTCTCTTGAAGACTCTTTCACCTAACCCTATCCCCTACAATGGCCCTCTATCGGTTCGCTCCTACTAGCTTTGTGTCCTTTTCTACCCCATCCAGCCATCTGACAGGGGGGTCTCCCTCTTCGGTGCTTCCCCTCAATGTTGGAGAAGGTAACTCTTTTTAAGAGGAATGAGGAGGCAGTGGCGGATCCAGCCGATTGTTTTGGGAGGACCATCCGAAATTTTTGAACAAACTCCGAACTCCCCAGAAATTTTATTAAAATGAAGTTTTAAAAACTCATTTAAAAGACATTAGGTGAGGGGGTGGATTTAGTAATCTCCTTCGAAAATGCTTAAAAATTTTAATTTCAGAGTAATTTTTTAAAACTAGGAAACTAAAAATGCATTTGGTCTATTTTTAATGATGTGCGGAGAAAGGTCAGGTTTCGGGCGCTGCCTCCAAAATCTTTTTGAAAATAAAGCTTAGAAACCAAAATATTCTGTCATTATACATTGAGAAGTTAGAAGAGGAGGGGTGCTCCTCTCTAACTCTTCAGCTGTCCAGCCTGAAAATGCACCTTTACGTAATGTTTGCTTACATTAAAGGAAGTGTGAAGGTGCTTGGAATCCTTCCTTCCTAGAAATATTTTGTGTTTGAGACTCTAAAAATTCGATTTTTAACTATACACTGTAAAAACGATTCAGAAATGTTCCTGGAAAATAATGGGCAGCTGATGTGCCCAATATCTGCCAGTAACATATCTTGCAAATTCCAGGAATTTTTTCCGTTAAAATTCAGTAACCTTCCTGACATTATCTTGGAAGCCTCCTGAAAAATTCAGAAATCTTCCCGTTTAAAACCAGTTGTGTCCATAAAAATAATATCTTGGCATCAATCTGATTTATCAAGGAAGTTAAAAGAGCATTATTGCAAACATGGCCAAAGCTATGCCAGAATTGCAAGTAAGTAACGAGAATTTTACTTGCCTGCAAATCTTGCAAAGCAATGCAGTCCACACTTTTTTGCTCCCCTTGGGAGTTTTAATTAGCATGAACGGGCCGTACTTGAAGTAAAGCCAATACGCTTTATAAATACGCTCAATTAATATTTAAACTGGGAGCAAAAAATATTTTTCACAACAGTGAAAAGTCTGCATTCTTGCGACTTGTAGCAATTCAGGAAACTTTTTGTCAAGAATACGTAATTTTTCCAGGAAGTAGATAAAAACCATTAAAATCCCGAAACCTGACACGGAAATACCCAGTAACGTTTCCGAATTTTTTTACCGTGTATTTATACATATTTTAGAAAAGGGATGGAATATAATTTATCTCCAAATTAAGTCCTATACTTCTTTTTCAGTAAAACACATGTGTTAAATTTTGTTATCTTATAATATTTTTTTCTTTTTTTTTTTCTTAAAAACATTCCTACAATCACAAGGCTTTGGGAGGGGCCATGGCCCCTATGGCCCCCCTCTAGATCCGCCCCTATGAGGGTGCCAAGCTTTTTTTTAATACCTGCCTAAGTTCACACTAAAGTTCCATAAACACGACTAGCTTCAAACGGGAAGATCTTTGAATTTTCAGGAGGCTTCCAAGATTATTTCAGGAAGGTTACTGAATTTTATCGGAAAACGTTCCTGGTTTTGGCAAGACATGTTTCTAGCAGAAATTGGCCACATCAGTTGCCCATTATTTTCCAGGAGCATTTATGAATCGTTTTAACATTGAAACACGCCCATTATCAATATCATATGTTTTAAAATCGGCTATACTATTTTAAGCTCTATTAAAAGTATTAATTTGATTCTATCAAAATAATGAGTAAAAGATTATTTTAATCCAACTACTTCGCCACAGCAACGCGTGGCTGGGTCAGCTGGTATATATACATATATTAGCTCTTCAGAATTAGTTCTATCTGCAATGAGTATTAAAACACTAATTATACTATTAATCATTCACAAATAAAAATGCTTTACAATTAAAAGAAAGTGATTTATCCTGCACTTCTGCCAGCTTCATAGTTTGCGTAACAACTGCATTTTCAAGAGCTATCTGATATTTTCTCATTAATGTGAATATTAATTTTCATTTAAAAGCTTTGAATTAAGCTGGAAAGATGAAAAATTGTTCTAAATTAAATTTTCCGAACAATTTTTATGTAAGCAAGGCAAAACAAAGGGATTTTTAAACTTAAAAACCTATTGTTTACTTCTGAAAAGTTGTGCAGTTTATAGAGAATTGTGTTATATAGGTCAGCGTTATAAAGGTTTTCTACTGTATTAAACTTTAAATTAAAAAGTTACAGCATAATATTTTTTTTTTTTTTTTGAGATAGATAGTTTTTTTAAAACCTGAACAAGGTTGGGACGAGCCGCTGGTATCTGTATATTTTAACAAATTATAAACTGAAGAAATTATTCTCTAGACTACAGCTCATAGGTAAAAGTATTTTTTTTTCCTAGGTCTGATAGCCCTTGATGGGTTTTTATACGCCATTGGGGGACGTAGTATAGAAACCAAATTTCTTTACGGTGTGGAGCGCTACTGCGAGAATACCAATACATGGGAGCATGTGGCTCCACTGATAGCACCTGTTGCTGATTTTGCAGTTGTTAGCCATGACAGCTATATATATGTAATCGGTAAGTATTAATTCTTAAACTGTTTCAATCATAGTTATTATTATTATTTTTTTTAAAATTTGTATGCATGTGAACTGTGCTCCTGGTGTTGACCTTGAGCAACCATTCTAATATTTCGTCAGCATCACAACGTCAAGCAACAAAAAAGTAATCAAAAGCAAGAATTGCAAGAATTGTTGAATCAAATACAAGACTTTATTCCCGATTTCAAGCGATTTCTCAAGGGAAAAACAAGAATTGAAGAGTTATTTATATTTCCTCTTCAAGACTAAATGGCTATAACAGGGAGATTTGGGGGTCATCAAATCAATAAACTCTTCTGTTTTAGCTTTTCAATTTATCTAGTCAGCTTCGATCTGTTTTCATTTTCTTGTTTGATACATCATGTTTTGTTTCACTTCAAAAATGGTATGTATTAATTTTCTTAATGTTTTACTTTACATGTAATATGTTATAAAATATTTTATATATTTTTTTATTGTTTCAATATTACTCTTCAAAACAAACATACAGTCAACTCTCAGTAACTCGAAGTCCCAAGAGACCGGCTGAATTCTTATAGTTATTGGTTATTCCAGTTATGGGAAGTTTCCACAACAGTCTCAAGAGTTTGGAACCCAATATAAAATTTGGTATTTGAGTTATAAGCTTCGAGTTATCGAGATCCGACTGTATCATGTTTTTCCTGCTGTAAATCTGAAGCTTAAAATAGTGTAGCCAATTTTAAAACAAATGAGATTGATAATGGGTGTGTTAGGCTGAAGTAAGTTACTTATTAAATTTAGTAAGTACTAACTAAATTTTCTATGGTAAAAGCACTATACTTACGCTTATTAAGTTTTGCAAGTGTGATTTCCCCCCCCCCCAAAAAAAAAATTCTCAGCTTCCAATCAATCAGGATTCCATTGAATCAGTTTGCAATCAATAACTTCTTTACAAACTAAATTTAAAACATATAAAAATTAAATTTTATAAATGAGGTAGATAACATGGACTTCGAACAATTGTTTCTTTCTATTATTTGAAAACTGAAAGTTTTCTAAGCACTAAGTTGTGCACAATATTCTTGCTTAACCTGTCTTTTGCTAGCACAAATGTTTATGATAAGTTTCCCACTCGCGAGTAGGCGATAGATAGTTTTCCTATTAGAGAAATATGTATATTTCAAGTCTAAACTGCAAATAGACATTGTTTGGTCTTGAGATCAATTTATTGTTATTGAAAAAGCTATACGGAAATTGAAGCCTTCCATGCCTTCCGTGTTTCAAAATTATGACGCTATTGATAGATGCCATTGGCAACACAAAAATTTCTCCTTTAAACTTTCCCGTCAAAATTTTTTACTTTTTGTGAATAAACGTTTACCATTGCACAATCTAGGTGGGTTCAAAGTTCGGAAAAGAATAACTGGTGAACCAATTTTCAACCGGAAATCGTGCAGTGGCATTCCTGGTATATCCAGAGAATTTAAAAATTCAGTTGGAATGTTTATGGCTTAGTTTTCATCGACAACTGTATAGCCTTGTTCAGCATCAACGGTCAGCAAAATCTGATTAAGAATTTTTTTTTTTCAGATGTCAGTAATGGCTCATTATTCGCAATAATTGTACCTGAGACAGTGTCATTGCACTGTTTTTTCTCATTGCAATTAATCAGTGTTAACTAAGGTGATAGCACACCATAATGGCTAAACAACAAATTTGAAATTGAAATGCTTAAATCTTCAATCAACACAAAGGCTTCACTATAAATCTGGTGTAAAATCCAGATTTGGACATGAGTCTGTTTGTATAACTCTATGGAGTACGTCTTCAAGCATAAAGTTCATATAGTTTCCCCACAGAAATGATGATTTTGTTGGAAATTGTGTGGTCAAAATTATTTTGAACAGTTGACGAATATTGTTTCTCGTTATTTAAAACCTGCATTAGAAAGTGTCAACTCCCAATGATTGTGTGCTAACAATAATTACAATTCGCGGCATGCATCGTGATAAGTATTACACACTTCACAATTAATGGTCCGAAAATATTTCTGTCTGTCCGGGAATGTTTACCGAAAACAAATGCAAAAAAGATTTAAAAAAATCTTTGTTTTGGATGCACTGTTTTGTTTTGGATGCAGTTTTGTTCCTAGTGTCTTGGTTTCAATTATGGCCGAGATTGTTGAATGTTGTGTTCCCTTTTTACGTGGATTCCATGATTTTTGGATTTTATTCAATACTGTAAAAACAATTAAGAAACGTTCTGAAAAATAATGCGCAGCGAATAGGCCTAATTTCTGTCAGTAACATATCTTGCAAAAAATAGAATTGTTTTCCACTAAAAGTCAGAAACCTGCCTAAAATTATCCAGAAATCTTTCTGAAGAATTTAGAAACCTCTTCGATTCGAAACAATCATTTCACTGAAACCTTCAGAGATAACCTTTGTAAGTTTAAAAGTAAACTAAGTTGGAATGGGGGGCATGGTTTAAGGAGCAGAATTCAAAAGGGTACTAACTATTAAGATTTTAGTAGAAACAGAAATAGGGTGGCTAATAAGAGAAAAGATTTTAACAGTTGGGATTCAAATAATCGCGCAGCATTAAATGAAAGTAAGATGGGCTTACTTAAGGTTTTTTATACAAATGCTCGTAGTATTAGGAACAAGATGGAAGAATTGAAAAGCATAATAATAGACAAGAGGTTATATATTATTGGAGTTGCCGAGACATGGGCTACCGAAAATGATGATGATTTATATA
This sequence comes from Uloborus diversus, assembly GCF_026930045.1. NCBI lineage: Eukaryota > Metazoa > Arthropoda > Arachnida > Araneae > Uloboridae > Uloborus > Uloborus diversus. The sequence goes on along the minus strand of NC_072740.1, from coordinate 105,754,467 downwards.
ATTTGTTTAGGCAAGATAGAGTAGGTAAAAGAGGTGGTGGGGTTTTATTTTACGTCAGAGACACTTTAACTTGCAATGAATTGGTATTTATTGATAAACCTAATGGGATTGATATGATTTGGCTGGAGTTGATGATCAATAAGGGCAAAAAACTACGTTTATAGAACATTTATAGGCCCCTCAACTTAAGCCAGGGTCAAGATGAACAGATTAGATGTTTAGTATTATTAGTGACATTTCAAGCAAGGCGTCAGTCATCGTAATGGGAAATTTTAATTTTTCAGGAATTGATTGGAAGAATTTTTGTCATAGTAATAGCAGAGAAGAGGAATTTTAAAAAGTAATTGGTGATTGTTTCTTAGATCAAATTGTAACTCAGGGTACTCGACTGGACGTGATTTTGGATCTAGTTTTCTGCGACATGTAAGGCTCTGTTCAGGGGTTATGTGTAGGGGAACACATTGGAGATAATGACAACAACAGTATTAAGTTTGGGATTAAATTTGATATGCACATAGTAGAGAATTTCAGGTTTGTGCCCAATTTCAGAAATACTGATTTTGTGGCACCTAGGCAGAGTTTGAAAGCAGTTTTTTCTTCCGGCTTGGACAATAGCGATGTGAATCTTCAGTGGGCAGAGTTTAAGGAAAAACTAACGAAAACGGTCGGGGACCATGTTCTCTTTAGGAGAAAGGGTGTCAATAGTAAAATTTTGCCGGTGTAGTTCTCCAGGGAAACTAAAGACACTCTAAATTGCAAGCAAGCCACTTTTCATAGGTTTAAAGAATGGTTACAGTGCAGATAGGCTCCAGTATTGTAAGGCAAGGCGTAAATTTAAATATTTGGTACGGATTCAGAAAAGAGAGTGGAGCAAAGATTGGCAGATAACATAAACAGAAACCCCAAGAGGTTTTTTGCATACGCTAATTCGGGGAAAGTTCGAAATAGTCATATTGGGCCACTGGTTGATGAGCACGGAAATTTAATTCAGGATGATAGTGATATTGCTAATGTTCTTAATAACTTTTTTTCGAGTGCTTTTAATGATAACTGTATCTCAACAGTTGACATCAACAAGACACAAGCTATAGTACAGCTTGAGGACTTTGTATTTTCCAGGGATGACGTTTTACTTCATTTGAAAAAAAATAAAGAGACTAAGGTTCCGGGACCAGATAATATTTATCCAAAAATTTTAGTTGAATGTGCAGAGGAATTAGCATATGTAATTGTAAATATTTTCAATGCGTCTTATAACTCGGGGACAGTGCCAGAGGACTGGAAGCTGGCTAACATTACACCCCTCTTCAAGAAAGGGTTAAATTGAGTGTGGGAAATTATAGACCTGTGAGTCTAACTTCGGTGGTTTGCAAAATTTTTGAAACATTGATAAAAATTAAGATAGTAAATTTTTTAGAGACTAATAATCTTTTGACTAGTTTTCAGTATGATTTCAAGAAAGGTAAATCTTGCGCAACTAATTTATTACATTTCTTTGACAAAGTTACCATGGCCTTGGACAGTAAGAAGCCTGTAGATGTTGCTTACATTGATTTTCAAAAAGCTTTCGATAAGGTACCGCATGTTGCTCTACTTAGCAAATTAGCTGATATAGGAATAGGAGGAAAAACTTTCATTTGAGTAAAAAACTGACTGACCGGAAGGAAACAAAGGGTAGTTCTAAGAGGAAATTATTCTAATTGGAGTGAGGTTTTAAGTGGGGTTCCTCAAAGATCAGTGTTAGGGCTTCTTTTGTTCATTGTTTTTATGAATGATATTTATAAAAATATTTGTGGGAACATGAATTGTTTTGCTGATGATGTCAAAGTTATGGGGAGTGTAGAAAATGAAGAACAAGTAAATCAGCTGCAAGAGGATCTAGATCATATTACAGAGTGGGCTGATAAATGGGGTATGGCTGTTAATGTTGGGAAATGCCAAGTGCTACATTTAGGGCATGGAAATAAGTGTGCAAGTTATTATTTGCAAGGTTTATTCATTAGTCAGGCAGAAAAAGTTACTAATCTGGGCGTCTTAATAAGTCAGGATTTAAAGTTCAGCCAACAGTGCAGCATAGCTAGTAACAAAGCCAATAAGATGCTTGGGTTTATCAATAGATCTATTTCAAACAAATCTAAAGAAGTTCTTCTGCCCTTATATAGAAGTTTGGTAAGACCTTATTTATCGTATGCTGTTCAGTTTTAGTCTCCTTTTCTTAAGAAAGATATTAATGTATTGGAAAGGGTTCAAAGGCGGGCTACAAGACTAATAAATGAACTTTCTCATTTAGACTATGATTCCAAGCTTAGAAGGCTAAAAATGTAGTCTTGAGCAAAGAAGATACCGAGGGGACATGATTCAGTTGTTTAAATTTATTAAAATGAAAGATGTTACGGGGCTGAAGTTAAGCACTGAAAACAGGACAAGGGGTCATTGTTTTTAACCGACTTCAAAAAGGAGGCGGTTATCAGTTCATCCCGTATGTAAGGTTTTTTCGTTTGTTTGTCCACTCATAGCGTCTCACCTAGTGAACCGATTTTGATGATTCTTTTTTTAATGGATAGGGGATGGCTCAATTAAGGTCCCATTATTTTTTTGACCATATTTGTTCTTTAGAAAAAAGTTATGGGCAAAAAACCCATAGGACACAGCTTACCGGAAGAGGTAGTAATGAGCAAGGAAGTAGATAGTTTTAAGAGGGCCATTGATCTTCACTGGGTATTGTAAATTGACTAAGATCAGTGTAACTGGGCCCAAAGCCTGATGCTAGTCGTCACTTTTGTATTTGTATTAGCTTGGCACATTTTTCGACACTCACCAAGACAGTACCATAAGCATTATTGCACCCATAGCCACTGCTAAGAAGTATTTGCTAGCAAGCACAAAGAAGTCTTCTTGCTTGTTACTCTTTGAAAGTTTCGAAATCCAGGGACTCACTTGATCCAATTGGGAAGCAAATCAATCTGGATTGCGTCAAGCGACATGCCAAGATGACGGTAGTGAAGTCAATTCGGCACTAAAATTCATTAACCTTCCAAAATTATTCTGGAATCTTTTTGAAGAATTCCGTAGTTCTCCCTGGACCTTCAGAGAAAACTTAGATACGTTTAATACAATAGCTTGACACCTTCATGCTTTTCCAAGAAAGCTCATCAAGTATTACTGCAAGCAAGTACCATCAGTCTAACTCGCTTGCGCCTCCGGTACAGCTACGGAATCTAGAGGCTCATTCACTCTCATTGGGAGCTTAGTCAATGTAGACTGAACAATGTAGACTAAATGAAGTGGAATACACTTATTAAATGCTCAGTTAATCATTAAACTGGGAGTTTAAAATATTTCTCACAACAGTGAGAAGTGTGCATTCGTGACATCAGGAAACGTATTGACGCAGATGCCGTATTTTCAAAGGATATTGTTGAGGACCTATGAAATCCCAACATGTTCCGCGGAAATAAACAGTGACATTTTTTTTCAGTGCATGTAAAATAGCGTGGAACATTGGCCGAAAACATTAGGTTTTTGACACAATGTAAAAAAAATCAGCGTCATTTTTGGTGGTTCATGTGGTCTTCCTAGAAAATATCTTCGGTAAAATATACTCGTTGACCGTTTTCGAGATGTACTGCAAGATGCTGGACAAAAGGGTCTCTTTCATATACAGGGAAACTAAATTATGGCAGATAGCTTTGTCACTGCTAACATGTTACATATCTCCTCATCTCTCATTGTGTTATTTGGTCAGTTTTGTCCATATTTCGTACTTCAAATGCGACCTAATTAGGACCTTCTTTACGTATTTGCAAAAGTACTTAATAAATTTCTCGCAACTGCAAATCTTGACAAAAATTTGTACCACATATGTTTTTAAAAGCAGTGGTGAGCATGGAACTACCCACCGCTTATCAATTTGAACTTGATTTGTAGAATTTTACATATACATTGAAAAATGTGACCGCTATTCTCCTCGTTCGTACAGCAATACAATTTATAACCATCGATATTCGTTCAGTAACATAGTATCATTTTTAAATTTTAATTAACTTAAGAAAAAATTTTTGTGAATGAATTAACTTACATCGCCATGTATTGAGAATTTATTGAATCAAACAATCAATACACACTATTAATGTATATTAAACATTTTATTTCCAATAAAAAAATTATTAAAACTATCCTATCTTTTTAGTTGGACCAAATTACAGATAAGTATAAAATTTGATAAAAATCGGTTCTGTAGTATCAGAGTTTACCCCGAACATACATCCTGACACAAGATTTATACATACAAAAAAAAAAAAAAATATATATATATATATATATATATATATATATATATATACTAAACTAAACCCTGTGGTGACAGCTCGTGAAGGCCAAGGCCTACTGTGCCCAACTCAGGTTTCCTGACCAGGGGCTCTGGGGTGCAAGGCAGCTGTTCTGGTTAGGTGGTCAACCTAACGCGGAGCCCTCAGTGTTTGGTAACCAAGTACACTTAGTACTCATTTTATTGACTAACTGAAGGGATGAACGGCTGAGTCAACCATGCCCAATCCGGGCTGTGGTGAAGTAGTTGGTAGCATCTCAGATTTCTCTCTAGTTTGTTATAAATAACTTCTTTACAAAATACATTAACTAAATTAAAATCATATAAAAATTAACTTTTATAAATGAGGTAGATAACATTGACTTTGATCTATTGTTTCTATTATTTGAAAACTGAAAATTATTTAAGCAATAAGTTGTGCACAATATTCTTGCTTAACCTGTCTTTTGCTAACACGAATAGATATGATAACTTTCCCACTTGTGAGTACGCGATAGATAGTTGCCCATGAGAGAAACATGTATGTTTCAAGTTCAAACCGAAATTATACATTGTTTGGTCTTGAGATCTATTTATAGTCTTTTCAAAAGCTAAACAAATTGGAAATTGAAGTCTTCCAAATGTGTTTGAAAATTATGATGCTATTAATGGATTACGTGGCAACACAAAAATTTCTCCTTTAAACTTTTCCGTCAAAATTGTTGAAATTTTGATGAAGAAACGTGTAACGTTGCATAATCTAGGTGGGTTTAGAAATGTGAAAAAAAAAATTATTTGTGAACCAATATTCAACCGGAAATTGTCGAATGGAATTCCTGGTATATCCAGAGATTTTAAAATTCAGTTGGAATGTTTACGGCTTTTTTTTCATCGACAACTCTGTAGCCTTGTTCACCATTAACGGTCAGCACAATCTGATTAAGATTTTTGTTTTCAGCTATCAGAAATAGCTCATTATTCACAATAATTGTAGCTGAAACAGCGTCATTGTGCTGTTTTTTTCGTTGTAAATCAGTGCAGTCTGCATTCATGACATTTGTAGCAATTGAGGAAACTTTTTGACGCAGATACTTGATTTCCAAATAAAATTGTTGGGGACCTATGAAATCCTGACATGTTCCACGAAAATAATCAGTGAGGTTTCGGATTTCTTTACAGTGCATGTAAAATAGTGTGGAACATTGATAAATCATTTTATTTCTGTTTGACAATGTAAAAAAAAAACAGGATCGCTTTTGGTAGTTCAAGGGCTCGTCATAGAAAATATCTTCGGTAAAACATACCCGTTGACCGTTTTCAAGACGTACTGCAAAATAATGTACAGAAGGGTCTCTTTTGTACATGGGGAAATTAAATTCTGCCAGATCGCTTCGTTGCTGCTTATATATCCACTCATCGCGTTTTTTCGTCAATATCTCGTACCTTAAATGCAACCTAATAAGGACCTCCAATAACATGTTTGACAACGTATTTAAACGACTTCATGGAACTGCAAAACTCAACATTTATATGAGCCTCATACCATTTAAAAGCAGGAGCATGGAACTATCCACTGCTTATAAATTTCAACTTGATTTGTAGAATTTGACATTTACATTGAAAAGTGTGGCCACTATTCTCATCATTTCTACTGCGATACCATTGCCATCAATATTCGTAACAAAGTATCATTTGTAAATTTTAATTAACTTAAGAATAAATAATTTTGAGGAAGAATTAACTTACAGCGCCATCTATTAAAAATTTGTAGAACTAAACAATTATTACACAGTATTAATGTGTAATAAACATTTTATTTGCAATTAAAAATTATAAAAACCATCCTATCTTTTAAGTTGGACCAAATTACAGATACGTATGAAATTTGATAAAAATCCGTTCAGTAGTTTCTGAGTTTACCCCGAACAAACATCGTGACACGAGATATATATATATACTAGCTGACCCAGCCACGCGTTGCTGTGGCGAAGTAGTTGGATTAAAATATTTTTTTACTCAATAATTTTGATAGAATCTAATTAATATTTTTAGTAAAGCTTAAAATAGTCTTGCCAATTTAAAAACAAATGAGATTGATAATGTACGTGTTAGGCTGAATTAAGTATTTATTGAATTTAGTAAGTACTAACTAAATTTTCAATGGTTAAAGCACTATACTTACGCTTAGTAAATTTTGCAAGTATGACTTCGGCCAAAAATAAAATCAAAATAACTTGAAAGTGATAGTAAATATCGAAACTGATTGTAATATACAGGGTGATTCTGAATTCATCATCAATATTTGGTGGGGAGGTAGGGAATAGGAAAAGAACACTATTTCACATAGGAAAGCATGAGCGCAGACGTCATGTAGTAGGGCAATATGAATCCGGTTAAATGATGGAAAGAAAACATAACAAGAAAGTGGTAAGAGAAAAAACATTTATTTGTGCATCTTTTGTACAGACTTACAAGAGGTGCTCGAAATTCTGACCATTTGCTAGATTACATGCCTCACAACGACGTTGCATGGACAACCGAACTTTCTGGAATATGCCTGGCGTTTCCCGGATGTTTGCGGCGGCAACCGATATGCGTGCTACAAGGTCCATATCACTGGCAACAGGGGTCTCGTACACCATGGTTTTCATGGCACCCCATACAAAGAAGTCTATTGGAGATAAATCCGGTGACCGTGGTGGCCAACAAACCGGTCCACTGCGACCAATCCATTGAGCTCCAAATTTTCTGGTCAGGTAACAACGCACATCATTTGCGAAATGTGCTGGAGCGCCGTCATGCTGGAACCACATTCGCCAGAGAATAACAGCAGGAACCTCGTTCATAAGACCCGGTAACACAGTCTGAAGAAATATGAGGTAGTTTGCGCAATCTAAACGGGATGGTAGTAAATACGGTCCCAGCAAACAGTCGCCGACGATCCCAGTCCACACATTGACGGCAAAGCGTTGTTGCGCAGCTCGAACTCTCGTACCGTGTGGATTCTGATTAGCCCACACATGCGAATTGTGTGTGTTGAAGACACCTTCACGAGTGAAGGACGCTTCATCTGTGAAAAGAACATACGTTGGGAAATTGGGATCAACGGCTGTTCTCTGCATGAACCACTGACAAAAAGTAACACGCTTGGGATAGTCCTCTGCTTCCAGTAACTGCACTGTGTGCAAATGAAAAGGATGTAAACGTTCCTCGTGTAGTATCCGCCACACTGACGATTGTGAAACTCCAAACTGGCGAGCAATACCTCGTGTGCTAGAACTTGGCTGTTCTTCGATAGACTGTAGGACAGCTTCCTCGACTGAAACTGTCCGTGTTGATCGGCGCCTGCCTCGATCAACATTAATACCAGCAAATGATCCAGTTTCGCACAGTTGTCGATGCACACGTGAAAACATTTGATGCTGTGGCACGCGCCGGTTGGGGTAGCGCTCTGCATACATTTGCCTAGCTCTAAGACAGCTTTCTCCTGCGGCACCGTAAGTTAGATGCATATCTGCAAGTTCTTGAAACGTGTACCGGTTCATGTTACTTCTGCGAAGTCACCTTGTCGAATGACGACTGGCTGCACACGGCAGACAGCTATGCGCGTTCATGGGAGATGCGGACACACACCGCCCTCTACACCGTCATGCGTTCGTTTGTGCCCATGCTTTCCTATGTGAAATAGTGTTCTTTTCCTATTCCCTACCTCCCCACCAAATATTGATGATGAATTCAGAATCACCCTGTATAAGAACGTAGAAATTGAACATAAACCAACATACAGTTTTAGAATGTGCACTAAATTTTATTCATCTCAATTTATCTATAGTTTGTAATCAATAACTTTTTTACAAAATACATTAACTAAATTAAAAACATATAAAAATTTAACTTTATAAATGAGATAGATAACATTGACTTCGTTCTATTATTTCTATTATTTGAAAACTAAAAATTATCTAAACACTAAGTTCTGCACAATATTCTTGCTTAACCTGTGTTTTGCACACGAATAGGTATGATAACTTTCCCACTCGTGAGTAGGCGATAGATACAGGGTGTCCTGAAAAAGACTCACTGTTTTCAAAAATTTATAACAGGCAAATGGTTTATGATTAAAAAAAAATTTTTGCAGAAAATTCATGTGGTGGGCCGTATGTTTCGTCCCCCCCCCCCAGAGGTCCAAAGTTTAGTTCAAAAGTTCTGCAGTAGATGTCCCTGCAGATAATAAAGCCTCCAAGTCAAAAAAAAAAATATATTGAAATTCACCGATTTTTCCTCCAATTGCGACATCTGGTTGCAGCCCGCGGCAGGCATTTTTAAAATATTGTTGGGAAATTTTATTTATTAAAAACATTTTTCGAAAAACTATGATGTAATTTTCTGTCTTTCTTTGATTTACGGTCTTCCATCTGCTGCGCCATCTACTATAAAATTCTTACCTTTTGCCATGCTGAAAGCATGGCGAAAGGTAAGACAGACTTGCAAGCAAGTGTCATGGTCTAATTCGTCTGCGATTCCTGCAAAACTACGGAATCCAGAGAGCCTCATTCACTCTCATTGAGAGTTTGGTCACTGTAACCTCAAAATAATCGAGTTGAAGCCGATACACTTAATAAATACGCTCAGTCAATCTTCAAATTGGAAATTAAAACAATTTTTCGGAACAGTTAGAAGTCTGCATTTATGACGTTTGTAGCAATTCAGGAGACTTTTTGAAGCAGATACTTGATTTCCAAATAAAATTGTTAAAGACCTGTGAAATCCCAACATGTTCCACGGAAATAATCAGTGACATTTCGGATTTGTTTACAATGCATGTAAAATAGCATGGAACATTGGTAAATAATTTTATATCTGAGAATTGGGTCAAACACGTTAGGTTTTTGACAATGTAAAAAAAAAAAAAAAATCAGGGTCGTTTTTGGTGGTTCAAGTGCTTTCCGTAGAAAATATCTTCGGTAAAATATACTCGTTGACCGTTTTCAAGATGTATTGCAAGATGCTGTACAGAAGGGTCTCTTTCATATATGGGGAAGCCAGATAGCTTCGTTACTGTTTTTATGTCCACTCATTGCCCATCGTGTTTTTTCGGCAATTTTGTCCATATCTTTTACCTCAAATGCTACCTAATAAGGACCTTTAATAACGTATTTGACGAAATATTTAATGGATTTCACGGAACTGAAACACTCGACATTTATATGAGCCTCAAACATTTTTAAAAGCAGTGGTGAGTATGGAACTACCCGCTGCTTATCAATTTCAACTTGATTTGTAGAATTTGACATTTACATTGAAAAGTGTGGCAACTATCCTCATCGTTTCTACTGCGATACAATTGCCATCGATATTCGTAACAAAGTATCAATTGTAAATTTTAATTAACTGAAGAATAAATAATTTTAAGGAAGAATTAACTTACAGCGCCATCTATTAAAAATTTGTAGAACTAAACAATTATTACACAGTATTAATGTGTAATAAACATTTTATTTGTAATTAAAAATTATAAAAACCATCCTATCTTTTAAGTTAGACCAAATTACAGATAGGTATGAAATTTTATAAAAATCGGTTCAGTAATTTCGGAGTTTACCCCAAACAAACATCGTGACACGAGATATATATATATATACTAGCTGACCCAGCCACGCGTTGCTGTGGCAGAGAATGGAAATAATTTTTTACTCATTGTTTTTATACGATCAAATTAATATTTTTAACAAAGCTGGAGAAAGTTCCGTTGATTTTAAAGCCTTGTGAAAAATTCAGAAATCTTCCCGTTTAAAACCTGTCATGTTTCTAGAAAATAAGAGAAAACTTAGGTATGTATAACCGCTTGGCACCTTCCTGATTTAATTAGAAAGTTCCATCAGCAATATTGCAAACATGGCCGAAGTCAAGCAAGAATTGCAAGCAAGTATCGCGCATTGCACTCGCCTGCAATTCTTGCGAAGCAACGTCGTCCATACCTATTTGCTCCCTTTCAGCACTTAATCAACAGGGGCGGAGACTCCCTACACTTTATAAATACGCTCAGTTAATCTTTGAACTTTAAGCTAGAAAGATTTTTCACAACAGTGAGAAAACTGCATTCGTGCAACGTGTAGCAATTCAGAGAACTTTTGGACAATGATACTTGATTTTTCCAAGAAGTAGATAAAAACAACTGAAATTCTGAAACGTTACCCGGAAATACTCAGAAAAGTTTCGGAAATTTTTTGCAGTGTACTTACTTTGTCCAATGGTGCAAAATTATTTGAAAGTGGTACATAAAGCATCAGAATGTTGAAATTAAGCACTTACCAATATACAGATTTTGTATGCACAGTTTATTCATGTCAGCCTTAACTATTGTTTTTACAATTGTTTTTAATCAATGACCTCACAAATTATACCACATAAATTGATAAGCTATAAAAGTGGAATTTTATGAATAAGGTAGATAACATTGATTTCAAACTATTGCTTCGATTATTTTAAATTAGTAAAATTGGAAATTATCTTTGTACTAATTTGTTCACAATGTTTTTGGTTAATCTGTCTTTTGCTAACACGAACAGGTTTGATGGTTTTTCCATACCTGAGCTGGTTACATGTAGTTGTGCCCATGGGAGAAACACTTAATTTTCTAGTCCAACTATCAAGTGCTGGCATATCATAATGACTAAATGGCAAATTTGACGTTGAAATGCAAAATTTTCAGTTTAAACTAAAGCTTCATATTCATCTCTGGTGTAAAATCTGGATTTGGACATTTGTGTGTTTGTTAAACTTTATGAAATACGTCTTCAAACGTGAAAGTAATATAGTTTCTCCTTAAAAAATAATGATTGTGTTGGATAGTATGTCGTCAAAATTATTTTAAACAGTTGACGAATACTGTTTCTCCTTATGTCAAACCTGCATTAGAAAGTGTCAACTCCCAATGACTTTGTGCTACCAATAAACACAATTTGCGACATGCATCAGGATATGTATTTGACAGTCGACAATTGACGATCCACAAATATTCCTGTCTGTTCGGGAATGTTTACCGAAAACAAAACTGCTACAAAACCAGCGCGATTACAGAGGCAATTATGATTTTAAAAAAATTAAATTTATCTGGAAATAGACTCTTAATTAGTTCACTTTTCGTCTCAACGGCAGTGCAGAAATTGTCTGGCTATTTGTTGTACTGTATATTTTGATACAGTTCAATTTCACCGTTTCCAATACTCAGCAATTGCTTAGAAAATACTTGTGCGATTAGATTATTTTGCGTTTATACTCGCATGTTCATGGCCAATCGCATTATCTCGTCATTACGCTATAAAAAAACGTTTTTTTTAAACATGCGTTGATTTCATCAGAATAACTGGTAATGTCTGCCGGAAGTCCCCAGACAGTATTCAGACAATTTCGCCTAAAAGTTTATCGTTGCCATTCAAATCTTGCATAATCCTATGATGTGCTTCGAATGAATGCTTTTACTCATGAGTACACTTATCCCAAATTATAATTTCACTCTCTTGCAACACTACAGCCATACCACGTCTTTTTTTTCTTTATTGCACACATTGCGTTTTGTTTGTTATGAATATCTAATAGGCAACTTTAAAGCTGAATGTGCTGTTCGTGTACCATCTAAAAAATGTAGCAGCAATGCCTGACGATGCAATTGTCACTGCAATTTTCTGTTGCGAATGTATCTTTGCAAGAATTAATGATATTAAAAATTTCCTGGGGAACAAAATAAAGAAAATAATTGTTTTCCGCTAAAATTCATTAACTTTCCTGAAATTAACCTGGAATATTTTTGAAGAATTTAGTAGTCTTCTTGGTTAAAGGCAGTTATGATTCTGGCGTCTTCAGAGCAGCCTAACTCAGGTTTAATATTATAGCCTGGAAACTTCCTGCTTTTTTAAGAAAGCTCTCAAAGCATTAATGCACGCATTGCCAATGCGAAGACAGACTCTCAAGCACGTTGCTCGAATGTAACTCCTCGTGATCCAGATATCTTTTCGCACTCATTGGGTGTTGAGTCAATCTGGACGAACCGGAATCGCTCTGAAACAGATACACCTATTAAATACGTTTAGTTAATCTTGATACTGGTGGAGAAAAATATTTTTCACAACGGTGTGAAATCTGCAATTTGTAGCAATTCAATTAAACGTTTTGAAAAATATAGTTGATTTTCTCAGGAAGTGAATAATAACCTGTAATATCCCGAAACGTTATATGGAAATTCTAAGCAACATTTCTGAGTTTTTTTATCATGGTGTTTTTCGCAGTAAGTCATACGATTTTACAGTTATATCGATTAATGAACTTACACCGCCATCTATGAAGAATTTTTAGAACTAAACAATTAATTCACACTATTATTGCATAATTAATATGAAATTTGCAATAAAAAATTATAAAAACTATCCTATCTTTTAAATTGGACCAAATGACACATAGATATGAAATTTGAGAAAAATCGGTTGAGTAGTTTCGGAGTTTACCCCGAACAAACATCGTGACACGAGATTTTTATATATATAGATATATATAAAAATCTCGTGTCACGATGTTTGTTCGGGGTAAACTCCGAAACTATTGAACCGATTTATATCAAATTTCATACGTATCTGTAATTTGGTCCAACTTAAAAGATAGGATGGATTTTATAATTTTTTATTGCAAGTAAAAGGTTAATTATACATTAACAGTGTGTATTGATTGTTTGGTTCTGTAAATTCTTAATAGATGGAGCTGTAAGTTAATTCATCCTCAAAAGTTTTATTCTTAAGTTAGATAAAATTTACAAATGATACTATGTTACGGATATTGAAGGTTATCAACAATATTGCCGTAGAAAGGAGGAGTATTGAGTCCAGCCTTTTCAATGGAAATGTGAAATTCTACAAATCAATTTGAAATTGATCAGCAACGGGTAGTTCCATACTCAACACTGCTTTTAAAAACGTATGAGGCTCATATAAATGTCGAGTTTTGCTGTTTCAAGAATTCCACTAAATACTTTGTCAAATACCTTATTTAAGATTCTCTTTAGGTCGCATTTGGGGTACGAGATATGGACGAAGTAACGCGATGAGTGGATATATAAGCAGCAACGAAGCTATCTGGCATAATTTTATTTCCCCATGTATGAAAGAGACCCTTCTGTACAGCATCTTGCAGTACATCTTGGAAACGGTCAACGAATATATTTTACCAAAGATATTTTGTACAAAAATCACTTAAACACCAAAAATGACCAGATTTTTTTTTTTTTTTACATTGTCAAAAACCTAATGTGTTTGGCTTGTTTCTCAGAAATAAAATTATTTAACAATGTTCCACACTATTTTACATGCACTGTAAAAAAAACCCGAAATGTCCCTGATTATTTCTGTAGAACATCTGTGGATTTCACGGGTCATCAGAAATTTTGTTCGGAATTCAAGTATCTGCGTAAAAAATTTCCTGAATTGCTACAAACGTCATTAATGTAGACTTCTCACTGTTACGAAAAATATTTTTAGCTCCAAGTTTAAAGATTAACTGAGCGTAGTTATTAAATGTATTGGCTTCAGGTCAATTACACTCCTTCTGCATTGCCCAAAAGCTCCCAGAGAGAGTAAATGAACCTCTGGATTCCGGAACTTTGCAGAAATCGTAGGCGAGTTAGACTTATGGTACGTGCTTGCAAGTCTGTCTTACATTTCGCCATGCTTTTAGCATTATTATTGGTGCTTTCTTGGAAAAGTAGAGATGTGTCAAGCTTTGTATTCAACTTACCTAAGTTTTTTCTGACGGTCCAGCGACGGGACTGGTTTTAGCCTAGGATAGTACTGAATTCTTGAAAAGATTCCAGGATAATTTCAGTAAGCTTAATGAATTGTAGTGAAGAATTGACTTCACTACCATTGTCATGGTCCGTCCAGATGGACGTAACTCCCAATGGGAGGAAGTGAGTCTCCCAGTAAGCAAAATATCTTGCCTCAGTATTGCATAAAGGTTGACATGCAAGAAAAATCATCTTGCATTAATACTGCCTCAATGTTGTTATGTTACTCCCTTTATGCTGTCAGCAGGCTGCCACAATATTGACTGACAAGGTGTATGCAGCATAATATCAGGAAAATATCAAGGTAGGCTGCTTTTGTAACATTGCATACGTATTGATATGACAGGATAATATCAAGATGTTGTCATGACAGCATAAAATCAAGGTCTAGGCAAGATGATCTTGCTTTTGTAATCTTGCATACGTATTGATATGACAGGATAATATCAAGATGTTGTCATGACAGCATGAAATCAAGGTCTAGGCAAGATGATCTTGCTTTTGTAATATTGCATACGTATTGATATGACAGGAAAATGTCAGGATACATTGACATGACAGTATGAAATCAGCATGTTTGCAAGGTGTTTTATCCATTTATTTATTTGTATTATTTTCACTTCAAACGCGAGAATTAATTTTCATTCTTTAATTATTTCTGTTATTCTTCAAGATAGTTTTCTAGCCTGAGAATATTTTCTTAAAGCTGACATCTGATCGGAAATTCATATAAAGATATTAATAGTACTCGCGATTTAATTTAAAAAATGAAAGTTTCTTCGTTTTGCGTAATACTTGACTTATTTTTTAAATTTATGCTTCTAATTGTATTATAAGGACATAAAATGCTTAGTTAGGAATAATTGCGGAAGTTTTTATAGCACTAAGGGTAGCAAAATAATAAATAAATAAATACAATAAATAAGTACATTTTCAAATGGATGTCAGCATTGAAAATATCCCATGAACAAAACATATGAATTTATCTTAAAGAATAACATAAATACCATTGAATAAAATTAATCTTACGTGAGATTGAAGGGATAATACGAAATTCTGGGCTTCATGTCCTTTGTTTCAAAGTCTAGGGACGAAAAAAGTTATTTTCGCCATTTCTAACATTGATCGCACATCGTCTGCGATATGACTTGTTTAGTACTATATTAATAAACAAATAAAGTTATCAGTCATTCATAAGTTTTCCCTAAAACAACACTATTCCAGACTAATAACTAAGCAACCAACTTAACGAAGCCTAAAAGAATGCAACGCCACGTGCAGCACCTCTGAACCGATTGAGGTCGAAGCAGGAAGAATGTGCCAGCAATGCGTGGGATGCTGGGTAGAAAGAACTGTGCGCATGCGCAAGTATCAACGAAGGTCCACCTGTTCTATTGTGTACTAATTACCTTGACGGCGACAGCATGAAATCAATATCATCTTGACGGCGACAACATGTATGCAATGTTGTTATTGTAAGGTAATATCAATATTGATATTTTAAGATGAATGCAATGTTGCATACGTGTTGTTATTGTAATATTGCTTTTTAATCTTTATGCAAGCTTTATGCGCAGGGTGGCGACAGATCAGGGAAATCAGGGAGATCAGGGAAAAGTCAGGGAACTTTATTAATCAGGGAAAAGTCAGGGAAATATCAGGGAATTTTGAAAAAATAACAAAAAATCAGGGAAAATTGATTTTTTGAAGAAAAAAAATTTTTTTGCTTTACAAAATTAAGTACTCATAATTCCCTACGCATTTTCCGCCAATTATCTGTTCAAAAAAAAAGGTAAAATTAATGAGGTGCGATTATACACTGCCGCATATTTGTGCATCTTTTTTCCTCAACGTCGAAGTATTGAATCTTACTTATTAACTACAGGATGAACTCCCTAAGATTGCTTTTGTGTCTGTTAGGTTGTTTATTTTACCTAGCTTGAAATTTCCTTTTACGCTTTCAATGCTACGTAAAACAAACAACCATACAGGCAAAGAGGAAACCTTCAATTATGCCTTAGCTCCTTTGCCTTTATTCCATTGTCGCAAAGTAATTAGCGTACTATAATCACGATTTCAAGAAGAAATCTTTGGTTTTTGAATTAATACTATAAAAGCTGAAAAGTTATTACTTCTTCGCGTTTTTAATTCAATTGCTAAAATTGAACTTTCAATTAAAAAAACTTTGTTTTTTGCGGTTATACTATTTGTTGTCACTGCAGATTATAAAGGTTTTCTTTTCTTCAGACTTTAGTGATTCTTTAATTTTATAACCAAGCTGTATTCTTCTTTTATATATTTTGAAATTAACTAATTGCTTTTTTTTTCCCTTGCATTTCAAAGTTGTTTGTTACAAAAGCAGTCTAAGATTTTTTCTTCGTTACATACTGAAATCATTTGAAATAGAGTTAACTTGTGTACTTAAGTAAAATATCTTTATTTTTTATTGTTAAAATGCTGTATTCATTCATTAAAACCTATGTTCTTGATTAGAGAAAAGCTCAATATGAATGGTTGTCAAATGGTTTCATCTGTTTTGCATAAATATGTCAATTAGTTATATAAGAATAACTACATTACTTCTATTCTTTTACTATTACTTGTTATTCTTGCAACAATTATTATACTGTTTGAAAACTTAGAACTAAAACGTAATTAAAATTATTTTGAAATATCATAAATACACATGTTTTTAAAAGTAATTTTAATAGTTTCTTAAATTCTAAATGGTTTCTGGAAGTAAAGTTTTTTTTTTAAATTTTCTATAATCTTTCCATTGTATAAAAATTTAATATACTGTTTTGTAGGTTATCCCCCCCCCCACCAATTGTCATGTTTTTTTTTGTTTTTTTTTAAACCATTTTATTAAAAAAAGTAGCATTTTTTAAAAATATATCTTTAGTTCAAGAACTTTACATAACTTAAAAGGTTTAAAATACTGCATTTTATGCAAACATACAATGGATTTCAAGTAAAGCAAAGAAAGAAAACCATTATCATTGGTAACGTAAATCAGGGAAATTTGGTGAACTTAATCAGGGAAATCAGGGAAAAGTCAGGGAACTTTTTTTCACAGTTCCTGTCGCCACCCTGATGCAGTATGAAACACATCAATATTGACGCCGTCAGTATAATATCAAGATCTGTCAAGGTTGATGCAAGAAATTTTGCAAGTAGGGCTCTGGATTCCATAACTTTCCAAGAGTAACAAGCGAGTGAAATACTTTCCTATTTTTTTTGCAAGATACGTTACTGGAAGAAATTCGCCGTATTCACTGTCATTTTTTTTCCAGGACATTTCTTAATTGTTTTTACAGTTTTGAATAAAATCAAAAAAATCATGGAAACCACGCAAACAAAGAACACAACATTCATCAATCTTGGGCACAATTAAAAATTAAAGCCAAGACTTTGGGACCAAAACTTTATCCAAAACAAAACTGTGCTTTCAAAACGAAGTGAATGTTGTTTTTGCATTTGTTTTCGTTACACATTTTCCAAAAGACGGGAATATTTGCGGACCGTTGGTTGTCAAGTGTTTTATACATATCACGATGCATTTCGGGAATTATAATTATTGGTAGCACGCAATCATTGGGAGTTGCATTTTCTAATGCTGGTTTTGCATAACGAGAAACAGTATTTGTCAACTGTTTAAGATGATTTTGGCGATATAATATCCAACACAATCATAATTTCTGCGGGGAAACTATATAAATTTTATGCTTGAAGATGTACTCCATAGAGTTAAACAAACACATCGATGTTCAAATCAAGATTTTACACCAAAGATGTATGATGCAGCTTTAGTGTTGATTGAAGATTTATGCATTTCAATTTCAAATCTGTTGTTTAGTCATTATGGTGTGATATCACCTGATCCATTGGTCACCGACTTAGTTAACACTGATTTACAACGAGAGAAAACAGTGCAATGACGCTGTCTTAGCTACAATTATTGTAAACAATGAGCCATTACTGACAGCTGGGGAAAAATATCATAATCAATTGTGATACTGAAGAAAGCTATACAGTTGTCCATTAAAACAAAACTGTAAACATTCCAACTGAATTTTTAAATTATCTGGATATACCAGGAATTCCACTAGACAGTTTCCGGTTGAAAATTGGTTCACAAATTATTCTTTTTCACAGTTTAAACCCACCTAGATTATGTAACAGTACATGTTTCTTCATCAAAATTTCAACAATTTTGACGGAAAAGTTTAAAGGAGAAATTTTTGTGTTGCCACGTAATCCATTTACAGCGTCATAATTTTCAAACACATTTGGAAAGCTCAGTGGCGTAGCTAGACCCGACTTTCGGGGGGGGGGGTTACTTCTTTTATATCTATCTATCTATCTATCTATCTATCTATCTAGCTATATATATATATATATATATATATATATATATATATATATATATATATATATGTGTGTGTGTGTGTAATCGCTTGGAATTTTTTCTTTTTCTTCTTCTTTTTTTTTCTTTCTCTTCTCTCTTCTTTTTTTTTTGAGACTAACTTTTCAGGGGGTTTTTGTCCCCCAACCCCCCCCCCCTTAGCTACGTCCCTGGGAAAGCTTTTCCGATTTGTTTAGCTTTTGAAAAGGAGCATAAATAGATCTCAAGACCAAACAATGTCTACTTTCGGTTTTAAATACAAATACAAATACAAAAGTGACGACCAACAACAGGCTTTGGGCCCAGCTAGACTGGTCCTAGTCAATTTACAATCCCCAGTGAAGATCAATGGCCCTCTTAAAACTGTCTACTCCTTTGCTCATTACCACCTCTTCCGGTAAGCTGTTCCAAGGTTCCACTACCCTGCTAAAATAATAATTTTTCCTAATATCCATGTTAGCCTGAGATTTAAATAGCTTAAAACAATGACCCCTTGTCCTTTTTTCAGTGCTAAACTTTAGCCCCGTAACATCTTTCGTTTTAATAAATTTAAACAGCTGAATCATGTCCCCTCGACTTGACCCCTTTGACTTGAAACATACATGTTTCTCTCATGGGCAACTATCTATCGCGTACTCACAAGTGGGAAAGTTATCATATCTATTCGTGTTAGCAAAACAGAGGCTAAACAAGAATATTGTGCACAATTTAGTGCTTAGCTAATTTTCAGTTTTCAAATAATAGAAACAGTAGATCGAAGTCAATGATATCTACCTCATGTATAAATTTAATTTTTACATGTTTTTAATTTAGTTAATGTATTTTGCAAACAAGTTATTGATAACGAACTATAGAGAAATCTGAGATAAATAAAATGCAGTGTACATTCTAAAAGTGTATGTTGGTTTATGCTTAATTTCTACATTCCGATATTTTACAATCAGTTTCGATATTTACTATCACTTTCAAGTTATTTTGCTTTGATTTATGGCCGAAGTCATACTTGCAAAATTTAGTAAGCGTAAGTATAGTTCTTTTGCCATTGAAAATTTAGTTAGTACTTACTAAATTCAATAAGTACTTATTTCAGCCTAACACGCACATTATCAACCTCATATATGTTTTAAAATTGGCTAGACTATTTTAAGCTTCACTAAAAATATTAATTAGATTCTATCAAAATACTGAGTAAAAGAATATTTAATCCAACTACTTTGCCACAGCAACGCGTGGCTGGGTCAGCTAGTATATATATATATATATATATATATATATATATATATATATATATATATATATATATATATATACAGTAAAACCTCGCTATAACGATATTTTGGGGACCAAGAAATATATTGTTGTAGAGGGATATATTGTTATATCGAGGGCCTATATATTTTGATAATACAATAGGTTCTTTTTATTTAAATGTTATAGTATATGCATTACCTAGGTGTAAATGTTTTTATACATAGTATATTTGTAATACATTTATTGGCAAGGTGTTAATTATGATTAAATATTACTATCAATTGAAATAAATTCCGAGAATAAGCTCGTAAACATACCTCAAATCCGTTTTTATCGAAAAACATCCAATATTTTTGTTTGTTTGGCCGCTTTTTTGACTGTTAAGTCAACCAACAAGGTATACATTGAGTCCAAAGCACGAAAATGATCCTCGTTTGTGGATGGAAGAATTGAAAAAAATGTCCGCAGAGATTCCATTTATTGGGATATTTGTTGCCCTCGTCTCTTGAAACCATTTCAGGACGGCAGCATCAATGTTTTCATTAGTCGCGACTTTTAGTCGTTTTCGCTTGGGATTAACTGAATTTGATCTCACAGCATCTTCAATATGTTTCCTCTTCTTGAGGAACGTTGCAACTGTAGATTGAGATAATCCATATTTCTTAACTGCATCAACCTGCTTCATTCCTTCATCAATATCGCTGATGAGGTTTAGTTTATCTTAAAATGAAATTTGCTCTCTCCCTGCCATCTTAGGGAAAAATACACTAGTGAATAAAATCAAATCTTTTGTTTTCGTCGATCATGTGACAGTGATGTCGCAATCAGACGGGAATGTTACACCTTTTCGGATCATCTTCATTTGCCACTCACTCAAAAAAAAAAAAAAAAAATTGAACATTTTCTGTTTTTTTTACTTGGCAAGCATTTTTAGATGTTTAGTTTCTCTCTTTATGTGCATGTTTTCTTTTCCCAAAAAAGAAAAAAAAAACTGTGTTTTAAACAAAATAAAAGAAGAATCTCGGGGGGGGGGGAGGACAGTTTCAGCTCTTTACTCCTTTGGTCTAGACGCCTTTTGATACAAGGGCGCCTTTTCTTTTTGTTCATATGTGTTGCAAAAGAAATTTATACAATTGTACTGCTGTTTTATTTATTTTGGAAGGTGCATTTTTGTTTGGACTTGTGAAAATGAACTATCTCCAGCGTGACGCCATTTTGGAAACGCATTGTTTAAAATGTAGCGCGAAACTTGGAGCTAACCATTTTTAAAGAAAAAATAAAGTTTTAAGGTTTTTTTTATTTTTTTGAAAATAGGAGGGGTTACTTTCATAATTTTACTGTACTTGAAAACCAAATTATCGTAATAAAGATAGGTTGAAAACTTAAAAAAACATCGCTTTACAGAGGTTTATTGCTGTAGAGAATATCGCAATATTGAGAGGAGAATAACATTAATTCCTATGCGAGTTCACCGGGACCACGAAATATTATCGTTGTAGAGGGATTTATCGTTGTATCGGATAGCGTTGTAGTGAGGTATTACTGTATATATATATATATATATATATATATATATATATTAAAAAAGTTATTGATTACAAGCTATAGAGAAAGCTGAGATGAATAAAATGTTGTGTAAATTCTAAAAATGTATGTTGGTTTATCTTAATTTCTACATTCCGATATTTTACGATCAGTTTCGTTACTAACTTTTACTTTCAAGTTATT
The DNA here is from genome assembly GCF_026930045.1 of Uloborus diversus. Lineage (NCBI taxonomy): Eukaryota > Metazoa > Arthropoda > Arachnida > Araneae > Uloboridae > Uloborus > Uloborus diversus. The sequence continues at coordinate 105,732,948 of NC_072740.1, read as the reverse complement.
ATTATTATTTATTTATTTATTTATTTTTGGCCGAAGACATACCTGCAAAATTTACTACACGTAAATATAGTTCTTTTACCATAGAAAATTCAGTTAATACTTACTAAATTTAATAAGAACTTATTTCAGCCTAACACACACACTATCAATCTCACTTGTTTTAAAATCAGCTACTCTAAGCATTATTAAAAATATTTATTTGATTGTGTCAAAACAATGAGTAAAAGATTATTTTAAACCAACTAATTCGCCACAGCAACGCATGGCTGGGTCAGCTAGTATAGATATATGTTTATATATATACAGTTGGCTTTCTGTTTAACGACTTTCAAGGGACCACAAAAAATCGTCCTTAAGGTGCTTTGGGATAGAGATCCAATTTGAAACTTGCCCACCGCTTCACTTCAGATCCTTTTTCGAGACGGCGAGAAGGCATGTGCTAAGCTCACATGATTGACAGGCGAGCATCCAATCAGAAAAGGAATTGACACTGCATCTAGGACCCCCTCACATGTTATTTATTAGCTGCCATCCCAATAATGGACAACCTTCAGGGGTTGAGGTTTCCCCTTGTTGCTTTGACTTGTTTACTATTTACTACGCCTGTGGTCACCCCGGGACTTTTAGGAAGATCCTTTGCTTTGCTATAAGACAGGAGACTTCCAGAATCGGCTCGTTGAGTTAGGAAAGAAAACTTCCATTGCCGCTAGAGAGAGAAAGAGAAATTACAATTTGAAAGAAAAAGAAACTTTAGTTTTGCAATGAGTTACTCTTTACTGTTTTCAACCATTTTTGAACGCATTTAAATGCAAGATTTTTTTTTGCTAAAAGACATTTTGAGAAAGTTAGGATATTTTTTTGAAATTGTGAAAAAACGTATTAAAACTACATACACACATGTATTATTTTAAAGTAACACACGCATGAATAATACATTTTTACATTTTCTTTATTCTTACATTCTACGCAATCTACAGCTCCGTACAGTATTAGACTATTGTAGGTTGGAAAAGGGTAAGGTTTTGGAAGGGGGATTAGTTTTAACGCCCCATCTCTACCCCCCTTCCCCTTTTCTTTCAGTTTTGGACAGTTTCATGGTCATAATTTTTATTTGGACAAGAAGGGAGTATTATAATAACCATTAACATTTCCATGAGGGTTTAGAGAGGTGCAACGTTCAAAAGCACGCGTATTTGGAGCAAGGTGAGAGTCTCGTATAGGCATTCCCCCTAAAATATTCAAACGATCATAAAAAATATCTTTTTCCTAGAGGTTTGTTTTACAATTCTTTCACTTAGTAATTCTTTGGTGTAAAACCTGAGTATCGGACTCACTCCTATGAGCCCCATGTTCAAAAAATATGTTTTAATCAAATTATTCTAATCAAATAATTAAGATTAAAAATGAAATTAAGTTTTTTTGCAATGTAACATTGCTGCTTTTCCATAGCTCACGGATCGCCATCACTAATAATCACCGCCTGCTAACACTTCTTGATGTAGGGATGGGGGCGGTGCATCCCTTTATTGAAAATCTGTGGTGCGGCTCGAATGCAACATGTAGTGTTTTCATGCCCTATTTAAAACTTTTTTTTGCAACGGAAAACATTTTTTGGACACGGGGCTTACAGGTGTCCAAAACCCTGGTTTTACTTTGGGGAAAAAAAAAGGAAAACAAACCCTAGTATAAAAAATACAGCGTTTTCGATATATTTTTTTAAAAATAGGGGAACACCATTCTTTCTGATTCCTCTGTAAAACCCGACCCTCCCTCTGATCCAAATATAACCGCTGTTTTCTCCCATCACCCCTACTTATTTATTTATTCATTTGGCCGCACAGTGTAATTCGTTATTTTCTCTTTTTCGCTCCTGCTCACAGTTCGTGCAAATGAGCAGGATATGCAGCAATGGATCATATTCTCCACCCAAAACCTGGTGACAGGAATACTAATAAGGCGAACCACGTTCTTATCTCTTCTGTCATACCCATCGCTACACTGTTTCCTGGTGACAAAAAACTGCTAGTTGATAGCGCTTTATCATCAGTTAGACTATTTGATAAGGATGAAGTCACGATTGAGCTGATAAGTGTTATGTTACATCAAAAATAAGGGGAAAGCCGATATTTGAATGTTTGATCAAATGAATCAGTAAATAAAAGGTTGAAAATAAATGAAATGATACTGAACGCACATAGGAATTTTACAAGGGGAAGGTGCAAGATCGAAAGCCTCATTCTCATACCATACTCCCAACACGCCAAACATATTGACTTGATTTTGTCGATTCTTGAGAACGAAAAACAGTAAAAAGTAAACTATTGAATAAATAATTAGCATTATTTAACGAAATAAACTTAAATAAATTGCCAGAAAGCAAAATAATATACGCATTAACTTTTCTCATAAGTAAAAAATCTATTCAGCAAAGCAAATTCATCGTTGCAGAAGCACCATATGATTCTAGAAGTATGTAACATCTCATTGATGTAACCTGTAACTACAAAACTAAAAACATGGATTTTTAGTGTATTCATTTATAATCACCAGTCTACTTGTTATAGGCAATCCGTTGTAGGAAAAACGCACAATATTTTTAAAAATCTTTTAACATGAGGATTTTTTTCACTTATTACAACTGAAATTATTGTTCGAAATTATTTTACATACAAAATACATAGAATCTTAATCAATAAGGGAAAATAAAGCAAGACCTTCCCTTGTGTGCGCCACTGGCAGTAGCGTATTAATGGGGATATTTGGTAGGAGACTGTAATCCATTCTCACATTTGGTCAAAACTTAAAAGCAGATTAAATTGTGGTCTGCAATGGTATGGAAAGGCTTGGAAGAAATAGTTTCTTTCTGCAAGCAGGGGTTTTTTATTCTTAAAATTCATTATTTTCAAATTGAACCAGTCATACATATTTACTTCATTTCCAGGATAAGAGGGCTGTGGCCATGTCCCCCTCCCCTCATGTGATTTGCAAAGCCATGGAAAAGCTTGGAGGAAATGGCTTCGTCCTGTTATCAAGGTTTTTTTTTTTACCTGAAGTTACTACTTTCAAATTAACAGTCATATTTTACTTCGTTTCCAGGAACTGGAATATCACTTTTTACCATTTCACGGACTGTTGGAGGGACGCTCACACAAAAACTAACGGTCTAAAATATTTAAGTTTTTTTTTTTTTACTACGTACATTATTCTCGAAAATGAAACGAACATTTTTTATTTGATAAAAATGTTCTCTCTTTTTAATGATGTGAAGGAAAACCAAATTATAGAGGACCCTTTTGAGATATTAATTTTTGAAATGGAGACAAAATTGACGAAATCGATTTTTGGCCCATTTTTCAGCTAGGATGATACAGCAATTATTTGAGCTATCAAAATGACACTTGCATACCTTTCGGACATAGCAACAGGCAACAAACGAGGAAAAAATTAACTTCAGAAAACTATTCTCTCAGCAGATACAAGCCGATGATGTATGGTTAAAATTTGTAAAAATGCGATTTTTAACCTACTTTGGCAGCAAATTGTGAAAAATCTACCATGCATAGAGCTTTTGCTATACAACTGGGTTATTCTATCCCAAAAGTTGATCAGGATCACCAAATGGATGTCTCAATTGCCAAATCGATTCTCTCCATTTTTAAAAAAAATCCTCATTTCTGATTTAGACGTGCTTTATCAATGCTTAGCATGTTAATTTATATAAAAGTTTTGGTTCAGTACATTTCTGACCGAGTGATGACAGAAAATGTACCATGAGGGCCTAATTACTCCTATGTATAATACCATCTTCCTCGTAACTATTCCCTACCTTTTGTTTTATGGAGTTGAACAATTCGGAAAGTGAGGCATCCAAATATCAGCATTGCAAACATCTCAGGTTGTAAGCAAAGAAAGCAAAAACTTGGTGATTTTGTCATTTCAATCGCGACGCGATAAAAAAAAAAAAAAACGAGGCCTTTACAGAACTGTGGACATTGGCAGAACCATTCGCCTTATGGAGCTGTAATTTAGCAGAGTTTTATGCAAGAAATCAAGTGCTCTCCTAAGCAATATTTCTAGCCTTGGACCTCTTGCTGATTCCTAAGTGCACTACAAATAATCAAACTCTTTTTGAACACTTTTTGCGCATGGACACTTGTCCCCTTTTTGAGAACACATTTTTTGAAATAGGTATTTCAACCCTCCTGAGAACACTTTTCAAAATACTTTTTAAGCATGGACTCTTGTCCCCCTTTTTAGAACGTTTTTGAATAATTTTGAGAACACTTCGGATAACGCTTTTCGGAACATGTATTTTGTTCAGCATACATTTTAACGCACTTTTTTAACACTTCATGGCGCACGTATTGGTACAGTTTTTAGGATATACTTTAGAACAATTACAGAGCATTAAAATATCCTCCCGGAATACCTGCTAATTTTAGAAACAAAAGTGTTACATTCGCCTATGTTGAAACTGCAGGCTTGATGATGGGTTTAAGCTTTGTCTGTATCTGATTATTAATCAGACTAAATCGTTCAGATGTAGATTCATTCGTCATTCAGATCATAGGTTCATTCAGAATGAATGAATCTACGAAAGTTTTAAATTTGAAACGCAATAGGTACCTCGAAAACAATTGAATAGCTTACAGCAAAATTACAAATAAACAATATGTATTAAAAAGATGGAGTAGGAAAATTGTACACAATCATCCTTACTATGAAAACTACATTTAAATTAAAAATATTAATTTCCTCAAATGGGGTCGTTTCCAAAACTTTAAAAGTATTTTTTCCCAAAAGAGCATGTTTAAAAACATGGGAGCTGACCATTTTTTACATAATTTGACTAAGTTTAATATTTTTAAAAAGATATTTTAATCGGAAGCTTTCATTGTTTACGCTTCTGCTGATGATATCACAAATGATGAAATGCCATTCACTGTTGCCATTCACAGAGCGAAATATTTAATTCGCATCTTTACTCACGTGTACTGGCAACGATATGGCTGAGAGTAAGCGTAGAGCGCAATATTTAATTCGTTTCTTGATTATCATATTGTGGAAACGTGGTAGACAGATTCGCCAAAGTACATCATTTGTGACGCCATAAAGACCACGCATTATTTTTAAAATTGGACATTTAAAATAATTAAATAAAATTAAGCATTGGGTAATGAAAGTTTTTCCTTGCTCCATGTTATTATTATTGTTATTATTATTATTATTATTATTTTGCTTCTATCAATTTCAGTAACTAAAAGTAGTACATACTTTTGACTGAAGGAAATAACCCCATTATGTTTTTGAAACCAATAAATTTTGTAAAAAGTTTTTAAAAATATTTTAAAAGTAAATTATTTATAAATTTAAAAAAATAGTTTTTCAAGCACAAAGAGTTTTTTGGTTCACTTTCAAAAAGTCTTATTTCGTGTTCAAGCTGGCTACTGGTAACAGCACTGCAAAGGTATGGCCAATTGAGATGGCCAACGATGGAATAATTTCTCGACAATGAAGATTTAAATGTCTCTTACGTTCCATAATTCCTATTTTCTTATCTAATGTTTTATTGGATTTTTTTTTCAATTTGTGATGCATCAAACGTTACTTTATAAATAATTTATCGTTATAACTAACTTTTAGTCTTGTAATGTTTTGTGTAACATTTACTATATATTAACCTGTATTCAATATTTATAATATAGTGTCATAATATAACTGATTATGAGCTTTCTCAATGTCTCATTGTACCTCATTCCAAATCGCTCTGTGTTCCCAAGCGGGGCACCTCAGTTTCCTAATTGCTGTCCCCCCTAGCCATAATTCGATAGTGAGAGACTCAAACTAGGGGGAAAAAAACTATGACTATAAGCACTTAGTGGTGCATTGATTCCCGAATAGAACTTTTTAAATAACATAAGGCTCTTTTCAAACCATGAAGTTAGATTTTCAGCACGTGAAAATTAGTACATTAGATCAATAGTGATTCAGGATAACGTATTTATGTGATGACTTTGAGTAAAAGCACTTATTTTCATGAGGCTTTCATTTTCGCAATTTTCCAGAGCTCGTCGTAATCATGAAAATTTAAACCTGGCGAAATAATTTTTTATAGAATAATTCTGTTCATATAAAATTCGCAAAATTTGCAACTCAGAAATTCGTAGATTTTTTCAATTTCGCTAAAATTTAGGCTCGTAAGAATAAGTGCTTTCACAGTATTTCATCCTAGTTGATGCAACTGTTTATTTGCACAAAAGATTGTTGATGCTTTTCTTCAAAGTTCATTAATCACTTTCAATGGGCACATAATTATGACATCTTTTATTTTATTTGCATATTACACTTCTGATACATTTTTTCTGAAAGAAAGTTTTTGTTTTGCATTAAAATATAGTTGATAATATGGCAATTACGCAAAGTTAAAATGCAAACCTATTGTTAGACAGTGTAATATTTTCGCTAAAAAAAAGTTTCAAATTTATTTGAATTACGTGGGGGGTTCCCCCTGCTAAGATATGTATTTCCAAATCTGTATGTAAGCAAGGAAAAAGTTGCGTAGCGAAGCTCAAAAAATAGTCTACTCCAAGTTTAGACCCGAAGGAAATAAATGCTCTCGCTCATTCAACCCTTAATTGCTGTCATCCCCTCCCCCCTAAACACATGTTTTTTATTACCCTGAAAACTGCCTGAAGACTATCTCCTTGCCCCACCCCAACAGGGGATAAAGAAGCTGTCCCCTCTTTCTCTATTGTCACCAGCGAAAGGCGTGGTTAACACGGAAATTCGTCGATTTTTGCAAAATTTTCCAGTTTTCCCCTCCCAATTACTTTTATCCTAATTTGAGTATGATTAAAAGAAAGGTATCCCTGAAAAGCCCAAACTTTCAAGAATAACGCATAGTTTTTCAATTTGAGCAAATGTTAGATCTTGAGCATTTATGAAGCGTTTAAACAGAAAGCACCTCTTCTTTTGTCAACTCATGAATTTAACAGCCATTTAATATTAAATTTTAACAGAAAATGAAAAATTAAAAAAGACGCGTTATTTGTACTGCTGTGAAGAATGTTATGCAGAAAAAATTATCTCAAAATATTGAAATGCGAATTGGCAATCGGGAGGAAACTTCCCCGTAGACTTAACATTGACTTCGAAACTTCCGAGGCTCTCTCCAGCGGCCCCTTAAGTAGAAAGCATCCTTAAATAGAATGCTTTTAACACTGTACTGGAGGACACCATCTGGGACCATGGAAAGCCATCGTTAAACAAAGAGAACTATATATATATATATATATACACACAAAGTGTTTCAAAAACAAATATATTGCCAAATTCTGTACTTCGTGTTGGTTTATTCGTAACCTTATTTCCTTCCATTTCTTATTTTCATTCAGGTGGCGTTACTGAATTTAATACACATGAAATTGATGTAAATTACACTCAAAGGTACTCGTCGACCACTGGTAGATGGACGGAGATGTCCCGCATGCCGTGTGCCACACGGGGGGCACGTGCATGCATTCTTGAAAACAACATTTATGTTATTGGTGAGTATATATTCTCTTCTATTAAGTTCCAATTAAACTTATTGCATTTTATTAGTTTAAAAAAACGAAAAAAACTTTGCTAAGCCAATAGAGAGTTTGTTTGATTTATGTTCTGGTTAGGTCTAATCTTGTAATGTGAAGCTGCACCAGATAATCTAGTAATATTACAGAGAGAGAGAGAGTGAGAGTGGATTTTGTATGTTCATGTGTTCCAAGTAATACCCGGAATTGAGCTCAACTACAATAACTTCCCTTTGCCCGCGAAATGGGTGTCATGGTAACCACCACGGCCGCAGCTACCAGGAATGGGACCCGGTACCAACTTTAATTCTGAGTCCTTTTTACCCCCCTTCCCTACTGCAAATCTTCACACCGTCGCTTCCTTTCCTCTCAGTCACACGCTTAGTAACTTCAAAATGAGTAGTTTCAAATTGCATTCATATATGACGTTGCATTGTTTAGTTGATTATGATTGAATTTTTAAATTTTAATGTAAATTTAAAATCTAATTTGAAGTTTGCATAAAAATATTTTTTCAACTACAGAATCTTTAAACAATAAAAATTGGAGAATTTGTCATGTCTGAGATAACTGAGGTAGCATGATATACTATGAATTTTCAGTAAAGCGAAGTCGGATGGTCTAAGGAACGAACCCTTATATAATCTCTCTGAACATCAGTTTTCAATCAATATTTAAATTAATTTACGTACATTTTCATTACTTTAACATCCAATGAATACAAGGTATGCCTGTCTGAATTACAAGCAGAGCCTTTAGTTTTTTTTTTTTTTTTTTCTGTAACGTTCACTAACTTATTTTCGCCTTATCTACTTCCTTTGCCCCAGACTCGTGTTTGACTGAGTTAACTCATGCTACGAGTTGATGCTCAATGCCGAGGCTAGCTAGCGAATTTAGTTTGTCTTGTCCAGTTGCTGATCTGGTCCATGTTTTAATTTGATTTCCTAAGTTACTTAATGCCTTTTCAACTTGGGAGACAGTCCAGGGAAGAGAGCAGAATATGCGAAGGGCACAGGTTAAATATCGTTCGAAGGCACCTGTTGTGTAGCTCATTGGCTTGAATAGGGAACAAATTCCCTTCATTTCTTCAAAAGATACACTTAAACCATTAATAACACATCCAAAATTGTAAAAATTACTTCTGTTCGAAATTTATATTCACCGGGTATAAGTTCAGTACTTTGATGTATTGCTTCTTCTTCGACATCTGCTCCTCCATCAAAAAAGGTTATTCTCTTTTTTATTTGTTCTTTTTTTTTTCGAATATGAAAATTCAATCTCTAAATCCATTACTTCAGAAACCAATTTTGTGTCTTGAAAATTGCGGGCCAACCATCCCTTAACTTTTGAAGGTTTTTATGGATATATTTAAAAGATTAAGTTCCACATCCAATTAAATTCCACATATATGAATAATTACGTTACGTTCGTCAATACATGATAGCACTTTTGACCAAAAGACTGACATAAGCATGCTCTCAAAAGAGGTCAAATATTTTTTTAATGCTTTTACTTCACTGCATGCCTTCTCGGTTAATTGTACGGCAAGTTCTTCACACAAACGATCAAGTGCTTGCACTAATCCTGGAGGGTGCAAAGAGATGGGTTGAATATCGTCAATGCGAGAATTCCAGCTCATTTCTGAAAATTCCATGAGAGAAAATGGTATCTCTTCAAAAAAAAAAAAAAGGACCATCTGAAAGGACTGGCTGCAAAGAGTACAAATAATACTCAAATAGAACTAAATAATGTCATTATTTGAGGACTTATCTTTGCAGCATTTAGTCCAATTAAAGTTTATGAATGGAACCTACCCAAGAGGTGAAAATAGAGCAAGTGGGTTTTTGTTTAAGATTCGACTTTTGACTCCTTTCAGAGGGTTTTTGATGTTCGACCCATTGTCAAACACTTGTCCTCTGCAATCTTCTAATGGAATTCTATGTCTTTTCATTCATCAATTCTTGAGTTATATCAAATCCTGTTTTTTTTTCTGAAAAATTCAGAAATTCAATAAATCTCTCCTGGACTAGCTTTTTTTTTTGATGAAATAATTATTATTATTATTGGAAAAAAAGTTTAATGACTTTACGCCCCCCCCCCCCCAAAGTTCCAGGCCCCGGTACTTTAGGTTCGGTATCCCCTCCCAAACGGCGGCCCTGGTAACCACAGATAAGCGAATTCATAAATAATTCTCAAATTAGATAAAAATAAAGCTAGTGTATGCAAAAGCTTAACAAGACCAACAACACAACCAACTTCGAAATCCAAATGAATCTTTAGCCGACTTTATCAGAGGATCAGCTTTTCTACATGCAATCATTCCCGAGTTGCAAACATCCATGTTGATCGATGAGTAATTCTTAGCCCCACTTCAAATCAAATGATCTCATTATCACTGTTTTACACGTTACTACGATGAAATCAAACACACTCTCTTTACAGTGTAAGTAAAGGAAGAAAACACTTAATTAAAGAAGCTATTGCACTGCATTCCAATACCATAATTTAAATCTTTACTTGAAACTAATTTCGTAATTACTTTAAAATGCTCTGTTGGGAATTTTTTATTATTTTCTTTAAAAACTCATAGTTTTAATGAAGCAATATATTTTTAACTTCATCTTTACTACCATTCACGAACTTTTATGAATGTATTTTGCATTTAAAAGAGCTATCATTTGTAAGTTTTTTTTTTCTGTAGTCACAAATTAACTTTTTTCAGAATAAGTTTGACCATTAAATTACTCCAATAGTACTTTTCACAATCGGTCGCGATTAAATTAAATATGATTTCCAATCAGATGAAACATTAAAAGTTAGGTTATATATGCTAACATTAAATGAAATTTGATATAGTCTATATGGCAGCAAATTTGGTCAATATTCAACATATTGATTTATTCCTGCATATTAACTACAAATCGGAGTTTTTCTTTTCATACATTGTTACGTTGGTCCAACTATAAATTAATTTCAATGTCTCTACAATGTAATTTTTGTCAACTTGAAAAATCAAATACGCTCTATCAAATTACATAGTATAATAATGTCCTAATCTAAGATCTACGAATCTGTTTCCTCACATCAACTGTTTTATTTAATGAAGCAAATCACAAACAACGAATTGTAATAATGTTACAAATTTTAAATCAAGTATTCTAAAATTGCGAACTTGGAAACATTTCAAATGATAAATTCACTTACACATTGAATCATCTAACGTGAGCTTTAAGCGTTCAAAAATTTATCTTTGTTCAAAATTTAGTTTTAATATTTTCACATTACGCGTTTTCCATTCAAACGCATGAAATATTCAGTTTCATCAAATACAATGCTATTTTACGAAATCATCAATGTTATAATTTCAAACTTACAAATAAAAAAAAATTATTTTATTTTTTTTCTAACTTGTAAAATTTTTTTAAGAAATAGATTTTTAAACTTGTAATACATAGATGTGTCAGAAAGAAAGGTAACAAGAGCTCTGACGGGTGTGCAAATTATCCGTATGAATAAAAATCCCTCTGAAGGTAATGGAAACAATCACAGCATTCAAACGGTGTCGGTAGATGCAGCTGGTTGGCCGGTAACATGACGAAATTTGAGTTAGAAGATGGCCGCCTTGACAGAAGCATGGTCCACAATTGAAATAAGAAGTGTGATACGGTTTTTGCATTTGAAGAAAAACTCTCCAGCTGAAATTCATCGCCAATTGGTGGAAGTGTACGGTACCAGAGTTATGTCCGCTATGCCCGACCGCATACGGCCACAATTACGCGCAATTTGTTATGGCATTTTCGGTGGCAGATCATGGACCACCCTCCTTATATTCCTGACCTCGCACCAAGTGATTTCCATCTCTTCAGACCGTTAAAGAAACACTTGGGAGATCTGCATTTCAGAACTGATGCTGAGGTTCTGCAAGCCGTCTTGACGTGATTGCACAACCTTGACACTGATTTCTTCCATGCCGGTTTCGATGGTTTGGTGTACCGATGGAACAAATGCTTCGATAATCATGGTGACTATGTAGAGAAGTAATATGTACCTATGCCTTCCTACATCGTATACACTGGTGTGCAAAAATTAAGGATGAGACGGTTTTTTCAATATAACTTTGTACGAAAGCTTTCCAAATCAACACATTTAATACCGTAAGATCCCTAATACGTAAGAACATGTGTAATGTAAGCAACACTTACTAAAAGAGAAATCAGAGGGATAAAAAGAAGCTTTATTGAAAAAGTAGCATGGAGCACAATGAGACTGAAGGCCGAAACATCCCTGTGATGGGTGTCCAGCAAGAAACATCCGGTCTTTAGTAAGGGATATGATGATCTCCCCCAACTGCTAGGCAGGTTTCACAGTGTCTGCCCATGCTGAGAATGAGGATGTCAATGAGTTGTTGAGGCATTGCTGCCCATTCGTCTTGCAGCGCCAATCGAAGCTCGCGAATCGTTACTGGTGGTAAGGTACGAGCTGCCAAGCGTCTACCTAGAAAATCTCATACATGCTCGATGGGATTGAGATCCGGAGATCGTGCCGGCCAATCCATACGTTCAATATCTTCACTCTCTAAGAGCTGTTCGGCAGCTACTGTGCGATGACATGGTGCATTGTCCTCCATGAAAAGGAACTGCGAACCTATAGCGCCTCTAAAAAGACACACATATGGAAGAAGAATCTCGTTACAATAATGGGTCCCGTTGACTGAACCTGCGTCGAAGATGTGAAGGTCTGTACGACTACCAAGCATGATGCCTCCCCAAACGAGAACACCGGGACCTCCATACCTGTCCCTTTCAATGATGTTCAAGGGATGATTGCGGCTTCCCCACTCTCTCCAGATGAGTAAACGATGAGAATCGCTACTCAGACTGAATCTGCTCTCATCTGTAAAGAGTACTCGTCCCCATTCATTGTCTCTCCAATTCAGGTGCTCCCGGCACCACAGAGAACGCCTTCTCCGATGGGCAGGCGTTAGAGGTACACACCGTATAGGGCGTCGTGCAAACAGACCACCACCGTGCTGTCTTCTGGCCACAGTAAAACGCGATATTGGTCGTCCAGTCGCCTGTGTCGTGTGTCTAGCGATATCTCCCGCTGTCTGCCGCCTGTTTCTTCTGGCCTGTAAGACAATATACCGGTCATCTGCGGGTGTGGTTTTTCGTGCACGACCACTACTGAACCCCGGATAGCTGTTCCTGTAGTTTGAAATTGTCTCCAAAGTCGTGAAACGATGCTTTGAGCAATTCCGAATTCTGCAGCCACACTTATCACACTGCGGCCTTCCTCCAACTTCCCAATGATTCGACCTCGGGTAAAAGCATCCAGATGTCGTCTAACAGATTGATTATTTGCCATTTCTCGCTGAGGCAGCAACTCGGTGTGATTTTAACTGCTATACGGTGTGCAATCTCTTTGCCAGAAATACTGATCTTACACCGACAGCATGCTTTATACTACTCAGACACTCCCCCATTACGTCTGCCTGCATATCTGCGCATGTGCTACCGTACATCACCTTACTTAATCTCCTGATTGGTCTTTCTGTCCGCTCTGCCTCTTCGTTCAGCCGAAATGCTAATTTTTCGACTTCGTCCTTAATCTTTGCACACCAGTGTTATTAGCGAAAAACAGTTCGGGGATTGCCACTGCTTTTAAAATGATACTTTTAAGGTCAAAAGTTATCAATGAACGAAATTGAGGTTGCTAAATTCGGTCTAAATTCTCAAGAGGAAATAAAATGAAGCTACTAACGCTAATACATTAATTTGAGGTAATTAATTGACAATCGTCGGGTTTTTAAATGCATGTATTTTCCCGTAACTCGGATAAACATAAGAGAATTACGGTTGTATATTTAAAAAAAAAGTATTTTGATTCTATTATTTTCCTTAAAGTTTAGTTGGAAGTATAATTACCTCTGCACATTTCAAATCCTAACACAATTTAGTTTCTGAGAAAAAGGAACATTTAGTTTCAAAAATACCATTTCAAGATATTGCAATTTAAAGAGGAAAATCATACTTTATCAACATATGTTTACCTTTTTTTGAAGCACGTTTTAACTTACTTCTAATATGAGCATGATCAAGAAATTTGTATCATTAAAAAGGTATTGAAATGAAGTTTCAAAATATATAAAAATCAAAAAATCAATTTTTTGAAAGTATTTAGGGGTACTGACTCCCCTTAAAGAACATGAAAGTTATTTTGTTAAGAATGTTATAAGTGTATACATTTATAATTCTTACTTTAAAATATCCAATTTAGTTTTACATAATTTCTAATTTTTCTTTCTCTCTCAATTCATATTTTGGGCTCTTATAATTTCGTTCTTGAATTTTCTCTTACACATGTGTGCTTGCTCGAATTAAGCACTTGACTTAAGAGATTTTGCCTCAGGTAGTGGTCTTATTTCTATAAGACTTACCACTGATATATTGCTGATGTCAGCTCATAGAATCATCTGAATTCAGTGAGATTTCTCGCTTCTGAAGACGGTCCTGCAATCTATTTTTTTTATATCTTTTTTATTTTGACAGAATTTATTGCTGAAGGGTTTGCTTTGTTAACAGCTTCATATTTATTGCCTTTGCTTTTATTTTGGTCATGAACGCTTTCATCCCTGAGGGATAATGGGCCGGTGCAAATAGTGACACTGTTGCAATGTCTACCCTTGAATTTGTCACAACTAAGCCCGAATCAAGCCATTTTGAACTTGATTCGTTAGGTTAGGAAATGGTGCATACCCACTCAGCAGAACTGGTCGGCGAGACGTCCCATAATGGTCGTTCGTTTGACGTCTGGAGGGCGCTTCAATATGATGTCCACAGGACGCCTCTAATTTTATTTTTAGTAAAATTCAGCGCAGAAAATGAGTCAAAAGATGATAAAATTGTTGAAAATAGATGAAAAACGTATATTTTGCTTCAAAAAAGTTTAATTACTAATTAAAACCGTGTTTTTCCAGTTTGGTCTTATAGCGTCAGTTTAGTCAGTCCCTGGGACGACATAACATTGACCATTTTAGGACCCTTTTACTCAACCCGGGTTCCAGCCCTCTATCCTGGTCCCTGGGTCGTCCTGGCGACGGACTTCATGCCGTCTATGCGACTCCGAACCTTTTTACACTTACACTTCATCAAGATATTCCGCATAAAAATATACTCCTTAGCAAGAAATAAATAAATAAATTATTGAAAGGTTTAAAATCGCGTCTTTTTGTTTCGAAACACATTGTAACGAAGAAACATGGATAAAATAAAGAAAAAAGTTAAGCTTCCAATGGTGATTTTATTTGTGATTCTATTTCGAGATATTCATGCGTGGCATTCTAAACCAGCGTCGTCTCTCTTAGCTCCCGCTCGCCGTTCGGCCATGTTTTTGCAAGCATGAAAGGTAAGTAAAAATATTTTTTGTTTATTGCGTATAGAAATGCAATAAGAACGTTGTGTGTATCTTTTCTTAAAGATGTTTGTTTAAGAGTAATCCTTAACGTCACCAAAAGAAAAAAGCAAACTTTTAATGTATATTCGTGTGCGTTTTTACTTGAAATGTAGTGTTAACTAGATGATGTGTTCCATTGTTTGTCCGTTGTGTTTGTGGCAGTTTAGTGTAAATGTTTACAGGAATACGTTCTTGAAGTACTGAAAAGCATTATGTTTTTTTGTTTTGTTTTCTGCGTTGTCCCTGCAGCATGTGAAAAAAAAAGGTGCTCGTTACATAATGTAAATACACAATCATGCCGATACTTCGACTGTTGCAGATTCTGTTGATACTAAATTTAACAACAATATTTTTTTTTATGGTATGAAATTAGACAGTTGTGATTGACATTAATATAATGTGTTTTATTGCAAGCAGATTCATATACTCTGTATTATAATGCAAGCAGATGATGTTTAAAAATAATGATTTTATTGTTTTTCAAAGCTGAAAATTATTTTTCTTTATCTCATGCTTGGTTTTCTCCTTAAAGATGTTTATGTCATGATTCTGTAATTTTACTCCCTTAAAGTATTACGCCAAATTTTTAAGAGTAAATAAACCTGAAGTGATTTTGCTGTTATGCATCGTTTTATTACTTTATTGCATTCAACTGTTTTAAATTTGTCAGAATGATTTACTTCCTTTTTATTTTTGTCATTCGCAAAAAAAAATCATGTATAGTTTTTAATTTACTAATGCAATGATCATGCTCTTTTTCTGGAGAATTTCTTCAGTAGTACAGTGAAACCTGTGTAAGTTGACCACTTGCGGTGCAGTACTTTGGTGGTCAACTTAGACAGGTGGTCAACTTATAAAGGGGGTAATGATGTTTTTTTTTTTGACATTTCTTGCACCATGTATCACTGGCGGATCTAGCCGATCATTTTGGGAGGGGCCATTGAAAAATTATAAACAAACTCCCCAGAAATTTTATTCAAAATAAATGTTAAAAACTTCTATCTTTAGAGACGTTACGTGAGGGGGATGGATTAAAGAATCTCCCATCAGGAAAGAGTTTCGAAATAGAAATTTCTAAGTAGTATTTGAAAATCAGGGTCCTAAAAACGTATTTTAGGCTATTTTTGATGATGTAAGAAGAAAGGTCAGGGTTCGGGTGTTGACCCCAAAATACTTTTTGGAAATGAAGCTTAGAAACCGAAATATTCTGTTGTTAAATGTTGAGAAATTAGGAGAGGAGTGGGTGCTCTTCTAGTTTTTCTGCTATCAAGCCTAAAAATGCATCTTTAGGCAATGTTTGCTGACATTAAAGGGAAAGGGGGGGGGGGTGTTTAGAATATTCCCTTCCTGGAAATATTTTGTCATTGAGGCTCTAAAAATCCAATTTCAAGCTATTTTTGGACGTATTAGAGAAAGGGATGTAAGGTTCGTGTGTGAGCTCTCCCTCCAAAAATCTCATTTTAAAGCTTTCATTACGTTGTCAACCGAAAGGGAGAGGGGGGGAGGCTATCGGAAATCAGGCATAATTGAAGCTCCAAAAAAAGTCCAATTAAGCCGCTTTTACAAGTTAAAGGATAAAGGCTTGGAAAGCTAATCTCTATTGAAGTTCTAATATTCAATTTTTGGTTACCTTTTGCGGCATTTGCGGAGGATCATGGGAAAAGGTGGCTCTCCTCCGGAAAAGTTTCGAAATTAAAGGCATAAAAATGCAAATTTAGACTCTCTTTGGTCTCGTAAGCAATATGTGTGTTCTGAGGACAACAGCATTTAAAGATCGCACAAGTGTCTAAAGTTAGTATCAAGAAATGATGTAAACGATGGAGCAAAATTTTGGGAATTATAGTTTTGTTTCGAGGAGAGGAATATAATTTCTCTCCCAAGTAAGGATCTAAATTTCTTTTAAAGTAAAAAACATGTGTTAAATTTTGTTGTCTTCTCATAATATTTTTTTTTCTTTAAAAAAATCCTACAATCTCAAGATTTTGGGAGGGGCCATGGCCCCTATGGCCCCCCTCTAAATCCGCCTCTGCCATGTATACATTTTTTGATTAATTGACACTTACTCTTTCCGTTCAACTCATTTTCATTGTTTAACAATACTTTGAAACAATAATTTAAAATGTTATTCAAATTATTTTTAGAGGTTATTTTCTCAGAATGATGTATAATGTGTCATGTAAATTTAAAATTTCAGTAAATTGATCCAAAAAAAAAAAAACATTGTTTATAAAAAGTTATTTTATATTAATAGTTTCTAAAAATTCATAGCTAATCAAAAATAACAAATTTTTTGCTTATTTTTTTTTTCTCATATACATTTAATACATTTATAACCCTGATGATCTACTTTTCAACAAAATAACTCCTTATTAAAGTTTGGCGCACTTATTAGACACTAGTTTTGGAAATTCCATATGAGTCAGCTAATTTTCTCCGGATTTCTCTTTTTTCAATTAATTTTAATATTTCATACTTTTTATCAATCTCAAGTTCAACTAACTTTCTTTTTGAAGCCATTTTATGTAAAACTATAACACAAAGAGCAACAAGCTGAACTCTCATAGTTCTAGAAGGCAGTTGAAAATGTAAATATCCTATTTCTTAATCTCTTGCACCAGAAATACTGCAATGCAAGTAACTTTTACTCTAGCACAATTCCAGTGCTGCCACAAAATATTGCAACTGGAAAAAAATACTTAGTACTTTTCTACTGACACATGTTTTCATTGAACAGAGAGTACAAAAGGTAATCTCAAATAGAACAACAAAAGAAAAGCAAGTTTGGAGAATCTGGTTCTTAGTAGTTTTCCAAAATGGTTTAACTTACAAAGAGGTTTAGTTATGCTGCTGTTTTATTTAGTTGGTAAAATGCTGGTTTGGCATCAAAAATATTCTTGGAAAGCTATAAAAAAATAATAATAAAATAGAATAGTTTGCTAAATTAAGTTTTAAAAAATAAACCAAGTGGTCAACTTACAAAGGGTTTTTTACAATACTCCAAACCAAATTTGGGGTACATTAGTGGTCAAGATAGGCAGGTGGTCAAGATAGAAAGGTGGTCAAGTTACAGAGGTTTTCCTTCATTATACAAGATAGTACAAATTCCGTTCCTGACAAAAGCAGTCAACATAGACAGGTGGTCAACTTACAAAGGTGGTCAACTTTTATTTACATAAAGTTTGTCTGCAAGGTCACCAAGAGCCATTGAAATTTTTAGGAGCTGCTTTTTTTAGGAGAAGAGGGAGGCATGCCATCGTTCTTGGGGGACTTTACCAGCGCTGACAAGATTCCATGCCACCCTAATCGAAAACTGGTTGACTGGGCATGGTTCGGAATCAGAATTATGTTACGATTTTTATGGGGATGCCTGTCCCAAGCTAACAAGGCCTTTGGGTCTCGGTGGCCCTTGCACTCACATGCATGATATAGTGTATGAAATTACTTTTTCTTCTCCTTTTTATTACAAAATTGTAATGCATTGTTATTTAAAGTCTGAACCAAATGATTTGTATGACAGCAGCAGTGTCATATGATTTTTTGAATTTTACTAAAGTTTATTTATAAACATTTAAATTCCATTGAACTAGACTATATTCTTAATATTAGAGCGAGGTTTTGTTTTTGTGAACGACTTTATTTAACAACTACCAAATTTTTTATTAGTGTTTCATGGAACTTGATATAATACAGTCGTAACTGCATTAAAGGTACAAAGATAATTTTCATTTTGATTAAATTACAATAAAATACCATAAAAATTATTTTTCTTTAAAAAGCCGGCTTTTTACAGTGGTTTAAACCAATAAAGCCGGCTGGCCTTTTTTGGCCCGGCTAAAATCAAACAGCCCTGCCTACTGGTCCCTTGAACCAGTCAGTGAATTATTTTTCTAACCCATGTGTAAGCAGTAGGTAGCACTGCATGAGTGATGGCCTGTTTTCAGTTTTCATAAACTATGTAAAATTGTCTACATTGTGATATCAATGCAGCATATATAGAAGATTCAAGGGGTACTATAATGAAGTACCAAATACATATTAACATACTATTGTACTTTTTGTCATTACATATTATTTTCTTCCCTTTTTTAAGGAAGAAAACTTAAAGGCATCAAGGAGCAGAATGGAAATGCTTCTACTTTAACTTTAAAGTCTAAAAGGTAATATCTTTTTCTATTGAATTTTCATGCTTTTTCTTTCTTTCAACTGCAAATAATATTTGTTTTTATTTGTCAGATTATATAAATCTAACCTCACTTTTCACCTTTTATTTCCATCGATTGACTTATGTTTTGCTTATGTGTTGAGCTAAGTTTCTTGAAGATCAAATCATGACAAATGTTTTAATGTATGCATACTGAAATTTTAACTAAAGGAGTTACAGTTCTAATTTTGCTCCCCCCTCCCCCCATATCTCTCCCTTTTCATGCAACTGAATTTTTAATTAAGTCCTTTGATTGTTTTATTATTTTTTGAGTTTCCTATAGTTCGGTTTAGAGCTGTTTTTTAGTCATAGGTATCTGTATGAAATGTTCCAAAATGAATATTTAAAAATCATTTTAAATACAGTGTAACTTTGATTTTAACGATACCCGATTTAACGATTTCCTGAATTGAGCGATACATTTCACTGGTCCGAATTTAACTGCATTGAATGTATACGCTCCTTGATTTGAAGATATTCTTATTTAACGAAAACTTTCTCCAGTCCTTTGACAATTATTTAATCGGGGTTATACTGTATATTTTTTTTAACACGCTTTTATTAGCTTCACCTGTATGTATGTATGTATGTATGTATGTATCTTGTAATGGAATCTTGCAGCTCAAATTTCGCCCACTTCCTGCGATCGGATTCTTTTGAAATTTGGCACGCGATCTCAGACCCGATGACAATGCAATATTCTATAATCAAATTAATTAATTAACCCTTTTAATTGTTAGTTTCCTCCAATTTTAATCAATATTTTGGCATAAATCCAACAATGTGAAAAAGGAAAAATTAAAAAAAATACATCAAAAAATGCTCGCAAAAATTATTTAAAAATATCTACAAAAACCTTTAATTTTTCTGCATCAGACAAAATTTGTTCCAATGTTCCAAGGTAATTAGAACACGAAATATAATTGTTTTTAACTAATTTCATGCCAAAATTTAGGTGAGCCTTTAATTGGAAATTCATTGCTGATCAGACCATTGTTGAACAAAACTTTTATTCAAATGCATCTCAAATTTTCAAAGTAATACAAATATAATTTCTGCAAACATACAACGATGACTCACAGTAGCTTCCCATCGGGATGCCCTTGTCTTAACTTTATGATACTTCGCACTCGTTTTATAAATAATTTCGTCGCTTGATAATTCTCCAACATAAGACTAAAAAGCAGAAAAATAAAATAATAGTTTAAAAAACTAAAAAAACACGCTTTCGTAGCAAAATGAACTAAAACGTGAAAAATAATCTTTGGATGATAGTAGTTGACCAATCACTTAATTTTAATGTAATACAAAAAAACGTGGGGGGCTTCTTATCAGTTGTCTTGAATTTGTTCCATTTGTTGTCCAAGCAAAAATGTAAATAGACAGCACCCCACGCTTTTTTGTATTACATTAAAATTAAGTGATTGGTCAACTACTATCATCCAAAGATTATTTTTCACTTTTTAGTTCATTTTGCTACGAAAGCGTGTTTTTTTAGTTTTTTAAACTATTATTTTTTATATTTAATAGCACATAATTGAGAGTGTAGCAAATCTGCTACTTATATTTTTCCATGACTTTGAATTAATGCTCTCACAAAAGCAACAATGTTATCAATCAAGTGCATGCTCATGTCTGTGTTAAGCTTGGTTTCAATGAATAAATTCTGAGGAATTACAAGAGATCTTACTGTTGGGGGAGGGGGGTTCTCAGGCTTAAATGCAGGGCTGACAAGAGTCTGTCGACTTAGTTGGAAAGTATGAGAGGGCTGGGGTTTGGTGAACAAACTGACAAGAATGCATGACAAAACAAAATCTGTGTTAAAACCGCCTTTAACCGACACACTCAAATATTGAACGTTTATTCCGAGTCCCAGTCCCTTTATATAGGCTTTTCCATATCATTCACTCTGAATAGCTTACACTCAGAAAACAGTTATTATATAAAACTGAGTGAATATTCAAGGGGTGACCATCCCTTGAGGGAAATGGTGCATCGCCTCCTAAGCTACGATCCCCCCCCCCCAAAAAAAAAGCATTCAAAGATATAGTTTGTTTCAGTTTCAATAATACCATTCCCATTCCGTCAGGACCCCCTTCCCTGCATTAAAGAATTTTTCTACAGTTTACACCAATTACTATTTTCAAGAAAATATATGTTTGATTGAACAGAGTGTTGTTGAGTTACTTACTTTCTGTACTACTTTTCTCGCCTTCTTTTTTTTTTTTTTTTTACCAATTTCTTCAATCGCCATGTGTTGAGATTGTTACTTCCCTGCAAAGCGTCGTCAAAACCCCTAACCGCCCACTCGCCTCCCCCCTCCAATAACTAATTTTTTGAACTAGTGATTGTTTTTTCTTTTTTCCCACTACAATATTTGTAACTTAATTTTGCATTTATTTGTGTAAGTGTTATTTATTTATTATTGGTCATTTATGGATTATTTTTTATTTAGACATTGACATTTCATCCAACTTCGATTGCTTATTTTTATGTATATATATATATTTTTTTGTGACCATAAAAATCATCTTTTAAATAAGAAATCATTTGCGTGTTGTACACTATGTGCCAGCGCTGTACCCAGACTTTTGTTTCGAGGAGGGTTTTACCAAACATATTTCTTGTGCAAATTCAATATGATCAATGAAGTTTGATTTCATATTTTGTGTTCTGTTGCTTTTTGTTACAATAGATACTTAAAGAGCATTAACATGAAAAATAAAAGTACAATGTATTTCTTTCAATGAAAGAAAAAAAAATCTGATCTAAGTTTTCTAATCACTCAACATAGGCGGATATAGGCCGAAATATTTGGGGGTGCAACAATGACAGGGATCTGGGGAGGGGGGTATTCCCGGAATAACAAGGCAGTAGCGCAATCAGAAAATAATTTTAGGGCGGGACACACTTTTAAGTCTAAAAAACGCGATGTAAACCATATTTAGTGAGATTAGGGAATGGGCAATTCTTAACATTTCAAAACTGCAGAAAAAAGTCTTAAACGAAAGTCGATATTAGAAGCGATGGGTGAATCCAGCTACTGGTTTGGAATGGGATTCACGCCCCAGAAAAAATTTGAAATAATAGTTTTGAAAATGCAGTTTTACAGTTCTTGGTGATATTTTAGGGGCAAGAAAGGTGCGTGTGGCTCCAAGGCTATTCTTAGAACTTTTAGTCTTATAAATGTGATTCTAGTCCATATTTATAGTTTGAATTAAGAATAATACTCATAGACTGTCTCCAATCGATTTTTTGAAAAGCAGATAGAAATACTTACCCCCTTCTACCTTTAACTTTTCACAATAGAAGTTCCAAAAATATTACGGAGGTTAATTTTTGATGCTATTACCGGACGGGGTGTTCTGGAGCTCTCCCCTGGAAAATTTTCGAAATTGAAGTCCTAAAAATGAAGTTCTTCTGCAATACTCCATGGTATAAAAAAAAGGATTCTCCCACTTAAATATTTCGAAATAGAGTAGTTTTCAAAACCAAAATATTAACACTCCTTGATGATATTAGAGAAAGGGGGTCAGAGGCCCTTGTTCGAATATTTTCCAAAATTAAAGTCTTAAACACATGAGTGTAAGACGATATTTGGTAACGTTAGGGACACTGCAGTTTTTCAAAACTGAAGCTCCAAAAACGCAATTTTAAACTATTTTCGATATATTTAGGTGATTAGAAGATCTTCCTTGGAAATTTTGCGAAAGTGAAGCCCAAGAAACGAAATTTGAGTCAATCTGTAATAACTTTGGCTGGAGAAAAGGCGTTGGAGAAGAAAAATTTTGAAGATTAATAGAAAAAATGAAAACGAAACAGAAAAAATGAAAAAATAAGGGAGGGGGGAGATATGAAAGAAAGAGGATTTTGTGCGAGGAGGGGGGAGGAGGCACACAATTCGCCGCCAATAATCTGAAGCTGTTCAAAAATTTAAATGATAATATTTCTTTTTGAAAGAAAAATTATGATTTTTTCCCAACATTCTTTTTTTTCATAAAATAGCTGCGTTTTCCCAAAATGAGATCTTTTGTTCTCTTTAATAATAAAGAATATTTTTTTAAAACATCTACTCAATATTTTGTGGGGAGGGTCACCAGTCTTGTGTCCCCTCTCCCCTGGATGAATCACTGCAGCGAAATGTCCGGGAGTCCTTCAAAAATTTTTGAAAATTTACCTTAAAATTGTTGGTTTTCGGTTGATTTCGGTGTAGATTTTATTGATAAAGTTTCTTGCAATAGCCATGTTTTTTTCGGACTTTATTAGCCATTGTTGTTTCAAGATAGAAGAATTGGTATTGATATATACGAATAAATACCCAATTACATAACATGTAATTATTCTATACAATAACACAGCACTGAACAATAACCTGTTTGAGAAGTTTCTTTATTTGCATGAAATTATTTATTAGGTTTTTCTTTTCCAAATGGTTAAAATTACTTTAATTCGTAATATGAGCTCAGTTATGTTTTTCTTGCACTAGCGACGTGTGGCGATACACTGGATTCAAGTAAATTTACTACTATAGCAGCTATGATTTTTTTTCCCCAACTGCGTTTCTGAGTGAAATGTACTAAACTAATTTTTTTCAGAACCCAACCAAAAAGTTTTGGGGGTGCGGCGCACCCCCTGGCACCCCTGTAAATCCACCTATGTCACTCAAAAGGATAGATGTATTTACTCTGTCTTTACTCATCTAAACACATGACTAGCGCAGACAGAAATACCTTCTGGAGGGTATTTTTGATCAAAAATACCTTCTGAAGGGGGTTTTTTTCATCAAAACAGCCTTTTCATATGTTAAAACTACTGTATTATAATTTGCATTTTCATTAAAACCAATGCTTTTGAGGGTTGTTTTCAGCCCCTCTCCCCCTTTGCTACGCCACTGAAGCACATGTGAAGTAATACTTCTAAAATTTCTATTTTATGACATTTATAAAATGTGTAAGTGAGTTTAGTACTTTCAAATTTAAAGAATTTTGGTATTTTTGTTTGGTAGTCAAAATTCAAAGGAAAATGGTGCATTGTTCTGTAGAAATGTTTACAATAAATGCAATAAAAATAAATACTGCAGATAAAACACCTTATTTACATTCTTATTCAATATTAATAATTTCATTTTTCAAATGAAATTGCAAAATAAATAAAAAAATTAAAAATAAAATAGTAATAGAAATGTTTTCAACAAGAAAAGTGTATTGAAGTGTATCTTTTGAAGAAGTAGTTTTGAAAATTTTTGGTGCCGATTTATTTCTAAAGAAGTGGCTATTAAGCTAGAAATTTCTAAGTGTTGTTGTTCCCCCCCCCCCCCCCCCCCCCCCCCCCGCTGTAGTAGTAAGTATTGCCTTTGCTTTAAACTGGAAGACATTCTTGATTTGATTTTGAGTTTAACATTCATGATGGTGCCTGTTAGGTTTTTGCAATGTTAATGGCGTGGGGGGGGGGGGGGGGCAAGGGCGGATTCAGGAGAGGGTCCCTGTGACAGTAATTTGTTGTGATTATTATTACTTCTTTTTTTTTCGATGTGAAAAATAGCACATGGAATGAATATTAACATGTGTGTGTGTTCCCGTTCTGTAAGGTATTTCTTCTCAGGGCCTCATAATTCAAAGGAGTGACTTGGTTCGTTTACTGGGGTTATTGCTATTTTGAGTTTTCTAATTGTTCATTTTCAAAATAACAATCATGACTAATGAGTTCAACGTTTTTTCAGAGCACTCTTCCACCTCAAACCTCATGTGTGTCTATGCTTTTCCAATAATTTATAAATTTAATGCCATATATTCAAAGCTTGTGGTACCGTGACCAGCCTATCTGCCAAAAGAAATATGACTTTTATGATGAAAATTTGAAAAAATATGATCTATGGTGCAGGTTGCGACATTGAAAAAAAATAGGGGGTTGGTAGGGTATAATTGAAAGGATTTTGATCTCATTGGGTTAGGGGAGGGGGGTGCCTTGTAGCACGTAAGGGGATGCGCCATTATCCTTGGGAGAGGGACTTAACTGATACTTTTTTACGTAGGTGGTACAACGTTCGCCATTAAAACATGATTCCCTTTACAACAATTTCTGGATCCGCCCCTGTCAGAAGGGGGATGAATCTTTTGATTACTCATTTTACAGTGGGGACTAAAGGAATAGGACAATATTTTGACAAGCCAGGAATAAGAATTTTCTTAGTACAATAGCTTATAAAATCACATGACTTTTTCCTATATTGAGCAAGTTATGTTTTTCTTTTTCTTCCTCCCCCCCCCCAACCCATTAATATTGTGCTGTCCTTTTTTGTGGTTTTTTAAAATATTCTTAGTTTTTCTCTTCATTAATTCTGTTTCAGATGGTATTGGAAAAAACATGACGGTAGCAGATGACCGAGGGAAAATGAAATCCTGGCTGAAGCATTCAGCAGACTAGATGATAAGGGAACAGCCAATAATTAAAGAAATCTATTGTATAAAATTTGTCAATAAAAGTGTTTCATTGTATTATTTTAGTACTGCTCTTTGTATCAAACTTCATGGAATCCATTAAATGCAATTCAGGTAAATTATATAAGAATGTTGTGCTACTTGTACTTCTTTTTTTTCTTTTGCAAAACTAAGTCCTGGCTTAATGTATTTAATTATTTTCAGTTAGAATTTCATTGTGTATTGATAAGAACCAATTGTATACTAGTTTTATCAACTTGGGGGGAACTGTATTTCAGTTTAATATTGATTGCTTACATGCAGGGAATAAATTGAGAATTTCAATTGAAAACAAAATTTGCCTGCAATCTTAATATTATGTATACTGGGCTATAAGTTGTACTGTGTATATTCAGGTTTTGGACAGTTATTAAAAGGAATAAATAAAATACATGTGAAAATGTATAAGCAGTGCAGGGGCTGCTCCATTGTAGGCAAGATGCTTTATCAACAGCTAGTTCAAGTAGTTTTAAATAGCATTACTAAGAGGATTTTTTCAAGCCACTTGCTATAAGAAAATTCAAAGATGTTGCTTAAAACTTGATAATCTCCAATTATATGTTTAATAAAAGGGCTACCTCTTTAAAGTTTTATCACAGCGAACTAAAATTTTGCATTTTAAATTCTTATAGTAGCTATAATAATAAATTCTTATATTAATAATTTTTTTTTAAAAATGGAAAGTCATAAGTATAAATAGACAAGTAAGAAGGTAAAAATTTTCATTTGAGGAATGCAATATGCCTAAACTGTATTTTTTGTGTTTTTCAAGCTGCTTTAGGAAAAAATTGTTGGCCTCTCCATTCTCCAAAGAGCTTGGAAAAAATAATCAATAGAATACAATGCACCAAAACAATGAATGACAACTTTTTTAATTATCTGAGAGTAAAATTAATCTGAAAAAAAAAAAAAACTGAAAGGCGTTCAATATGTGTATTTTATAGTGATGATAAATATACTGAACTAAAATTGCTTTGATTGGCTTTTTTATTTTTTAATTTAATTTATATTTTTTAAAATTAGTTTACTTCATTTTGTCAATTAACATTGGGGCTGCAAACCTGATGAATTTTTAAGAGAAAAAAAATAATTGTAATAATAAAAATTTTCATAACTAAATGAGCTACAAAATGAAGTAAACCGAATTTAAAAAAATAATAAATTAAATTAAAAAATAAAATAGTCAAATAAAGCTCACTCTACGCAATATTAAGCACTATAAACGGTCACCCGACGCCGAAGGGCCCGTCTTTGGACGACCCTAGGACACCGTGAGACCGTCGCTTTAATGTGGGTTAGTCCGCCCTAAGGCGTTCCTGGGACGCCTCTGCGTCGTCCCTTGTTAGTCGCCGTCCGTCTCCCGGACGTCAGATGGTGCCCTTCTAGGGACGTCTACAGACCGTTATTGAACCCGGACATGGGGGCAGACTTAGGACGCCGGGGAGTGACGTTGCCGGGACGCCTCTATCGTCAGCAGATGACGTCCCATTGACACCTGGGCGACGACATTATGCTGAGTGGGTAGGTAGCAAATTAAATTCATAGAATAACAGCAGAAAACTTAAGTATTTAATTAATGATAGGAAAGTTTACACACCTCAATGTCTTTAGCGGCAATGACAAGTCAAACGTAGGTCACATAATTTGCTTTTGCTATAGAAAAAACGACGCATAACTTTATCTTGAAAACAGCCCAACACTATACTTCCAAACATACACAGCACACTGACAATCAACCTGCTCACTCTCATGTCACTACAGATACCGCAACCTATTGGTACAGTCAGGAAGCTCGATGGCACAACTAACTAATCCTGATCTCCCCTGCATTGTTATTTTTTATTTTTACTTTTCATGCATAAAGGTATTTATGCAACTTTATCTGACTGTTATTCAGAACTACCACTTTAAAAATATTATGGTATAAGTTCTTGAAATATTTCCAAATATTATGATGTATTCTTCAATAAAAATTTATAAGGAAAATGTAGTTTATTATTTTTTCTTTAAACAGGGGGACTTGAAGAAATTTGTAACGTTCAAGTGTACAGTGTTGATACGAATAGGTGGACCCTGAGAGTTCCTCTGCCCCAAGTTTTCTACTCACCATCAGTGGTTGCCTTTTATGGCAAAATATTAATGTTTGGTGGGCAAGCATACAATGGAAGGTAAGTTTGAAATTCTTAACATTTGCACCATTAAAATTGGATCATATGTACTTATCTGTGTACATTGTACACTTGTGTGCAAAACTTAAGAATGAGATCGTTGTCTCAATGTAGCATGGTACAAAAACTTTCCAAATCAAAGCAAATAAGTGCGATAAGATCCTCACATCATAGTTATTTAAAACTACTTAATGATGATGCTTTATCATCAGTTAGGCTTTCTGGATGACGATGAAGTCAGGCTCCAGCAAACTTTTGTAATGACACATAAAAAAAAAATAGAGCATAGACCGTGTGGGTCTGCATAGCTTTATTTGACTCACCCACCTTATTAAGAAATAGACCAACTAGTGAATGAACGCTGCTCAGTAAATGATCAACACACAAGACTTTTTTTAAAAATAAGCTTCCAAAAGATTTTTTACAGCTAAATTGGAAACAATAGCTTTCTTTATTGAAATTCTAAGCTTTATGGCAATTGATTGGTTACTCTTTTGTCACTTATTTGTTCCCTGAAAAAATTATAGAATGCTTACTACAATACAGTGTGCATGACTCTTTTTCTATTCCAAATTTATAACGCTGGTTTTGCGCCTGCAACTACTTTGATAGATATTAATTGTGTGTGTATATATATATCTACTAGCTGACCCAGCCATGCGTTGCTGTAGCGCAGTAGTTGGATTAAAATATTCTTTTACTCAATATTTCGATATATTTTTAGTGAAGCCTAAAATAGTCTAGCTAATTTTAAAACATATGTAATTGATAATGGGCGTGTTAGGCTAAATTAAGTACTTATTGAATTTAGTAAGTACTATCTAAATTTTCAATGGAAAAAGAACCATACTTACGCTTAGTAAATTTTTGTTAGAACTCGCGTGCTACCGTGGATAAATACCCGAAGTTCAAGGAACTAAAACGGGATGTTGCAAGCCCAACAGAAATTGTGGTGTGATCTGATCGGGGGGAAAATGGAATCGAAAAACACATTTAACAGTCAAAAACAATTTTATTCAATAACGATAAATATATCTTAAAATTTGTAATATCAACAAGGGTAAATAAACTACTTTTAAACCCACAAACATTTTGACTGAAAATAAAGCCCCCCACAAGAACATTTATAGGAACACATTATATAATACTGTATCGTTCGATTCCAAAACTTAACGGACTAGTCAACGCTAGTCCACCTTGAGTCCATTGCCTAAAAATAGAATAGTCCTGATAATATTCAAGATGAAAGTTCATACCGTTCAGGATATTCATTCTTTAATACTTGGCATATCAAAATGTGAAGGCCTGATCCTTCCATAGGATCCTACGTGAAAGTTGATTGCAGCCCGTACCACTCGTGGCCAGCCGCCATGCTGGACCTTCTATAGACTTGACCTCTCGGACACCAAGAACCGCCACATCCGGTGAAGAACCCTTACACGCGGACATCCAGTCCAGCCAGACTCCAGGACATCTTTTAATCCAATCCAGCGTGAACCTTCGACGGTCTTGTGAAGCCTACGTCCAACAACATCAACTTCCGTGAAAGAAACTCCACAATCTTTCACCTTTTCATCCTTCACCACCAAAATGCCTCAAGGTGACCAATGGAACCTGCCCGCTCTTTTAGCCGGGCACAAAGAACTTATTTCCTACATTTTTCTAAAAATAAAGTCCACTCGACAACGTGGAACTGATAAGAAACTAGAGCACACCGCTCCCAGTAACACACCGAACTGCAGTTACGGCGACATCAAAAACTGATAAGATAAGAATAACAAGAAAAAGCGATTGATTGATTGGGTGCACTCACTTAAATACATTTCCCAATTCCACCACATGATGATGTGACGTTTATCGAATCACATGCATAAATTATCGCTGTGAAACAACACAACACCTTTTATTTTCTAACTGTGAAACCTTTTAAAATAGTTGTTCACCTGCACTCAGCAAAACGTTACTCAACTCGGTAACAGTGACGTCACATCATCGCGTTGTGTAAACAAACGCATGATTCTGTTGGAGTTTCTACTTTGGGGAACAATTCGTCCGCCGGTTAGGTAGTGGGATAATTTTCAATGTTTGTAATACAATGAATTAAGTTCGAACTTTCTTAAATGTTTGGGAATTGTCTTCAAGAACTAAAATTTCATATTTTTGCTTACAATTTTGCAAGTATGACTTCGGCCATAAATCAAAGCAAAATTATTTGAAAGTTATAGTAAATATCGAAACTGATGGTAAAATAACGGAATGCAGAAATTAAGCATAAACCAACACACACGTTTAGAATTTACACTACATTTTATTCACATCAGATTTCTCTATAGTTTGTAAGCAGTAACTTCTTTACAAAATACATTAACTAAATTAAAAACATATAAAAATTAAATTTATAAATGAGGTAGATGGAATTGTTTTCGTTCTGTTTCTATTATTTGAAAACTGAAAATTATCTAAGCACTAAGTGTGCACAATATTCCTGTTTAACCTGTGTTTTCCTAACACGAATAGGTGTGATATCTTTCCCATTTGTGAGTAGGCGACAGATAGTTGCCCATGAGAGAAACATGTATATTTCAAGTCCAAACCAAAGTAGACATTGTTTGGTCTTGAGATCTATTTATACTCTTTTCAAAAGCTAAACAAATCGAAAATTGAAGCCTTCCAAATGTGTTTGAAAACTATGATACTGTAAATGTATTACGTGGCAACACAAAAATTTCTCCTTTATACTTTTCCGTCAAAATTGTTGAAATTTTGATGAAGAAACGGGTACCGTTTCATAATCTAGGTGAGGTTGTGAAAAAGAATAATTGTGAACCAATTTTATACCAGAATCCGTCTAGTGGCATTCCTGGTATATGTAGAAAATTTTAAAATTCAGTTGGAATGTTTACGGCTTTGTTTTTATCGACAACTGTATAACCTTGTTCAGCATCAACTGTCAGCACAATCTGATTATGTTTTTTTTTTTTCAACTGTCAGTAACGGCTTATTATTCACAATAATTGTAACTAAGACAGTGTCATTGCACTGTTTTTTCTCGTTGTAAATCAGTAGAGATTTTTTTCAACCCCCTTCCTCTCGGGACTCTTACGTAATTGATGAATGGCCCCACACATGTGATGATTTCTGTGTTTTAATTTTGTTTGCTTTGTTGGGTGTAGCGACTCTGTTTTATTTACTGCAAAAGTGTATTTAATTTTGTGCACTTGCCTACTGCTTATTTTATTTTGTTGAAGTTTATTATTATCATTACTATCATTTTTTTTTAATTCTTCTTGTAGCACATTTCGAAGGTTTAATGCTTAGCCTTTTCTACCAGTGGATATTATATTTTAGCTATGGGTGTCCTTCTTTAATGAAACCAATGGACCCTATTTTCCTGACGTTATTGTGGGTGTTAAACGTCACTGCGGTGCATTGTGGGTACTGTAGTAGACGAAAATCTGGTTCTACGCCGTCTAATAGCACTTGCTTATAAACTCTTTTTCTATTTAAAAACAGAGATCTTTTGGAAGTGTTTAACCAAGAAACATTGTAAAAGAATGATGAAGTATTCATTTCATACGAAATACTATACTTATAATCGTTTTTTCCTGACTTTTAGCAAGCCTGGATCTGTAAATGTTGGTCCCCCTGCAACAACATCTGTAGTCCCCCCTCCCCAGATGCCAGAAGTGTATATTTGCAACTGTAATAAGTCTTAGTGTCAGTTTCTTTTCAATTTCTCAGGCCATTGGGGCCCCTTAAGGACATCCCCATCCCCACTGCTGGGCTGGATTTTTAGCTTCTTTGGTTCCTCATCAGAAGCATGTTCAAAACTCATTCTCTTTTTACTTTCCCCTTTTCTCAGCAGTCTTTTTTCATGCAGTCATAAGTCTGTATAAGACCTAAGCATGTAAATGATGCATATGAAGTCCAGTAACCATTACATAAAACAATTTTTATAGCTCTACTAACACTGCATTTTGAATTAATAAACCAGCAGACGAACAGGTGAAGAGACCGTTGCCAAACTGTGGATAGTGTCCATTAAAAGTGGGAAATGGAGTGATAGGTCTGCTGTGATATGTGTCAGATGTTTAACAGAAGTATAGGAAATACAGATCTAACTACTTAAAGGGATTATATTTGTTCAAAATGCGCTGAAAATGCAGGCCTACACTCGTACAAGCCAAGTTGCTAGGTTTGGAAGTCCAACTAGTATTAGAAGGGCCTACGAAAATGGATGTGGGCATTATTAGTTGCAAGTTAGAAGTTGTAAATTGTGTCAATCTTTCAGAGGTAAGGGAGGCGTTTCTAGTAAGGAGCCAGATTGCGAGACAAAGGGAGTAATTTTGAGCGATTGGATGGTACGTGAAGTGATATGTACAATTGGGAGAGTAAAACGTAGGTTGACTATGTGTTGTTCACCAGGG
The DNA here is from genome assembly GCF_026930045.1 of Uloborus diversus. Classification (NCBI taxonomy): domain Eukaryota; kingdom Metazoa; phylum Arthropoda; class Arachnida; order Araneae; family Uloboridae; genus Uloborus; species Uloborus diversus. The sequence continues at coordinate 105,700,656 of NC_072740.1, read as the reverse complement.
GCTTGGGTGAACGATGTAAATAAGGTTGCTGAAAAGATAAGGAGGGCATGGTTACTTTGTGGGTGGGAACTAATAATGTAAGACACAGTAACAATGAGTTTTCAAAAGAATGGAAGTTCCTCTTGGATAAAGCAAACAGCTTTTCATGACGTCATGCGTGACTTACATGAAGTAATGCTGTGAAGGATACGGCAATACAAAGAACTTAATGCAGCTGGAATTCGGACTCCTATAAAACGATAGGCTAATATTCACTATCTTTGCTATAGATTATGTGGAACAATATAATTTTAATAAGTTATTATGGCTACTAAACCTCGAACAATTTGAAAAACCATACTCTATGCACACATATAACTTTAAACACTTGTTAAACTCTATATTTCCTCCCCCCCCCCTAAAAAATGTGTTATTGACGGCAAGTGAAAAGTGGTGTAAATCACAAAACGCTGCGTTTCATATCTCGGTGAATATTTCTCGTACTAATGTCAAGCTTTTTGTGTTGGAATTTTTTTTATTGGAGATTGTTTCCCTAAACATAAGTAAGGGGACCTAGGGCCTGCATAAAAAGTTAAATTTTGTATTTTTTAAGCAATTTTATTTTTGCTTCAAACTTCCAATACCTTAACTCTGCATTTGATTTTGAACATTTTTGCAATTGGAAGTATGCATCTAGGACTAACGGTTGTGAAAATAAAGGTCTTACAGGTTAAAACGGAATACTCTGTATAAGTGACTAGCAGTACCCGCACGGCGATGCCCGTGCTAAGAAGTTAAAGGCAGTCTATTGAACAAAAAAAAAAAATTCCTCCCCCCCCCCTGCTGGTTTGAAATGATTATTTTACTTAGACTAAAATGCGTACACACCTTTTCAAGAGACCTATTAAAGTCCTTTGGAAATTAAAACTATTCGCGAAAACACATAAAAATATTAACAGTAGCTTTAAAACTCAAAATAATCTTTCAACTACATACTTCATCGCTTCATGCGCCAACTATAAGAACAAAAACAAATGTTAAAGAAATAAGGAAAACAAAACCCAATAGAAAAATCCTACAAAATCAAATTATGTACCTGAACATTGGAAAAGAAGCACTCAAAAATCTGTTTGCTGTTTACAACAGCGTAGCATGGGCTTGGTTCCTCGCCGCTATTGACACAGTGCCCTCTCAAAGAGTTAACTTACCCTGCCATCTATTAGGAAATCATAGAACTAAACAATTAATTAAACATTTAATTTGCAATCACAAATATTTCTGTCAATCTGATTTAAAAAAAAAATAGCCTATAGCCTTCCTAAATAAACGGACTACTCAACACAAAAAGAATTTTTCAATTGGAACCAGTAGTTCCTGAGATTAGAGCGTTCAAACAAACTTTTCGGCTTTATAATATTAGTATAGTTATAAATTATCACGCTTTGATAACATTTTTTATTGCTGCTGCACTCTTATTAGTCATAGCCTATGTCCTTCCTCAATAAATGGAATATTCAGCACAAAAAGAATTTCTCAATTTGAACCATTAGCTCCGCAGATTAAGGTGTTCAAACAAACAAACTCTTCATCTTTATATTATTAATTAATAAGAAAAATAAGTCAATGATACGTATATATATATATCTTTTTTTTTTAACAAATCATTTTAACATCGTTTAGGATGGTCTATGAAAAGTATCCACGAGATTTCCCTCGTGGCTGACTCAAACGTACGCCTACTGGATCCCGATGCCCGCATCTTCGGGTCAAGCGACTGTAGCTACGCATATCATGCGCTCCAAGCTTTCTATATTATAATTGAATTTTCTCATTTTCATAATATTTTTTATTGCTGCTCCACTACTATTAGTCATAGTGTGATGTATATAGCCTTACGCAATGAATAGACTATTCAACACAAAAAGAATTTTTCAATTTGAACCAGTAGTTCCTGAGATTAACACGTTAAAATAAAAAAACTCTACTGCTTTATATTATTAGTGTAAATTATCATGGTATTTTTTTTAATTTTTATTTTTGAATTACTTAGCTCTTACCTTCGTAGAATGTTACGTTTGTCTTTGTTTATGACATTATCATTGAAATTATGCTGTGTAATGTATTAAAATTTGAAAATTACGTCAATTATATCATTATGATATTTTTTAGCTACCACAGAAGTGTGATGTCGTACGACCCTGCACAAGGCACATGGGAAATTATTGCTGATTTAATACAAAAAGTAAAACATGCAGGATGCGTAGTTGCAAGGGTAATTTGAAATTTAACTATGCATAAGCCTTTTTGAACTAATGTAAATATTCAGTTGTTTTCAAAAATTGTTGTGTGAAAATTTTTAATGATTCAAAATTTTTATAAAAAAAAAAAAAAACCAAAAACGGAACGTTTAGATACTATGTTTGCTATATACATTCGTAAGAAGTATTACATATTATTTATTTATTTTTTCCTTTATGAAAGATTATTTTTAAAGAAAACATTAAAATGGAATTTAAAAAAATATATTTCACTCAACAATTTTTTAACTCCACGATCAGGCAAGTATTATTCAACAAATACATATTTGATTAATGAAAAATAAAATATTAGAACGTAATAAGAAATAAAGCATATATCTATACATATAGAAACCTCGTGTCACAATGTGTGATTTTTAACAATAGATGGCGCTGTAAGCATCATAACTTAACAGCGGTCGTTCATTCTCTTATCAAATTGGTCTTTAACTGTCGTGAGACTGGCACAAAAGATGTTCAATATGCTGTCCCCCGTTTTCTGAAACAAGTTGAAATCGAGAAACAGCATGTTCCACAATTGATTGAAGTGTTTCCGGGCTAATGTTTAAAATGTGTTGCACAATGTGTGCCTTCAGCTCAGCTAAGTTTGCAATTGGAACACCGAACACAACAGCTTTCAGATAGCCCCATAGCCAGAAGTCACACGGCTTAAGATCAGGTGATCTGGACGGCCAGGCTGTATGGAAATGGCGGCTGATAATTCTAGCATTTTCGAAATGGCGCTTCAGCAGCTGCTTCACTGGATTCGCGTTGTGCAGAAGTGCGCCATTTTGCATAAAAATGACTTCATCCACGCATCTGCGCTGCTGTAGAGCTGGAATGACGTGGTTGCGCAAAAGGCATTCATAGAGCTTACCAGTTACAGTACAACTAACAGGACCGGAGGTACCAATCTCTTCAAAAAAATATGGCCCTATGATAAATGATGCCGAAACCCACACCACACAGTGACCTTTGCAGGATGAAGCGGTACTGGATTATTTGCGTGTGGATTTTCTGTTGCCCATATTCTGTTGCCCATTTCGATACAGCCTGGACGTTCAGATCACCTGGTCTTAACCCGTGTGACTTCTGGCTATGGGGCTGTCTGAAAGCTGTTGTGTTCGGTGCTCTGATTGCAAACTTAGCTGAGCTGAAGGCACCCATTGCGCAACACATTTTAAACGTTAGCCCGGAAACACTTCGATCAGTTGTGGAACATGCTGTTTCTCGATTTCAACTTGTTTCAGAAAGCGGGGGACAGCATATTGAACATCTTTTGTGCCAGTCTCACGAGAGTTAAAGTCCAGTTTTATGAAAAAATGAACGACTGCTATTAAATTATGATGCTTACAGTGCCATCTATTGCTAAAAGTTTCAACTATTTAATTTTCATTTTTGCCATATGTTTTCCCTCTTCCTCGATAATATGCTGTTGAAAGCTGATGTCATTCTTACCAGTGGTTTTATTTTTGCAGCGCTTTGAAAATGGAACTTTAATTATAATCACCCTGTGTATATATATATATGTATATAACAAGAGATACAATTTAAGACAAATTTAAAATAGAAATTCAAAGAAATTTAAAAAATAAATACAAAAGTGTACCGTAATGCCAGCGCAAAGCTGCTAGAAACAAAAACAGTGCAAACATATTCATACAAACAGTCAAAATATAAATGAAAAAAGCAAATGAAAAAAGGGAGAACATCAAAATGGAAAATGAAAAAGGTGAACCCAGGACCAACCATTTAAATGAAAAGGTGAAGCCTGGACCAACACTTTAAATGTTGCCTGGCACGTGCAGGTCAATTTTAATTTCAATGTGCTCATTCCGTTTGGATGCACTCTGGAACTTTCTTCTGCTCTTTTATCTTAAGGTATGTTTTCTGATTCCTTTCTCTTCTAAGGCTCTCGGGGAGGTTAGCAAGCTATTGGGACCTTCCCTCTTGCTAGACAGAAAGGACCTTGTGAACTTTAGGACCAATCCCCCCCTTGATAAAGTGTTGGTCCTGGGTTCACCTTTTTCATTTTCCATTTTGATGTTCTCACTTTTTTCATTTATATTTTGACTGTTTGTGTGAATATATATATATATATATATATATATATATATATATATATATATATATATATATATATATATATATGGGTGTATGTATTATTTTTACATTTAAAAATAAAAACTTCCTTATGTAGACACGAATGCAATCTTATAGTTTTCTGGTAAAAATAAACAAATAAAGTTAATTCTCAGATTTATTTTAACACAAGAAAATAATATTCAATGTGAGGGCACATTACCCTGTCGAGACTTCAGTGGGGCAAATAATGTGTAATCAGGAGGGCTTTTGTATAATATATAAGCTTTTTGTCGAGTCTAATCGCCCCACCACCTCTTGTTCAAACATCAAGCCAATTTTGCTGCGATCAACGGTAAGAGCCATCTTTAAGATGTTCTCTTACTGTATAAACAAAAAATTTAACAGAATATTGGAATGCTAATTACTTTAACAAAAGTTCTGAAAAATAGTAACTTAGATCCGCATTCATAAAACTGCTAGCTATTGAGGAAACTTTTTTTTGCAGAATAAACTTGTATTTAAATGAAACTGGTTTGAACCTGTGAAATCTCGGAACGTTGCCCAAAAATCATAAATTTTATTTTGGAATTTTTTTGTACTTCTATTCTATCATTTACAACATATTTTTGCAAAGTATGTAAATTTTTAAAAATATTTTGTTATTCTTTTGTGTTTTTAATATTTTTGTTAGTTTTCTTATGCATGAAAATGTTTTACTTAATAATCACAGCATCTTAATGATTCATTATTTTTATTTATTGCTTTCTCCAAAATAAACAAAAATGCTTGCTCATGTTAATAGAATGTTTTATGATTTTGATTTGTAATTAAAACATTAATTAAGCTACTTCTTTCCTTCTTTTTGTTGTAGCTTCCTTTTAGGAGATATGAAGAATGTTACTAGTGCGATTGCTAGTGCACGCATATGCCAAAAAACTGAGTTTCATCCAGGTGAAGAATGCTTTTCTATTTTTTTGCAAAGCTTGTTTTTTCATCGCTGGAAAGTTTAAATTCTTTTATGATAGGTTTAAAAAAAAAAGTTATATTTCATTGGGAAATTCATTTATATTGGAGCTGTTTTTTGGTTTTACAAAATGTACATTCTGGAAGATTTGTAAAGTGTAAATTAATTTTCTCAACTGCCATTTAGTTTCACATCTGAACATTTTTGCATACATGAAATGCATTTCCATTTCTGTTTGTACATTTACATTTTCCAGTGTAAACTATTTATATTTCTATATACATATACAAGAATTTATACATATACAACAATGCTCTGTGATATTTACATTTACATAAGTGAAAAGTTCAAAAACCAATTTTTGATATTTTGCTTTTATAACTTATGTTTTATTATTAAATCTGATTCTTGTTTTTACATTATTTGCTTTATTGAGGCATTTAATTTGCTTTTTAAAGTCAGTCATTTTTGTACTCGTGGTTTAAAAATTTTTGATTTTTGTAACAAGTCTCAATTGCTTGTGCTACAGTATTTATAATTTTCAAAGCTTAGTTTACTTCATATTTTAAGCAAAATGTACATCATAGATTGAACCATTTGTACACAGTCCTTTTCTATGACACTTGAGCTGACTTTTTCTCTTTAATGAAAGACATGTTCAATGGTCTTTCTTTATTTTTTATTTTTTTATTTGCTCCTGGTGGCCCTTATGCAAAAAGTGTCTGTACTTTGCGTTCAATTCAATGTGAATATTGACAACTTAGTAATACTTGAAAGTATTTGTATATATTAAGCCAAAATTGAAGTTCCTGAAATGTGTTGTGCATACATTTGTGTTGAGAGTAAGGTATGTAGCTAAATTTCAAGTGAAACTGATTACTTAATATTTGTGTATCAATGGTAGTTATGAATTGAATACATTTTTTCTCTTTCCTTTTTTCTTCGTTTAAAAAAATCGTTTTCAAGAAAAAAAATACTGAATGCGAAGCTTAACAGAAAATAACACCAGGTAGATTTTATCAAAAAAAATAAAACCTTACTTGTAGGTTTGTTTCTGTAAAATTTTATAATCCCTATAAGCTAAGTATTTTCCCTTTTGGTTGTTATTGATCGATTAGTTAGTTTTTTAGTAGTCACGAAATTAGCATTATACCATGATGTGGAAGTTTGAAGAATATGTACAGAGGCATTATCCTGCAGGAGCACATAGTCTCCACTCATAACTAACAGTGCTTCTGGTCAAGATTATTGTCCACATACCAACACAGTTCACAAAATTAATCCTGCTCTACACAAAAACACTTGAAGAATAGCTGTCCATTTGTTGTGAAACCACCTCAGACCATTACCGATTCAGATACAAATGTGCATTTTGGGGAAAAAAAATATTTTCTTTTACAAAGATCGTAGCAGAAGTTGCAGAAAACATCTGGTCTATCTAGTTTAAACTTTTTCCCATTGATAAAAGAAAAATAACAACATCACACTTTTTACACATTTGGCAGACTCGATTTCTTAAGAACTTTTGTAAGAGGTGGTTGTGACATTAGTTATCCATAACGAAACTTTTTTATTTTGTAAAACTCGTCAAACAATTCGACTACTGCATCAGAAGTTTAATACCCGTTCAATTCCCTTCAATATTTGTTTTTTAGAGCTAGCTCATCTTTTTATCACTCTTGTCACAGGCACAGAAACAGAAAAGGACTATCTTTATGCCTTTATCATTCATATTTGTGGGGGTTTTAAAGAAATTTTATAAATGATTGTTTTTGATATTTTCAACTTTGATGCAATTTTGGTATAGATAATGAAGTTTTATGAGTAAGAGAGCAGACAATTCGACAACAGTAAGACAACAGACAATGAGACATTTTCAAAACATTTGATTTGCTATAGTAATGAAGTTTTATGAGTAAGACTTTCCTTTCTGTAGTACCGTCGGAAGACAAAAAACATGCAAATTTGACTTTTTGGAACACACAAATATCGTAAGTTGTCGTTATAATTTTGTCCATATCCTTAGGTTTCCAAAGTCCAAAATGTATTTTATGAAAACGAATTTTCCATGTAAGTTCATTAGTTTAAATGCTGTTATGATTTAAATTATGACATGATTGAAAAGCATTATGATTAATTTGTACTTATAACTTTATGCAAAATATCTGTAAATTTACCTATCAACCTTTCTTCATTCATATTGACAATTGTATGATGTACATAAATTTCATTTGTATGTATTATTTCAAGAGTATGATCGCAAAATTAGGTATTCCCAAAAACAATTTTATTGGAACTCACATATCTGTTACTACAAAAAGGATATGAGTTACTATAACTTTTTCTGTTTCAAATTTAAACCATTTAAAGGACCATTTGGAAGCTTTTTAACTGTCTCAAGTTGTTTTCCTATTTAAGTATTGCAATATATTTGAAGAAAATTCATTTGCAAAAAAATTGGAGATTCCTACTTTTGCAGCTATACGCTTAATTTGTGGAAACTTGAGCATAGGAAATGATTTTGCATTACTTTGATTTTTTTGTGTAAGGTAAGGTGGGGCAATGTGCCTACAGGGTAAGAACCCAGAAAAAATTTCTGCTTCACACTGAATATGTTATGTTAGATCAATGTCTAGTGATAATTCTTATAAATAGCTATCAGCCTTAGCTTGTATAGATAATACATATCCAATAAAAAGTTACCATGTTTTGTAAAAATCGAGAAGGTAAGAATTTTGTTTCTTTAGTTGTATCAAACAATAGAAGATAATAAAGGTAAGTTGATTCTGTTTAGTAATAGCATATGTGATTAAAAAAAAAAAAAAAACTTAATACAGTAATGGGCTTTGTCTATACCAAGGTCTCTGTTCCCCTTTCCTGAAAGTAAAATAGGGCAAGTGAATTCTGTATTGTGAGGATATGCAAAACCCACGCAATTTGATTTTTATTATCTTTTTATTTCCTTACTTCAGTTCATCTTTATTGAATTTCTGTAATGCATCAGCTTAACTATGGTTGTTTATTTTTTTTTCTCCGAAAATGATGCAAACATATATTCAAAAGAATGACAGAGGACAGCGTTTTTGAAGGGTAACATCTAAACATCGTCGGCGTTTGTAAGAACAGGAAAAAAAAAGGGATTAAAGCTTTAGCAAGGCGATTTGACATTCTATAATCAACTATAGTAGACCATTTAAAAGGTAGACAGGGGTGAAAATTTTCATTTGGTAAATCTATTGCGATTTTTCATTTGGTAGATAATTTACAAAAAGTGGAAATATAAAAAAAGCAGCTTTTGATGTAAATGATGATTGTTTGATGGAAATGAGCTCAACTTCTATTGAAGGTTACACATTTCTGGCTGAAGACATTGGAAAAAATGAAGAAATTAATGATTTGTAAAACTCAGAAACCACAGTTAAAACTAGGCTTGTGATAAAATATGCAATAAAAAAATAAAATATGTACAAAAAATAAAGTCTCTCTGGATTAGAGGGCTGGGTGTAACGTATTCGCGCTAAACTAGAAACACTGTATCTGGTACTACTTTTCTCCGCGTAATAGAATGTTTCACAAGTTTTACATATTATCTCACAATTAATGAAGAAAAAAATTTTTTTGCAAAGGTTTTATTATATAGTGACATGCGTTTTCACCGATCTTCAATTTAATTACGTATTTTCTTTTTTTAATTAAAAGAAGATTCATTTTTCATTACTGTTTTAGTTCCTTTTTTAATATTTTATTTGTTATATTTATTTAAATTCAATAGCTTAAGATTATCAATTTTTTAAGCTTTTGCTTGTGGTTCAACATAGTAAATGCTGGAAAACCTGAAAAAGACTTGAAACTGAAACTTAAAAATATGTGTAATGTGCTAGATTTTCTAACAGAACTTAATCCTTATAAATGCGATCTTGAAAGCATTAGCTACGCACATATTCCACCTTACCTTGTGTCACAAACATGTTTAATTTATAGGTTACAGGCTTAAAGGGTATGATTTTATTTGCTTAGAATTGCATACATATGAAAATCATTTTGTGATCTCAAGTGAATTTTTGGGTATTTTTCAGAGGACACCCATAAGCTTGGATGAAGTCTTTTCCAAAATGTTAGGTAACACTGTGCAGCAGAACTTTTTCCTGCTTCTAACAACGTCCTTGCTGATTCTTACATAGAATGACCCCCTGAATCCAAACATGGCCAGTGTTTTGTCCCCATCACCGATAATTTTATGAAGATTGCATCCCCCCCCCCTTTTTTTACTTCCTTTTACAAAAAAGGAAGTAATGTATTCGCGAAAAAATGTTCACTCAAAAATCGGCCTTAATTTCCATTTTTCTCACCCCCGGATTGATTTTTAAGGTTTAATCTCTTCGTTACTCCCCAAATGTGCTTAGACAAGTATTTAAAAAACCATAAAGTACTAATATTTCAAAGTTGAAACTGAAACATTGAAGCTGTTAAAAAGATGCAACAATCACTAATATGAAACATTCGTTGGGGAGAGGGGGACGTATGCTGACATTTTTTGCAGGTTTCCCAAATTTATAGATCCGTGCCTCCCTCTAAACCAAAATTATTACCATAAAATAATTTAAAAAAACAATTAGGATGGTTTCTTCAGAAAACGGTGGGTGACGAGGAAAACGGGTGTCATAATTGCAATAATTGCAGCAGGACAATTTCGGTAAGAATCAGCCGGAATTATGTTAGAAGCAATTTTCATGCCGCGCAGTGTAAAATTTGGCTGTCTATTCGAAAATTCTTTTAAGATTTATTTAATACCAAACTGCACGAAGAGTAAAAAATCAGTGGAAAAATAAATTAATTCTCAAAACTTAAAAATTTTCTACAATTTGTGTCACATGTGATCTTTTTATAAGTATTTTCTTCTTTTCCTCTTTATCTTCTGTGCTATTTGATATTTTTTTCTTTTTAATGTTCATATTTGTTTTGTTTTTGAAAGTCTCATTTGTTTTTGAAGTTCACGTTTGTTTTGTTTGAAGTTGGGTTTTGTTTGGTATTTAATTTTTCGATTTTTAAGGCATAAAATTGCTGCTGAAAGATTTGTAAGTGTAAAAATGTATTACACTTTCATACTAAAAAAATAAATAAATTGTCATTATTGTCTTTATGCAATAATTTATTCAAAGAATAATAATATATTTGCTTTATAGCTTGGCTTGCCAGATTTCTGAAATGATTAACCGGGACACCGATTTCCCCCCCCTCCCCGTTACGAGTATTCAAAAGGGAACAAACCCCTGGCCGGTTTTCAGAGTGTTTTAGAGGATAGTTCCTTCTTAATTCTCTGAATACATGGTTATTAATTATGAGCCTAAACAAGGGGTTATAATAAATGACGCAAAAGCATTTTATGTATTACATGTTAATATTTATTAACTACTTTTGTCAAAAGAAATACTTAGATGAAGAATAAAAATTTGATCGATATTTACACGTTCTTTGCATTGGCTAGGACTTTTCTGAAAAGGCTTTTCTGGTTTTAATCTAATAAAAATCTTCATAAGCTGATCCAGTATTAATTTGACAAGTCTATGTTTCAAATGACAAAGTACTTTTCCTAAATGATCCTTCGCAGTTTTATAATACTTTTTCAGTTATCTGTTATCCAATTTATCTTAAACCGGGACGTGAAATAAACCGGCCGGGACGCCAGGATTTTGTCTAAAAACCGGAACTGTTCCAGTGAAACCGGGACGTCTGGCAAGCCTATATTATAGCTATAAATATTTTGCTTAAGATTTCCATGGTTAAAACTCCGATATTGTATATCAGTTTAAGGATTTTTTCTTGATGTTCTGTACCACAGTCTGAAAAATATTGCTGCTGCTTTCATGAACTAATATAGTGTGCAAAAAGCGATTGATAAATATTGATTCCATTTTTTGTTCCACAACACTGCATCTAAACTTTAAAGACAACTTTTTCAACTTTCATTTTATAAAAAAGACTCCGAGTGGTATACTTCCCTTGCTCGGAGTTGAGATTGGAATTAGATCTGTTTTGAATGTCATTCCGAGTAAGAGGAAAAGTTGGGCCAAGGAGAGATGGCAGATAACCTCGAAGTGAAAACAGAATGCTTCATTTTGTTATAGGTAGGATTAGAACGCGCAAACAGTAACATTTTTACTGCTCACTAATCCTACCTACTACGAAAGGAAGTATTCTGTCACCGCTTCCAGTTTATCCGCCATTTTTCGATGGCACAGCTATAGGCTTCCTTCTGAACTTGATTATTTTTCATCTCGGCTCAGTATGAAGTAAAATAATATTTTATTATTATTTTTCTTTAGTTCAGTATTCTTTCATATGAAGTGTTCTAACGCAAAATGTTTTCCGAGTTTCATAAACTCTAAAGTGACTCAACTCCCCCTCCCCCCATACAAACAACACCAGTAAGTAATTTTGAATGAAAAAAAAAAAGTCTAATAGGGTTCTAAAAACACTAATGGGTGAAACAGAATTAAAATATTTAGATTAATACTATTATTGATCCTGATCAGTTGCAATATGCAATAGAAATTTATAAGATTTATCTTTGAAGGAATTGATAGTTTTTGAGTTAATTCACTTCTGTTGCCGGGGTGCGATAGGCAATCTCTCAAGCGTAGTTTTCCATTAGCATGTGCATTCGAGGAAGATTCAAATGTTCTGTGCTGTTATAGAGCTCTACAGTGTTATTTGTTAGCTACCGTATTGTGTTCCATCTTAAAACACACTTTTAGGTAATATGTTCAAAACAACTTTGAATAGAAGGCTCCATTTCCCTAAAAGTATCAGTCCATTTTGTGAGTATCGCATCTAAAGAATTTAGGTACATTAGAAGAAAGTTCTTTTTTTGGAATTAAAATGTTTATTTATTGTGGTCAAAGTTTTACAGTCATTACAGTCTTTCTGAAATCAAAAGGTATGTGTAATGTTTTCCCCTTCTATTGTTTAAAATATTTCATTCAGATTTTTTTTTTTTTTGGACAACACACGTTCATTCTGTCTCGATGGTCTTGGGCAGTCTAGTTAGTAGATTGGGTAAAGGATTTGGAATGGGAGAAATCCTGGGTTTGGAGCCCACAGCTTCCAAATACCGAGTAAGTGCAGATCATATACTTTTTAAATGTTTTTTGTTGAAATATCCTATGGTCACTTACTGAGTTCCTTTAGACTTTCACTCCCCTTAGAACTATGCTCATTGTAGAGTTGGAACTACAGTTTATTGAGTCCAAAGTCTAAATCTTCTCCATATGGGATCCTCCCTAAATCTCTATTAACTCATCATTAGGCAAAGATGTCAAAAGGACAGCAATAACAGCAATTCTATCTTTAATTTAAAAAGTATCTGTTCTGCTCAGAGTTTTTATATATGTTGTTTCTGTTACTGTTAAGTTATCAAAATCATTCTACGTGTGTACGATATTTTTATCACTTCAAACCTTATTGCTGTGCTTTCCTGTTATACGTATGAAGCATGGATCGGTTATACAGTCCAAACTTGAGGTCAGATTTCATTTTGTGCTGTAGTTATCTTTATTGCTAAAATTTAATAAAATATATTGTTTTCTTGAAAAGGTGTTGCACTTTTTTAAACAAACTTTGTGTACAGTCAAAAAAAAGAAAAAGAAACACTCATTCGTATTTAAAAACTATTGACACTAGAGTGACACGTTTTTTTTTTCCTTCTAGAAATAATGTGCTCTTTATATCTCCGTTGCTTAATTATTCTTTAGGGGTCATCTTTATATTAAATTGGGCATCAACTTAAATAAATTCTATGAGAACCCCTTGTTTTGAAGGGCAATTCCACGAAAAGTGGTACTGATGCACTTTTTTTTTCTTTTTTTGTTTTTCACATAATATAGAAACAAACCAAATTTTTTGTCAAAGAAATATTTGTTCTTTCAATTCCAGCATCAATTTTGAGTTTAAAATATTTTTAAAGCAGACTTTAGCCTTATTTGATAACATTTAGACGAAGTCAAAAAACAAAAAAAAAAGCATTGTTTAGTAAAATAAATTTAAAAGCTATTTTTTACTTAATCATCATTTTTTATTTTTGTAAAAATTACCTAACTTTCATCTTCAAACTTCCGGCAGAAATTTTTTTAACGAGGCTTTTTGAAAGATGTCACACGCGTAACGCTCCTGAATGTTTTTCATTACGAGTTGAGTCTTAACATTTGAATGTAGGGGAAAAAATACTTATCTAATTTAACTAAAAATATGCGGGCACGAACGAAGTAAGAATTGTTTATTTCATACCCCAAAGAGCAATTTAAACTAAGTATTCGCAATCTGCATACTTTAAGATCAAAAGTACAATATTCTATTTATCTTCAAGTGCGATAACGATAACATTTTGTGATATTTTTTGGTTTTTGAGAATAAGTGGAAAGAGTAAATTTTACAGATGATTTAAAACATTTCAAATATCTTTAAGATACATAAGTAAGTTTTAGAAGTTCGTGATGGTTTAAAAGCTTGACCTTTACTATTTAATTCGCATGCAAAGCAAAATAAATTTCATCTTCAGTCTTTATATTGTAAATATATGCTTTCAATTTAAGTATTTACTAGCTGCGTTGCACGGTCTACCTCGCAAATAAAAGTTACGTCAAGTGACACAGTTTCCGCATTCAGGCTTAAAAAGGAAAAGAAAAAGTAAAATTTCCCAGTCAATGTGTAGAAAAGAGCAATTTTATGCCTCAAAATTTAAATTTAGAAGTCTTTGGCTTTTTTTAATTCAAAAAATATTATCATAAGTTACTAATACGCCTAACTATCCCGTTTTACTGATTTTCTGAGTGAAATCCACTAAAGGAGGTCGATCCCCTACAGGGGGTGAAAATACCCCATGTGAATTCTTGAGCATCAAATTACCTCTGTGCGCAATTTGGCAATAATTCGACTTAAACTGTGGACTTTCATTAGGAAATCCGCCCCCAACTGCTGCACGCGGTGACACACGCAACGCTAATAAAATATTTTTTATTGCTGTTGTACGAGCTTTAGAAAAAAATATCTGTAGATTATTTAGTATACTTAGACACATGCACAAAAAATACTGTTCAGTTACCTTTTAAAACTTCACAGGAAACTACAAAATAGTATGAGGTATAGCTTATTTTCAGATTTTCCGAGTCACACACGTAACGCTGCAATTAAAATTTAATTAAAAAAAAAAGTTTAGGCTTGTTGTATATATAAAAAAAAACTGCCACCTACATATCTTCTGTTACTCCAATAGAAACTACTAAGAAATATTTTTAAAATACCACATTGGTTTGTTTGTTATTTGCAAAGGAATTGTGTTGAAAAGTCACACACGCAACGCTAGAATGGCCCGTTACATATTTATGATCAGCATCCCCATCATTTAACTTCGGATTCCAAATTTTGTTTCATTTTCTCCAGCCGTTCCTTAACAAGTAAATTCAGAAAAAATTATGAACCAACCCAGAATGAATTATTAAATAAATATTCTAAAATTTATGATCTAGGAACATATTTTATTGTAATGGAAAAACAATGTAAAAGAAATTTGATACAGGTATCCAAAATTCGAGCTCAAAATATTCAGTGTTTTCATGAAATGCTAAAATATCAATTTTTCTTCCGTTTGAGGATCTGTATAATTTGCAAATCGAAACTGGAAGTTGATTTCAATGTAAAGAGAAAGGACATAATATTGCATAAGAGTTATTTTTAAGTCACACGTTTCTGGTGGACGTTGCTACTACTCCTCGAAAATAAGCAGCCATGATTGGCTAACGTAGTCTACTCCAGTAGGGCCTACTTATTGGCAAAATAATCGCTCATTTTGGCGAAAAACTTTTAATTCTACAGGAAATAAATTACATGACGAATTATACAGTTGAGTAATATTGTCGGTTGCCATTTTTTTCTTGCGTGCAGAGAAATACGCTCGGAATCAATGTTACAAAAGCTTTGAGGATTTGTCGTATAAGCGAAAGCAATTTAAATGTTTCCTTTTTGATTATTCTTTAAGATGCTGATGTGTATGAGAATTTTGTGGGATCCTTATTGCGATGAGGACTTCCCTTGAATTTGCTTTTTTCCTTTTGTGTGTGTGTGGGGGGGGGGGGGGGGGGGGAGAATGCACTAGTACTAGAGTTCTCATGGGTTTTCGAACTAGTATTATAGAGTCCCTACGGAGATTTTTAGAGGGCGGAAATGGTTAAGAGGAATGTATTGGAAAGGAGATCTCTTAATACTCTAATGGAGACTTTTGGGGAATCTTTTTCTTTTTATAATATATATAGCTTGAGTTCTTGAGTATTAACCTCCTTCACAGGGGTACCCACCTAGGGGGAGGATCATGGCGTTTTTAGGAGGATTCTTTTAGGGGTATTTTTTTCATTCGGGGGGACTCTTGCTCGGGTGTTTTTTGCGATATTGAGTGGAGATGCGCCCTTGCCCATCGGGGATGAGCACCCCTGTCATTCAAATGAAGCTTTTCAGGGACTACTGTCCTTAATTTGATGCGTCGCTTGAACAGGACCGTTGACGTTATTTATTAGAAAGAAATATACGCGGAGAGAGAGAGTTCATGGTGCACAGGCTGCTTTAATTAGGTTTTTAAGGGGGTAGTTTTAAGTGATATGTTTATCCTCATTTTAGAGGGACTCTCTTTATGGGGGGGGGGTACTCCGGTCATAGACGCTCATATGGGTGGCAAGTGAGGGCTCAAGCCCTCCCCCCTTAGAAATCACAGAGGCGTCACCCTAAAGGCAAGGGCGCACCCGCCTCAATATTGAGCTCCTTCCCCCAAATGAGAAAAATACCCCTCCCTATAAATATTTTAATGGCGCAGTATGCGCCATGACCCCCCCCCCCCCCGGTGGGCACCCTCGGAAATCAGAACTTCCTTGATTTTAGTATTTTTTTTTCCCAAAAATGTATTAACATTTCTCTAGCTACTAATGAATAAGTTATTAAAAATGTGAAATTTTAATAACTCTAATCTGTACAGAAATCGGTTTCCACGGGGAAAATATATCCTGCTACACCATGGGGAAAATATCTGGTCCCCCTCTTCTCAAAATGTTGCATATGGGCGCCCATTTTCCGGGATCAATATGATGTATCAAGGGGTTAAATGGAGTTAGGACACCGCTCATGAGAAAGATTTAGGCACTCTTTTGATACTATTAAATTGTTTATTCATTCCAAGATAGTCACTTTTGGAGATCGGGAGGTGTCGACTGCCCCCCCCCCCCGTTATAAAAAAAATTTTGGACTAATGTCAACTATGCTTTATCTTAATGAACATTTTGGCAAGGTCGATGCTATTCCGAAACTGTTGACTTTTTTTGTTCAACATCATTTTTAGTATTTCTTCAGGAGAGAAATCCGACACTGCCTCTGTTTCGGTTTCTGACTTTGTATGCATATCGCGCGTCAGCATTACGTTAACGTCATATGTTCCTAAGCATGAATCTTGCTTTGTAACCGTGTTTCTGATCTACACACAGTCAGCACAGCTTATTTTTGGACGATATAGTTATGAATCCCCTACTGTATATATGCACAATGGGAGAGGGGAGCATGAGTGTCCTCGGTTCCAGGGCTGGATCTGCGTACCTGCAGACCCCGCGTTGCGAGGGGCCCAATGTCCCAAGAAATTGGGGAAAAAATTAAAAAAAATAAATAAATAAAAAACTACACAAAAACTTAATTACGTCACAAACATACTACTAGGGGAATGGCCCTACAGATTTTGGGCACAAAATTTAAAGATCCGGTCCTGCTCAGTTTAAAGTAAAATAAAAAACAGAGCCCCTTCAAGAAAAAAATTGGGCCTACCAATACAGGGCCGCCAGAGCTTGAGTTTTCCTTCAAGATCTTATAGTTTTTTTCAATCGGAGACTACCTTTTTTTTTAAGACCAAACTGTCCAAATAACGAGCCTGGACCTCCCTCCCCACGACCATATGGCCTATTGTGGCAATTGTCCCTGATAAAAAAAAAAGTACTTTGTGCTGATTAACTAATACGAATACGACAACCAGCCAGCAGGGGCGGATACAGAAAAATCATTTGGAGGGGGTACGGAAAATTGAATAGCCCCCCCCCCGCGTCACCTTTGATGTTTCATAACAAAGCTTTAATGACTTTATTTTTAAAAGTGCATGTTTTTTATTTCTCCTTTAGATCGAGGAATCTACTTCGAAGTACATGAATATTATGCACTAATATACTTTTAATGTAGACCGAAAACATGTGAAATACATGAACCGAAAACATCTTTAATGTTTCAAGCCATTTAAATACTAAACCCAATATAATGTCACCGAGATGCTAGACAATGAGCAGTTTTACTCAGGAACATTGCCGTTAAGGTTATAGCAAAAGGGCAAAGTTATTAAATAAACCCATACCTCACGTGAAGTTTTTTAAATTAATTTATAAAGAAAATCATAACATATAAGTTTTACTGAAAAATTCAGAAACTATTTTTGTGTGAATTTCAAAACAATTGCTGATTTGTTCTTGAAACCATGATACAGTTGAGATAACATATTGATACTACATGACGTTTCCATTAAAAATCATGGTTTTTCCAAGAAACTACCATATGATTTCTTTCATTTTGCATTTTTTATAAGCTGAAAAAGAATCGCAAATAGGTTCCTGGATCAAAATGACTCTTTTAGGTGCGCCTACAAATTCAAGAAAATAAATAAATAAAATTTTAAAAAAATCAAAATAATTATTGATTCCATCAAAGAATTATTGGACGAATCGCGATAATACGGTCCCTTAAATTCGAAACTAGTGAGTGAAATGTATTCTGCAACTCTGAGCCTCTGACTCCAGTAATACTTCCTTAGCAAGCAAATATGCTGTGTGTGTTTTGTGTTCTTTTTAATTAACTACGTAAAAAATGCAAAAGAAAAGTCAATTAAAAAGTAATAACTAACATAGTGAAATTAATTCATCCTTGGGGGGGGGGGGGCGCAACTCCCAGTCAGTCTAGCATAGATTAGGGTTGGTGACAAAACCTCTCCTGAAACGTTGGTCCAAAAAAAAAAAAAAAACTCAAAACCATTTATTCTTAGGAAGAAAAAAAAGTGCGATTTTTCCGTTCATGTCATAGTTAGGAACAACTGCCTTAGCGCATTACAGAAGTGGGAAAAGCAGATTCTGTAGGTCGAATTTGGAGTTTAGGTTAGGGTAGGGGGGGGGGGGGGAAGCGCCAAGAATAATCTTTTCAGAATTAATCGGTAAAATAAATTTAAGTGATCTATATGCTAATTAATGGACGTATCTCAACTCCACATCAAGGAAAATTGATATTCCGTTGAGATTCTTGAGTCACTAAATACAAAATTAATCAAAAAATTTATTTTCCTTTTTTCTTCCCATAATAGGAGGAAACAAACATTAAATATGTATACTCAAACCCCAAATAATGAGGAAATTAACAAAATATTTATAAACGAATAAAAATTTTATGTTTTAAATATTTATTTAGCGAGACTTATTTTCCTCGTCATGGTTACAAATCGTCTGCATTCAAGGCTTATCTCAAATAGTTTTTGCATAAAGGGTTTTTTTTGTATAAAATCAAATATTTTCAGGAAAAACATCTAAGAATACTTAATTCTGGTAAGGATAAAAGTATAACATTATACGTTGTAAGTTTAATCTTTATGAAAAGTGCACGAGTACAATTTGGTCATATCTTTATTACCTCATCCTAATTACTAGTTTTTTTTTTTAAAGAATATGCCTCCTTTTACCTAACCTAGAAAATCACTGGTCATGATATGATGAGTGTGAATTTGTCCTCTACTTCCATTCTATACATAGAAACAAGAAACTCAACGAGTAGGGTCCTATCGCAATTTATGATTTCGAAAAACATAATTTGAAATCAAGACGTCAAAATTCAAATGAATGCCAGGGCCTTTTTTTTTTTTTTTTTCCAAGTTACAACAATTTATACGTTTTGAAGTAAAATTGTGAAATCAAAGTTTGTGTGTGGTGTTTGTATTAATGTGGGTTCTCTTGACTAGAATGTGCTACGCTGCAAATGCTTGAAAAAAAAAATGACAGAATCTTGAAAAAGAGAGGAAAGAAACAAAATTTTAAAATCTTAGAAATCATGGCTAAAACTAAAACAAGTGAAAATGTGTGAGGGCTATCAGCTAAAAACAGATAAATAATTATAAATCATGTATTAATTTGAAAAAGAAAGGCATATCCTCTCTAATATGCACACTTGAAGGATCCATGAGCAGTGCATGTCTGAGACAATTTCTTTTACTCATCATTTGTCCTAACATAACTGAACCAACACTTATTTGCAATATTAGCAACCAAACTTCAAATGATTAAAATGTTTTTTTTTCCACCACACTTCTAAGATTTAAATGAAATGGCTAGATGTAGCTGTTAAAAAATATCGTAGCTAATTTGAGAGGTTGCAGAAAATTTATAACAATCTGGTAGAAAACATTAAATATACAGACACAGAGATTTGATACAAGAACTTTATTTATAGCTTCCAAAAATATACGCATAGTAGGTACCAATTCAAATGATCAAATCTTTATTTCTTCATGAATGAAACAGAAATATAACTGTTTAACAAATTGGATTTGATCAAGGGAAATGGAGCAAGCCTCCAAACAATATGGTAAAAATCTTTTAAAAATTAACCAATTCCTCTTAAATGAATTGTTATGAGGCATGTTATGTCTTCAGATACTTCCACCCTTTTTTGATGACAAGCAGACAAATTACACAGAATAATTTCAATATTTTGCCTCAATGTCTCGTTAGTTCTACCATTATCCTGCTTCACACTGTTCCATCAATGTTCTACGTAGGATGTCTTTAAAGATGTCTTAACAAGCTTCTAGGCAAATATCTAGAAAAAGGAGGATCCAAGATTTAAATCTTCAAGAATATGCTCCCACTTAGTCTTCCATCGAGCTTAAAAATTTACTTTCTGAATTTTTATTTAAACTATTTTACAAAAATTATGGGTGCTATTAACAAAGATGGGGTAAGAGATATTAAGACATGAAAGAAACAGGTGATCTAAAGAAGCTCCAAACATCTCTATATGGAGTAAAATTGCGTAACACTTTTTCATCAGGGGTGTGTAAAGAGGTGTCAGAAGGTATAAAAATTACTTAACAAATACACAGTAAAAATTAATTTAGGTTAGCTATGCCAATCACTGTAAATTCAAGAGATCAATGAGCCTGAGCTGTTATCTTTCGCTAACAGCTCAGTTAGCAAAAGCTAACACAGTTAGCTTTTGCTACTCGGATGTGTAGACAAAATACTACATAGTACAGTTAACTCTCAATCACTGTACTCAAAGTCCTGAAAAAACCGGCTATAACCTTTGAGTTACAGGAAGCAACCACAGCCTTCTCAAGAGTTAGGGATCCAATGAAATCTATGAGATAAAAAAATATTAGAATTAGAATCAACTGCATAACACAAATCAATGAATAATAAAAAGTTAGAACATAAGAAAAAAATTCATGTACACTTGTTATTTGATGATTTTAAAGTTGAAGAATTTCCTCCTTGATTACTTATTACAGATTAAAACTCATGAAATATCACACACGTTCATACTTCTGTTGAATCAGTTATTACTCTTCAGGCTCCGACTAAATTGAAAAGCATAAGCAGAGGAAATGACAGCAAATGAAGCCAAATCTCTCTACTATGTGCCATTTAGTCAGGAATTTTCAGTTTTTGCATCTGCACATGCGAAATACTTCTTGGACTGAGGGGGAAAAACAACTTAATTTAAAACTTAAATACACAAATATTGCCATGCATCATAATCATACTGGAATAATACACAATGCATTGTTTTTTCTCCTTTTTCAAATATCAAATTGCTGTTGGTTCTGTTTAACGACATTCTATTGAATGACTTTTCATAGTCCCAGATACTCCACTGCAGTTTTAAAAGCATTCTATTTAAGTACGATTTTTTTGTGGTCCCCTGAAAGTCGTTAGATAGAGTCAACTGTATTATATTTCTCATCTATTTCTAATTAAATCATTTATTTAATAGTTTTAATAGGTTAACAAGCTGTTTTTAATAGCATACTCTGCTTAACTTTTTTTGAACACAAATCAATAAACAATCACAAGTTAGAATACATGGGAAAAAGTTCATGTAAGCTTGTGTCATTTATCAACTTTTAAAAATATTACTAAGATAATAAGTAAAAATACTACTTTATCTACTTTAAAAATACTACATACAACTAAAGTTGTATGATTTTCTACTTGATTACCTCTTACAGAAGAAAACCCTTGAAACATCATACAGATCCATACTTCTGTTGATTCAGTTGTTACTCTTCAGGTTCAGGCTAAACTGAAAAGTACAAGCAGAGGAAATGACTGACAGTAAATGAAGCCAAATCTCTCTACCATGTACCATTCAGTAAGGAATTCAGTTTCTGAAGCTGCACGCCTAAAATACTTCTTTAACTATGGGGGGAAAAAACAACTTAATTTAAATCTTAAATGCAACAATTTTACAATGCATCACAATGGAATAGTTCGCAATGCATGAGTTTTCACTGTTTTCATAAACAAATTATTATATTTCTGTTGTCTATTACACCACGTTTCTACTTACTCAGATGAACAATATAGAACAGCATCCAAAAGGAGAACAATTATAATAAATTAATATGAATTTCTGCCTTCTGTGCATAGAAAAAAAATCAAGAATACCAAATGTCAAGCGGGGAAATGCTTTGCACACGATGCATTTTAACCTGGAGTGCTCACAGACATATAAGATAAACACACCAGTTGTGATCAGTGCTTCAGCAGTAGCCACTTCAAGGTTAATACTTGAGAAAATAGGATTCCAGGTCTCCCAATGGATTCAAAAGTGCATCAAACATCATTTACACCTCAATAGCGAAATATTAAATACATTGTAACATTTTCCCCGCATCAAATCATATTATTGACATGC
Organism: Uloborus diversus; assembly: GCF_026930045.1. NCBI lineage: Eukaryota > Metazoa > Arthropoda > Arachnida > Araneae > Uloboridae > Uloborus > Uloborus diversus. The sequence goes on along the minus strand of NC_072740.1, from coordinate 105,678,312 downwards.
AAGGTCGAGCGAAACAATTTTGTAATAGATTAACTAGGTGCATCAATTTTTAAATAAATATTTTGATTCTTTAAGAATTGAAGTTTTCAATACTGTTTTTTTGGGCACTTATCTAGTTCTTTTGTGAAACATAAACTTAATTATTAAAATTTGCCTTACCAAATTATCCTTGGGTACTTTTCGTTCGTTCATGCACATCAAACCATTGCAGTCGCCTAACGTCATAGTTGCCATAAACTCCAGGTCAAAATCACTATCGATTTAGCTGTTATTTACATCTACTCGACAAGATGCTATCCATATTTAGATAAAAGTAGCCTCACAAAAACTGGCCCAGTAATGCATTGCCATGAAAAGAAAAAAGAAGCCAGGAATATAATACAAACATTACCCCTACTAGCAAAACTTCTTGCATCAACCTTGACAGATCTTGATATTATACTGACGGCGTCAATATTGACATGTTTCATACTGCATAAAGCTTGCATAAAGATTAAAAAGCAATATTTCAATAACAACACGTATGCAACATTGCATTCATCTTAAAATATCAATATTGATATTACCTTAAAATAACAACACGTATGCAACATTGCATTCATCTTAAAATATCAATATTGATATTACCTTACAATAACAACATTGCATACATGTTAACGCCGTCAAGATGATATTGATTTCATGCTGTCGCCGTCAAGGTAATTAGTACACAATAGAACAGGTGGACCTTCGTTGATACTTGCGCATGCGCACAGTTCTTTCTACCCAGCGTCCCTCGCATTGCTTGCTGGCACATCTTTCTAATTCGATCGATTCAGTCGGTTCAGAGGAGCTGCACGTGGCGTTGCATTTCTTTAGGCTTCGTTAAGTTGGTTGCTTAGTTATTAGTGTGGAATCGTATTGTTTTAGGAATAACTTATGAATGACTGATAACTGCATTTGTTTATTAATATAGTACTAAACAAATCATATAGCAGACGATGTACGATCAATGTTAAAAATGGCCGAAAATAACTTTTTTCGTCCCTAGACTTTGAAACAAAGGACATGAAGCCCAGAATTTCGTATTATCACTTCAATCTCATGAGTAAGATTAATTTTATTCAATGGTTATTTATGTTATTCTTTAAGATAAATTCACGTGTTTTGTCCATGGGATATTTTCAATGCTGACATCCATTTGGAAAAGTACTTTATTGTATTTATTTACTTATTTATTATTTTGCTTTCTTTACTCCTAAATGTGTTATAAAAACTTCCGCAATTATTCCTAACTAGGCATTTTATGTATTTATAATACAATTAGAAGCATGAATTTAAAAAAAAAGTCAATTATTACGCAAAACGAAGAAACTTTCATTTTTTAAATTAAATTGCGAGTACTATTAATACATTTATATGAATTTCCGATCAGATGTCAGCTTTAAGAAAATATTCTTAATCTAGAAAACTAAATTGAAGAATAACAGAAATAATTAAAGAATGAAACTTAATTCCCGACTTTAAAGTGAAAATAATACAAAAAATAAAATAAAATAAATAGATAAAACACCTTGCAAACGTGCTGATTTCATACTGTCATGACAATGTATCCTGACATTTTCCTGTCATATCAATACGTATGCAATGTTACAAAAGCAAGATCATCTTGCATAGACCTTGATTTCATGCTGTTATGACAACATCTTGATATTATCCTGTCATATCAATACGTATGCAAGATTACAAAAGCAAGATCATCTTGCCTAGACCTTGCTTTCATGCTGTCATGACAACATCTTAATATTATCCTGTCATATCAATACGTATGCAACATTACAAAAGCAGCATACCTTGATATTTTCCTGATATTATGCTGCATACACCTTGTCAGTCAATATTGTGGCAGCCTGCTGACAGCATAAATGGAGTAACATAACAACATTGAGGCAGCATTACTGCAAGATGATTTTTCTTGCACGTCAACTTTTATGCAATACTGAGGCAAGATATTTTGCTTACTGGGACAGTGCAACAAGAATAACACAGTAAAAGAGCTGTAAAACACTATTGAAAAGATATTACACGAAGCAATTTGGCATTAAGTATAAAATAATTACCTATTGCTATTTTAATTGCCTGTTGAGCTGTAGGAGTTCTTAGTATAAAAAATGTCAGTCAATGCAATAAATGTATTATCAAACAGAAAGCTACATTAATGTTGATAAAAAATACACCAAATCGAGGTCTCAAAAACAATAGATATCTTCTCTGGTGACTAAATACATTCATAAAACCAATCATCGGCAAACTTAAGAGTCATTAATGAATTGCGACACATTTTGAGCAGTGTATTTATTTATAACCTTATAAAACAGCTAAATATGCAACGTAGTATTATTTTTTAAAGAGGAAGCAACTTGTAAGAAAATTAGATTATATTTCTTATATGTAAGTTCGGTGTACTGGTCAACACACAAAACTTATACTCACACTCACTTATAGATTTCCTTTCATTTTTGTTTTCTTTCCTTTTTTTTTTGGCACTCTCGTCCGCCAAAAACATTGGTGTATTTTAATTTGTAATACACCAATTCGACATTTCCATGTTTTTAACGTGTCGAATATGAACATCACTCGTCAATTTAGCAGAATCTTGCACATCAAAATGCACAAAATTCTCTTCTTCCGTAATTTGTCTTGTAAGCTTTCAAATGAGGAAAACTTCGCCCCTACTTCAATAGTCATTCCTCTATAATTACAATAATTAGATCATTAAAACACTATCCATATAGAAAAGTATGCCGAAAAAGCACGAGGCGCAGTTGTATCTCGCTGGAATAAACAACGCGAACGTGATCGCCAAATATCGAGGACGTCTGAAACCACGCCAAGCTACTACAAAGGTTGCTAGAAAAATCGAGGAGTAGCAGACACTTCCGTTTCTGGTTGGGTCGGGGAGGGGGAGGGTGAAATGGGATACATGCATTTCAAAGGCAACGCATCTGACTTAAATCGTATATGAAATGTATTGGAATTATAATCATAAAAGCGGCAAACTCAGCTCCTAGCTATTCGTAACGTTAGGGCAGCTACTTCTATTTGTTCAAAAAAACTAAACAAGTGATTCAAATACAGATCCAAGTACCATCCATCCTGCAGTGATCCAAGTGCAGATTTGGAGATAAAAATCTCCAAAAGTAACCTTAGCCATAAAGGAAAGAAATTCATTTGGTTGGCCAAGCTGGGTGAGGGGGGTGCCAGGGAGGTGGCACTGAACCAAGCTGATGGAATCAGAGCAGGAATTAGTAAATGGAAGGAGCGAGTCTAATCATTGGCTTAGCGAAAGCTGCCCCAAAGAGCCCAAGTCACGTGACTCAACAACGTCGAATGGTTGGCACGTTTTGCTCGAAACAAGCGAAAGAAACCCGATTTCTTCCAATGCTTTGCTTTAAAATCTATTATGTGACTTGGGGTCTTGGCTTCACGAATGAAAGTTTTCAATCCCTCCAGTTCATCTTTTCTTAATGGATGGAACGCCACGCTAGCGACCTCATGTGCCTCTCCAGGCGTTAAGATAATAAAGTCGAGTCATTTCCCATGTGATCAGATTTTCCATTTTCCACATTTACAGTGAAGCCCCGATTTTACGTTTCTCAAGAGGTTGGATTGAAAAACGGAAAATTCGGAAAATACATAGAAAGCAAAAATTAAATAGAAAAAAAAAAAAAAACTAAAGGTAGAAAAGATGACTCTTTCAAAAGATATAATGTGTATATTTTACGAAGAAAACATTATTACGAATACCATTTTTGATCATTTTAATATATTTAGTGTACAACTGAGCCGTAGTACAACTTTTTAATCGTTGTGTTTAAAGAAAATGCAGTATCTTCCAGGATTGAAATATTTGTAAGTTCTTTACCTGGTCTTGATAAAAAAGAAAATAGCCTTTTGCTATTTGAAAGCTCTTCAATGCAGTATTAGAAGAAGGAATATGCCGCGCTTCTGGTTTTCTTTGTTCATATTCATTGACGGGCGGGAAGTCCATAAGGTCGGCTACGGATAGAGCATCCCAGTTTGCGGTGGTTCTACATCCTACTGAATTGACGCCGTTCTCGTTCTGTAATCTGAATAACGTTTCGAAATAAAGATCACTTATTGTTCCTTGCTCTCTCTGCAGGGGTCGAAGTAGTCCTATATATCCTATATTTCCTATATTTTCAAAAAAAAACATCAAAATCGTCCTATATTTCCTATATTTTTCAAAAATGTCCTATATTTCCTATATTTTCGTTTTATAGCATATATATCTTTTAAAAAGAACGGTAAATAAACTTTCGGACATCGGATTTTTCGCTGAAAGTACGTGCCCAAACGAATTTCAAATTAAAAACCTCAACTGACTAAATTCTGCGACAGGCATCTTCTCTCATTGGCTACAGCAATGTGACGTCACTCTATAGTGGGTGGAGTTTCGAGAACTAATGCTGAAGTTGGTTTTAGAATTTCGCATTTGGGGGGGAGGAGGCAACAGCCGTTTGTTTTGTTTACCATCATGGTTTTCTGTGGTATATTTTTGCGTTCAATGCCTTTTCTGATCGGAATGTTCTAATTTTCTTTTTGCAATCTTTTCTTTTTGTGGAATTTTGGAATCGTGGAATGGTTAGTTCCTTATGATGTTAAAACGTAGTTTGTTGTAATAAGTGGAATTATAATAGCGAAATCGCATCGCTTAACAACATTTCGTGTGGAGTTGTTGAACCAGGAGAACATTAATTCTACAAATTTTGGTGCATGGTGCACTAAAGGAAAAGATGATTTCATCGCTTTTTGCCATTTTTGCAACTGTTCAGTGCCATTAAAGCAATAGTGGAGTTTCGCAATTGAGGCAGCATGCTAAAACATTCAAGCATAAAGAAAACTCTGGAAAACATCAGAAGGATCCTTCTCAAGCTCTGTTTGTTCTTAATACAAGTCGTAAAGGGTTCAGTTTAGATATAAAATCTAAGAGCAGTGGAATTAGTACTTGGGTCATGAGTGAGGAAGAAAAAATAAAAATTATCTTTCTTCAAATTTTGTTTAGTTATTTAGTCTATAAAGTACACTTTTTTCAAAAAAATATCTTTCAACTACAGGAAAATCGTTATAGATGTAAAATATTTTGTTTGAGATTTTTTTAAACAAAATCATTAATAAGAATAACTGAATAATATATAATATGTATTATTTCTTTTTTCGTAGCAAAATTATTAATATAATGTGTCCTATATTTGTCCTATATTTTTTGTGGAAAATGTCCTATATGTGGCAAGTCGGTCACTTCTACCCCTGTCTCTGTCTTTTTGTCACATTTTACCCTTTGCGGACCACTCCTTCTGGGTGTTGCATTTTCAGTATCATCAAGTAGGGTAACGGCACCAGTAACAGAGAGTCGTAAGTTTGGATTTAAATAAGAATTTTAGGCTGGTAAAACTGATGTTGCTGCTATCCATGAATACGATGCAACCGTCTAGTGTTATCAGAGAGAATTTTATGATCCAGATGGTATTTAAAATGGCAGTGGTGGAAGGTTTATGAGCAGCCACCACGAGCTCTGCCGGTGTTTCATGTTTTAGATCTAAAAATAAAGAACTTTTGCACAATTGCACATTTTGAAGATAAAACTGGGAATGCTGTCCATTACTCATCCTATCGGTTACTGGATATCATCAGAACTTTCGGTGTCTGTACTGGGGGTTGGACATTTTTTCGAAATTGAGCAAATAAAAATAGAATTATTTAATTCAGAGGATCCAGAAGAGGCCAAACGTTAGATGATGTATAGTTGCATGGGAGAAAAATAGTCTAAAATGTCTAAATACATTTAAAGGCTCAGAAAATTGAGTTAGCCTGAGATAGATATCTTAAGCATGTCTGTTACTGGTGCCCCCTAGGAATTGTGGTACCTCATGGAAATTTGGATCAGAATTTTTCTGAAGAAAATATTAAAAAGAACTTTTTCAGCGGTAGAGGATTCAGATTGACAACCTTCGCATTATTAGCTAGAAGCTTTAATCAACTGCGCCACTGGATCTCCGTTTTGAGACGCTATACATTGAAGCAACGCGTAATATAAAAAATAGATCATTCGTTTTTTTTTTTTTTTGACAAAACAACTAAAATGTGAATTCTTTCTTTATTCTTCGCCGAACGAGGTGAAATTAACACACACACTCACACACACACACACACACATATATATATATATATATATATATATATATATATATATATATATATATATATATATATATATATATATATATATATATATATATATATATATATATATATATATATATATATATATTAGGGTGGAGTAAAAAAACGAAATTAAGAAATATGTAAAGCGTATATGCGGAAAAGTTACCTCTTACCAAGCCTATTCATCATACAAAACTTCAGCTAAATCAAATAATATTTTAACTGCCCATTTGACTTTGAATTTTAAGTAGGGTAGGTTCACCAATTGTGGCCACTTTGAGGACAAGAGAAAGTTCTAAGGGACCAAATTCCTCTTGTAGATGCACTATAACAATAAAATATATGTCAATGTTCTCAGAATTTAACACACATATAAATTCATAAGCAATTAAATAAGCAAAAAGAGCGTAAGTCAATTCAATTGAACAAGTGTAGATTTCACCAGTTGTGGCCAATACAAAATTTTTACCTAAAAATTAAAATCCTAATATTAGACATATAATTAATAGAAAACATGTAATAAAAAATAGCAATATCTTTGGATGTTCATTCAGTTTAATGATTATGAATCGGTAACAAAAATGGAATAGTAAACGGTTAATAAACATTTGGCAATAATAAGAAGGAAAAATATTTGTACAAAGTGTCTTTGTAGCTTAAGATAGTCTGTTGGTCTGCGACTGCATGCTATTATCTTGTAGTTGTCCTTAATAAATCACCTTTTCTTTACCATTTTCACCCTAAGGGGCTACTTTTCATCTCAACACTCGCATCATAATTAGAATCGTTTATTTCAGCAACTATCACGCCAAAAATAAAACTGCTTTCATAATAAACTATGACATATACACTGTGATGAGTAAGGGGGTAGATAGTTTTAAGAGGGCCATTTATACTCCTGTTTGTGAAAATTGCAACACCACGAAGGAAGCATCATAGTTGAATGAAATTTAATACACAGTTGAGTGCTAATGGTACAAATAAATGATTACATTTTCAAACCAAACAAACAATAAAAAGAGATAGAAATTAGTATTTTGTGTGGCCACCACGCGCCGCAATAAGAGCTGCAACACGACTCGGCATGGAGTGAAACAAAGTTTGAATATCTGCCTGCGGAAGAGTATTCCATATTGTTTGTATGCGCAACCAAAGTTCGTCTGTCGAAGCAACAGGACGAGGATCACGAGCGAGACGCCGTCCAACGAAATCCCACGCATGTTCAATCGGTGACACATCCGGGGAATATGCAGGCCAAGGAAGAAGCTGTAATGCTGCGAATCAAGGTGGGATTTGACAGTCCTGGCGATATGTGGACGAGCATTATCCTGCTAGAATACAGCCCCTGGCAATCCTTGCCGGAAAGGAATAGCTTGGGGCTGTAAAACTTCGTTTATGTATCGGTTACTGTTCAAATTATCCACAATTCGTGGCAATTGTGAGCGTCCACGATATGCTGTGGCACCCCAGACCATAACTCCGGATGTTCGTCCACTGTGGCTTTCGACAATGCACTCCGGAATGTACCGTTCACCGGCATAGCGCCTGATACGAATTCGGCTATCATGGTGCCACAAATTGAAGCGGGATTCGTCAGAAAAAGCAACCTGTTGTCAATCAGCACGCCAGCTCCTATGCACATTGGCCCATTGTAGCCACAGTAGGCGATGGTTTTGCATGAGAGGAATCCTGTATAAAGGAATCCTTGCGCGCAGCCCACACTGCAGCAGGCGTCTCCGAATTGATGAAGCACACAATGAAACACCTGTAGCTGTTGACCGCTGTGCTGCCAATTGTCTAGAAGAAGCTGTGCGGTCCGTCAGCGCCATACGCACCAGGTGTCTGTCATCGCGAGCTGGCGTCACATTTCGGGTCCACTCCCGGATTTCCCAGCTGTCCGACCCTCCTCTTCCGCTGCTTCCAAACACGCATGTTTGTGCTGCTGTTATGCTGCACACGGAGCGGCTACTGCACGATAAGACCAGCTTCACGAAGGCCGACGATTCTTCCACGTTCAAACTCCGAAATTTGCTCAAATTTCGCTTTCTTTCGTCGAAGACGCATAGTAAAGATTCATTTAACGTTTACTCTAGCATATAACCACCGATAATCATACACGCCTCGCTGCAGCCGTCTATTTGTATTCGGTTCGATTCGCTGTTCAGAGGGTGCTTCTCAGCATACGCATGCGCTACTGGTCTCCAATTCTAATCATTAGCATATCATGCCCTACTTTACATTTCCTGCAATTTTCAGCTCACTCGCGTAAGTCCTTCGTGATGGTGCAATTTTCACAAACAGGAGTGTATCTTTATTAGGGACTAACTGACCTAGAAGCAACCTAGCTGGGCTCAGTGTCTGATGCTGGTCGTCACATTTATATTTGAATAATTGCCAGAAGATTCCTCCAAAAAAGTCGATCGTCTCAAATTCAGAAGGAAAGGAAGACAAATACCTATTGACTTGAAAAAAAAAATGAGGAATAACACTTTTCATAAGAATATGCAGTACTTTGACGGACGAAGGAGCAATATTTTGATTCAAATTTAGGAACAAAAAAATAAGCTAGAAAGATGACAGAAGACCAAATTGTTTTGCTCTCATAACTTAAATCAAGGCATGATATCCTTGTAATTCCTGTGTCTGGAGCTCTCGTAACACTAAAATAAGCATATTAACTTTTTGAAAGAAAATTATTGATATTTATAAGTAACGCGCTGTAGATTAAGTGCAAACAGTTGTCAGTACACAAGCTTTAAAAGTGGACTAATAAGGAACATTGAGGTTTCTATTTGCAATGGTTTATTTATGAATTTCATACAAATGAATTACAATTACGCCATTTACTCTAACATTTGAATGGAAATATAACCGCTGGGCCGAAAGGATATGATTTAGAAAATGGGAAAAAACTAATGTCATGTGAAGATATGGCTGTAGCAAACTTTTAAAAAGTAGATGTATCTTTGGCAGAGGTTGACCCTGATGAACTTAGTGCAGGTCAATGGTAGGGGATGCTGCTGTACCCATGGACGGTTGTACATATCTGAGCAAAAACAACCCTGTTATAAAAATTTCCCCGCCAAGAAAACCTTTAACTCTTCCCCACAAAAAAGAAAGGCTTCATCCTAAACCAAAAAACACTCAGCCTTAAAAAGTCATGATATCTAGTTTGCCCACCAAGTCTGCCAAACTATCATCCTCCCTGTTCTCCTCTTTCATCACACTTACTTCCGTTAGATCCTCCTCCCACCTTCAACTCCTCAGAAATATGGATATATCCTTTAAATTGTTTATCTTGTTTGGCGAGAAGCTTTTCTAGTCGAGGTGGTTGCTTAGTGCACGAGCGTCGTTGGCACGGGGGACAGGGGGGACACGTCCCCCTCAATATTTTGAACTCGACAAAAGTCCCCCTCAATATTTGAGAATAATAAATGTGCATACAAAAAATTCCGGTCTTTTTCATTCGTGACGTGAAAAAAAAAAAAAAATAGAAAGAAGAAAAGATTTTGGACCAAAATAGGGTTGCTGATCTACCAAGAAAACGAACAGAAAATGACACCCCTTGTCCAGCAAAAACTGCCTTATCTATAACATTTGAGGAGCCATCTGAATTCAGTTTATTCCCACACTGTTCGCTGTCCGTTTACTTTCTTGCCCTTTTTGCCCTCTACTTCTTTTTCTTATTTCCTGTATCTTACTCCCCACCTCCTACTAACAAAACTCATTAAAACGAAGATCCACCGTTCAAATCCCCCCACGTCCCCCCACCATCTTTCTGACCACTCGGATGGGGTCTTTATTTGGGTTCGCTTCGTGTTTCCTTAACTTGATCACATGGTCTTAGAAGAAATTTTTTTCTGAGAATTGAGATCAAGGTCGAATCTGTCCCCTGCAAAAAGTGTATGTTATTTTCTATCCAAACATAGCTGTTTGAAGTTTGAACAGCAATCTTCGGACAAAAAAAGAAAAAATCTATAATTCGAATTAACCATCATTTTCAATTTCTCTAATACTTCAAGGCCCATTTTAATTCTTTTATGGTAAGTACTGTTCTCTTTTTTTTTCGTAAAAAAAGGCATTGCGATGTACAGCTATTGGAGGTTCTCCCAAAAAATATTTGAAGACACCCTCATTAGAAAAATACCTCTCAAATTTCTGTTCCCTTTAGGAGGGCCCTCGATTCTTTTAGCGCCATCGACACTAGAGTTTAAATTGGTATCAGGTATTTTTTCTTTTCTTAAGTTTTCTCTTAGCCTAATCATGAACCTTACAACGGTTTTGAAATGTATTCGTTTACAAAGCTGTTTGAGCTTTTCACTCAAATGAATAGTTTTAAAATGACTTTTTTTTCCCTATCTTTTTTCACTGGTAAAATAAGCCTTTGTCGAAAAAGCAAAATATTATAAGAATGTTTTCTGTATTTCATTTTCATTTTTTATAGTTTTCATCAACTTGCTACGAGCTAAGTTAGTAGAAGAACATTTCAGTCGAAAATAATGATATTGCACTATTGATAGTATACATTTTTGACTACATGAAAATAAAAGTATTTTGCTATTTATTGACAGTTCATAACATAAAATATTATATCCATATTTTTCTTACACATTACATTACTTCTAAGATATATGACAGTTGAAGAGTGGATTCTGGTTTCTCTTTCCCTCTCCACCATAGAAAAAATATCTCAATTTCATTTTTTGATTATCTTTTGGCTAGCAAGAATAGTGACCAAACATGTACTAAAAATTAATAGTTTTAAGTTCTTAAAGTTCAAAACTTTTCTTGTTTCTTGTAGCAAAAATTTTGAAAATTTCATTGTTATGAATATCAGTAAAATTTGCATTTAAATGAATGCGTACAGTCATAGAAAAAAAAACGAAACACTCGATCGTATTCAAAGACTATTGACACTAGAGACACGTGTAAGGTGTTGTTGTTTCAGGAATAAAGAGTTCTACAAAATTATGTTAAAAAATTGTTGTTAAGGGGTCGTCTTCATATTAAAACGAACATAAACTTCAAATTTTTTAATGACAACCCTCCTTTTTTATCACATGCCTGTGATCAGCATCCTTTTTTAACTTTATATACAAAATTTTGTTGAATTCGATCCAGCCGTTACTTCAGAATCGAGTTCTGAAAAATTCCTCTCGTAATGTTAAAACGTAATTTGATATTTTTGCTCATAACACAAAAACTAGATTAGGCACGGCAAAGATTGTTTTTTTATATCAAAATATGAATCGATCCAATAGTAAAAACATCCTTTTCAACAACAAAAATGTAAATTTAATTTTTTTATGAATTATTAAAATATTTTTTGAAAAAAATATGATCTGAAACCATATTAAATTTTAACAGAGAAACAATCTAGAAGAGCTCTTATGAGGGAATCCAAAATTTGAGCTCAAAATATTCAGTACTTTTCGCGCTATGCTTAAAAATTCATTTTTTCTCACTTTAGGGGACCGTATACTTTTTTAAAACAGAAATTATGAAAGTAAGTTTCTTCGTAAAAAACGAAAAAATTGTTCAACAAAATAAGCAAACCAATTATAACGTGGTTTTTCTGCATTAGAGTTACGTCTATGAATTTTTTAAATGCATAAATGTATTCGCTGTCTCTGCAGAAGAACAACACAATATTGCAACCTTTGCAGTTTTTTGTGGCTATCGTTCAAACGTCAATGTGTAAATAATGCGAAACACTACTTCATTGACCAATAAAAGAATATTTTATAAAACTTTTAAAATTAAAAGCTACACTTAAAATACTTTTGTCTTTTTTTTTTTTTCTTTCTGCGTTTAGCCATTGCCTTTTGTAAAACAATAACCCAGAAAAGAAAAATTAACATGCACAACTTTTTCATAGAAACATACAATAAAACCTCATTTTCTTGCTAGTCATGTTGCAATAGGCAGTGTAGAATTAATGCTTCTTACCGGTGATAATTTGCTAAAAGGAAAAACTATTACCTCGTCTAAATCGGGAAAAAGCACTCGAAAAATAGCCGACAGCGTGAAATTTCCTCTTTAAAACTATCCAGATGGGTCAATAGGTAATATTTTCTTTTTGATAAGTTTGCTGGTTTTTAAGAATTAGTATTATTACTAGCTGACCCAGCCACGCGTTGCTGTGGCAAAGAAGTTGGATTAAAATATACTTTTACTCATTATTTTGATAGAATCAAATAAATATTTTTAATAGAGCTTAAAATAATATGGCCGATTTTAAAACATATGAGATTCACTGTAAAAACGATTCAGAAACGTTCCTGGAAAATAATAGGCAGCTGATATGCCCAATTTCTTCCAGTAACATATCTTGGAAAAGCCAGGAACGTTTTAAGCTGAAAGTCAGTAAACTTTTTGAAAATAACCTCGAAACTTTCTGAAGAAGTGCGAAATCTCCCCTGTTAAAGCCAGTCATGTCTCCAGAACCTTCTAAGCAAATTAAGTAGGTTTAGTGTAATTGATTAGAACCTTCCTGAGTTACCAAGAAGGCTCCACAAAAAGCAGAGCGACCACAGCCAAAGCTATGCAAGAAGGAACCAAGCATATCTCTTGCCTGCAATTCCTGTCTTGCAAAGTTGTAGCTATCCATTGACTTTTTTTGCTCTCATTATGAGCTTAGTCCAGTGGCGGATCTAGCCGATCATTTTGGGAGGGGCCATTTGGAATTTTTTCCCTTTCCTTAGATTTTTGTCCTAACTGTCACTTTTCAAACCGTGCCAGATCATTGATTTTTCCGAAAAAATACCGCCCCTACCCGTCTTCAAGTTTTTATGCAAGTAGAAATTAAAAATAACTATAGAAAAAGGGGGAATTTATAAAATTTAAAATAAGATTAATACCAAAAAATTCTTCATTTATAATTTATTGCTTTAAAGAAATTGACATCAATTTTTAGTTACCTTTGGGGGCATTTGTGGAGGAGCATGGGAATAAGGGGCACTCCGCCAGAAAAGTTTCAAAATTAAAGCCATAAAACACAAATTTAGGCTCTCTTTGATCTTGTAAACTATAGGTGTGCTCAGAGGGTAGCAGAATCCATAGATCGTCCTAGTGTCCTAAGATTGTCCATCGTTTGCGTCGAGAAATGATGTATACGATGAAGCAAAATTTTAGAAATAAAATAGTTTTGTTTCAAGAAGAGGGATGTAAATTCTCTCACATTTAAAACTTAAAATTTCTATTAAAGTAACACTCATGTGTTTTTTTTTTTTTTTAAGTTTTCCTCATAATATTTTCTTTCTTTTTTTTTCTTTAAAAAAAAAATCCTACATTCACAAGGTTTTGGGAGGGGCCATGGCCCCCATGGCCCCCCTCTAGATCCGCCCCTGGCTTAGTCTATATGGACAGCCCGTAAGCAACCTAAAAGGCCGATACACTTATTAAACACGCTCATTCAATCCTTAAACTGGTTGCTAAAAATATTTTCCACAACAGTGAAAAGTCGATTCAGGAAACTTTTTTGTGAAGATACTCTTTTCTACGGGGAAATAGGTGAAAACGTGTGAAATCCCGAGACGTTCCACGGAAATAACCAGTAATGTTTCGGAGTTTTTTTACAGTGTTGATAATGGGCGTGATTCAATGTAAAAACGATTCATAAATGTTCCTGAAAAATTATGGGCAGCTGATATGGCCAATTTCTGCCAGTAACATGTCATGCCAAAACCCGGAAAGTTTTCCGGTAAAAGTTAATAACCTTCCTGAAATTATCTTGGAAGCCTCTTGAAAAATTCGAAGATCTTCCCGTTTGAAGCTAGTCGTGTTTCTGGAACTTTAGTGTAAACTTAGGAAGGGATAAAAAAAACTTAGTACTCTTCTGATTCATTAAGGAACTTCTGTAAGCAGTAATGCAAATATAGCCAAAGCTTAACCAAAACTGCAAGCAAGTATCGAAAATTTTTACTCAGTAACGATTCGTTTTTTTTTTTTTTTTTTTTTTTTTTTTTACAGTCGAGGCTGAAGAAAGTACTTATTGAATCCAGTAAGTACTAACTAAATTTTCGATGGAAAAAGCACTATACTTACGCTTAGTAAATTTTGTAAGTATGACTTCGGTCAAAAAAAAAAAAAAAAAAAGCAAAAATAACTTGATAGTGACAGTAAATATCGAAACTAATTGTAAAATAACCGAATGTAGAAACTAAGCGTAAACCACCATACACTTTTAGATTCTACACTACATTTTATTCACCTCAGCTTTCTCTATAGTTTGTAATCAATAACTTCTTTACAAAATACACTAACTAAATTAAAAACATATAAAAATTAAATTTTTTCAATGAAATAGATAACATTGACTTCGAACTATTGTTTCTATTTTTTGAAAACTGAAAACTGTCTAAGCACTAAGTTGTGCACTATGTTCTTGCTTAACCAATCTTTTAGTAATACGAAAATTACGATAACTTTCCACTTGTGAGTAGGCGATATATGGTTGCACAGGAGAGAAATATTTATGTTTCAAGTCCAAACCGAAAGAAGACATTATTTGTTCTTGACATCAATTTATGGTCTTTGCAAAAGCTAAACGAATCAAAAATTGAAGTCTTTCAAATCTGTTTGAAAATTTTGACTCTATTAATGGATTACGTGGCAACACAAACATTTCTCCTTTAAACTTTCCCGTCAAAATTGTTGACTTTTGATGAAGAAACGTGTACCGTTGCGTAATTTAGGTGGGTTTAAATCGCGAAAAAAATAAATTGTTGAGCCAATTTTCAACCGGAAATCGTGTAGTCGCATTCCTGGTGTATCCAGGGCATCTAAAAACTCAGTTGGAATGTTTACTGCTTTGTTTTCATCGGCAACTGTATAGGCTTGTTCAGCATCAATGAGGAGCTTTTTTCCAGCCGTCAGTAACGGCTCATTATTCGCAATAATTGTAGCTAAGACAGCGTCATTGCTCTGTTGTTATACGTTGCAAATCAGTGTTAACTAAGTCGGTGGCCCAACTATCAAGTGACGGCATATCATAATAATTAAGTTTCAAATTTGAAATTGAAACGCAAAAACCTTCAGTTAAAACTAAAGCTTCATATTCATCTCTGGTGTAAAATCTGGATTTGGACATTTGTGTGTTTGTTAAACTTTATGAAATACGTCTTCAAACGTGAAAGTTATATAGTTTCTCCTTGAAAAATGATGATTGTGTTGGATAGTATGTCGTCAAAATTGTTTTAAACAGTTGACGAATACTGTTTCTCCATATGTCAAACCTGCATTAGAAAGTGTCAACTCTCAATGACTTTGTGCGACCAATAAATAAAATTTGCGACATGTATCGGGATATGTGTTTGACAGTTGACAATTGACGATCCACAAATATTCCCGTCTCTTCGGGAATGCTTACCGAAAACAAAACTGCTACAAAACCAGCGCGATTACAGAGGCAAATATGATTTTAAAAAAATTAAATTTATCTGGGAATAGACTCTCAATTAGTTCACTTTTCGTCTCAATGGCAGTGTAGAAATTGTCTGGCTCTTTGTTGTACTGTATATTTTGATACAGTTCAATTTCACCGTTTCCAATACCCAGCAATTGCTTAGAAAATACTTGTGCGATTAGATTATTTTGCGTTTATACTCGCATGTTCATGGCCATTCGCATTATCTCGACATTACTCTATAAAAACGATTATTTTAAACATGCGTTGATTTCATCGGATCAACTGGTAACGTCTGCCGGAAGTCCCCAGACAGTATTCAGACAATTTGGTCTAAAAGTTCATCGTTGCCGTTCAAATCTTGCACAATCCTATGATATGCTTCTAATGAATGCTTTTACTCATGAGCCATAGTACACTTATCCCAAATTTTAATTTCACTCTCTTGCAACACTACATCCATTCCATGTTTTTTTTTTCTTTAATGTTACACATTGCGTTTTGTTTGTTATGAATATCTAATAGGCAACTTTAAAGCTGAATGTGCTGTTCGTCTACGATCTAAAAAAAGTAGCAGCAGTTTTGCCTGACGATGCAACTGTCACTGCAATTTTCTGTTGCGAACGTATCTTTGCAAGAATTAATGATATTAAAAATTTCTTGGGGAACAAAATAAAGAAAATAATTGTTTTCCGCTTAAATTCATTAACCTTCCTGAAATTAAACTGAAATATTTCTGAAGAATTCAGTAGTCTTCTTGGTTAAAGGCAGTTACGATTCTGGCACCTTTAGAGAAGCCTGACGCATGTTCAATATAATAGCATGGAACCTTCCTACTTTTCTAAGACAGCCCTCAAAGCATTAACGCACGCATTGCCAACGCGAAGACAGACTCCGTAATCGTTCCGAAACCGATACACCTATTAAATACGTTTAGTTAATCCTGATACTGGTGGAAAAAAATATTTTTCACAACGTTGTGAAATTTGCAATTTGTAGCAATTCAAGGAAACGTTAAAAAAAATATAGTTGATTTTCTCAGGAAGTGAATAATAACCTGTAATATCCCGAAATGTTATATGGAAATTCTAAATAACATTTCTGAGTTTTTTTATCATGGTGTTTTTAGCAGTAAGTCATACGATGTTAGAGTTATATCGATTAATTAACTTACACCGCCATCTATCAAGAATTTTTAAAACTAAACAATTAATTCACGCTATTATTGCATAATTATAATATGAAAGTTGCAATAAAAATTATGAAAACTATCCTATCTTTTTAAGTTGGACCAAATGACACGTAGATATGAAAATTGAGAAAAATCGGTTGAGTAGTTTCGAAGTTTACCCCGAACAAACATCGTGACACGAGATTTTTATATATACTAGCTGACCCAGCCACGCGTTGCTGTGGCGCAGTAGTTGGATTAAAATAATTTTTTACCCATTATTTTGATACAGTCAAATTAATATTTTTTATTAAAGTTTGAAAATTTTTAGCCGATTTTAAAACATATATGAGGTTGATAATGGGCGTGTTAGGCTGAAGTAAGTGCTTATTAAATTACTTACTTAGTAAATTTAAATTAGTAATTAGTAACTTTTGTAAGTACGACTTCGACCGAACATACACAATTGATTGAAATTAATAGTAAATATCAAAACTGATTGTAAAATATCGGAACGTAAAAATTAAGCATAAACCAACATACAGTTTTAAAATGTATTCTACATTATATCTATCTCAGCTTTATCTATAAATTGTAATCAATAGCTTCTTTACAAAATACAATAACTAAATTAAAAACATATAAAAATTGAATTTTAAAAATGTGGTAGATAACATTTATTTCGAACTATTGTTTCTATTATTAAAAAACTGAAAACTATCTATGCACTAAGTTGCGCATAATATTCTTGCTTAACCTGTATTTTGCTAACACGAATAGGTATGATAACTTTCCCACTCGTGAGTAGGCGATAGTTTTCCCAGAAGAGAAATATGTATATTTCAAGTCCTAACCGCAAATAGACATTGTTTTGGCTTAAGATCTTTTTAGGGTGATTGAAAAAGTTAAACACTTTGGAAGTTGAAGCCTTTTAAATGTGTTTGAAAATTATGACGCTATTAATGGAAGTGCGTGGCAACACGAAAAATTCTCTTTAAAACTTTTCCGTCAAAATTGTTAACTTTTGAAGAAAACGTGTACCGTTGCACACTCTTGGTGGGTTTAAATTTTGAAAAAGAATAATTGGTGAACCAATTTTTAACCAATACTCATGTATTAGCATTCTTGGTATATCCTGCGAATTTAAAAATTCAGTTGGAATGCATACTACTTTGTTTTCATCAACAACTGTATTGCCTTGTTCAGTATCAACGGACAGCACAATCTGATTATGAATATTTTCTATTCAGCTGTTAGTTGGCTCATTTTTGTTGGCTCATGATTGTAGCTAAGAGAGCGTCATTGCACTTTTCTCGTTGCAAATAAGTGTTAACTAAGTTGGTCGCCAATCGATCAGGTCATAGAACATCATTATGACTTAATAACAAATTTGAAATTAAAATGCATAAGTCTTGAAACAACACTAAAGCTTCATTATACATCTCTGGTGTAAAATATAGATTTGGACATCGTTGTGTTTGTTTAACTCCATGGAGTACGTCTTCACGCATAAAATTTATATAGCTTCCCCACAGAAATGATGATTGTGTTGTATATTATGTCGTCAAAATTGTTTGAAACAGTTGACGAATACTGTTTGTCGTTATGTCAATACTGCATCAGAAAGTGCTTACTCCCAATGATTGTGGGCCACAATAATTACAATTCGCGACATGCATCGTGATATGTATTAAACTTTCGACAATTAACGGTCCACAATTACTCCAGACTGTCTGGGAATGTTTACCGAAAACAAATACAAAAAATAAAAAAAAAAAACCTCGGTTTCAGATGCACAGTTTTGTTTTCGAGACGGTTTTGGTCCCAATGTCTTGGCCCTAATTATACCTGGTGTTCTTTATTTACGTGTCTTCCAGAATACCTGATTTTATTCAACACTGTAAAAACAATTAAGACTCATTCTGAAACATTATGGGCAGGTAATACGCCCACTGTCTGCCAGTAACATGTCTTGCAAAATATAGAAACGTTTTCCACTAAAAGTCCTTCCTGAAACTATCCTGAAGTCTTTCTGAGGAATTCAGAAACCTCTCCGATTATAGACAATTATTTCGCTGAAACCTTCAGAGAAAACCTAAGTAAGTTTAAAAGAAATAGCTTGGCACATTTCTTGACTTACCAAAAAAGTACCAAAACCTTGGTCGTAACCTTAGCCACTGCTAAGACGGGCTTGCAAGCATAAACAAAAAATTATACTTGCTTCTTACTCTTGTGAAATTACGGAATACGGACACTCACTTGCCCTCATTGAGAGTTAAGTCATTCTGGACGGGCCAAGACAATAGTAGTGAAGTTAATTCATGATTAAAATTCACTAACCTTTCTGAAATTATCCTGGAATCTTTTTCAACAATTCAGTAATCCCTCCGGTTAAAGCCAATCGTGTCTCTGGATATTCAAAGAAAACTTAGGTAAGTTTAATGTAAAAGCTTAACCACCTTCCTACTTTTGCAAGAAAGATTCAAAATCATCTCTGCAAGCATTGCAAAAGCCAAGACAGGGCTGCAAGCAAATATTACGAACTTAAATCACCTTCAAAGTTGTAAAATCCTAATGCTCATACATTCGCACTGAGAGCTTATCCCATTCAGACGGAACGTACTCAAACTGAGGTAGATACACCTAATAAATACGATCAGTAATTCTTTAAACTGGGAGTTAAAATATTTTTCACAACAGTGAGAAGTCTGCATTAATTACACTTGTAGCAGTTCAGCAAAAGTTTTGACACAAATACTTGATTTTCGCAGGAAATCGTTGAGAACCTATGAAAACCGACATGTTCCGTGGAAATGATGAGTTACAATTCGTATTTTTTTACAGTGTGCATTTATAATAGCATGAAACATTGATATATAACTTTATATTTGCGAATCGGCTAACCACATAAGATTTTTTAGACTATGTAAAAAGATCAGTGTCGTTTTTGGTGGCTCAAGTGTTCTGTGTAGAAGATTTATTTGGAGAAATATACTACTTGACCATTTTCGAAGTTTACTGCAAGATGCTGGAGAGATTTGATTCTTTCGTGGATAAGGAAACTAAATTATGCTCGATAGTTTCTCGTTGCTGCTTATATATCTTCTCATTTCTTATCTTGTTATTTCGTCACTGTAGCCTGTTTTTCGTACTTCAAATGCGACCTAATAAGGAACTTTCATAACGTATTTGAAAACAGCTTTTTTGTTTTCAAGGTATTGCAAATTTCGACATTAATATGAGCCTCATACATTTTAAAAAGCAGTGGTGATTATGGAACTATCCACCTCTTATCAACTTCAACTTGATTTGTAGAATTTGACATTTACATTGAAAAATGTACCCTTTATTATCATCGATTCTACGGCGATACAATTAATAACCATCGATATCCGTAACATAGTATTATTTGCAAATTTTAATCAACTCAAGAGTAAAACTTTTCGAGGATGAGTTAACTTATATGATACTTAATGATGTAAAAAATATCTAGCAAACAAAAAAAAAAAAAAAAAAAAAACGAAATCTTTTCCGCTTAAATTCAGTAATCTTCTAGAAATTATCCTGGAATATTTCTGAATTATTCAACAATCTTCCCGCTTAATCCCAGTCGTGTCTCTGACTCTTTCTCATAAAGTAGGCTTCTTTACAACAAATACTTGGCTCCTTCCTACTATGCCAAGAAAGCTTCTAAAATCATTAACACATGACCACATCTACGTCAGAACAGCAAGGAAGTGCGATGAATCTAACTCGCCTGCAACTCGGGCAACGCATCGGAACACAAAAACATACTCGCCCGCGTTGGGAATTTAGCCAATCCGGGCGTATCATTATGAAGCCGAAGCCGTTACACTTATTAAATACGCCCAGCTAATATTTATACAGGTGGTGAAAAATATTTTTCACACCAATGAGAAATCTGCATTTGTGAAACTTGTAGTATTTCAGGAAACTTTTGACGAATATACTTGATTTTCTCAGAAAGTGGATAAAAACCTGTAAAATCCCGAAACATTCCTTGGAAATAATCGGTAACGTTTTGGCATTTTTTTACAGCGTAGATATCAAACGATGATAACGTTGTATCGATTAATTAACTTACACCGCCATCTATTAAGAATTTTTACAACTAAACAATTAATTCACACTATTATTGTATAAATAATGTTTAATTTACAATAAAAAATTATAAAAACCATCCTATCTTTTAAGTTGAACCAAATTACAGATAGTTATGAAATTTGTTCAAAATCGGTTCAGTAGTTTCGGAGTTTACCCCGAACAAACATCGTGACACGACATTTTTATATATATAGATAACAGTTTGCTGTGCTTTGATGTAGATAAAAATTCAAATATTTTTCTTGCTAAATGTGTAGTGTTAATATAGAGTCACATTTTCGTCAATATGCTGTTACATATTTTGTTTTTCTGTTTGTCATAGACCAAGCAAAGAACTTTTGATGCATGTGAATGTAAAAGTCAAACTTTATTGCTTATTGCTTTACAATTATATCTAATTAGGAAAAAACAAGTTTCTCCTATTTTTAAGCAGAATGTTAAGAGCCTTTTTTCTTCGGAACTTCTTGTTATAAGAGATTTCATCATTAGTTGGTTCTTACATTTTAATAATGGTTATATTAATTGTGAATATATGTTCAAACTTTCAATCGTTAATCCAGTGAGGTCTCGTCGTATTTTTTAAATGTTATCTCTTTTGTTTTACGATTTAGTGCATAAACAGAAATAATCTGAAACTTATTTATTCATTTTGTTATTTCTTTTGTAGTTTAACGTTATGATTGATTTATTAAGGGAATGAATTATAAAAAACCTGTAAGTGGAGATGGATAGAAAAATAAGACAGGTAATTTTACACAGATATTTTTTGAAATAAAATGTTAAATCTTGTTCAATGAAAAAAAGTGATTCCCATAATGTGCGCGCCCCAAAAAGTCGTCAAGTCTTCAAAGAGAGCAACAAAAGTTTTCAGAATTCCACAAATAATTGAGGTATAATTTTGTCTCACCCCAGCAGTCTGTTACAACTAGTTTATACTTTTGCTTGCAGAAGGGTTCCGCGGGAAAAATCTAAATCCCAAAAAATTCTTCATGACTCAAACAAAAAATAAGGAACCACTGTAGAACATAGCTTTAACGACAGATGAATTTAGAAAATTGCACTAATTACTATTAGTAGAACTTGAAAAATATTTATTCATATTTGTTTTTACAAAAGTTGCTGATGACATCAAAATTCTGTATTGCTGGTTATAATATGCTTGCTGGATTTTAATACATACATGTTCCAACCTTCAAGAGTTTTTGTGCTTCGCACTTTATTCATGGTTGTTCTTATCCTGCCGCTCCTACCCCTTTTCCATGTAAAGACCCCAGATTATGTCCATAATGCCCAAAACCACCTCCACCAACACCTCCTGCTGCATAAAGTCCTTGTCCACCTGCTCCACCAGTACCAAATCCTCCTAGACCACCAAATCCTCCGTAGCCACCTAGACCATTGTGGGCACCTTGGGCTCCGTATCCAGCACCAAAACCTCCTTTGACACCACTACCAAAATTTTTATTTTGTGAAAACACTTTTTCTTTCGCAAAAGTGTTACTATTTCCTCCA
Organism: Uloborus diversus; assembly: GCF_026930045.1. NCBI lineage: Eukaryota > Metazoa > Arthropoda > Arachnida > Araneae > Uloboridae > Uloborus > Uloborus diversus. Next base: position 105,655,873 of record NC_072740.1, on the reverse strand, counting down.
ATGAATTGATCTCCGAATCCTCCTTTAGTTCCAAAAACACCACCAAATCCGTTTTGAAGGCCGTAACCTCCTCCGCCAACTCCTTTTGAAAATCCTTGTTTTCCAAATAAGTTTCCTCCATGAAAACCATGACCAGCTGCTCCTAATCCATTGTAGCCACCGTTCAGTGCTCCAGCTGAGTGTAATCCACCTAGTCCATGCAGACCTAAACCAAACAAGCCTGGTAAAGCACCGCCATACGGAAGACCTGGTCCAATAATCGGTCGACTGTACGGAAGAATGTTTTCTGATGATAGAAGATCACTTGGAAACTCACGAATTTGATTTTCTTCACTCCGCATAAGGGGCAAAAGAAAAAGGAGTGCAACCTGTAAAGAGAAAAAGAAACTTTCAATAACAAAAAGGAAATTTATACATACCATCAGTGATCAAAAATTTTTCGCTTAAAATTTTAAAGTGAGAAATTTGTTTCGTGGGTATCATAAATTAACATGAATATATGTGTTTTATAGCCATTCAGACGAATGTTAAGAGTACTTATATAAAGCTTACAGTTCATTTTGTGACTCTCCTCACAAGCTGATCTAAACTAGAACCCCTTGAAAAGGACAGGCCGACTTATCCAACACTTTCGTTCCAAGATGGCTCCGAATCCAACCTTGTTTCTAGTATTTATAAATGCGTTATAATAATCGCTGGTTGCTATGTCGTGGAGCATAAGATGATAAGTTGAGTATAATTTCATTTAAAGTAAACCTAGAAAGATAACTTAGTTCACAAATTCAGCAGAAATATATCGGGAAATGTTTACTGTAATAAACCTCATTTTCACCCTTTATTTGTTTTTAATTTGTATTAAATAAACCGTCTTTATTTACAAAATAGAAAGAATCAAACATGAATCAAGCAACACCACTAAAGCTTGGTCAGCAGTTTTCTGCTACGAAGTTTTTGTACAAATACTAATTTTGTCAAACGACAAATTTAGACCCAAAATGTCGGACGATTCAGCTCCCCTTATGACGTGGCCTTAGTCTAAACAGAACTGAAACTTCGTTTTAAACAGTTACGTCACTTAATCCCTTTTCAAAATTGAATTGCATGTTTTTTAACTTAATCAAAAAGTAACTAAAGCTAATGTTGGAGTTTGGTTAAGACAATTCAGATAGCATCTTTAATTATTTCATTAATACAAATACGCCATTTGATATTCCCCAAAATATCTCAGTAGAGACTCTGTATTTTAATGAATTTTAATTAAAGTTTATAATTAACTGCAGTTAGGAAAGTTTTCTTACCTTTAACATAGTTATAACTAGGGCCGTCATTTAGGTAATTGGAGTCCCCCTCCCCCCAAAAAAGGTTAATTTTTATACACAATGAAAATCATGTTTTGTAAGTTAATAATAATAATCTATAGATGTATGTGTAACCGAATTTTACTGTTCTGCTTCTGTGATTTTTTTCTTCTTTAATTTTAGATGCAGTCGTGATATCTTAATAATTATTTAATTAATGCTGCATATTTCAACGAATTTACAAAACAAATCTAATTTGCTGAAACTGCAAAAATCCGTTTGGTAGTTTAGTTTTTTCGCTAAACAATTTTTATTTTCTTCTTATTTTATGCATTGCTCTTTTTAATATTGTTAATATTTCAAGATTGTTATTTACTTCCTCTATGCATGCTATTAGAGTATTTTATGGTTTAACTACTTTTGTTAAGTTTACTTTAAAAATTTTATTATTGTTTCAGACTGGAATTTAATGTCCACTATATTGTTTATTTTTTATGGTTTTAGAGTATAATTGTAAATATGCAATTAGTTTTATGAGAGGTATAATATCAGTCGTGAGCATGCAATTAATACGAACCAAATTTTTACATTTTACTTCACATAACGAAGGTAACATTCTCAAAGCAAAGAAAAAAAATTAATACATGAACATCTTTGATACAAACGCTAAGTCCTTTATTAGAATGGAAAAAGAAGCTAAAAACATAAATGTAATGTTCATTGTTTAACTAAAGTAATATTTTACAATTATTTATCATTGCAATAACAGAAAACACTAGACTAATAAAAATTGAAATGATATTAATATTCAGGTCATAACAATTTCGTCTGTGGGTAAGGGATTGAGATTGATTGATTTTGCAGGCATAGTCCTAGTATTTTTCGAGTTAATACGTCCGTTATTAGCTCTCAATCCGTGCTCCGTGAAACACTGGTGACATGTGAAAAACTAAATGCAAAACAAAACACTGAAAAAAAAAACCTTCTTAAACGAGCATCTTCATGTACTGAAATGATATAATTACTCTACATTATAAATGGAAAAATATCTGACAGATTACAAAATCCTTCAATTCCAATAGATTGGCAACTCCTAAGCTCACGATCCCTTTAAAGCCTCCTTTAAAACTCCGCTGATGGCACACAAAAGCTAACGTATTTGAATCACAAGGTTTGCATCTTTGCTTCAAAGCATTAGTTTTACATTTTTCTCAGTTTTGTTCTTGAAATTCTTCAAAAAAGTTTCTTTTAATTTTAAACATCAGTTTATATGAATATTATGTTCCACATTATAAAAAATTATTTTTTTAAATATTTTTTTAAACAGTGAGAAGTCTGCTTTCGGGAAACGTGTAGCAATTCAGGAACCTTTTTGACAATGATACTTGATTTTTCCAGGAAGTGGGTAAAAACCATTGAAATCCCGAAACGTTACGCGGAAATACTCAGTAACGTCTCGGAAATTTTTTACAGTGAGCTTTGTTAAAAATATTAATTTGAGCGTATAAAAATGAGTAAAAAATTATTTCCATTATCAGCCACAGCAACGCGTGGCTGGGTCAGCTAGTCTATATATATAAAAATGTCGTGTCACGATGTTTGTTCGGGGTAAACTCCGAAACTACTGAACCGATTTTGAACAAATTTCATAACTATCTGTAATTTGGTTCAACTTAAAAGATAGGATGGTTTTTATAATTTTTTATTGTAAATTAAACATTATTTATACAATAATAGTGTGAATTAATTGTTTAGTTGTAAAAATTCTTAATAGATGGCGGTGTAAGTTAATTAATCGATACAACGTTATCATCGTTTAATATCTACGCTGTAAAAAAATGCCAAAACGTTACCGATTATTTCCAAGGAATGTTTCGGGATTTTACAGGTTTTTATCCACTTTCTGAGAAAATCAAGTATATTCGTCAAAAGTTTCCTGAAATACTACAAGTTTCACAAATGCAGATTTCTCATTGGTGTGAAAAATATTTTTCACCACCAGTATAAATATTAGCTGGGCGTATTTAATAAGTGTAACGGCTTCGGCTTCATAATGATACGCCCGGATTGGCTAAATTCCCAACGCGGGCGAGTATGTTTTTGTGTTCCGATGCGTTGCCCGAGTTGCAGGCGAGTTAGATTCATCGCACTTCCTTGCTGTTCTGACGTAGATGTGGTCATGTGTTAATGATTTTAGAAGCTTTCTTGGCATAGTAGGAAGGAGCCAAGTATTTGTTGTAAAGAAGCCTACTTTATGAGAAAGAGTCAGAGACACGACTGGGATTAAGCGGGAAGATTGTTGAATAATTCAGAAATATTCCAGGATAATTTCTAGAAGATTACTGAATTTAAGCGGAAAAGATTTCGTTTTTTTTTTTTTTGTTTGCTAGATATTTTTTACATCATTAAGTATCATATAAGTTAACTCATCCTCGAAAAGTTTTACTCTTGAGTTGATTAAAATTTGCAAATAATACTATGTTACGGATATCGATGGTTATTAATTGTATCGCCGTAGAATCGATGATAATAAAGGGTACATTTTTCAATGTAAATGTCAAATTCTACAAATCAAGTTGAAGTTGATAAGAGGTGGATAGTTCCATAATCACCACTGCTTTTTAAAATGTATGAGGCTCATATTAATGTCGAAATTTGCAATACCTTGAAAACAAAAAAGCTGTTTTCAAATACGTTATGAAAGTTCCTTATTAGGTCGCATTTGAAGTACGAAAAACAGGCTACAGTGACGAAATAACAAGATAAGAAATGAGAAGATATATAAGCAGCAACGAGAAACTATCGAGCATAATTTAGTTTCCTTATCCACGAAAGAATCAAATCTCTCCAGCATCTTGCAGTAAACTTCGAAAATGGTCAAGTAGTATATTTCTCCAAATAAATCTTCTACACAGAACACTTGAGCCACCAAAAACGACACTGATCTTTTTACATAGTCTAAAAAATCTTATGTGGTTAGCCGATTCGCAAATATAAAGTTATATATCAATGTTTCATGCTATTATAAATGCACACTGTAAAAAAATACGAATTGTAACTCATCATTTCCACGGAACATGTCGGTTTTCATAGGTTCTCAACGATTTCCTGCGAAAATCAAGTATTTGTGTCAAAACTTTTGCTGAACTGCTACAAGTGTAATTAATGCAGACTTCTCACTGTTGTGAAAAATATTTTAACTCCCAGTTTAAAGAATTACTGAGCGTATTTATTAGGTGTATCTACCTCAGTTTGAGTACGTTCCGTCTGAATGGGATAAGCTCTCAGTGCGAATGTATGAGCATTAGGATTTTACAACTTTGAAGGTGATTTAAGTTCGTAATATTTGCTTGCAGCCCTGTCTTGGCTTTTGCAATGCTTGCAGAGATGATTTTGAATCTTTCTTGCAAAAGTAGGAAGGTGGTTAAGCTTTTACATTAAACTTACCTAAGTTTTCTTTGAATATCCAGAGACACGATTGGCTTTAACCGGAGGGATTACTGAATTGTTGAAAAAGATTCCAGGATAATTTCAGAAAGGTTAGTGAATTTTAATCATGAATTAACTTCACTACTATTGTCTTGGCCCGTCCAGAATGACTTAACTCTCAATGAGGGCAAGTGAGTGTCCGTATTCCGTAATTTCACAAGAGTAAGAAGCAAGTATAATTTTTTGTTTATGCTTGCAAGCCCGTCTTAGCAGTGGCTAAGGTTACGACCAAGGTTTTGGTACTTTTTTGGTAAGTCAAGAAATGTGCCAAGCTATTTCTTTTAAACTTACTTAGGTTTTCTCTGAAGGTTTCAGCGAAATAATTGTCTATAATCGGAGAGGTTTCTGAATTCCTCAGAAAGACTTCAGGATAGTTTCAGGAAGGACTTTTAGTGGAAAACGTTTCTATATTTTGCAAGACATGTTACTGGCAGACATTGGGCGTATTACCTGCCCATAATGTTTCAGAATGAGTCTTAATTGTTTTTACAGTGTTGAATAAAATCAGGTATTCTGGAAGACACGTAAATAAAGAACACCAGGTATAATTAGGGCCAAGACATTGGGACCAAAACCGTCTCGAAAACAAAACTGTGCATCTGAAACCGAGGTTTTTTTTTTTATTTTTTGTATTTGTTTTCGGTAAACATTCCCAGACAGTCTGGAGTAATTGTGGACCGTTAATTGTCGAAAGTTTAATACATATCACGATGCATGTCGCGAATTGTAATTATTGTGGCCCACAATCATTGGGAGTAAGCACTTTCTGATGCAGTATTGACATAACGACAAACAGTATTCGTCAACTGTTTCAAACAATTTTGACGACATAATATACAACACAATCATCATTTCTGTGGGGAAGCTATATAAATTTTATGCGTGAAGACGTACTCCATGGAGTTAAACAAACACAACGATGTCCAAATCTATATTTTACACCAGAGATGTATAATGAAGCTTTAGTGTTGTTTTAAGACTTATGCATTTTAATTTCAAATTTGTTATTAAGTCATAATGATGTTCTATGACCTGATCGATTGGCGACCAACTTAGTTAACACTTATTTGCAACGAGAAAAGTGCAATGACGCTCTCTTAGCTACAATCATGAGCCAACAAAAATGAGCCAACTAACAGCTGAATAGAAAATATTCATAATCAGATTGTGCTGTCCGTTGATACTGAACAAGGCAATACAGTTGTTGATGAAAACAAAGTAGTATGCATTCCAACTGAATTTTTAAATTCGCAGGATATACCAAGAATGCTAATACATGAGTATTGGTTAAAAATTGGTTCACCAATTATTCTTTTTCAAAATTTAAACCCACCAAGAGTGTGCAACGGCACACGTTTTCTTCAAAAGTTAACAATTTTGACGGAAAAGTTTTAAAGAGAATTTTTCGTGTTGCCACGCACTTCCATTAATAGCGTCATAATTTTCAAACACATTTAAAAGGCTTCAACTTCCAAAGTGTTTAACTTTTTCAATCACCCTAAAAAGATCTTAAGCCAAAACAATGTCTATTTGCGGTTAGGACTTGAAATATACATATTTCTCTTCTGGGAAAACTATCGCCTACTCACGAGTGGGAAAGTTATCATACCTATTCGTGTTAGCAAAATACAGGTTAAGCAAGAATATTATGCGCAACTTAGTGCATAGATAGTTTTCAGTTTTTTAATAATAGAAACAATAGTTCGAAATAAATGTTATCTACCACATTTTTAAAATTCAATTTTTATATGTTTTTAATTTAGTTATTGTATTTTGTAAAGAAGCTATTGATTACAATTTATAGATAAAGCTGAGATAGATATAATGTAGAATACATTTTAAAACTGTATGTTGGTTTATGCTTAATTTTTACGTTCCGATATTTTACAATCAGTTTTGATATTTACTATTAATTTCAATCAATTGTGTATGTTCGGTCGAAGTCGTACTTACAAAAGTTACTAATTACTAATTTAAATTTACTAAGTAAGTAATTTAATAAGCACTTACTTCAGCCTAACACTCCCATTATCAACCTCATATATGTTTTAAAATCGGCTAAAAATTTTCAAACTTTAATAAAAATATTAATTTGACTGTATCAAAATAATGGGTAAAAAATTATTTTAATCCAACTACTGCGCCACAGCAACGCGTGGCTGGGTCAGCTAGTCTATATAAATAAAAATCTCGTGTCACGATGTTTGTTCGGGGTAAACTCCGAAACTACTCAACCGATTTTTATCAAATTTCATACCTATGCGTCATTTGGTCCAACTTAAAAGATAGGATAGTTTTTATAATTTTTTATTGCAAATTAAGTATTAATTATACAATAATAGTGTGAATTAATAGTTTAGTTCTAAAAATGTTTAATAGATGGCGGTGTAAGTTAACTAATTGATATAACTCTAACATCGTTTGACTTACTGCTAAAAACAATATGCTAAAAAAACCCGAAACGTTGCTTATCATTTTTGTAGAGCGTTTCGGGATTTTACAGCTTTTTATTCACTTCCTGAGAAAATCAACTATATTTATCAAAAAGGTTTCTGAATTGCTAGAAATTGCGGATTTCACACTATTGTGAAAAATATTTTTCTCCACCAGTATCAAGATTAACTGAATGTTTTTAATACGTGTATGTGTTTCAGTTTGATCACGGTTCGTCCATATCGTCTCAGCTCCCAATGAGAGCGAAAAGATGTCTGGATCACGGAGTCTTTAAAAGAACTGCTGACGCGTTACCGTTGAGCTACTTGCTCAAGAGTTTGTCTTAGCTTTGGCAATGATTGCATTAATGCTTTGGGAATTTAATTGGAAAACCAAGACGGTTCCAGACTTTTACATTAAACCTACGTTAGGCTTCTCTAAATATGCCAGAATCATAACTAGCTTTAACCAGAAGACTACTGATTTCTTCGAAAATATTCCAGGATAATTTCTGGAAGGTTACCAAATTTAAGCGGAAAACATTTATTTTCTTTCTCCCCCCCCCAAGACATTTTTAATATCATTAATTCTTGTAAAAATACGTTCGCAACAGAAAATTGCAGTTACAATTGCATCGTCAGGCATTGCTGCTACCTTTTTTAGATGGTAGACGAACAGCACATTCAGCTTAAAAGTTGCCTTTTAGATATTCATAACAAACCAAATGCAATGTGTAACATTAAAGAAAAAACGCGGAATTGCTGCAGTGTTGGAAAAGAGATTGCATCATAATTTGGGATAAGTGTACTATGGTTCATAAGTAAAAGCATGCATTCGAAGCACATCATAGGATTATGCAAGATTTGAAAGGCAACGATAAACTTTTAGGTGGTATTGTCTGAATACTGTCTGGGGACTTCGGGCAGACAATATAAGTTGTTCCGATGAATTCAACGGATGTTTAAAACAATCGTTTTGATAGCCTAATTTCGAGATAATATGGTTGACCATGAACATGCGAGTACAAACGCAAAATGATCTATTCGCACAAGAATTTTCGAATCAATTGCTGGGTGTTGGAAACGGTGAAATTGAAATGTATCAAAATACACAGTACATCAAATACCCTGACAATTTCTGCACTGCTGTTGAGACGAAAAGTGAACTAATTGAGAGTGTATTCCCGAAAAAATTTAATTAATTGTATTGTGATTGCCTCTGTAATCGCGTTATTTTGGCTGCAAAAAACGTTGATGCAGACGCATTTAACTTTTAAATGCAACAGTTGTTGCCCGGTAAGTTGAAAAAAAATAATTTAATCGATACAATTGCTGATTAGAACACAGCATTAAAGTTTCCAACTAAATTTTAAATTCTCTGTATATACCAGGAATGACACTACACAATCTCCAGTTGAAAATTTATTCATCAATTAATCTTCTCCATAATTTAAACCCAGCCAGGTTTTCACAAATATACACGTATAGTTATCAAAAGGGTCACCGGAAATGCTCTTGAAGCAGCAATTTTGACGGGAAAGTTTAAAGGAGGAATCATCCTGCTGCCATGCATTCCATTAATATCATCAGAATCTCCAATACAACTTAGAAGGCTTCATATTCCGCTTCGCTTTGCCTTCGCGATAACCATTAATAGATCTCAAGGCCGAACAATAATGTCGATTTGGACAAGGAAAGTAGGTGTTTCTCCCATGGGCAATTGCATGTAACCTTCTCAGGTGTGGAAAAACCATCAAATCTGTTCGTGTTAGCAAAAAACAGATTAACCAAAAGTAATGTGAACAAATGAGTACAAAGATAATTTTCAATTTTAATAATTTAAAATAATCGAAAAAATAGTTCGAAATCAATGTTATTTACCTTATTTTTAAAATTCCACTTTTATAGTTTATCAGTTTATTTAGCATACTTTGTGAGAAGTCATTGATTAAAAACTATAGTTAAAGCTGAGATGAATAAAATGTGCATACAAGAACTGTATATTGGTTAATGCTTAATTTCAACATTATGATACTTTACCTACCACTTTCAAGTTATTTTGCACCATTTGACGAAGTAAGTACACAGCAAAAAATTTCCGAAACGTTTCTGAGTATTTCCGTGTAACGTTTTAGGATTTCAGTGGTTTTTATCAACTTATCGGAAAAATGAAGTAACATCGTCAAAACGTTCTCTGAATTGCTACACATTGCACGAATGCAGTTCCTCACTGTTGTGAAAACTATTTTTAGCTGCCAGTTCAAAGATTAAACGTATTAATAAAGTGTATCGGCTTCCGTTCGACTACAGAATGTATATTCGTCCATGCTAATCAGCTCACAAAGAGAGCGAATGAGTATGAACTACTTGCTTTGCAAGCGCGTAAAATTCGTGCTACATATTTGCAAATCTGGGTTTGCTTTGGCCATGTTTGCGAAGCTGCTTATGGAGTTTTCTTAACAAATCAGGAAAGTGCCAAGCTGTTATGTTATACCTACTTAAGTTTTATCTAATGTTCGGGAAACACAAGTGGCTACAAGCGGGGAGATTACTGAATTTTTCAGGAGGCTTCAAGGAGAATTTCAGAAATGTTACTGAATTGTATCGGAAAACGTTTCTGATTTTTGTAAGGTATCTTACTGGCAGAAATTGGTCACATCAGTCGCCCATTATTTTCCAGGAACAATTCTGAATCGTTTTAACAGTGATACTCACTAAATTTAATAAACGTAAGTATAGAAAGTAATGCTTTCACTGTAGAAAATTTAGTTAGTACTTTAGTAGTCCTACTTCGGCCAAACCCGACCATTCTCAATTCCCTGTAATTTAAAATCGACTGAATATTTTCCAGCATTGTTAAAAATATTGATTTGATCGTATAAAAATAATGAGTAAAAATTTATTTTCTATTATCAACCACAGCAACGCGTGGCTGGGTCAGCTAGTCTAATAATATAAATTGTATAAATTAACAGTTAAGTTAAGCCTATATATATATACATATATATATATGTATAAAATATAGTATGTTTCTGGTAATATGACATTTTACTGAAATGTTGTGTAACGTGAGGGGAGGGAAATATTCCATCTCTGGGTGAATTTCTCAACACGTAAACTTTTGCCAACGGCAAGTACGTAAAATTCATCTCATTATTGCTAACAGCTGTTAATCTATATATATAAAAATCTCGTGTCACGATGTTTGTTCGGGGTAAATTCTGAAACTACTTAACCGATTTCCATCAAATTTCATACCTATGTGTCTTTTGGTCCAACTTAAAAGATAGGATAGTTTTAATAATTTTTCATTGCAAATTAAATATTAATTATACAATAATAGTGTAAATTAATTGTTTAGTTCTAAAAATTCTTAATAGATGGCGGTGTAAGTTAATTAATCGATATAACTCTAAAATCGTTTGACCTACTCCTAAAAACACCATGCATTGCTCATTATTTCCATATAACGTTTCGGGATTTTACAGGTTTTTATTCACTTCATGAGAAAATCAACTATATTTGTCAAAAAGTTTCCTGAATTGCTACAAATTGCAAGTTTCACAACGCTGTGAAAAATATTTTTCTCCACCAGTATCAAGATTAACTGAACGTATTTAATTATTGTATCGGTTTCAGCACGATGACTGTCAGTTGAGATTGATTCATCTCGCAATGAGAGCGAAAAGATATCTGGATCACGAAACTATGCAAGCATTGCAAACGAGCTATGTTCGAGCTACTTGCTGAAGTGTCTGTCTTGGCGTTGGCAATGATTGCAGCAATGCGTTTAGAGCTTTATTGGAGAAGCAGAAAGGTTCGAGGTTAATACGTTAACCCTACGTTAGGTTTCGCTGAAGGTGCCTGAATCTTATCTGGCTTTAATCAAGACTACTGAATTCTTCAAAAATATTCCAGTTTACTTTCTGGAAGGTTACTGAATTCACGCGGAAAACATTTATTTTCTTTCTTTTTTTCCCCCCAAGAGATTTTTAATATCATTAATTCTTGCAAAAATACGTTCGCAAGAGAAAATTGCAGTGACAATTGCATCGTCAGGCACTGCTGCTACTTTTTTTACATGGTAGACGAACGATACATTCAGCTTTAAAGTTGCCTATTAGACCCATTTATAACAAACCAAACGCAATGTGTAACATTAGAGAAAAGCGCGGAATGGCTGTAGTTTTGCAAATGAAATTGTATATTAATTTGGGATAAGTGTACTATGTTTTATGAGTAAAAGCATTCATTCGAGGCACATCATAGGATTATGCAAGATTTGAAAGGCAACGATAAACTTTTAGGTGATATTGTCTGATTGCTGTCTGGGAACTTCCGGCAGACAATACCAGTTATCCCGATTAAATCAACGGAAGTTTAAAAGAATCGTTTGGATAGCGTAATGTCGAGATGATGCGTTTGACCATGAACATGTGAGTACAAACACAAAATGATCTATTCTCATAAGTATTTTCTAAGCAATTGCTGGGTAAAGGAAACAGTAAAATTAAAATGTTTCAATATACACATTACATCAAATATTCCGAAAATTTCTGCACTGCCGTTGAGATGAAAAGTGAAATAATTGAAAGTGTATTCCCAAATAAATTTAATTTTTTTATTATGATTGCCTCTGTAATTGCGCTATTTTGGCAGCAAAAAACGTTAACGCAGACGCAATTAACTTTAAATATAGCAGTTGTTGCCCGGTAATTTGAAATCATTTAAATAAATCGATACAATTGCTGACTAGAACTAATCATTAAAGTTTCCAACTAAATTTTAAATCCTCTGGATATACCAGGGATGACACTACACAACCCCCAACTCAGAACTAATTCACCAATTAATCTTCTCCATAACTTAAACCCATCTAGGTTTTCACAAATATACACGCACAGTTATCAAAAGGGTCACCGGAAATGCACTTGAAGCAGCAATTTTGACGGGAAAATTTAAAGGAGGAATCATCCTGCTGCCATGCATTCCATTATTATCGTCAGAATCTCCAATACAGCTAAGTAGTCTTCATATTCCGCTTTGCTTAGCTTTCGCGATAACCATAAATAAATCTCAAGGCGAAACAATGTCGGTTTGGACAAGGAAATAGGAAGCCCATGGGCAACTGTATGTAACCTGCTCATGTGTTAGCAAAAGAGAGATTAACCAAAAATATTGTGAACAAATTAGCACAAAGATAATTTTCAATTTTAATAATTTAAAATAATCGAAACAATAGTTTGAAATCAATGTTATCTACCTTATTCATAAAATTCAACTTTTATAGCTTATCAATTTATGTAGTATATTTTGTGAGAAGTCATTGATTAAAAACTATAGTTAAAGCTGAGATGAATGAAATGTACGTACAAAAACTGTATATTGGTTAATGCTTAATTTCAACATTATCATACTTTACGTACCATTTTCAAGTTATTTTGCACCATTGGACGAAGTAAGAACACTGCAAAAAATTTCCGAAAAGCTTCTGAGTATTTCCGTGCAACGTTTCAGGATTTCAGTGTTTTTTATCCACTTCCCGGAAAAATTAAGTAACATTGTCAAAAAGTTCTCTGAATTGCTACATGTTGCACGAATGCAGTTTTCTCACGGTTGTGAAAAATATTTTTAGTTCCCAGTTCAAAGAGTAACTTAGCGTGTTTATAAAGTGTATGTGCTTCAGCTCGGCTGCAGTCTGGCCGTACTAATAAAGTGCTGAAAATGAGCAAATAGATGTGGATGACGTTGCTCTACAAGAATTGCAGGCGAGTTAAGTGCTCGATACTTGCTTGACTTTGGCCATGTTTGCAATACTGCTTATGGAACTTTCGAATTAAAACAGGAAGGTCACAAGCTGTAATGTTATACCTACCTAAGTTTTTTCTAATGTTCCAGAAACATGAATGGCTACAAGCGAGAAGATTTCTGAATTTTTCAGGAGGATTCCAGGATAACTTTAGAAATGTTACTGAATTTTAGCGGAAAACGTTTCTGGTTTTTGTAAGGTATCTTACTGGTAGAAATTGGTCACATCAGCTGGCCATTATTTTCCAGGAACGGTTCTGAAGTGTTTTTACAGTGATATTTACTAAATTTAATAAACATAATTATAGAAAGTAATGCTTTTACTATAGAAAATTTAGTTAGTACATACTAAATTTAACAAGTTCCTACTCCGACCAAAAACAACCATTCGCAATTCCCTGTGATTTAAAATCGACTGAACTTTTTACAGCACTGTAAAAACGATTCAGAAACGTTCCTGGAAAATAATGGGCAGCTGATGTGCCCAATTTCTGCCAGTAACATATCTGGAAAGATCCAGGAACGTTTTTCGTTGAAATTCAGTAACTTTCCTGAAACTATCCCGGAAGCTTCCTGAAATATTCAGAAATCTCCCCGTTTGAACCTAGTCGTATCTCTGTAACTTTAGAGTAAACTTAGGTAGGTATAATGTAACAGCTTGGATCCTTCCTGAGGTTCCATAAGCAGTATTGCAAACTTGGCCAAAGCTAAGCAAGATTTGCAGGTAAGAAAAGAGTATTTTACTAACCTGCAATTCTTGCAAAGCAACGTAGTCCATACTTATTCACTCCCTTAGGGAGCTTAACCAGCATGGACAGGCCGCAATTGCGCTAATGCCGATACACTTTATAAATACGCTCTGTTAATCTTTAAACTGGGAGCTAAAAATATTTTTTTAAACAGTGAGAAGTCTGCTTTCGGGAAACGTGTAGCAATTCAGGAACCTTTTTGACAATGATACTTGATTTTTCCAGGAAGTGGGTAAAAACCATTGAAATCCCGAAACGTTACGCGGAAATACTCAGTAACGTCTCGGAAATTTTTTACAGTGAGCTTTGTTAAAAATATTAATTTGAGCGTATAAAAATGAGTAAAAAATTATTTCCATTATCAGCCACAGCAACGCGTGGCTGGGTCAGCGAGTGTTTATATAAAGACAAATACACTGAAGTACACAAATCAATGATCGTCAAAAAAAAAAAAAAAAAAAAAAAAAAAATCAAAATTTCAATTCCAATCAAAATTAAATTTCATGGGAAAATGTCAGTGATGTCCCCTAAATTAAATACTTCGAAAACTCATGAAGGTTGGAGATGTTTTTAAACCTTTGTTTAATTGACTAATTATGAAAAAGAAAACAAAACATATCATTTAAAGTTTTATTTCATGACAATTTTAACAATCCTTTTAAAAATAAATAAATAGAATTTCGAAAAAATATTTCTATTCTTCATAAGAATAGTTTTTTTTTCACTGCAAACATTTATGCATCACTTATGTTCTTATACTGTAGGACAATGTTTCAAAAACAAACACATACTATTTTTACATAAAAATATTTGTTAATTTAAAATGGAAGTGAAAGAGATTTTTCTTTTTTAATTGGCACACATGTTTTTCAATAATTTATTTTGTAACCGAACAATGACTCAACCCTTGTACTTTTTTTACCTATCGAAAAATCCCATTTTTTCCTATATGATGTGAATTTACAGTAACTTCCTTCTACGCATTTTCAGAAAGAAAACGACAGTAAAATGCTTTGTTTGTTCACTGGTTGGGGTGTTCATTTACTGGGTCTGGGCACTTTCCTAGTTTTTTTTAAAAATATAGTTACGTATATGAGGCAGTGAGAAGCAAAGGGATATAAGTGAACTATTTTAAGTTTCGAGTAAAACGCGTTTAAAGATCAGATCCGCTTTCATTGTCATTTTTTTTCTAAATCATGCTATACAGCAGCACCTACCAGTGCTACTTAGTACAATCTCTTGCCCCAAGACAGAGGAGAAGGTTCACCTACCATTCGTACTGGTTGTCTCCAAGTTTTAAATTTTGCCACTTGCATCCCTTTTGCTTCTCACTACCTCATATCATCTAAAATATTTTTCTGTCGTGTGCCAAACATTACGACTTTTTACGATGCTTTTGTTTACGCTACTAAAAAGCCTTTTGGATAGCATCCTGTTCAATCAGATCAAAAACTGCACTTAAAACTCGATTTTCTTTAAAAACAGCTCAAAGCATGAATGGTTTTTTTACCTCCCCTGTAAAATTCGAAAAAAAAAAAAAAAAAAAAAAAACCGGATTGATCTGGTTTTCATTAAATTCATTTTCTGATATGCCCGGATGAACTTCCTAAGTGATTGACCATGTGACAGCTCAAACCATGAACAGTTTTTTGTCTCTCCTATAAAATTAAAAAAAAAACGGATTGATCTGGTTTTCATTAAATTCATCTTCAAATATGTCCGGATGAACTTCTTAAGTGATTGAGAAAAGTTGAAAAATTTTGAAATCAATTTAGGTGCAATGCACTTTTTTTTTGTTTATATATTATTATTTTTACAACAGAAATTGGTATTTTATTATTTTGTCTTTGTGAAGAATTACATTTTTTTTTCATGGGTATTCCAAACATTTTCAGTAATTTTATTTTTACTGTTAGAAGTACGGTCAAAATTTGAGCTGAAGCAATTATTTGTTTTGCTATCTGAAACAAGACATTCTTCGATGTCCTTAAGCGAAGATCGCTTCAGGGACTTTTGTCTCAAATAAATGAGCTCGCATAATTTTATGCATTTAGTTGCTGCGGACTGAAATTGATTTAGTGGAGTAATTTCGTTGGTATCATTTGTGTCGAGGAATGCAGCTTGATATTATTTAGAAAAATAATAGTTTTCATCTTATTAAAGATTCAGGTAGTAGCATACTCCCCCCCCCCCGCACACACAGTAATTGAGCTTTTTTGCTTTAACCTTCCTGTTATTCGGTTTTAAAGGGGATTTTTGGGGGGAGGGCGGCGGAAGCTTCATAGGTTGAAAGTTAAAGAAAATTGTCTTGAGGGCATAGTTGAAAAGAAATCAGAGCAAGAAATGGACAACTGCACTTTTAGTCGATTTCGTGTTTTACATTGAAATATATGAAGAAAAATATTATCTTTTATTAAGTACGAGACATTTCCAATTAATATATCATGTTTACTGTTTCATATAACATATCATATATCATATTCGTATATCATGTATCATAAGTTCCATACATCATATATCATAAATAGTGTTTCATCCGAAGCTTTTCAGGAGGGCGCTGCGCCATGCCCCTCTTTCGATTGTGAGTTGGAAGGGCGCAGTGGCCTCTTGATAAGCTCTGGGGGAAGCACTCATAAGATATTTTCAAAAATGCAACTGTTACTATAGTTGGTTTTCAGTTACAGGTTGCTACAAGTGCCTACATTTCAGGAAAAATTGGGGAAAAAGTTACATATTTTGTTGCATTGTTTACACAACATATTTCGTATGTCAAGAACTACACGGTGAAAACAATTGAGAAACATTCCTGGAAAATAATGTTCAACTAATGTGCCACTTTGTGCCACTATCATATCTTGCAAAATCCGGGAACTTGTCTGCTAAAATTCAGTACCCTTCCTGAAATTATCCTGGAATATTTCTGAAGAAGTCATATGTCTGAAGTATTCAGAGGCAACTTAGGTAGGTTACAAATAATAGCTTGCCACCTTCCAAATTTAACAAGAAAGCTGCAAAAGCAAACGCAAGCACGGCCAAAGCTCAGACACATTAGCAAGTAAGTACCAAGCATCTCCCTCAAACCGCAAATCATGCGAAGCTACGAAATTTAGAACCTTATTCGCTTTATTTGGAAACAATAAAATCAAACTGGATGGGTGGCAGTAATTTAATAGAATCCGATTCACTTAACTAATACTTTTAGTTAAACTTTAAATTAGCAGCTAAAAATATTTTCTCTACTAATGTGAAGTCTGCATCCATGCAATTTGTAAAATTTCAGGAAAAGTTTTGACAAAGGTAGTTCATTTTCATAGGAAATAGATGAAAACATGCAAAATCCCGAAATAATCAGTGGCGTTTCGGAATTTTTTTTAGTGTAGATTTTGAATGATTAATTTTTCTCAAATGATTCCTAAACCAAATTTCCGCGAATATATAATCTTAACTGGTTCGGAGCAGGGTTTTAGGCCACTTTTGTGTTGTTGCATAGAAATAAACAAACAAACAAACAAACAAACAAAAAAACCTACTTATTTTAACACGGTAAATCGCAGTATCATATACATTTTTTTCCTCAAAGGTGTTTGTGTCGGTCAGGGTACACCATAAATACTTCATCAAACTTCAAAAGTAAGACATCATTTTAAAAACTATCAGCGAAAAATAAACAAACAAGTCAAATTTATGCTGTTTCCAGTTTTTTAAGTTTTTTTTTTTTTTAATACTTAAAAAACTATATTTTTGAATTCCTTCCGTTAAGTGTGAATTCTTCGCTCGGGTCAGCTAGTCAACCATATATTTTACAGAAGCTTAACAGCTTCACATACATAGAGGACTGCGTACTAAGCACCTTGCCTCCGGACAAACACAGGATAGATTTACATCACTCAAGAGAAGGAAATAACACTTAGAGCACCGGCGGGAATTAAACCTGAGACCTCCGGCTCAGAAGACGGAGCTTCTACCACTGATGAAAGGAGGCCAAAAACCATGTATCGTATCACAATAATTGTATCTACCTTACATGACAAAACCAGTTCGCGAAATGCATTGTTGAGGGACTCTATAGTAATTCGTGCTACAATAGTTCTATTGTCCGTTTTCTACGAGAAGGCACTTGACTCCTCTCTCGTCACGTGGTATCCGATGATTCTATTTCGCTGTTTTCGGCAGAAGGTACATTCGGATCATAGCATCTTGTTGTAAAAGCAGCAGTTTTTAAAATGAAAGAATAACTGAAATGACAACAGACAAGTGAAGCAAGGTAAAGGATACTGACATTTTTTCGCATTAAAATGCACGCCCAAGTTAGGACTGTCTGGTTGTCTCATTTAGAAGCGCTTGGATTGCTTACCTATCACTTCCGCGTAAAATGGAAATATGCGTTCGAGGAGGCATGGCGAAGTGCCTTTTCGTAAAAAACGGACAATATCTCGCGGACAGTCTCAAGCATTATGTAATAATGAGTACCGTGACTCTCTAATTAAAAAAAAAAAAAAAATTGGGGGGACTGCGTAACTCAGTGAAAAAAGCAATTTCGTTCCCCCTCCCCCTTGAACAAGGGAGAACTTTGAACCAAGGTCCCCCTTTGAACTCAGGTCCCGATCTGGGAATAAATGTCATCAGCTAACAGAATACACGCTATTTTGAAATACCAAACTGATGAAAGATGTTTTGTGAAGCCTTAACACTTGAATTACGGCGGTCTTCGTATACCTAGAAATACGGTGGGACTCATTTTGACCCTCTGAGAAGAAATCTGCATAGTTATTTACATAATATTATATATTTGTAAAAATCAGTTAGAAATAAACATATTTATTATGTATACAATTTATTCAAAGGAAGTAGAAACTTTGACTACTGATAATGCATTATTTGAAACTAGTTTAAAGTACCCTTAAAATAACCAGGGCTGTTTCAGTTGCATTTCAGAAACTACCGGCTAATGCTTCTTTTTATGTTAAAAAACAAACATTATGACGGCTTCAATATCTTGTAATAATATGTTCCAAGAGGTATTTTTGAGTTTCAGCTCTGTTTCAGCATCAATAAACGTATTTGCATTTCTTTTTTTCTCAAAGGGGTTAAAAAACACCTGCCCACGCTTCTAAGAATAACACCCTTCAGGCTAAAAAATAATTAAAGTGTCTTGGAAACTTTATATTGTCACAGAGCACGCGTAGTTAGGAAAAGTCACGGAAGGATTAAGCCTTTTCTGGAAATAAATACAAAGAAGCAGTAAGCAAAAAAAAAAAAAAAAAACAAAATGTATGCTTGGGGTCAAAATGACACCTTCCGTTATTCTATTGTTAAAATGTAGTACGGAAAAGTAGACAATTTTCACAAGTCTTCCTTTTTAACTTCGTGTCTATAGGTTTTTTTGTTTTTGAAAACAAAGCAATCGACTAGAGAACCTATTCATGGGCAGACTGCCCTTTTCGATTAGTTGATGTAGTAATTATTGACCTTTCAATCTCCTCATTGTTTTGAAAGTTACATGTCTTTAGGATTTTTTGAACGTCACACAAAAAGGATAAAAGTTAACAGGTTCTCAATTTTAAGCATAACTATTATCTTAGACTTAACCAATATCTGATTAACGTAACTCGTACAACTTTCAAAAAATACCAAGTTCAATTCAACTGCCTAACGAACCAAGATAAGTACGAGTTAAAGTAAAACTTACCGAGAAAATATAAATCCTTTGTGAAGCCATAGTTAATTTTTACCTAAAATGGTGAAGTTTGAAGAACTCTTACTTTTATAGATCTTTCAGAAGGTTAAAAAGTAACAATACATAGAAAAAATGCTTTTTTTTTCATACAAAGCCATTCCAAGCGGAAATAATAACTTCCTGAACGTTCTGTAGGGTCTTCATTTAATTCAGAAGTTTCTTGAAATCCCTAGTGCTTGACCTTTTTTGAAGTTGTGGAGGTAACTTGCTATTTTGTTTTTTCTTAATTGCGCTTCATATAAGATTGTCCTAAATGTATTTTTACGCTCACTTAATCTCTAGTAATTGCAACAGCAAAAATAAATATTAAGTGCATGAAAAAGTCAAGTTTCCGGAAATTCGGAGTTACGCTCTCAAAAGCAATCTAGTCAGGCACGAGATTAAAGGAATGAAAATATTATTTCTTTGCTTATATAAGTGCGAAAGAAATAAATGCTTCTGAAAAATTTTGTAAATGTAACTAAATAAAAAAATTTTCAACATGTTTTGCCTATCGAAATTTGTAATGCATCCGTCAAGCTATGGATTACAGCAGGGGCTCAGTTAAGGGAAGTTGTGGTCATTTTATTAAATATAAAGAATATTAAGAGTGGTTATTGCAATAATGTATTAAAAATACAATCCTGGTATTCGTTATTTTTTTTTACCAGGAATCCGGGATACCGATATCATTAATAGTGATAAAAATTATTCAAAAAGAAGCAAATTACACTTGTTTCGCTTCTTTATAATTTTATACAAATACCGCATAAACTATGAAAATATAAACACTTACATAAAAAAAAAACATAAATCGAAGGAATAAATATTATAATCCAATATTGATGCAATATTGGTTGGTGGTATAATAATAGTTTACAATATTAGAAACAAAGTATAGAGATAAAAATGAACCATTAGAGTTTCACAACACAATAAAGGAACAAAACGTATAGCATTATTATGGCTCACATATATTTTTTTTAATTTTCTTTTATTTTTCTTTCTTTCTTTCTTTCTTTTTTTTTTGCTCGATAACTTAATTAACCATTCCATCTGATGATGAAAATATCCTTTTGTAGTCTTTCGTTGCGTTGATTAAAATATCATTAAATATTGCACAAATTAGTTTACTTTGGCGGCAAACTTATGGCAACATAGGATTTATTTTGGTATTTCCTCGATAAAAATTAGGGTATTTTACCTTATTTTCATCGATGGTACTGGTTTTAGGAAATTTTTAAAACAGTATACGATACTGGACTTCGTATCCTGGCAATGCAATTACTAGTTATGAGCAAATTGCGGCCTAAATAGAGATGACAGGTGAAAATTCTTGCATGTTATGATCAATACTCTCACCCCCCTACCCCTTCCAGAAGACAATTCTAGTGGATTCCAAATAACATATAAACAAGTTTTAATCCAGCATTTATTACAGTTGTTCCAAAGATCTCGCAGCCCAGACATTTCACTCCCTTGCTTCATTTCTTTTTTAAGTGTGAGCCATTCTTCCTTCACATTTGAAGCAATAATAACAATAATAAAAAAAGTAGTATTTTTTTAATCCTATTCTAGTTCGCGGCATCTCTGCAGCTTGACTATATCTGTTCTTTAGCATTATAACCTGTGTTGGAAATATAAATCCCATATAAATCTAGAATAAAAAATGTACATATTTACTTGTAATAAATTTTATCGAAAACAGGAATAAGTAAAAGTATAGATGGTTTCTTTATTTGAAAAAAAAAAAAAGTATTTTCGAAACCATCAAAATGTATTTGAGGAACGCATCTGCAAGAGAAATTCAAATTTTACTATATGAAAACTACAAGCATGTTCTTTGGTATCCTTCTGTAAGAACCGAGGTGGCATTTTAAACCGCCGTTCACACGGATGGCCATTCACACGGAAAAGACTGAGGCTATATCGAGTAGAGGAATTCCCGATCAATCGTTGCACGTTGGAACACGATTAGTTATTAGCTTCATATTGAGGGGTTTTAATAACTTGTTGCTGAAGAAGGCTGTTAAAATTAATATTTTACTTTAACAAAAATAATTACCGTTATTTTTTTACACGAATAGTAATAAAAATAACAAAGCAATTAATATCGTGTCTTTCTTTTTTTTTTTACAAATTTTCCAGTAGAACTTTTAAACTTGGATCCCAATCTATTCTCAAATGTGTCCGCAATTGTTCCTCAATTATATTCCCAAGCATAAATTAGACAAATATCTTAAGCATAATATATTGTGTACTTTCGGCACACTCTTTGTTTTGCTTCAAGGTCATCCGCCATCTATCCGTGGTCCAGCTTTAAATGAAATATAACTGAGATTCGCTTCGAACAAATTAGTTTTTGAACTAAGATGATAATAATACGTGTTTCTAAAATTTGTAATTTTGCATTTATTTTTGGATATCCTTTAAGCTTTTTGATTCATACTAAAATCAAAATGAGAAACACTTGCTTATGAATTCAATTAAGTATATTTAGTTGAGAAAATTCTCACTGAAAGAGAAAAATTGCACACAATTATCATACTTTGAAAGTTGAGATTTAAAACAACAACGAACAGAAAACATTGGGTAGGAAAAAATTTGACAAAGAGGAAAAAATAAGTAAACATTATGTGCATAATTATTCTGCATGATGGCCGTATTTAAGCAGTTAAAAACGAAAAATTAACAAATGTAGTTCAAAAATGTCCTATCACAGAAAAATCGCAAAAAAAAAAAAAAAAAAAAAAACGAATTGGAGGCACATGAAAAAAAAAGCAAGTTTTCCGAAGAAAACGAGTACAAAGTTTGAAAAGCATACCGGGATTGAAAAAGACTCACCTCTTAGTAGAATATACAATATCCATCCTAACAGCTAACCTGAGTTTAGTCACATAATAATTCATTTCGGACATTTTTGTGGTTCTACATATTTCCAAAGTCGTTTAACAGTTTACGATTCTACCAACCTATCAAGCGTTTAAAGAACTCGGTCTTATAGACGACGACAAACCTTGGAAACTTACCTTAGTTGTTACGTATAATTTACTGACTTCGATCCTAGACTCAGAGAATTGTTTACAAATAGTTTAACTTTTATGCCAACTTTTAGACCATATTGCTTTATGGTAAACGTTTCAGAAAGATCTCTGTGACGACATATTGCAAGAAGAGCGTCAGCAGAAACGCCATGATTGTCGTTTAATGTCAAGCAATAAAAAAAACTAAAGGCAAAATTTGTGAATGAAGCGGAAACTCAACAGGGAACTTTTGTTTACCACTGCCGCAGAGAATAAACGAAAAAAATCTATTTAAATATGATTCGGAAATAAAAACCAGGAACATAAGTCAATGTTGATCGGCCTACCCGGTGGAACTGGGAAAAATTAATAAATTCAACTCTATCTAAGAATCAATAAACAGGCTCTTTTTTTTTTAACGAAACTGCCGGGACTGTAGTTAGATGTGTAAAAACTGACCATCCCACTTTTAAACTACTTTGAATACCTCCTTCAGAAAGACTTCGTATGTTTAACAAGAAAAAACAGGCAATTTTGAGAATTTCTTCAATAGGATGCTCCTCCGAACTTCTCTTCGTGCTTTTAAAATTAAAGGCGATATCCCAGTAGTTTTATTCCGCAACTTTAATTTGTCTAATCTATTCAATGCAATTCAACCCCAATAAAATTCAATACGGAATAATATGATTTCGAGTATTGCTCTTACAGCACCAGCAGCAGATGAGTTGGCTCATAATCCTTGCATCCTTATGGTGTCTCTGTATATTCCTTTTTCCAAATCAAGTGATTACAATTTCCAGTAAGAAATTCTTATGCCACCACCATCATCAAACATACAACTATACGATATGTAGTGCAACGTTACATACGGGAAGATTGTATTGTTCAGTGGGATTTATACGTTGGTCTCTCTTGATCAGGAAATGAGGTATATCACATTTATTCAAATCTCATAAAAACGAAACAAAAATATATTGCTTACTATTAATTTTCAAGTTCAAAAGTACCTGTATAATATCTGATAGATAACTTTTTAAATCCGAACTAGGTCGGGTCGGGTCTCTAGTTTGTGATAAAAAAGGATGTTCTCATAGAAACCGTTACTTAACTAACCGTGGATCTATTTTTTGTCGTTAGTCGGCACGATAAGAATTCAAATGATGGGTAATTTACAGAATTTGATCAAGAAATAAGGAAAATCGCTCGTAGTGACATGAAAAGATAATATATAAGATAGAGGCATAGTAGGAGGCAGTGGGACACCTTAGATGCTATTTGTTTTTTTTTCTTTCTTTATTCTGAAACTTTTTGCCTGGATATAGTTTTTCACATTGCAAATTTACTGATGGTAACAATAAAAATGATATAATGTGTTTTCTGTTATGTATGCTGCAATTATCATGTAAATATGTTTGCAACATTTTTTTCATTCTTAATTAGACTCTTAACGAAATAATTAATGTTAAACATTTTCCATAATTTTATATAATTTTTTTAAAATTAAACCACAGAATTATAATGAGAATGTTTTTTTTACTTTATATTTTCGTCATGCTTGACATTCAAAGGGCAATGGTATTAGTAGTCATAACCTACCAGTTTGTAAAATGTTGAAATATGCACAAATTTCAAAAACGTTGTGTCATCAGACGACATTTTTTATTGTATGTGTACCGTGTTCTCGTGAGAGTCCTCGATTTGGGATTCAGATTTGTAGTGTATGAGCTTGTGATTGTGGGCACATGAGACGTGTGGTTAGCGTAGGGGAAGATAACGTAAAGAGGATAGGCCTAAAAATTCGAATCCCATGCAGCACTGTTAATACTTTTGAACCATTATCTTTTTCCATGGTAATCCTCAATTGGGGATAGAAAATAGCTTTGAATTAACTTCCATGATGTTTATTTCGTTTTATTCTGGCAGTTGTACACTGTAGTACGAAATAAGTATAAGGTAACCAGTTTACCGAAGATTCGTACAAACCTTCATGCTTAAAATAGAAAAATTGCACGACACGAGTTTTTAAAGAACAGAAATTTAAGACATTCAGTAAATAAATATTTTTTTCTGGCTAAAAACAATCAAACATATATATGAATGGAAAATAACTACGATATATTACAAATAAATTCACCACATCCTATTTCTAAATGCAAAGGTAATTGTGTTGTCTGTGATAATTTGATCAGTTTTTCAATACAAAAATGCAAAGGAATTTTGCTAAAAGAATAAAATGAGTGCTGCGTGATGCACATTTTATTTTTCATAACTTCCATTATTTAAATGCTACAATGGGTAAATTCCACTGAAGATAAAAACAAACTACTTCATAAAATTTGCAATTTTTATTTTCTTCCGGCGAATAGAAAACAAATGAATTCTTTTGGTATACATAAAATATTCTTTTGAAACAATAGAAACGAATAATGCATGACAAAATATTTAAATGTTATACTATGAACAAATGCTTCGACAAACACTATTTCTCATATGAATTTACGTGCTCGTGTATTTAAAGCTCGGAAAATAAATCTTTAATAGTAAAGTCCTTTTTCTAATGGCTCCGTAGGGTAAAAGAACCAAAAGCGAAACATCTTCTTTTCAAAACCGAAAAGCTTTTGAATGTTATATTCCCCTCTGAATGCTAGGAAATGACAGTTTAATATTTTGGAACGATTCGGCATTTTTTAAGATGGAAAAAATGTATGGAAACTTTGACATTTTACATCAACCTCCCATGGAGAGAAAGTAGAATTTCAAAAACACTGCTCAGTGAAATCTTTTTTTTTCGGTAAAAAGTGTCAAGAAAATAGTGAAAGCTCATGTGACATCAGCAGTGAAAAGTTAAAAATCAAAAGAAGCTTTGGTGTAAAATTCCTTTCATTCTATGTTCTGTTGTTGGAATTGACTGAAGACAGTTTCATTTGCAATACCATCTTGTTAAGAATTTTTATCAATAAATGTTTTGTTCCTGTTTACTGGATGTCACTTTAATAGAATAAATTATGCATAAATGAAGAAAGCGTCCCCATAAATGTCAGTATCATCGAGCGTGTTTGCAGGGGCGCAACCATGGGAGGTCACAGGAGCTCACTTTGACCTCTCAAAAATTTACTGACAGTATACTCCCAATTATCCGCAATTCAGTCGACAATCAGGAACATGTGTTTTCACAGCAAAAAGCAAATACCGATAGCTGTTTTTCTGTCGAAAAATTGTAAATTTAAACACACTCGTTTTATTTATTTATTTATTGTGCTTTTTTCATCGTACATACTTGCTTTTTATATATGTTCAGTTCTGCTGTGCAAAAATACAGCTAAGTTTTTGAGAAAGGAGAGTATTAACCTTATTCGTCCTTCGTTTTAGCCTTTTTGAGGTATATCCGCGATTTTTATTATACGTGGCGCTTGCTATTGTGCCACCCAACTCCGTGGATAATCGAGAGATTACTGTATTCGGCAAATTTCGTCAGACAACATGCTGCAAATTTGAAGAGAGCGTGGCAAAATTGCAAATTTGTGGGATGCACTGGCTCCATTGTTTATTACTTCTTGATATGGTGGAAAGCAATGGGAGCAGTCCACCCCCCAGTAATATAAATACAGTAAAACCCCTCTAATGCGGATACTAACGGGACAATTTTTTTTTTGTCTGCAATAGAGGGGTTTCCGCCGCAGGACAGGGGTTTAATAATGTTATTTGCAGTGGAATTTAGGAATTAAAAAATGTCCGTATAAGAGGGGTGTCCGCACTTGACGGGTGTCCGTTAGGAGGGGTTTTACTGTATACATTAATACTTTTGTCTATACGTGTATAACTAAGTTCATTTTTAATCATTAGGGAAGTTGAATAATACGGGAAAGGTCTTCTTTGAAGATCTGCGATGCGACTCTGAGTATGCAACATACGATGCTTCCAATATTTAAAAAAAAAAAAAAAGAATGAAAAAAAAAATATAACATGAAATTTTTTTTTTGGTCATGCGGCTCATAGCCTCTTATGCTTCGGTTTTATGCCGAAAAATATATGAAAAATTATAAAACAAACTCCTAGGAGAAAAAAAAAGATTGGTTCTGGTGATTTTTTAAATATTTTAGGGGGGGGGGATATCTCCATGAATCTCCCCTTTTGGTCTAAATGTTCATGCTTTTGATTTTGAAACTTAGCACCTCAGTCTCAGAAGAGAGCATATGGCTAATATAACACTTCTCTCCAAATAAAAGTAATGGCTATGATACTATTGAAAATTAAACAAAAATGGGGAGCACCTTTCCTAAAAGTGGTAAGTGTAGTTGGGAAATTGGTGGTCATATTTGTATTCAGGAAGAATCAGCAGAAATTATGTCGAAGTATTTTGAAGGCATTTTTTTTACCGCACAGAGTAATTAAGCTACATGTTTGCATTAGTGGTGCCATCTATATTATGAATAGGAATTTAACAGAAAAATATAAGAATGCAATTTTTTTGTTAATAATAGCACCATGGCGTACAACTTAAACTTCTTCCAAAAACTATTATTGCACTAATCTGCGTCTGCCACCTGCATGAAGGTAATTTATCTCATATTTTCACCAATTCAGTTCAAAACACAAATGGAAATGAGACTCTATATTCATATGCTAATTTTTAAACAAGAATTGAATGCAAACTGATAAATGTTCTTTTACTTTCTATCCTCTTGAACAAAATAACCTACACTGAAAATCTTTTCAACATTTTCAGGTGCTAATTGCAGCTCGACACACAAGACAAATAACGGTTGAATTCAATTAATTTCTTATAATCTGTAAAAATCTCATAGATTGCAAAACCATACGTTTTTTTATTATTATTATTATTATTTTTTTTAATGTTGCATTTAGATAATTTGGATTCCCAAGAGTGATTGGTTGTTTGCGAAATTTATGTAATTAAACAAAAGGGGGGGCGGAGGAAAGAAATATAAAAATTAGAATTTATCGATTTGATTTATTTTATTTGATTTTTGTTTACACAAAGTTTTGCACTGGTCAAATTTTATTGATATGTATGTATTTTTCTTCGAAACGATCGAATGATGAAAGCGCCATTTATCATGACCGAAGTAATGGCGGTTCTTCAAGCATTATTAGGGTGGACTGAAAATAGGGAGACATTTTTTCCTAAAGTTAAAACTTTAATAGTTCGGAAAAGTTTGTTGTGTGGTACCATATAGAAAGAACTAATATATATATTTTTTCTGCTTTTCCATTTTGAGGAAAAGCGTTCAGTTTTAGAATTTTCCGAGTTTTTCTGACATTTCATTGTTAATACAAGTAACTTTTACTTGTGATTATCAAATTTTTTTTTGCAGAGTGGAAGAGTCGTCATTTAGAGTCATAAAAGATGAAGTCAAAGCCAGGGGTGCCCACTCCCCGAAGCGCAAGGGCGCACTCCCCCTAAATATCGCGAAGAACCCCCCAAAGGCAAGATTCTCCCTAAAAAGTGAAAAATACACCTCAACCCCCCCCCCTTAAAAATTTCAATGCCGCAATCTGCGCCATGATCCCACTAGGTACGCACCCCTGTCAAAGCTCTTTTATTTTTAGTTTTCTTCTCGAGAGCTCCTCTGACCTTGAATTGTAAAAATTTTTACTCTGGTGGTGTTATGCTTTATTTTTAACGAATAATTATTTTTGCTTTGATATTCACTCCTTTGATATTGGGATCATTTTAAGGTTCTGCTCAGACATTGATTTGATTTTTTAAAATCTTGTTCTTTTTTTACTGCTACGAAAATGTAAATGGACGAACGTAAATACTGGAGGACATGGAGGTGTAATGCGGCTTCTCGAAGTTCATTTCGAGAAGCCGTTGCAGTAGTTAATATGTCAGTTTTATTCTAACAAACTTTCATTACAATGTCTACTGACACCCTTAGACGGGAAATCTCAAGGATTTCTTGCACTCTGTGGAATCATTGAAAAAGCATTGACTGGACGTGAACAGTCCCAATTGCTCCGTTTCAGCGAAATAACGTTATACGAGGGGTGATCCCCCCCCCCAAAAATACAAGATAAATGAAAATGTATTTATTGACAATAGAAAAATGATACAAATGGGAATCAAGAGACACATCTGGCCTTCACTTTTCCACATAACTTTTGTTTAGGCATTTGTCAGAACGTTCGACCAGCTTGTTTATCCCGGCTTGGTAGTAATGAGGGCCTTGCTCCTTGAGCCATTTCTCGGCAGCTGTTTTCACTGCATCGTCGGTGGTGAACCGGAGCCTCCGCGCTTCTACTCTGTTTCAGGCCTACTCAGAAGGATCGCGAACGCCCTGGGTGAACCGTGTTCCGGATAAGTTTCGCTTCAAGTCTGGAAAAAGGAAATAATCACTGGGAGCCAAGTCGGGGCTGTATGGGGGGGGGGGGGGTGATTCCAGAACTCCCACTTGAACCTTCCATATTGCGGTTTTACACTTGCTCCCTGCCCGCTTGATAAGAACGACACCAATACGCTACCTGTTATCTACTCATTGCTTTGTCCCCGTATACCTCAACGATTTGTCTGTGTATTTCGGATGCGGCCACATTCTTGGCTCATACGAATCGAATTACGACTCGCACCTCTTTGCGAGACCATTTTTCCAGACGTCTTGCCATAAATGTCACTCTTACGTCTCTACTGACGCTACTTACTCGTCGAACCGCTGTAGGACAACTAGCGCCATCTGTCAACCACCCTGGGTGGAAATATTCGCTCCACAAAGTTTACGTTTCAAATGCTTCTGCTTGTAAACTTTTTTTTTTTGGATCAACCTACGTAGTTAAAATAATAAATGAAAAGACATAAGTGCTTAGCAACAATATTTTAATCAAAAATATTTTATTGTTTTACTAGCGGTACCCGCACGGCTGCATATTTAAAAACAATGAACAACGAATTCTCGCCATTTTTCTATGATTCATGTTGTGGTAGTTTGCTCGTCCACATTATGGTAATTTGCTTCTCCACGTCATAGTAATTTGCTCGTCCATGTTGTGATAATTTGCTGGGTGTAATGCTCTTAAAATTGGAATAGAAAAAAAAATCGAATTTTCGAAACATCGCTTCGAGGTGCAGACCCCCATGATTCAAACTAATTTTGTGCCGAATTTCATGAAAATCGGCCGAACACTGTAAAAACGATTCAGAAACGTTCCTGGAAAATAATTGGCAGCTGATGTGCCCAATTTCTGCTAGTAACATATCTTGCAAAATCCGGGAACGGTTTCCACCGAAATTCAGTAATCTTCCTGATATTATCCTGGAAGCCTCCTGAAAAATTCAGAAATCTTCCCGTTTAAAGCAAGTCGCGTCTCTGGAAAATTAGAGTAAACTTAAGAAGGCATAATATAATAGCTTATAAATATACTGGTTGACCGTTTCCAAGATGTACAGTCATAGAAAAAAAAAAAAAAAAACGAAACACTTTTAATTATTCGGCCATTATACATGACAGAAAGGAAAGAAAGGTGTCATCTGACATGGTTTAAAGTCTTCTTTAAAACGACGTAGGTAAAATTTTGACCATATATAAAGTAAAATTAGCACTAAGTCTTGATTTTCAAATAAGGACCCCTATTTTTTGCTACATAATTATGTTTAGACAGCAAAATGCAGCCCGGGTACGAAATTTCACCGCATTCCGTGCAGTAGAACAGAAGTTATTAACGAAAAACGATTTAGGGACCGTCACCACATTTAAAACGCTACTTTCAAGGTCACGGCTTATCAAGTAGCGGAATTTAAACTAAAAAAAGATCGTGATTTATCCAGCCCAATTCATGATTTTTTTAAAGTTCTCTTTTTGTTTTTTTTGTAATTCGATGCTTTTTTGATAATAATGCGCCACAAAGCGAGCTAGGATCGAAAACTTATTGAAAAAAAAAATTGTGTAAATATTTACTGATTTTTGTCTGTCTGGATTAACCTCAGAAAGACAAATGGGGACTGGCGGTCCACTCGTATAGATCGTTGTGTAATAAATAAAATAATGACTTATTAAATGTAATGGAATTTTTTGACTTTTCATAACATGAACCTATTGGATTGCTTATTTAATCATTCAGCCATTAGCCTCATAGAAATGTAAATATTGAACCTTATACCTAGACAAACCTGTAAATATGTTTGATAAATGTATTGCACCTATGTTACTGGTTTATTTTGAAATGAATAGAAGGTTCTTTGATGTAAAATGGAATTCGCGTTTTTAATTTCGAAGAACATCGAAAGAAGTTTGGTACATCGCATACAAAATATAAAAAATATACCGCCCACCGTGGAAAAACGCAGCATTAAATAGATTGGTGACTCGAGCGAAGCAAGGCCCGTTTATTCCGTGAAAATTTTCTTTTAATACATAAAATGAACCAAATGTCAATCTAAAAAATAAAACAGAAACAGGAGAATATAAATACCCGTTAATGCGCAAACATTTCATACTCGAACTTTATTTGGGAACGTTTGGCTATTTGAATTAACACAGTGGACAAACACAGTAGTTGTTCTAGCGGCTTCATTTTAATCAAAAAACAGCAATTTGTTTTAAATCCAAATTTGATGCGAAAGATCACAATGTGTGGTATTATTAAAAAAGCATAACACAATCGGCGGTTTTGGTTAAACATGTAATGTCTCTTAAAAGCAATTTAGGTAAGTAATTTCCCAATGCTGTTTGTAGCAACGAGATTCGAGATGGATCCAACCCGTAACTAAAATTCGAAAGTTACTTTAGCTTAAATCAAAGTACCGAAATCAGACTTCTTGTCTTCTCTCGGATTTTGTAACTCAGCACTTGCAAGCAAAGCTTAGCGTTATTTGACTTTGTTTTGCGCCCCATATACTTGCATGCGAACAATTTTCCATAATATCATGCAACAGGCTGTAGCACCTATATCGTAAAACTACAGGTAGCATAGCTTCAACTGGGTTAGTCTATCCAGAGACCTCAATTTCGTCCCTGTTGTGGATTTGAGAGTCAGGGTTCGGAATTGTTCGTGCTCGAAGAAGAAGTCATGTCATTCAAGCTGAGAGTGCGAACAAACTGGTAGGTAAAGTAAATTTATCTGTTTTATTATTTACGGCCTCGAGATGGTGAGATAAATTTTCTTTATCCACCAGTTTGTGAGAACTCTCAGCCTCAATGACATGACATGTGCTTCCTTGCTCGGTTAATCCTAGTTTAGGACTGTTAGGTCCATGAATAAGAAGAATAATCAGATATTCTTCGGATGGGGTAATCGAACATGTAGTACGTGGCAATTTATGCATGGGAAACATTCAGTTCCGCGATGCTGGTCCGTGTGGCCCGTTCTTTGCTTAATGTGAAAGATCGGAGAGCCAAATATTCAGAAATTCCTTTCTGAAAAACCCACATATAATAAGATAGGCATCCAGTAGTTGATAAAATTTTTTTATTGAGCAATCACGGTTGCTTATTGTTCTCATTTGACTGTTTTTGGCGTTCCTTTGATTGCTCCCACCGCCACCCTCCGCACCATCACAGTCGACGGGCTCCTCACGATGCTGCTCCTATAGCGAAAGCCATCTCCAGGTTGCATCCATCTCCTACACACACGCGCATACATACACAACTACACACACACACACGCACGCACACAAACACACATACACCTTCACACACATACACAAACACACATACACCTTCACACACATACACAAACACATACACACACGCATACATACAGACACCCACACATACACACATACAAAAACATACACACACATACATACAACTACCCACACATTCATGCTTGCACACAGACACAAACACATTGTCCTACACACACATACCCCCCACACACATTCATACACACAACTACCCACACACTTATGCCAGCACACAGACACGAACACACGTGCCTACACACAATTACACATAACCCCTACACACAAACAAAAACCCCCACACACAAACACGCCTAACACACTCGTAATTGCGAAAAACATAATTTGAATTCAAAATGTCAAAATTCAAATTAATTTTTAATTTTTTTTATAACTTTCTTTCTTTTCCATATTTTTCCGTGTTATATGAAAAAGCAGAAAATATTTTGAAAATTTATCTTTGCCTTGCAAGAAAGATTTTAATGTGAAATGCACGGACAATGACAGAGAAATTAAATAGAAAAATAATATTTAAATTACAATTAAAAATAGACAAAAACTCTACTTAATATTACGCCCAAATTAATGTTTTGTTAAACCTTTGACGATGTCAAAAAAAAAAAAAAAAAAAAAGTTCACAATCAGCCACAACAACTATTTTGTGTGCACAATTTGGGCTCAAAGCATGCAGCTCAACACTGACACTCTGGCGACTGACATATCCTCTCCTAGATCTTAACACATTGAAAAGAATTCAAACACTTTCCAATAATAATAATAATAATAATAATAATAATAATAATGATAATAACAATAATTCGTAGAAATCAGCAAACTGATCTAAGAGCAAATATTATTTACTGACTCATATATGGATAATGTTAAAGGAGAAATTTCACGCTGTCGGCTATTTTTCGAATGCTTTTCTCCGATTTAGACATTGCAATAATTTTACCTTTTAGTAAATTATCATTGAGATTAGCCATTCTACACTACCTATTGCAACTCGACAAGCAAGACAATGAGGTTTTATTGTAGGTTTCTGTAAAAGAGTTGTGTATGTTAATTTTTTTTTTCAGAATTATTTTTTTACAAAAGTATTGATCAACGCAGAAAAAAAAAAAAAAAAAAAAAAAAAAAAAAACCAGTAGCATTTTACGTGTAGCTTTTCATTTAAAATGTTCTGTAAAATATTCTTTTGTTAGGCAATGAAGTAGTGTTTCGCATTATTTACATATTGACGTTTAAACGACATCCAAAAAAACTGACGATTGCAATATTATGTTGTTCTTCTGCAGAGACAGCGAATAAATTTATACAATAAAAAAATCATAGACATAATTCTAATGTAGAAAACCCACGATATAATTGGCTTGCTTATTTTGTTGAACAATTTTGTTCTTTTTTTACGAAGAAACTTACTTTCATATTTTCTGTTTTAAAAAGGTATCCCCTAAAATGGGAAAAAATGAATTTTTATGCATAGCGCGAAAACTACTGAATATTTTGAGCTCAAATTTTGGAATCCCACATAAAAGCTCATCTAGATTGTTTTTCTATTAAAATTTAATATGGTTTCAGATCATATTTTTTTCAAAAAATATTATCAATATTCATAAAAAAATCTAAATTTACATTTTTGCTGTTGTAAATGATGTTTTTAGTATTGGGCCGATTCATATTTTAATATAAAAAACAATCTTCACCGTTCCTAGTCTAGTTTATGTGTTATGTGTAAAAATATCAAACTACGTTTTAACATTACGAGAGGGATTTTTCAAAACTCGATTCTGAAGTAACGGCTGGATCAAACTTAACAAAATTTTGTACACAAAGTTAAAAATGGATGATTACAAATATGTGATAAAAAAGGGGGGTTCCTATTGAAAATTTTGAAGTTGTTGCTCGTTTTAATATGAAGACGACCCCTTAACAACAATTTATTAACATGAATATGTAGCACACATTATTCCTGAAAAAATAACACCTTACACGTGTCTCTAGTGTAAATAGTCTGCAAATACGAACTAGTGTTTCGTTTTTTTTTCTGTGACTACCAATTCAGGAAACGTTTTGACAATGGTACTTTATTTTTACAGGAAGTGGACAAAAACCATTAAAATCCCGAAACGTAACAGGGAAATACCCAGTAACGTTTCAGAAATTTTTTACAGTCAATGGTGCACTATGGCCGTCACAGATACCCGGACATTTAGACATCCAGACACCCAGACCAAGTTTCAGACTTTCAGCTTTATAAGTAAAGATTTAGTATTTACCTAATCGTGCGGGGGGGGGGGGGGGGGACAGTAATCTAAAAATTTCTTGAAGTAATTTTGTGGCTATAAACGACATATGTTGTATGGCTGTATCTATCACCAAATGTATATACAATAGCAGATTATATTATGAAAATGTAAACTGCAGGGTAGTTTACTATTAGTATTCATCTCTTCTGCCAAGATGATTGCAAACACGTGTTTGAAAGAGTGAAGAAATCATGTTATCTCTCACCTGAATAAGAAGCTGTAGCAGGTTTTGTAATTCGGTGGACTAATTTTTGAACACAGAAAATATAACTATGGTGATGAGTATCGGTGATCAAAACTTCAGCATAGAACAAGGTTGAATTGGTTGAACATGGTTGGTTAGTTCAGAACGTTTAGTTTGTTTTGTAGGAATTTCATTAGAAATTAAGGGGTAAGAGCCCTTCCATCTTTTTCTTGCACCTAATCTGTTTAGATTTAATAACGCACAATATAAAAGATAAAATGAGATAAAATGCAAAAAAATATAATAAGGATCCATTTTGAATTTCTTTAAAAGTTTCAATTCTTCTGTTTTCTGCAAATTTTGTATTTTCCGATTTTTATGCAGGGTGTTCCGTTTTAACCTGCAAGACCTTCATTTTTGTGACCGTTAGTCCCTAGATGTATACTTCCAATTGCAAAAATATTCAAAATAAGATGCAGAGTTATGATATTGAAAGTTTAAAGTGAAAATAAAAATAAGTCAAAAAAAAAAAATCTTTTTATACGTGTCTCAGGTCCCCTAACTTATATTAAGGTCTATAATATCCTTGAAAAAAAATTAAAACACGAAAAGTTTGAAATTAATACGACCAATATTCACCGAGATATGAAGCGCAGAGTTTTGTGACTTACAGCACTTTTCACTCGCCGTCAAAAACACCTTTTTGGGAAAAATTAAGCGGTTAACAAGTGTTTGAAATTATATGTGTGCATACAGTGTGGTTTTTCAAATTGTCCGAGGTTTTGTAGTGTGTTTTTGAGTATCACGGCAGAACATTTACATTTATTTTTGAATAGCAATGCACTGTAAAAAAATCCGAAACGTTAATAAGTATTTCTGTGTAACGTTTCAAGATTTAAATGGATTTTATTCACTTCCTGGAAAAATCAAGTATCATTATAAAAAAGTTTTCTGAATTGCTACAAGTTGCGTGAATGCATACTTCTCACCATTGTGAAAAATATTTTTAGCTCCCAGTTTAAAGATTAACTGAGCTTATTTATAAAATGTATTGGCTTCAATTAAATAACGACCGATCCGGATTGTTTAAGCACCGAAAGGGAGCGAATAAGTCCGTGGACTACGTAACTTTGCAGGAAAGTAAAATATTTGATACTTGCTTGCAATTCTGTTTTATTTTTGGTCATGTGTGCAATACTGCTAATGACACTCTCTTGATGAGTAAGGAAGGTGCCTAGCTGTTATTCAAAACCTACATAAGTTTAAAATTCTAGAGACGCAACTGGCTTTAAACGGGAACATTTCTGAATTTTTTAGGATGCTTTCAGAATAATTTCATGCAAGTCACTGAATTTTAGCACATTTTTGCAAGATATGTAACTGGGAGAAATTGAACACATCAGCTACCCATTATTTTCCAGGAACGTTTGTAAATTGTTTTTACAGTGTGAAAAACATAAATACTTCGTCTGTCATTCTTTTGAACGGGCTAAAATTTCCAATCTCATTTTGTGTATGGTCCCTTAAAACTTTGAGCTGGAATATATCTTTGAGTTTTGGTCGGACAAATGTCAAAGTATTTGTGTCAGAAATAGTTTTCAATGGAGATTATTTCTCTAAATGTTAGTGAGGGGATCTAGAGCTCGTATAAAAAGTTGACTTTCTTATTTTTTGACTCATGTTTATGTTTGCTTCAAACTTCCAATATATTAACTCTGCATCTCATTTTGAATATTTTTGCAATTGGAAGTATACATTTAGGACTAACGGTTGCAAAAATAAAGGTATTGCAGGTTAAAACGGAACACCCTGTTTTTTATTTAAAAAAAAAAAAAAAAAAAAAAAAAAAAAAAAAAAAAAACATTTTCTTAATATTCAGATCTAGAAATAACCAAAATCAATCACTAAAAACTTGAAAAACATATATACCCTGACATTTTCAGTCTATGGGATATAGATTCAAGGGTATATTTTGTAACCCTTGTAGAATTTGGAGCGTAAAATTGGCAACAATACATTTTTGCAGGAACCGTACAGCAAAAATAATAAAATTTTTCTTTTATCAACATAACTCTAAGTGATATATGAATGAAAACATAAAATATCCTTATATATTATTTCTGTAGCCTGTTTTTTGTTTCTACGCGAGATTTTCCTCCATTCTTAAACGATTTCTTTGATTTATACCTTGTTTAAAGCTTATCGTGCAGGCTACTGACGAAAAATAGACCCACGGTCTAAAATTTGTTTTTTTTTTCTAACAAAAAAGCCTGTTTTAAAGAACCAGAATGAGGTTTTCGGTTAAATTTACAATTTTAACTTGCACTGTGACCGACAGAGCTAAATAGCTTGATCGGCAGAGCGTTCGACTGGTAACCAGAAGGATGAGTGTTCGGGCCCATGTCCGAACAATCTGCTTCAAAAAATTAGAGTAATATCGCGCATTTCATGAACGCTTAATAACAATGAATAACAAATGATAGGCAGTAGAGCGTTCGGCTATAAACTATCTGAACTTCGGGCAAGCCCGGGCTGTCCGACATAACAGCAAATTTACATTAATACTGCGCATTACATGTACTCATAACATATAACAACTAACACACGTAATAAAATAAATGTAATGGGAATGCTACTTGGTGTTTCGACTCCTTTATGCAGGCTACAGTTATCATTCAGATAAGTTGACTGTTAATCGAAGAAAACATAAAAAAGTATTAGATTTGACTCAAGGGAATCTTTTTTGTGCAGAAAAATATTTTCATCGTATGCTGAAATGTAGATTTTTCTAATAGCAGTGTTCTACCTTTTGTACAAATGAATAAATACTGCGCCAAATTAAAACTACGAGTTTCACCCAGTAAACCTTTAATTATTTATTCGAATACGATATAAAACATTAAAAGGGTTATCAACTTCATTGGTAAGAAAACATTTTCTACTCCTCTGATTTCGGTTGAAAAAAAAAAACATTTTGTCCACGTTCGATAAATTACACTTAAAAAACGGACTCAGGACTGATTTTCGACTGGTTTTGGTTTTGAATTTTAAGCGTTCCATTAAAAGAAAAACATGTGCGGGCATTTAAGCCGTAACGGTTAAAGCAGCTTGCCATGGGAAATCGCTCATTATTTAAAAATAAAAACCCGAATTTTTAATCTAATTTATTACTTCTCTATAATGTTTGTTTCAATCGCTATGTGAGATCTTCCTCATTCTTTATTCAAATTTCCTGTTTTACGAATAATTTTAAAACGCATCATGCTGGCTAATGAAAAACATATAGATGCATGATCTTATTTTTTTTTGGCAAAAAGCTTTTTTGCTGTTTTTTATTACGCATTCCTTCAATGAATATCATTCAAAAAGGAAGGCGCAATTGCTAGTTTTGTTGGAGTGTCGTGCTGTTAATTATAATGGCGTCAGTTCGAATCTGAGCCAATAAATATATCTTTAATGTTTCTTTTTTTTTTCCGTCAAATGCTCACATGCGCAGGACTGTAATTGCCACAACCTGCTTTTTCACATTTACAATTACTGCTTTTTCACGAGTCACTCAGCCATACTTTTAATGATATTTATGTTTGCATTGAAAGTACGTACAACCAAAAGGTGAGCGATGAACAAATTATCACAACGTTGTATTTAACAAGGTTTTGTTACTGATGTCTTCAAATTACATGTCTTCTCTTGTGCGCTTACTTTTTCCGTTTTTCTTTATAATGTTCTTTCTTTGAAATTTTTAAAGAGCGAAATGCCTTATGAAACGATTCGAAGCACAGTGCGTAGTCCCGCACGGGTCGACTAGTACATATTATTTTAGTTTCGTCAGCTTCAGCAAAATCGTTGTTCCCTAGAAATTAGTAAGACATATCATCCATCTTTTTACCTTCAATTACGCGATATAAAATAAATCAAGTACAAAGATCACTGCTCTTAGAAAAGAATATAATCTCTGAAGCGTTTTATAAAACCGTAAAAACGAGAAAAAGAAATAAATATGAAAGCATATAAATGCCGAAACGATATAACAGCTTTTTTTCTGAGATTCGATTTTTAAAAGACTTTTTGACCAAGTGCTTTAAGTTTAGGATTTTATTATTTCAAAGGGATCAATTTCTTTGTCTTCGTTTTTCGGATAAGCGAGAGAATCTTTGTTCCTTAAACCTGAGACAAGAAGGTGTAAAAAAGTAAAAAAAAAAAAAAAAAAAAGATGAAAGTCGAAGAAATGAACTCAATGTTTTTAGGTTTTTTGTTCCTAAAGAAAACGATAAAGGTCTTTGAAATGAATGAAAAGAGAAAAATCGATTTATTGCATCTTCCCAGCAGAATTCTTATTTATAGTTTTTGTGTGTATATTTTTCTCATTTCTGAAATGAAAACCTTTTTGTAGATGGATTTCACAATACCTAACATCAAAGAAATCAACATGGAAAGAAAACTTTTTATTTGCGCTTCGAAAAATGTGCTGCTTTTTTTTTGAAAATCAGATTTCGTTAGTATTTTTGGAAAAGCAACATCTCGATACATTTGAATATTCATAGTAATGGAACAACGTATTGCTGAGAGACAATAGGAGCGCTTTATTTTTCAGATTGAGGTTGTGTTGGTATTTGGAAAAAATAAAGTGGTGAATATTCAAAGGGTTGTCGAAGGGGGGGGGGGGAGAAAATTTGAGCATTTAAAAAAAAAAGCATCTGAGCATTGAAAAAAAATATTAAAAAATAAGTCGAAGTTGAAATATTCTGGAAATTTTCGTCAATCAACTGCATAGATGCATAAAAAATATAATAAAACATATAAAAAGAGAAAAAAATGCAAAGAAAAGCTTGACAAGCGTGATATCATGGCAGATTCTATAAAATACAAACATAGTTTTTTTTTCCTTTTAAATGTACTGTTCAAAAAAAAAAAAAACTTTAACGCTCCGATGTATAGGAAACCATTTCATTATCTCTGAATCAATCTCGAGAGACTGAATAATTTCTAGTGTCAATAAAGCATTTCTGTACCTCGGAAAACATCTAGACGTCTTTTATTTCATTACTACTCCTATTTAATTTTTCTTCAATATGCTTTTATCCGTCTAGATGTTTTAGCTGTAAATAATGTCTAAAAATTTAAAGAATCGAGGATCTCTGTTTAAATACATAGTTCTTCTTCAAGTGCTACGAATAAAGAGTCTTAATAAAACAGTTTTACAGAAAAATTATTCTTTTCGCTTATTATGAAAGAATGCAAAATAAAAGCAATATTCTCTGTTAAACTACACAAGATTTTTTTTTTTTTTTTTGTCATTGCAATTGATTTCTATAAAAATATGGGGAAGAAAGTGTTTTCATCGTTTCTCATGTGTATTCCTTCAAAAGCTCTGGATCAAGTTTTTTGAACAACAGTTTCCCAGAAAAGTTTACCTTGTTTTGTGTATTTCTTATACATATTGCTACTACTTCTTACACATACTTTCAGCTACCAGTAAGAAGATAATCTCAGCTTATATGAGACGTTTGTTAATTAGAGCACTGCCGCTGCTAGGCTAGGTTGATGATCATTAAGCCGTTATATTAGTGGATATGATTTATCCGGCATCTTAGTTCCAAAAGTATACTCGTGATACCATAAGCATGCGTATGAAAATCACGCTGAAAAAAAACGGGTGTCTAAGCCGCTTATTGCGCGCATCATATTATGATTCTTATTGGTTTAAAGTAAGTTGACTGTTAATACTTTTTACTTATTAAAAGAAGATTGGTGATATTACCTCACAAGTGGGGCATTTAACTTGATGAAGTGAGGCGAATTGTCTGAATGTCAAGATAATGTGCCCCAAAATTGTAATTTTTTTTTTCAATAAAAAATTAATTTGCTGTTTTTGCTCATTATAAATTTTACACAGCATCTGGACCTGTATTACGATAGGCCGGAGGTACTATTTTTTATTTTTCGTCATTATATATTTTTTTAAAAATAAAGTTTCTGTTTAGGTGGGGCGAAATCGATGGACTTACTCTAATATATCTTGCATACATTTCAGCTTATTATTTAGGTATTTCCTTCTCACAGGAATTCAAGCCAAAAGAACACAAATAAATCGTAACATTATTAAAATTAATAATTGACATTATGCATTAAGAAATCACGAAGAAAGCAATTACTTGTGCAGTGACAAGTGTTCTCAATTGCATTTTTAAATAGAAGCTACTGATAAAGAAATGTAATATTAAAATATCGAAATCAAAACATTCTAAATTAGTTTATTTGACTATCTATGGTACAAGAAAATTATTATTTTTTTGTAATTTAAAGAATTATCGTTCATAAGTAACGTATCTGAGTGTTTAAAGTTAAATACTGTGTGAGCATGTAGAAAAATAAAATAACAATTTCAAAAAATATCCAATCTAAAATAACTGTTTTTTCAAAAAAAAAAAAATGTATTCAAAGAAAAAAAACAACAACAAATAAATAGATAAATAATAACATTTTCACATACGAAAATAACTGATAATATTTCTCGCCAGAGGTACGATTTCATAAACATAAACTTTCAAGGTATGGCCATGGCTCACGCGATTCCCTGTTTACCTTGTCAAAAAGAGAAAAAAAATCGTCGGACAAGTAAAATTAATAAACAACCTTAATTGCTTTAAAAAATGCGAAAAAAAAGTAGTTGACATGATGAATGCACGTAAAACCCTTCTGCTGTTGGAAAAAATGACGAAAATTTCTTCCGAGTAAACAAGTATTAAGCCATGATGCTTCTCACGTAGAGCTAAGTGTACGTAATTTATTTTAAATTTAAATTACAAGTTTGTATTCCAGTCCAGTTAATACCATATAAAATTAAACCGGCAACACTTGCCACAACATAAATGAACCATGTCACCCAAAGTTAATTTCATACTTATAATTATGTCCATGTAAAATTCTAAGTGAAATAGCTGGCAAAAGTAATTGGTGCGTACACTTTAAGCGCGTCTTTCAGACTCGCACAGACTGCTGTTCATATAAAACTCAATTTATTTTAATAACTCTCAGATTAACAGGCATCATTTGGGACTTACACCTCCAGAGCAGAACTTAACTGAGAATTCATCGATCTGAGTGCTAGACCGAATTTCATCTAAATACGTTTCATGGAAAAGGATTTAATTAGCTTTAATGAAAACCTTTCTAAAGTTTACATCTGTCTTAATTAATTGAGTAATGGAAAAGGCAAAAGATCGGAAATCCCAAAGGCTGGAAACTTTTCCACCTTTCAAAGCTAAATGACTTTCCGTTGCTTTTAGGAAAATTTGAACTCATCTTCTATACATTTTAGAAGTATTTTGTGTTTATTTTGAGTGAGAGATGTTTATACTTGATACTTTCGTTCACTTTTAGTTCACAGTTTAAATAGAAGGAGCTTTTAAAAAATATAAAAAATGTTTATTTGTTACTTTAACTATTGTTTAAAGAGTCGATAGCATTCTACTGGAGACTTAAGGTAAATAAATGAGCAATTAAACTCTATGCGCTTAAAGATTGGGATTAACAACACTTACATTGTTACAGAAGATAACTCAAACTTATACGAAATGGATGGAAGTTTGGAAATGAATGCGAAATATCTATCTGAATAAAACATTATGCTAAGAACCATTTTCTCTTTAATACCAAAGTAGTTGAGGAAAAAAAAAGCTTATGCAAGAGGAAAAAAAGTTGTTATTGTACCAAGCTTATTAAAAAAAACTTCGACTTTAACCAAAAAACAATTTTTTCCCCTGGTCATTGCTTGATCGACAAGGTGTTGGACTCGTTATTGAAGGGTTCCGCATTCGATTGCCAGCCGATTGAAGATTCTCTGTGTTCATTAACTCTGAGTAGGGAACGTTAATTACGTTGTGGTCCAGGTCTCCAAGCTGCTATTCCATATCAATATCTCTGGGAAAGCTGAACAGAGTGTTACTTTGCTTCTTATTTGATCACGTATCATTCATGTTTCAATGTCTGCTATCAATTTTTTTTATTATCATACCCAAGGAAACATGCATTATTTAGACTGTATTAAATTACTTGTTACAGTTTTGCCT
Source organism: Uloborus diversus (assembly GCF_026930045.1). Classification (NCBI taxonomy): domain Eukaryota; kingdom Metazoa; phylum Arthropoda; class Arachnida; order Araneae; family Uloboridae; genus Uloborus; species Uloborus diversus. Next base: position 105,613,156 of record NC_072740.1, on the reverse strand, counting down.
GCATGATTTATCGTACTAATTCGTTCAGTTGTAGGAAATCATTATGCAACTACTTTAGGTCCTCCTCATGAATGTTATGAAATCTGCTTCAGCCCAGCTAAAAAAAATCTGCAGAAAATCTTTTTAAAATATCTGCAGAAAATTTAAGCATATTTGGAACATGCTTTCTCAAGAAAATCTGCAGTTTTTATCTGTAGATTTTTTGCAGAAAGCGTGTTCCAAATATGCTCAAAATTTCTGCAGCTTTTTTTCTCTTCAGATTTTGTGAAGAAAGCATGTTTCAAATGTACTTAAATATTCTGCAGAAAATCTGTAGATAAACTGCAAAAAATGTACCAAGCAAATTAAAAATAGTAGATAACAACTACTAACAAGTGAAATTAATGCAATATAAACCCGAAAACATTTTTAATTTTGACATTTCTTTTATAAGAATGAGTAAATTCACTACAGAGTGGTGTTTCATGTTCGTTTAATAAAACATATAATTAAAACTTGAACAAGTCCTCCGAAATGAAAATTTAAATTTTATTAGATTGGAGCTTATGCAAATTGATATAATAAAACCAAGTTTGTCACAAAAATACATCGCCATTGTTGTAAAATTAGTATAACGTTTCAAGACGAAATAATAAATAGAACTATTTGTAAGAATTAAAAATTTCGCAAAAATTCCCCAAATCGACCACGTGGTGGAAAGTAATTAAGTTAATTAAGCTGGTTATGATTGAGACATCATAACACAATTTTTTTATTAATAGATATTGACAACGTAAATGTTCGCTCAAAATTTTAAGTCAATCAGTGAAAAAGTAAAAATTTCAAAAATTAAAAACCTCCGTTTAGGCATAACATTTTCAAACTAACCCTAATCTACTATACACGTGTTAAATAAAAGTTAATTTAATGAAACAACAATTGTTGAATTTTAAAGTGTCTTACCTTTTGTGAACCGGGGCATGAATCCAATATTTTTTCATGGGTTTCCAATGATGAAACTTGAAATTGCCCTTATTATTTGCTTCCGTGACGGAGCAAAAAACAATACGCGTTACCCGGTCGAGCGGTCATCTACTCTCGTAGCCCTGTGGCACACGCATAGGGACGGACCGGGGCCTCCGCAGTCGGTAAGAGGATTGGCGTTCGGTGCATTTGTACTTGAACGGCTGAATGCCGTTCGAGTACACAGAAAATCTGCAGAAAAAATATTTTTTCTGCAGATTTTCTGAAGATTATGTTTAGCTGGGAGAAAACTTGATGAAACTGGTATGCAGAAATAAGAGTTTAAAATTCAAATTTTAAAATCCAGTAAATTTTACTGTAACTTCAGTAGATGTAGCAGAATTTTTTCTAGTTTTAGTGGCAGAAAAAATTAATTATGATAAAGTAAAAATATTTGAAGAAAAATTTCGAAAAATTCGAAGATACTTTTTTTTTTAAATCGTATTTTTTGCGGTAAACATTTTTTTCAAATTCTCCGAATAAAAATTAAAGTAAACTGTTTGAAAAAGATATGCTCCAAATTTCATTACTTTATCTTTATCGGTTCTTGACTTATAAGAATTTGAATGCATGAAATCGGGAAAAATTGTATCATGGGGAAAAACGCGTTTTAAGTTTTAAAGTTAAATACACATTAGGTAGGTGCATGCAACAAAAATAATTATATATTTCGTTCTAATTAAGATAGAAACAAGATTCAAACGTCATTTTAAGCAAAAGAAAACGAAGTAATTTTTCAAATGATAAAAAAATGGCAAAATTGGAAGATTTTTGTGTTCCGGATTCCCTTAAAGTCCTGCCGTGTTACCTGAAGTAGGTGTAATACAATAGCTCCGCACCTTCCTGCTATGCCGAAAGAGCTCCACAAACCTGTTTACTACCATGGCCACAGCAGTGCCAAAGATGCAAGCATCAGCATCTAGCTCGCTTTCAGAGCTATGGAATCTAGTCTTATTTGCTCTTATTATAAGCTAAATTAATCCGGACTGACCGTAACCGAACTGATGCCAATACACTTATTAAATACGTTCAGTAAACCTTTATACTGGTAGCAAAAACTAATTTTTACAGCAGTATGAATTACGCATTCGTACAACTTGTAGAAATTAAGGAAGCTTTTTGACAAAGAGACTTGATTATTCCCTGGAAGAGAATAAAATCCTGTGAAATCCCGAAACGTTCCACGGAAATAATCAGTAACACGCTTCGGATTTTTTTTTACTGTGTGTCATTTAACACTGAACAACAATCATAGTATTTCTGTTGACGTTCTACTTGCAATATGTTGTCAGAGACCTTTTTGAAATGTTTGCCATATAGCAATAGGATCAAAAAGTTGACATAAAAGTTAAAATAGTTATAAACAATTTACTGAGTTTAGGAGCGAAGTAAGAAAGTTACATATATCAAATAAGGTTAGTTTCCGAGGACCTTTAACTATCAAAAGGCTTTGGAAATATGTTTGACGATGAAAATAGTATAAATGAATTCTTAGATGACAAACTTCGGATTGGCTAATAGGATAAATATTGTAATTCGACTAAGAGTTGAGTCTTTCTTAATCCCGGGATGCTTTTTAACCTCTTGTACTCGTTTTCGTCTGAAAACTTGCTTTTGTCACATGCCTCTACTTTTTTTTAGCAATTTCTTCCTGATATTATATTTGTGAGCTATATTCTTTAATTATATCGTTTTAAATGCCTAAATACAATCATGAAGAATAATTCTCCAAATAATTTTATTTATTTTTCCTCTTTGTCAATTTTTTTTCTATCAAATGCTCTTTGTTCGTCATTGTTTTAACTCTTGACTTTGTAGGGTATTTATGAGCAGTTACTCTTTATGTTTAAAATTTGATAAACTACATGTACGTAAAAAGAATCAGCAGCGGATGTTTTTTATTTTGGTTTAACTATGAATAAAAACCTTAGAAGATAGCCCGAAATGCATGCAAAATTACAACCTTTAACTGCACGACGTAAATTCAAAATGTAATTTGCTCCGAAGCGTATCTCAGTTAAAACACGCTTATATCAATTCTGAGGCATTAGCAATGTTAAATGCTAAGACTTTGCTCGATACCTATCCTCTGCAGCCTCAAATATATGTATAGGTTTTGGCGGCTCTCATGCTGGCATCGTGTTATTTATTTTTTACGCGTAGTTCCCAACCCTCTGCATTCGGTTCGAATAGAGCTGTCTCCATTCTGCGGCTGCGAGGCAACTGGAGAACTATTTTACGTTAATAAGAACAAAACACTACGAAGCAAAAACTGGTAGCGAAGAAAAACTATTGGTTTAAAAAATAGTATGAATACATATATGCATAAATTATAGCCTATGTCACTGAGTACAAATGCATCTTTCATATAGTAAAAGAATTTTTCAAATACTTGCAATGGTTCTGGATATTACCTCGATCATATAAACATACAAAAATCCGCTCTATCTCTTCATAATATTAGTATAGATAACTTCAGCAAATACGTTTCCATTTTACTGTCTGAAAACGCTGGGGATTTCACCCTCCAACTAATCAGAATAGCAGTGTTCCTCATTACTTAAATAATTGCTAAACTACGTTCCTTAACAGAAACAACATCGAGATGGTGAAAATTGTGTGTGATGCGAATTTTCGAAATTCTGATAAACATCGAAATGCCACCAATGAAACGTGAATTTAAGTAATTTGAGGGAAATATTTAACCATCACGTACATGAAATGTATCTCTTTCCTCGAAACCAATCAACTAATAGCAAGTATAAAACTAAAGTTAATAGATCTTAAACAAAAGTAATTTTCGTAACATTACTCATAATCTGGGGGAAATCCGAAAGCAGTGGATGACACATTGTTTGATTTATTATTTGAGACAGATAGCAATTAGTTTTCTTTTCTGACACTTCCTTTTACGCTATTATTCATTGCATTTGAATGCGTTATTAAATACAATTTTTAAGAAGAACCTAAACTTTTGGGAAATTTGAATATGGAGAAAATATTATTACCTACTTTAATAAGCTTCTGTCATGATTCTTTAATACCTTTTGATTTCTTTATTTTCGAATTGTAATTTGAATTCATATCTTTGCACAGATGCATTTGAGAAGATACACTGGATTTGTAACTAATAAATAAACAAATATATAAATAAAAACAAAAAACCTGACTGCGTAAAACAAAAAAAAAAAAGAAAAAAAAAGCTAAAAAGAAAACATATAAGCCCAGTAGTTTGCAATGTTATTAAATACTACTGAATAACTACACCACTAAAATAGTTTTATAATCGATACACACATAAGACAAATCATAATTTCAAAAGCAGAATAGAAGGATCAACAATATGGGCCCATTCCTTTTTAACCAATAAAGGAACCCCGTAAAATTTGAATGGTCCCCGACTGTTGATCCTTCTATTCTGCTTTTGAAATTATGATTTGTCTTATGTTTGTATCGATTATAAAACTATTTCAATGGTGTAGTTATTCAGTAGTACTTAATAACATTGTAAACTACTGGACTTATGTGTGTTTTTTTTTAGTTTTTTTGGTTTTTACGCAGACGGGTTTTTTGTTTTTATTTAATAATTATTTTTTATTTTGCACTTTTAGTTAATTTTCATTGACATAGTTATTATGATTATAAGACGGTACAGTTCGCGATCTTGTTATTTCATTGAGAGAGTTTATATCGTAAGGATTATTAGGTAATTTGCAGCAGTGATCTAAATTACTGATTATTAGTCTCTCTAGGGACCTAATTTGGCTTAAAGCTACATATACTTGACTTTTATCAAAAATGAGAGAACTTAAGTCAACCAAACCTATATAAACAGCCCGTATAGCTCATGATGATGCGAACTCGGAAATGCCGTCAGTCGAATCTTTCTTTCAAAACTGATAAAGTCCGCCAAGAAAGTACACGTTCGAAACTCAGTCCCCTGAACCACGACGAAAACAAATGCAACATGTTAGAGATGAAAATCGAATTAGTAGATTCAATAAACAAAAAATTCAGGTGGTGAAACCGCTAACTGCATTTGTCGCACATTGTGTCTCACGCAGGTAGCGTGCGACACGATCCCGCACTGACATTATGGCTACTGGTTGTTGATATGGTGAATTTTGATTAATTTATGTAATTAGTGACACTCCCAAGGTTAATGATTGACGTATCGTCATGACGTGTTGTCATGACGTATTTATCGACTGACATAAGAATTAACAAAATTAGCCAAGGCGTTTAGCCGCTACAACGCCACATAGGAACAAACATACATACAAAATGATAAACACATTACTCCTCCTTTGCGTCGCGCATGCGCAGTCGGGTAAAAGGCAGGTTTAGAGCAATAAACTAAAAATTATAGTATTTGGTGCATTTTACATAGCTTTTCACGACATGAAATCATGTTTTATTTTTTGTTTTTTATCATACTTTTATCTCGTGTTGAACCGGACTGGATCAGGTTAAAAATTAGCAAGCTGCTACACACAAAGCAATAAAATCATTATTATTAAACAAGAATTCATTAGAAAGTATGGCTTACAAACAGTGTTTTGCTTTTTTTTTTCATTTCATTTTCCAAAGTTGTGATAAAAACTTAACTCCGGACCATCATCTACACTTTTTTTTTCAATGAAGTGGAATATTAGGAATCACACAACTTGAGTAAAAAAGTAACCGTTATTTTTTAATGTAGTCAAAACAAGTAATTTCGAGCGACATGTTTATAAAAATCCTTAAGCACTAAAAATAATTTCTCCTAATATAGTTTCTTTATAATATTCACATCATTGTTATTGTGTAAAAGGGATTATTGTAAAAAAAATGTCTTCACACAAAAAGGAAATAATATGGAGCAAGTAGAGCAAAATGAACATATGATTAGGGCCTATTTTCTTTATTAATTAACTATTACTTTTGATTTTAAGTCCTGAATATAAATCGGTTTTGTTATTTTTTTCGTACTATCTCTCTTAATTAGTGTTTTAATGACTGCATCATCTCGTTCGATTTCCGCATTTATTCGTTAGTATTTATTGACTTTGTATTGTTTCACTTCAAGACTAACATGACATGGCTGTGCTTTCAACTTTCATGATCCCTTTAAAGATTTTTAAAATTTTATTTTTTGTGTTTTCCAACATGATAGCAATCGGCACATTGTTAACGGAAAATACAGAAATCGTTGGTTTTGTTAAAATTTACTCACGTTAGTCATTATTAGGTTGTTGGGCGGAATGAGACAGCCTGCATTTAAACTCGAATAAAAAGGAAAATTTATTTCTAATTTGTCTAACATTTGTTGCAGAAGCAAGTCAATCAAGAATCTAAAGTTGTTGTATCTACTGGACAAGCTAGGACTAGCTACTTTGCATAGGTGCAAGCTGTTCTTTTCCAAACAATCCCCCACAACGGGATCTTCCAAAAAAAAAAAAAAAAAAGAAACTGCAGCAAAAAATGAAGATTCAACTGCTAAGAATAACTTTTGGATCAAATACATTAAGCTTTTACATCAGCTCATATAACTAAATCTGATATTATCATCAAACTCATTATGATTTTTCTTTTAATCATTATAGTCAAAAAAAAAAAAAAAAAAAGGTTTTCCGAGGCCAGACATAGAAAATTCACCAATGTTCCTCGCATTTTACTTTTACTTTTTGCGTTAAAGTAACATTCAAACTAACTCTCGTTGAGTTTGACCTTTAAATGAACTAGAAGATGAGAACGCTTTCAACATGACCTTACCCTGAGATGTCGAAGAAGTTTTATAGGTAATTAAATACTTTACTTCCCTCAACATACTTGTTTTACTATTTTCAGAAGCTACAATGGATTATCTGAGCTATATTTTATACCTACGGCTATCAATTACCTTGAGGTAAATATATCTTTGACTGTTGAAAGCGGAGTTGATATTTTACGAATTTGAAGGTTTTAAATACTTCCCCGAATATTAAATGATATACCACGGAAACGTAGATGAAGGAGACAGTCTGCTGTGCTTTGCGTAGGTAATTTATATCCTGTGACATTTTATCTAGTGTTTGAAGGTCTTTGTATTGTCTACGTTTACCAACAGGTACGAAGGACTAATAACCGTTTAGAGTAAACAAAACGTCTTGGAAGTAATACGATTGGTTTTGGTATATAAACAGACTCACGATTTCACAACATGAAAAGAGCTCAGGATTATCAAACAATTCAAAATGGTAAGATATATTTTCTCAATTCAAAATATCAATTTTATGTTTCTCTATTCTTCAAGCAATGTTCACTCTCAGTCATTTATAGGACAATAACATTTATTATGAGTGATGCTATAGTTACATACAATACTTCCGCTTTAGTAAATACATATCTTTATCCTTCCGATTTAAAAATTAAACTACATTAAAGCATCCGGCTTAGAATTTAAACCCCATTATTGTTACTTCTGAAAGAAGCAAAGCAGTGTCTTTTTCTTCTATTACGAGTTGTTAAACTTTAAACCATAGAATCACTTCATCATACTTTCTTGACAAAAACTGAAATTTACCATTGATAATTTAGAAAGAAATAATACAACTGTTGGTACTTTTTAGAAAATTGGTTTTATGACTAGTATTAATGACTCAGTGCCAGTCTCTCAGGAATTAAATTTCCCCATCGTTTCTTTTTGAAGATGAATATCGCCCTTACTTTTTACTTACTTATACCATTATAGCGCTAGTATGATATTCGTTAAAGTGACTTTAATAGCTAAATTCTTGATGGATAATTGTAGTTTTTATTTATCTGAACTTTCTCGTTTTCAAATTTTGCAGTCAAGCACCATTACTGGAGTCTAATTTCCTTAAGGGGGTCCGGGACACAAAAATCGTCAAATTTTGAATTTTTTTATCATAAAAAAATCTGTTTTTCTGCTTAAAATTAAGTTTGAATCTTGTTTATATCTTAATTAGAACGGAAGATGAAAGTATTATTGTTGGTTGCATTTAACTAATATTAACTTAAACACGTTTTTTCCATGATGCAATTTTTTCCGATTTTTTGCATTCAATATAAATCAATACATTTATAAGTCAAGAATTGATAAAGATAAAGTAATGAAACTTGGAGCATATGTTATTCAAACAGTTTATTTGAATTTTGATTCGGCAAATTTGAAAAAAAAAATGTTTACTTCAAAAATTATGATTCTTTAAAAAATGCATCATAGAATTTTTCGAAATTTTCAATCAAATATTTGTTTTCATTGAATTAATATTTTTTTAATTGCCTAACAAAAATTAGAGCGTAGGTTGTTTATGATTACATTTATGAAAAAAATTGAAAATTGGCCTAGAATATTTTGAGTTTTAACGGTTAAAAACGACTCCATTTTGTTTCTTAAAATAAATTGAATAGGTTAAATTTTTTTTTTTTCATATTTACGTTATAATTTTGCTCATTTAATAGATGGTGAATAAGAGCAAAAAAATTTCAAAACTCTATACAGTTCAATATATATATTTTTTCGAAATGCGTCCCAGACCTTTTAATCCCTTTAAATATTAATGAAATCACTTACAATTGCGATAACTATGCAACATTTTTTTAACTTTTGACATTAAATGACGCTTGGGAGACACTTTTCATTTTATATGCCATTGTGCAACTTGACGTCTCGAAAATGTCATGGATTTGAAGTAGCTTTGCAGATTCGTGATGTCATTGTATTTCAAAGAGTCAATGTTCTTTTTAGGAGGACAACAGTACATTTCTAAGCTGAATATGCCATCGACCTTGTTTAGCAGACTTTGGAAAAGTCTTAGCTAGAGTGGCTTTAAGTTTGTCAATATTCTTCTAAGGAACTAACATGAAAGTATTCAATCTGTAGTTTTAAAAGCTAAATACCGTTTTGGTTCTTTTTAGAAACGATGAAAATGTAACTAGGTACTAATTTTTCTAACTTTTTTTCATGTGACCTTTAAAAACAAAGCATTTTTCTTCATTTAAAATATTGATATTTTTTTTTATACCAGTGTATTTTTAGAGATCATAAATTTATTATTCATAATCGTCTTGTTTAATGACAATTGTATAAGTCAATTTTAGAAACTTAATTTTTCAACTATTTTTTATAAACTAAATACCATTTTCATTCCTTGTAGGACCTCATGTCGAATAGTTGCACTGTTTTAATAATAATTAATTGATAAATGCTTTTATTCTGAAATCTGAAAAATAAATTTCGTACGCTATTTAATTATCATTTGCATCCTCAATAGTTTTATTTTTTTAACACGTCAATTAATTACTGTCCATTTTTATCAACGTTTTCTAACATATTAATTTTGTCGTAGCAATATTTAGAACCTAAAGATGGCCATTGTCTCCATGGGCATCCTTAATATTGAAAAGGGGTCTCGAGTCCTTCCCTGGACATTAGGACTTTTAATTAAAATATCAAACCTTTTAATGTAAGCCATTAATGAATTACTGTTATTTAAATTTTGTTTACTTTATTTTTATTTAAATTTTAACATACACTGAGCTTTTTTTTGGAATTATTACAGTATATTACAGGTGCGAGTTTTTCAGATACGTTTTAAGCAAAAAATAATAAGAATCTCCATACCTATATATGTTTCTAAGAATCATGCAAAAATTAAAAATCTTCGCTACTTAAATGCTTTTCTTTTAATGTTTCATAAACATAAGATATTAAAACAACGTCTTTTCGTTGTTTTTAATTGAAAAAAAAAAACACAAGAATTTTCTTAACTCTTCTTTAAAGTTACACCCATGGATTGCTCCTTTTTCTGGAAGCTAATTCCGTAACTTCTGCATCTGGTTTGTTGTGTAACAAAATTATTGCTGAGTATTTATAGCTAAACTCCATTTTGTAACTAAATTTACCTTTTCCCGATTTTTAGACCTTAAATTCCTTTTATGTACATGTTAAAACTTTATAAAATAAATTATCACTGATATCAAAGTACAGTTATCTTTATTGTGTAGTTATTGAAATTTAGTAGCATAATTGACACGTTTTTCACTATTTATTTTTGCAAATTTAGGCATTTAGATATTATAACTGTTTTTTTCATATCAGCATTAAAACTATATTTTTTCCGTTATCAATGGCATTAAAAAAAAAAAAAAATTTTTTTTTCGTCACCCATATATTAAAATAAAACTTCAGCGCTTCACCGCATAGCAATTAAATTTTCATTTATCTGTTTTGAAAAGTTAAACTTATTTAATCAGTGATTTGATGGGACTTTTGACTCAGTAACTTCAGATATAACAACGCTGTTGTTTCATCAACTCTTAAATCAAACTAATGCTTACTTACACTTGCTAATTACTTCTTTTTCATGTTTAAATTTTCTTGCCACTCTCATCAGAAGTCAAATTCAATTTATCTACGCATTAGAAAACTTATTTTATGTAATTATGACAACTTTGAAAGTATATCATTTCCTTTTCGATCATTTAGTGAATTACATTTTTTCTTATGGCTATTAAATTTTGTCTTCGTTTTATTCAGAAGGCTGAATTTAATTTGCTAATGTTAAGATTCTGACTCCTCAATAACGTGTAAAAATGAAGTTTATAAATTTTTTACACTCCATAATTACAAATCACTTTTGAACCTAGGTGACACGTTTGTTCCGTTATTCTTAAAGAGTTTACATTCTTTCTTCATTTATTTCTCTCCTTTATTAATGCTCAACTGAATTGTATCCAGAACCATTCATTTTCTTGCGTAAGCGGATTATTTATGGAGCTACTATTGCTTTCTTGATTTCTTTTGCCTCATGTAATATTTGCTGAACAGGAAAGTTGAATTGAATAAGAAAACTGCTGTATAATACAGCTATTTAGGAGAAAGATCTTTCTTTCTATAACTGATATCATGTTTTAAGAATCATGCACTACACATTACACAAAATTCCCCGGCAGTGTTTCAGGGTTTCAAAAAAAAAAAAAAAAAAATATTGAAATTCGATTAATTATTTGGTGTCCTGCTCCAAAGTTGTCTTTTTCTTACATTCAAGAGTTTGTAAGCCAAAATGCAAATAACGTTTTAAATAAAGTGAATGCCGTAACATAATATTTGTATTAATATTTGCTTAAAAATTCGTCAAACTCATTTATCCAGCAAAATTTTACTGTGTTAAGGGTAGTTATAAATATAAAATGTATATGTTTTATCCGCAAAATCTTTTAATGATTTTTTTTAAGTTAAAAAACATTAATCTTGAATTTTCTAAAATTGCACAGGTTTTTACATAATCATGTTTAGTTGTAACATTCTGTTATGATTCGAAGCGTGTTAACAAATCTCAGAAAAAAAAAATCTGTGGTTCATGTCCTTTAGTATGGGTTTTAATGATATCCTGTTTACATTTTCATTTAAAATTCATTCATTTACATTTTCATTTTCATTTAAATACGATGTGATTTTACTCTGATGCATTCTTTAGTCTGATACATTATTGCATTTTTTTCAAACCATAAATAACTTGAAATTGAGAAATTACAAAAGTTTTTACCTAATCATATTTAGGGGAAAATTTATGTCATGTTTCGAAGCGTGTTTACTGATCACAATCAAGAAACTATGTGGTTTGTATTTTTTACTGTGAAGCTTTAATCACATCCTATTTATAGAAGCTAATTCCTTTATAATTAAGTGATGATGTTATTATCCAAATTCGGGACAGTACTAACGTGAGGCAAGAATGCAATTAAGTTATTATTTACTCTTGATAAACACTTTCTCCTCCGTATATAATGACGGTGGTAATGAAAAATTATGCCCTATCTGTCATTAAATTATTATTAAATTGCATAAAATATTTTTTCATTAAATCCAATGAAGACAAAGTATAAATTTTCAAAGAAATTACTTCATTAAAAGAAGCTACTTCATTCTTATTTTAAACATTGTTTTTGATTAACTGATTAAGGGTAATTCAGTACCGAAAAAATGTGAAATTTTCTTTAAATTGTCGATTTTTAAATTTTAGTCTTAAAATGATCCTTCAACTGTTTTCTTTGCATGTTCTAAATCTTATTCTGAAATATTAAAAGGGAACAAAGTTATAACCGATTTCGTAACATCATGTCTGCTGTGGATAATATATAATGGATAAACTGCATGAACCTAAAGCATGCCATGTTCTTTAAAAAATGAACGCTACCAAAAATTCCAATGTCTCTTTTATTGAAATAACTGAGAAGTATCATTATTATAAGTGGTGTTGGTACATTGCAGTTGGCACTTGTTGGCATTCTGATGTGTGCAGTAGCACTGATCCAAGGCTTTCCTTCAATGTCTGAAGAGCAGTCCGCTTACATACAGCGGCAAGCCCAAGAGGACTACAACAAGCATCAGGATGTCGTCAACGACCGGGACCAAACTTCGTCAACTTTCAGCAAAAACGGCTACAACGGCGATGGTAGTTACGGAGTCACCTTTGACAATCAAAACAAAGAGCATCGAGATCGCGGATATGGCTACGAGAAAGCTTATGCCTACTCAAGAGAAACGGCATTCTTTGATTTCGTTGATGACAAAGGTGCACTGAATGCCAAAGATATTGTCGAAAAGTACGGGAATTCTCAGAGCAAAAATGAGGAAAATCTGTTTTCAGAGGTTGCACTGTGAGTAGTCAATACTGGATACGTTAAAAAGTTTTAAAGTCAAAGTTTTATATAAAGCTGCAAAAGTAATGCTGAATGCATCAAATCGTTACAGCATATTTTAATGTTATCTGTGATATTAAATGAACTTTTTAAAGACAAATATGGTGTTTTAGTTGATATATCTGTGTTAATCTCCTGAGTGATTTACGCCTGGATTAAATCTCCCTTGAGATCTTTATTAAATTCAAGAGATATTAGGACCTTGAGTAAAAATTTAACTGTTTTAGTCAAAGGCTTTCTTTTATCTAAAGATAGAATTGATGGAAGAATGGTGTTTCTGTAATTATAACTCTTTTACCCAACAACAGAGTTTAAGGCGAAAACAATGTTTTAGTCATGGTATTTGTTTTACCCTCACATAGGTTTACCACCAGGAAGGAGAATTCCTTAATGTATTTTGTTAAAAAAGTATCATTTTCGTAACTTGATAAACAATTAAATGTTTAGTGTGTCGTTAAATCACAGATTGGTTCAACTACCTAAATACGTCCTTCGGTTTCAGCCCATCTACAACTTTTGTAGGTAATTTATTTTTACTTACTTCGTTATTTATGTGAAGCACTTGTGACTGATAAAATTGTAAAAATAAAACCTCACATTTGTTATTTTGTTTGCAAATGTTTTGTGCATTTAAGTTATTAAAAAATTGAAAATCCATCCCTTTTTAATGTAAACATCTTCTTGAAAATTATGTATTCTTAATAGTGTCTACAGTAATTGAATATATATTTTTGTACTTTCCTTATTCTTTATTTTTTGCTAAGTAAAAAGTGATTGTGATTTTAAACCCATCTGCCTTTTATGTTAACTTTTTAGTAAAAATTATTTTGTTTTGATATAAAGGTTGTGCATCGTTACTCATTGAGCACTTTTAAAGTATGTCATAGTTAGTTGCACAATCAAAGTGCCAAAAGATTGTATGACGTAAATGAAATTTTCAAAGTCACTAAAATCTCTTTTAAAATACATTTTTTTCTACATGTTTTTTGTTATTCAATTCCCGTATTTGTAAATAGAATTTTGTCTGCCCAGATACATGTTTTTAAAAAATAAAATTTTATTTTGTGTCAAATGCATTCTTTGTTGTTCCGAAGCATTACTTTTTTTTCTTGAGATTCTATCATAAACATTATTCCTGGAAAATACATTAGCACTGAGGCTCTAATGGGTTTTTTAATTTTTTACTAGTTTAGGTTTCATTCAGTTTTATAATACAAACTTAGCCAAATAATTCATTCAATCTATAATAATAAAAAAATGTGTTATTTTTCATTAAAAAAAAAGAGTTAAAATCCACTTAAATACGTTATAGCATATGCTACATGTTTATTTTACTCTCCAGAAAACAAAAATATGGATTTTATAGAAATAAGAATGTTTTTTTTCCCCAGTGGGTTTGTGTAAGGAGCTATTAGACCTTTACGAGTCCTAGCGCCGACAGGGCATCAGTCTTTTCATGTGACACCATTAAGGCACTGTTGCATGTCACAAGTAGTTTTTTGACACCAATTTTCCACCAGATAGAGGCACCTGGGCTCTCTTTGATGCAAAACTGCTCTAGGAATTTAATTTTGCCGAGGAAATTCAAAGCCAAACGAATACCCATCTTTTACATGGCGCACAATCATTCGATAGAAAAAATAAGACTGTATGTTTTAACATTATATAGATACCTAAGTACAGCTCTATGATTATTGCGTATTTGAATTAGAAAAAAGTAACTTTAAAACTACGATATCATATAAAGTTTTCATTTCACCAGTCAGTAATAAAACAATCGTGCAATCAACAAAGCGTACAAGTATCAACTGTAAGCGTGTTTATTCTTGATATAAAATAATAATCATTATATATTTTTAAACAATCTCATTCGAAATTTTCAGAAGTATTACCTCTTCCCTTTTTAGCAACAACACTCTAAAAACGTTTCAGAAACGTTCCTGGAAAATAATGGGCAGCTGATGTGCCCAATTTCAGCCAGTAATATATTTCAGCGACATATTTGTTTCCTCTTTGGGAGGTTAGCCGATTCGGGCAGGCCTTAATCAAACTAAAGTCGATACACTTAATAAACACGCTCAGTCTATCTTTAAACTGGTAGAAAATCTTTTTTTTTTTACACTAGTGAAAAGTCTGCATTATGCATCTTTCAGGCAATTCAGGAAACTTTTCTGCGAAGATACTTGATTTTACGGGGAAATAGGTGAAAAGTCTCGAAACTTTCCACGGAAATAGCCAGTAACGTTTCGGCATTTTTTTACAGTGAATTAAATCATTTTAATCGATACAAAAGTATAGTAGTTTCAAAACTATATGCTTAACACTCATTGAGCTTCTAAAAGATTGTGTAGAAACTGCTCTTATTCATTCCTTTACTTTTTTTTCCTTTTCTTATTGAGATTCGAAATTTTATGTCATCGTAGATTTTAACTTTTACTCAACTCAGTAACTTGTTTCTCTTGTTTTTAAACACTTTAAGGACATGTGAGGCAGCGAGAGCGAGAAGCAAAGGGATGTAAGTGGACATTTTCTAGATTTGTATAAAATACGTTTTAAGTTCCGGTTCTAGGTAGGCTTTCATGGAAAAGTTTTTCTAAATCATGCTGTATAGCAGTACCTACCAGGGCTACTAGTACTATTTCTTGCACAAAAACACAGGAGAGGTTCACCTAGCATTTGTACCGGTTATCTTCAAATTTTTAACTTGCTACTTACATCCCTTTGCTTCTCAATGCCTCATATGTGGTTGAATTTAGAATGTTTCTATTAAAGATCATTAATAGTTGGAGTTCACTGAAACGTAAAGATTGTAGTTCGTCCTTTCCGATAATATGGTACAGTTTGCTTCCAGAAAATCATTTGTTTGTTAAAGAAAATTGTCTGAAAATATTTGGATCCTCAGCCAATTGAGAAATTTTTGTTAGAAAATCGATGCTAATATATGAGAAACCAGCCTCCTTTAGTTCTACATGAACTAGCTTACTTTTGTAAAGGATTATGCAGAAACTACTCGATTTTACTTTATTTACGTTCCTAGTTGAGATTTAAAATTTTATTCTGCGGATAACTTTAATTTTTACTCAGGAAATCTCCAGTCACGGTATGACGTCTAAAATTTGTTTTTACATTTTAACGAAACAATTGCATGTTAGGTGACATTTTGATAGTTGAAATTTTAACCCTAACTCCAGTGGATCAACCCTAAACTAAAGTAGATAGCGCTCTTTGTTGACCACTTTTTCGTTATTTCATTCCCCTAAAATGAGTCTTACCAGCAAAGCAGTTTAAGTTAACCGGATCCAGTTTAGCCTTGTCGAAATAAAAGCATTTCCTTCCATGACAAAACATTATCAAAAAACTAGCTGCGTGCCCGGCGTTGCACGGGCTACTTAAAAAATGAAGGAGATGTCCAATTGATGTTTTTGTATTACTCTGACATCAGTTTCTAAAGCGCTAAAGAGTAAATAAATACACGTAATGCAAGGTTTGCAAAACACCAGTAGAGCATATTTTTGGCAAAAATCTCTTTAACGTTAATCATAGTTATCAATGATACAAGTTATGAGTATTTTCAATTAGCACAAAAGATGAAAATGTATGCATTATCAACTATAATCTGTGCTCACGTTAAAATGAATTACATCTGATAGACTATACCTGAAATATTTATGTGCAATTACAATCAGCCTTTTACATAAAATGACACACACTTTTTGGTTGATAACGTGATACTAAAGCACCAAGACTAAATAACTACCAATAAGCATTAATTTAATACCAAGTCATCAGATTCCAATTTAGCTTTGGTTAAAATCCTTAAAAACAATCTTTTTTGTTCAAATCAGTTTCACAAAAAAATCCAAACAATCTTAATTTAGCATGTTCTTTTAACGATATAAACTGTATTTTAAAAATAGAAACAGGAAGGAAAGAGAGAGTTATTACAATTCGAAAACTTACCCATGTGACGGGAAAAAGTCCAGCAAAATAAACATAATTAGTCGCACATCCTAAGTGTACCAAAATATGAGGCCGGTGAATGATAAACTTACATTACAATCAATAAACATAGCTAAAGAAACAACTTTCATATGCTGAAAAGAGTTAAGAACGTTGAATGTAAAAAATAAAAAAAGCACAGACGATAAAATAAAAGGTTGTCCGAATAGGGCAACCAATTTTAAACTAATTTAAAATGAAATTCTAAATGGAAACGTTGTTTTAAGATTTGGACAGCAGCCAAAAAAATCTCTTTTAAAACAATTAGTAGAATTTTACTCGCTCACGCATATGCAAAATGGCAACAGGAAAGAAATAAAAATTCCTGAATAGCGTTATGTTAATTAACGTTTTAATTAATATCTCCGCTAATTAAAGTCGCACAATTACGAGATTGGTCCTATTGTTTTCTTTGGAAAATTCCGAATTGATCGGTATCTCGTTTGACTCTCGATTCGCAGCGGTTGTCAAGAAGATCGATCTTCAGACAGACAGACAGACAGACGGACGCGAACAGATTTTAATATTATAGTGGATGTTATCGAACTATCATATCGTGACGAGAGTTTCATTGCTGGTGACGTCAGCGTTACTCGATCAGTGAATTCACTATTATATACGTATATGTGGGTTCTGTGATTTGTTTCTACTACTGTACACTTAAACACTGAATGATAAATGTGCTTGAATGATCCTCCAAAAAAACATTAATAGTCAGAATTCACCAAAACATAATGCTGTTTTTTAGTCCTTTTTATAAAAATGATATATAGAAGATTGTTTCATTTCTTTTCTGTTAAAGTTGTGTGCTTGATGTAATCTGGAGGACAAGATATACCTGAAATATCTGTGTTTAGAAAATAGCTATATATGCTAGCATAACCATTTATTTCAGCTCTTGACGGACTTCATTGCTTTTGTAAAAGATTTCATATAAATTGTGTTCGTACTTTTTAAAATCATTTATTGACTTTCTCCATTGACATTCGAAATTTTATTTTGAGGGACACTATATATGTTTTTACTCAATTCTACAATTTATAGCATTCGTTCCATAATATGAGGTAAAACACTAGTATGACCACTTCAAGTTTACTTATATACTTCGAAAAAATAAATGAACAATAATAATGTGAATTTTTTGTTGGTACTTAATGTAACTATCATACTGAATCAGTTTTATTCAGCAATTATTTGAATTTAAACTTATTCGGATGGGAGAATGTACTATGGCCATTAATGAAATTTTTAGATTTTGGATTGGCCACTACTGGATCAATTTCGCGGTTTGGGAAGAAATGGATAAAACTTTGAACAAATTGAAATTCTGGCATTTTTTGAGAATGGGACGATTAAGGAAGAGTTGGGCTAATACGCTAATTGAGTTTCAATTGAGGTAATTAATACTGTAGATCCACAGTTTAAAAATATACTTCAATGTGGCTACCACTAGGGTGTTTTATACCTTGAAGTGACAACTACTGAAGCAATGGCCACTACTGGTGTTTTAAACTTAATTTCTTTCTTCTACGCTTACACAATTACACATTGAATGAAAATTGTGCTTAAACTTTGAATGTTTTTGTTCGAAAACATAAATATTTGGAATTCATCGAAACATTACACATTTATAATGTATACTCTTCAATGAAGAGATCAAATTTGTTTCCTGAAAAAAAAAAAAAGCCATTTAGTAATAATATATGTTTGATAAATTAAAGCCTAACCGGTTGTGAGATTTGCTGTTGGAAATCTCACAATAAAAGAAATTCTAGTATCTAGTAGTTGGAAATAAAAGATATTCTAGTATCCAGGTTTCTTTAGTTCTAGAAGAATGATTACTTTTGCTTTTATTTGAAAGTATTTTTTTTTTCACGAGCTTTACGAATTTCCTTGGACATGTTGGAAAGATGAAACCGAATTTCAAAGTTTCAAGCTGACGTTGACGTCAAACGTTCACTTCCGAATGTTTCTCTGCCAGATTTGAAATTTAAAAGCAATTTTACTGTCAAACAACTTCTTGTGGTATCCTTACCTTTTTATCGTTTATATCTTTTCAAATTTCTTGAAACATAGAAAACATTTTTGAAATGAATAATTGTAAAGAAAGTCTATCCATTGAAAAAGTAATGTTTTTGGTGAATGATACTTTCCGCAGTCTATTCGATTTCCAAAAGCAATTATTCTTGAAGCAAATAGGTTTTCGAAAGAAAATTGACATTTTTTTATATCAAAACTCTTATATATCTTTTACAGATCTTTAGGTATCGTGTACCAGAAAATAAGTATTAATTTATTTAGTTGAAAACAATGACCTTATCGGATGGCTGGAAGCAAAACCTTCTTTTAAGTAAAGTATTAAGCAAATAAAGATGCAAGACATTAAAAAAAATAAAAGAACAAATTATTTGGAAATAAGTAATATTTGTATTAAAAGACATATGGTAAACATTACAAGTATTTTTATGCATGCGCGTTTAAATCCCAATTTCACCAAAAAAAAAATAAAGAAGAAGAACATATAAATTAAAATATGCTAAAATAAAAATAATAACTACACAAATAAAATAAAGTTAAAGTACAATAAAAAGTATGTAAGCAAATAAGTAAACTAAATAAACAAACATAGTAAAATAATAATGCAGATCATGATAACCAGTTGCTAAATGTATGCACAAAAAATAAACATATCTTAAACGCATCACAACTTAATGGCAATATTAGTTTTAGGATGATTAGTGGCAAGAAGTTCGTGTCTTATTTAGTTTAGTAACACTTAATTAAGTAGTGATTTAAGGTCAGAGCAACCAAGTAGTTGTCAAATATCAGTGATTACACTATAAAAACAATTCAGAAACGTACCTGGAAAATAATAGGCAGTTAATGTGCCCAATTTCTGCCAGTAACATATCCTGCAAAAACCAGGAATGTTTTCCGCTAAAAGTCTGTAACCTCTCTGAAATGATTCTTGAAAAAATCTGAATAATTGAGAAACCTCTCCGGCTAAATCCTGTCATCACTCGTGACCCTTCAAGAAAATTATTTAGGTTTAACGTAACGGCAGAATTTTCCTTAGTCACCAGAAAAGCTTTAAAATCGTTAAAGCAATCACGGCCAAAGCGACGAGAGAATTTCAAGCAAAACCAAGCATATCATTTTGCCTGCAAAACGGAAGGTATGCAACGACTTCATTCGCTCTCACTGGCAATAGTACATTTTGAAATGTTTAGTAAACACGGTCAGTCAATCCTTAAACTGGTACCTTAAAATATGTCTCACAACGGTATCTGCGTTCTTGCAACTTTTAGCAACACAGGAAACTTTTTTTTCAAAGATATTTGATTTTTGGAGAATTAGATGAAAACTAATAAAATCCCGAAACGTTCCACGGAAATTATCAAACACGTTTCGCAATTTTTTTACACTGTAGAAATTCCAAATTATTTTATCGTTTATAGTTGAGATATACTGATAAAGGGGCACTTTTCTGTAATGTACACACCGAATTGACAATGATAACAATGACATTGATGGGCGAGAAACTTACAAAAAATTCTAACGGAGGAAAATATCCCTTTTTACCAAAAAGTTAAATAATCACATGTTTATTACATCAAAATACGATAGAACTACTAGTTTTAATAGGAAGGAAGGTTATGTTAAAAGGTTAATGAAAAAAAAATCAGTCAAATTTCCTTAACGTAATTACCGAAAGTTTTCACATGAGTTTTCGTTAACCTCATATTACAACAGAGCATAAGTCATGATAGCATAGTTAGTTTCTTATTCTTTGTGAAGTCAAATACAATATATGTTTCCTTAAAAAGTTCTTTTCGTCTACATTTTCTAAAGAGTAACGTGATTTAACGAGCAGCAAAAACGTTAAAAGTTGAACATTTTTGAGTCTAGACAGCTTGTGAGATTAAAGACCATCTGCCAAAACGATTATCGGAAAAAAGAAATCGGTTTGCCACAAACAGGAATTTTATTTCACGTTATTCAAGACAGACTGGGAATTCGAACTTATTCTTTCCAATCAATTCCATTTAAAATCGATTTTCAATTTCTCTCACAAAACATTTTCAATGTTCGTTCTCTGTTGCATACATATATACAAAATGAAACGTTCTAGAAATATATATATATATATATATATATATATATATATATATATATATATATATATATATATATATATATATATATATATATATATATATATATATATATATATATATATATATATATATATATATATATATATATATATATATATACTAGCTGACCCGGCCACGCGTTGCTGTTGCTGTGGCAAAGAAGTTGGATGAAAATAAACTTTTACTCATTATTTTGATAGAATCGTATAAATATTTTTAATAGAGCTTAAAATAGTATAGCCGATTTTAAAACATATGAGATTGATAATGGGCGTGATTCAATGTAAAAACGATTCATAAATGTTCCTCTAAAATTATGGGCAGCTGATGTGGAAAATTTCTGCCAGGAACATGTCATGCCAAAACCCGGAAAGTTTTCCGGTCAAAGTTAATAACCTTCCTGAAATTATCTCGGATGCCTCTTGAAAAATTCGAAGATCTTTCCGTTTGAAGATAGTCGTGTTTCTGGAACTTTAGTGTAAACTTAGGAAGGGATTAAAAAAAAACTTAGCACCTTTCTGATTTATTAAGGAACTTCTATAAGCAGTAATACAAACATAGCCAAAGCTTAGCCAGAACTGCAAGCAAATATCGAGTAACGTTTCGGATTTTTTTTTTTTTTTTTTTACAGTGCAGGTTGAAGAAAGTACTTATTGAATTCAGTAAGTACTAACTAAATTTTCTATGGAAAAAGCACTATACTTACGCTTAGTAAATTTTGTAAGTATGACTTACGCCAAAAAAAAAAAAAAAGCAAAAATAACTTGAAAGTGATAGTAAATATCGAAACTGATTGTAAAATAACCGAATGTAGAAACTAAGCGTAAACCACTATACACTTTTAGATTCTACACTACATTTTATTCACCTCAGCTTTCTCTATAGTTTGTAAGCAATAACTTCTTTACAAAATACACTAATTAAATTAAAAGCATATAAAAATTAATTTTTTTCAATGAAGTAGATAACAATGACTTCGAACTATTGTTTCTATTATTTGAAAAGTGAAAACTGTCTAAGCACTAAGTTGTGCACAATGTTATTGCTTAACCAGTCTTTTGCTAATACGAAAAGTATGATAACTTTCCACTTGTGAGTAGGCGATATATGGTTGCCCATGAGAGAAATATTTATGTTTCAAGTCCAAACCGAAAGAAGACATTGTTTGTTCTTGAGATGTATTTATGGTCTTTGCGAAAGCTAAACGAATAAAAAATTGAAGCCTTTCAAATGTGTTTGAAAATTATGACGCTATTAAAGGATTACGTGGCAACACAAGCTTTTCTCCTTTAAACTTTCCCGTCAAAATTGTTGACTTTTGATGAAGAAACGTGTACCGTTGCGTAATTTAGGTGGGTTCAAATCGCAAAAAAGAATAAATTGTTGAGTTAATTTTCAACCGGAAATCGTGTAGTCGCATTCCTGGTGTATCCAGGGAATTTAAAAATTCAGTTGGAATGTTTACTGCTTTGTTTTCATCGACAACAGTATAGCCTTGTTCAATATCAATGGGGAGGTTTTTTTTTCCAGCCGTCAGTAATGGCTCATTATTCGCAATAATTGTAGCTAAGACAGCGTCATTGCTCTGTTGTTATACGTTGCAAATCAGTGTTAACTAAGTCGGTGGCTCAACTATCAAAAGACGGCATATCATAATAACTTAGTGGCTAATTTGAAATTGAAACGCAAAAACTTTCAGTTAAAACTAAAGCTTCATATTCATCTCTGGTGTAAAATCTGGATTTGGACATTTGTGTGTTTGTTAAACTTTATGAAATACGTCTTCAAACGTGAAAGTTATATAGTTTCTCCTTAAAAAATGATGATTGTGTTGGATAGTATGTCGTCAAAATTGTTTTAAACAGTTGACGAATACTGTTTCTCCTTCTGTCAAACCTGCATTAGAAAGTGTAAACTCCAATGACTTTGTGCGACCAATAAATACAATTTGCGACATGCATCGGGATATGTATTTGACAGTCGACAATTGACGATCCACAAATATTCCTGTCTGTTCGGGAATGTTTACCGAATACAAATTGCTACAAAACCAGCGGGATTACAGAGGCAATTATGTTTTTAAAAAAATTAAAATTATCTGGGAATAGACTCTCAATTAGTTCACTTTTTGTCTCAACGGCAGTGTAGAAATTGTCTGGCTCTTTGTTGTACTGTATATTTTGATACAGTTCAATTTCACCGTTTCCAATACCCAGCACTTGCTTAGAAAATACTTGTGCGATTAGATTATTTTGCGTTTATATTCGCATGTTCATGGCCAATCGCATTATCTCGACATTACGCTATAAAAACGATTGTTTTATTCATGCGTTGATTTCATCGGAATAATTGGTAATGTCTTCCGGAAGTCCCCAGACAGTATTCAGACAATTTCGCCTAAAAGGTTATCGTTGCCGTTCAAAACTTGCACAATCCTATGATGTGCTTCGAATGAATGCTTTTACTCATGAGCCATAGTACACTTATCCCAAATTTTAATTTCACTCTCTTGCCACACTACAGCCATTATACGTTTTTTTTTCTTTAATGTTACACATTGCGTTTTGTTTGTTATGAATATCTAATAGACAACTTTAAAGCTGAATGTGCTGTTTGTCTACCATCTAAAAAAAGTAGCATCAATGCCTGACGATGCAATTGTCACTGCAATTTTCTGCTGCGAACGTATCTTTGCAAGAATTAATGATATTAAAAATTTCTTGGGGAAAAAAATAAAGAAAATAATTGTTTTCCGCTTAAATTCATTAACCTTCCTGAAATTAACCTGGAATATATTTGAAGAATTCAGTACACTTCTTGGTTAAAGGCACTTATGATTCTGGCATCTTCAGAGAAGCCTAACGCAAGTTTAATATAATAGCCCGGAACCTTCCTGCTTTTCTAAGAAACCTCTCAAAGCATTAATACACGCATTGCCAACGCGAAGACAGACTCTCAAGGAAGTAGCTCGAATGTAACTCCTCTGCAACGCTTGCAAAGCTTCGTGATCCATATGTCTTTTCGCACTCATTAGGTGCTGAGTCAATCTGGACGAACCGTAATCGCTAAGGAAACGTTTTGAAAAATATAGTTGGTTTTCTCAGGAAGTGAATAATAACCTGTAATATCCCAAAACGTTGTATGGAAATTCTAAGCAACATTTCTGAGTTTTTTTATCATGTTGTTTTTAGCAGTAAGTCATACGATGTTAGAGTTATATCGATTAATTATCTTACACCGCCATCTATTAAGAATTTTTAGAACTAAACAATCAATTCACACTATTATTGCATAATTAATATGAAATTTGCAATAAAAAATTATAAAAACTATCCTATCTTTTAAGTTGGACCAAATGACACATAGATATGAAATTTGAGAAAAATCGGTTGTGTAGTTTCGGAGTTTACCCCGAACAAACATCGTGACACGAGATTTTTATATATATAGACTAGCTGACCCAGCCACGCGTTGCTGTGGCAAAGAAGTTGAATTAAAATAAACTTTTACTCATTATTTTGATAGAATCAAATAAAAATTTTTCATAGAGCTTAAAATAGTATAGCCGACTTTAAAACATATGATTGATAATGGGCGTGATTCATTGTAAAATCGATTCCTAAATGTTCCTGGAAAATTAAGGACAGCTGATGTGGCCAATTTCTGCCAGTTACATGTCATGCCAAAACCCGGAAAGTTTTCCGATAAAAGTTAATAACATTCCTGAAATCATCTCGGAAGAATCTTGAAAAATTCGAAGATCTTCCCGTTTGAAGTTAGTCGTGTTTCTGGAACTTTAGTGTAAACTTAGGAGGGGTACAAAAAAAAGCTTAGCACCTTTCTGATTTATTAAGGAACTTCTATAAGCAGTAATGCAAACATAGCCAAAGCTTAGCCAGAACTGCAAGCAATTATCGAAAATTTTTACTCAGTGACGTTTCGGATTTTTTTTTTTTTTTTTTTTTTTTAACCGTGCAATCTGAAGAAAGTACTTATTGAATTCAATAAGTACTAACTAAATTTTCTATGGAAAAAGCACTATACTTACGCTTAGTAAATTTTGTAAGTATAACTCCCCCCCCCCCCCCCAAAAAAAAAAAAAAAAAAAAAAAAAAAAAACTTGAAAGTGATAGTAAATATCGAAACTGATTGTAAAATAACCGAATGTAGAAACTAAGCGTAAACCACAATACACTTTTAGATTCTACACTACATTTTATTCACATTAGCTTTCTCTATAGTTTGTAATCAATAACTTCTTTACAAAATACACTAACTAAATTGAAAACGTATAAAAATTAAATTTTTTCAATGAAGTAGATAACATTGACTTCGAACTATTGTTTCTATTATTTGAAAACTGAAAACTGTCTAAGCACTAAAATGTGCACAATGTTCTTGATCAACCAGTCTTTTGCTAATACGAAAAGTATGATAACTTTCCACGTGTGAGTAGGCAATATTTCGTTGCCCATAAGAGAAATATTTATGTTTCAAGTACAAACCGAAAGAAGACATTTTTCGTTCTTTAAATCTATTTATGGTCTTTGCAAAAGCTAAACGAATCAAAAATTAAAGCCTTTCAAATGTGTTTGAAAATTATGACGCTAATAATGGATTACGTGGCAACACAAACATTTCTCCTTTAAACTCTTCCGACAAATATTGTTGACTTTATGTAGAAACGTGTACCGTTGCGTAATTTAGGTGGGTTTAAATCGCGAAAAAGAATAAATTGTTGAGCCAATTTTCAACCGGAAATCGTGTAGACGCATTCCTGGTGTATCCAGGGAGTTTAAAAATTCACTTGGAGTGTTTACTGCTTTGTTTTCATCGACAACTGTAGGCTTGTTCAGCATCAATGGGGAGCTTTTTTTTAAAGCCGTCAGTAATGGCTCATTATTCGCAATAATTGTAGCTAAGACAGAGTCATTGCTCTGTTGTTATACGTTGCAAATCAGTGTTAACTAAGTCGGTGACCCAACTATCAAGTGACGACATATCATAATAACTAAGTGGCAAATTTGAAATTGAAACGCAAAAACCTTCAGTTAAAACTAAAGCTTCATATTCATCTCTGGTGTAAAATCTGGATTTGGACATTTGTGTGTTTGTTAAACTTTATGAAATACGTCTTCAAACGTGAAAGTAATATAGTTTCTCCTTAAAAAATAATGATTGTGTTGGATAGTATGTCGTCAAAATTGTTTTAAACAGTTGACGAATACTGTTTCTCCTTATGTCAAACCTGCATTAGAAAGTGTCAACTGCCAATGACTTTGTGCGACCAATAAATACAATTTGCGACGTGCATCAGGATATGTATTTGACAGTCGACAATTGACGATCCACAAATATTCGTGTCTGTTCGGGAATGTTTACCGAAAATAAAACTGCTACAAAACCAGCGCGATTACAGAGGCAATTATGATTTTTAAAAAATTAAATTTATCTGGAAATAGACTCTCAATTTGTTCACTTTTCGTCTCAACGGCAGTGCAGAAATTGTCTGGCTATTTGTTGTACTGTATATTTTGATACAGTTCAATTTCACCGTTTCCAATACTCAGCAATTGCTTAGAAAATACTTATGCGATTGGATTATGTTGCGTTTATACTCGCATGTTCATGGCCAATCGCATTATCTCGTCATTACGCTATAAAAAAACGTTTTTTTTTTAAACATGCGTTGATTTCATCGGAATAACTGGTAATGTCTGCCGGAAGTCCCCAGACAGTATTCAGACAATTTCGCCTAAAAGTTTATCGTTGCCATTCAAATCTTGCATAATCCTATGATGTGCTTCGAATGAATGCTTTTACTCATCAGCCATAGTACACTCATCCCAAATTATAATTTCACTCTCTTGCAACACTACAGCCATACCACGTCTTTTTTTTCTTTATTGCACACATTGCGTTTTGTTTGTTATGAATATCTAATAGGCAACTTTAAAGCTGAATGTGCTGTTCGTGTACCATCTAAAAAATGTAGCAGCAATGCCTGACGATGCAATTGTCACTGCAATTTTCTGTTGCGAATGTATCTTTGCAAGAATTAATGATATTAAAAATTTCCTGGGGAACAAAATAAAGAAAATAATTGTTTTCCGCTAAAATTCATTAACTTTCCTGAAATAAACCTGGAATATTTTTGAAGAATTCAGTAGTCTTCTTGGTTAAAAAGGCAGTTATGATTCTGGCACCTGCAGAGAAGCCTAACGCAGGATTAATATAACAGCCTGGAACCTTCCTGCTTTTCTACGAAAGCTCTCAAAGCATTAATACACGCATTGCCAACGCGAAGACAGACTCTCAAGCAATTAGCTCGAATGTAGTCCCTCTGCAACTACTTGCAAAGCTTCGTAATCCAGATAACTTTTCGCACTCATTGGGTGTTGAGTCAATCCGGACAAACCGCAATCACTCCGAAACCGATATAGCTATTAAATACGTTTAGTTAATCTTGATACTGGTGGAGAAAAATACTTTCCACAACGGTGTGAAATCTGCAATTTGTAGCAATTCAAGGAAACGTTTTGAAAAATATAGTTGATTTTCTAAGGAAGTAAATAATAACCTGTAATATCCCGAAACGTTATATGGAAATTCTATGCAACATCTCTGAGTTTTTTTTATCATGGTGTTTTTAGCAGTAAGTCATACGATGTTAGAGTTATATCGATTAATTAACTTACACCGCCATCTATTAAGAATTTTTAGAACTAAACAATTAATTCACACTATTATTGCATAATTAATATGAAATTTGCAGTAAAAAACTATAAAAACTATCCTATCTTTTAAGTTGAACCAAATGACACATAGATATGAAATTTGAGAAAAATCGGTTGAGTAGTTTCGGAGTTTACCCCGAACAAACATCGTGACACGAGATTTATATATATATAGATATATATAATACACCTTTTCAAACTCTGTAGTTTTGAAATTCTCCTAGGATATAAAATGCTTTGTTCTTGCAAAACTTCAAAGTCGAGATTATGTCCCTTATTTCTGTACCTCAGAGCCAGAAGGACGTACGTCACATTATGATAATTTTACAGGAGAAAAATGAAAACTTTTCTTCGGCGCATGCAAAGGGTGGGACGCGCGCTCTTTTAACATTATTAAAAAATTGAAAAGGATTTAAAAAAAAATGATGTTGCATAGGTTTGCTCGATGCGGAATAGGTTTCTACAAAAATACACTAATAAACGGAAAATCGCAATTTTTCGGACTTTCGTTAGTCTGGCTTTAAGGTACAGATTTAATGTTTTATTTTCTACTATAACACCATGTGCTTGAAACAAAGTTAGACCTAACTGTGACATATGGGTCAGCTACTTTGTTTTTTATAACGTTTTTTATAACCAAGTGGTCTACCTTGGACTGGTCCAAGATACACACTTCTGCATAGTTATTACAACTCCTAAAATTTGACTGGGTGATGGTTTAACTGGGTTTTTACTTTATGATGTTACTGGTTTGTCACATCTGAAGCTAGTAGGTACTTCTTTGCCAAGCATTGTCACTCCTGAAGAAATAAGGCCATATCCAAAGGCACTACCGAGAAAACAATTCAATAAAGGAAGACTTAAAAGAAAGTCTTGTATTTCGACCGATTCACCCGAGAAAGAGCATCTTGAAATAGAAAAGGCTAAAAAGGCAATGAAAAAAGTAAAACAAACTAAGACAGTAAAACCCCCTACCAAGCCATCTAAGAGAAAACTTTATTCTTCCTCAGAGTCTAAAATTGAGAATATATTGAAGAATTATATGAGGAATCCGATATTTCAGAGCAAGATTTTAATGAGCTAGAAGACCCAGATTACGTCAATATTCAGATTGGCATTTTTGCAGTGGTGAAATTCGCTGGCAAGAAAACTATCAAATATTTTCTTGCAGAGATTATTTCTATTGCTGATGATGGGAATATGAAGTTAAATATCTGAAAAAAGATCCAAGCTGTCAGAATTTCACAAGAGAATATACTACCATTTATGAAGTTGACAAATAGGATATCATGTTCAAGCTACCACCCCCAATACTATCTGCTAGATCTGAAAGAAGATTTGAGAAGTTAACATTTGAAATTGACTTATCCAATTACAATCTTGGTTAGAAATAAGCGTAGCATAAAAAAATAATCTTGAGTATGGTTTTCAGAAGCTAGAGCATCTTGTTATTTTATTAAAAACGTGAAACGTAATAAGATAACAAGATTTAAATTTTTATTTATCTTTCAAACAAATAAAAGATGTATTTCTAAACATATGTGTGGTTTACTGGTTGATAAATAGTGATGTTCTTACTGAAAATCATGTTTTATTTACCTGTTAATCATTTGTCCAAGGTGCACCATCCCAAGACCCAAGGTACACCACCGGTGGTGTACCTCGGTACTTATTGCAATCTTCTATTTTTATTTTATTTTTTAAAATGTAAATGAAATAAGTGAAATAAATTTTTAAGATAATTATATGTTGGGTTAAAAATCATAAAATGTTAACTAAAGGTATTTGTACTTAGATTTGGCAAATAATTATGATATTAAAAATTGAAAAGTGAAAATAGGTCCGAGATACCCCACCTTCCTTTACACACAAAATATTTGACATTTTCAGCTGTTTACTTTTCACTGATTTTCAAACGTATTTCAACAATATTTTCACCAGTATTTCAACAACATGAAATGCGTTTGTGATGTCGCTCGTGTCTTGAATTTCGAGAAAACAATCCAATTTCCATTCCATTTTCTTGTCGTATTTTGCGGATGCCTCT
Organism: Uloborus diversus; assembly: GCF_026930045.1. Taxonomy (NCBI): domain Eukaryota; kingdom Metazoa; phylum Arthropoda; class Arachnida; order Araneae; family Uloboridae; genus Uloborus; species Uloborus diversus. The sequence continues at coordinate 105,583,526 of NC_072740.1, read as the reverse complement.
AAAAATCTGATGTGGTAAATTTTCTCTTTTTAAACTTTAAACTTTCTTTAGAATTTCCTTTTCTTATCTATGTGAAAAAAATTCCATCCCTCGTACTTTGTGAGAATTTTCAGCCCTTAGAATTCTGTTGTTAAGATCGAATACATCGGTTTTATGTTATCAAAATACTGCAAATTTAAAAAAAAAAAAAAGGTAAACGGTAAACTCAAAGATTTGACATTTTGTGGATTTAGAATTAGATATATGCTGTAACAAGAAAGGTCTGCCATCAATGTCTCTTCTTTTGACTATTCATATAGCAAAAAAAAAAAAAAACAAAGAAAGAAAAATCTGTTCATTTCAATGATATTACGATTTCTTAACTATGCATGAAATTATAAAAGATTTTTTTTAGTGATTAGCATTTTGTTAAAGCACTTATGTAATATCAATATCTTTATTAAGTTCCGATGACTATTGTTTCTTCGTGCGAGTTATGGAATTTATTTTTCGTGGTCATGTTTGTTGTAATAACTGACGATTTGAACAAAGAAGTTGAAATGGGTGGTTTTTTTTAAATAAAAAGTAAAATCCAAATGTATTTTAAAGGGAATGTTTTATTTCTACTGAATTTGGGTCAATCAAAGGTAAATGTTCAGCAAAGTATATGAATGATGGCAAAGACTCTTAGAAAGATATTTACAGTAAGAACCGGGAATTTCCTGCTTTTTACATGGAAGGTTTCTAAAAATTTAGAAAAGTTTTAATGAAAACTAGTTATTATCCTTGAAAATTAGAGGAAGCATCCAAAGTAATCTCTAATTCATCAATACAAAGCTACAAGTATCGTATATTATAGCCAGAGATAAAGCAGCATCGTAAGCGAGTGCTGAGTTTAGCTCTAATCGTTTGTGCGGTTAACTCGCAAAAGAGTTGAAAGCAAAAAAAGAAAAAAAAATCGCACAAAAACTTGGAACGTATTGAGATTTCTCTAGGTTTCAAGACAATAAATTGAATGACTAAAGTTCTGTGAGCAATTGTAAACCACACAGACTATGTCACACAAACTAGATGATTGTTTGCTTGCTTGCTACACCATTACCGGTGATGCAATGTTTTCAAATGAAAAATTATCTTTCGGGCTTATGCAGAACTTCCTTCTGAAAAGCAAATCAACGAAGCAGTTTGAAAACCAAATTTCTTTTGTTGCTGATGTCTAAATTACTTTTAGTCTATTACTCTATACTATTCATTGAACTACAGGCATATTCATTGCTTACAGCCAATAAATCCCGCTACAACGCGATTCGACTTACGCGAAAGGGCTATAACGCGAATTTTTCACGAGTAACGAGTTTTAGAGCTAACGTGAAATCCTCATCGACAACCCGATTTTGTTTAGAAGGAAAAATCGGTTTTGTTATTGTCTACTAAATTTAGATTTCGTGAAACGTAATTACATCTCTTTAGCATCACTGACAGCAAAAGTTATCACACTAAACTACACATCGCGTTGTTAGTGCATCAAATAACCTCTCAGCATCTTTCACTTTTTTTTTTTTCATTTTAGTTATTAAAGTTTATGAAATATAATGACACCTTAGTGCGCTGTTTCATCGAAAGTTTGAAGATAGGAAGAAAAAGAAAGTTTCTGCCAAAAAAAAAGAAAGAAAAGGTTAAGATTCTCGATATGCTTAAAAAACTGCAAAACGTCGACGGTAGCACGACAATAAGTATGAGTGAATCTTCCGTGCGTACAATTAAAAGTCAAAACGAAAAGATATCCGTAAAAGTTCAGAACTTACTTTCAATATTGAAGCTTGCAGAGTAGTGTCTGAGCAAAGCAAATATGTATTATGAAAATTGAAGTTGCTTTTGTACTATGGATTAAAGAGATCAGGAAGAGAAAATGTTGCATAAATGGAAACGTTATGAAAGAATAGGCGCAAGAAACGCATTTAAAAATGTATTAAAAAAGAACTAGTCGACCCGTGCGGAACTCCGCACTGTGCTACGAATCGTTTCATAAGGTATTTCGCTCTTTAAGAATTTCAAAGGAAGAACATTATGAAGAAGAACCGAAAAAAAAGTAAGCGCAGAAGAGAAGGCATGTAATTTAAAGACATCAGTAACAAAACCTCGTTAAATATAACGTTGTGATAATTTGATCATCGCTCACCTTTTGGTCGTACATATTTTCAATTCAAACATAAATATCATTAAAAGTGTGGCTGAGTAGTGACTCGTGAAAAAGCAATAATTGTGCATGTAAAAAAACAGGTTGTGGCAAATACAGTCCTGCCCATGTGAGCATCTGACGGGAAAAAAAGAAATATTAAAGAGATATTTATTGGCATGGATTCGAATTGGCGGAATTCTGATTAACAGCCCGACACCCCAACAAACCTAGCAATTGCGCCTTCCTTTTCGAAAGCTATTCATTGAAGGAATGCGTAGTAAAAAACAGCAAAAAAAGCTTTTTGAAAATATTAATAATATTAATAATAATAACTAGTCGACCCGTGCGGAACTCCGCACTGTGCTACGAATCGTTTCATAAGGTATTTCGCTCTTTAAGAATTTCAAAGGAAGAACATTATGAAGAAGAACCGAAAAAAAAGTAAGCGCAGAAGAGAAGGCATGTAATTTAAAGACATCAGTAACAAAACCTCGTTAAATATAACGTTGTGATAATTTGATCATCGCTCACCTTTTGGTCGTACATATTTTCAATTCAAACATAAATATCATTAAAAGTGTGGCTGAGTAGTGACTCGTGAAAAAGCAATAATTGTGCATGTAAAAAAACAGGTTGTGGCAAATACAGTCCTGCCCATGTGAGCATCTGACGGGAAAAAAAGAAATATTAAAGAGATATTTATTGGCATGGATTCGAATTGGCGGAATTCTGATTAACAGCCCGACACCCCAACAAACCTAGCAATTGCGCCTTCCTTTTCGAAAGCTATTCATTGAAGGAATGCGTAGTAAAAAACAGCAAAAAAAGCTTTTTGAAAATATTAATAATATTAATAATAATAATAAGACCATGCTTCCATGTTTTGTCATTAACCAGCATGATACGATTTAAAATTATTCGAAAAGCATGGAATTTGATTAAAGAATGACGAAGATCTCACGTAGCGATTGAAACGAACATTCTAGAGAAGTGATAAATTAGATTGAAAATAAGTGTTTTTATCTCTGAATATTGAACTACTTCACATAGAAGGTTGCTTTATGAGTTACGGCTTAAATGCCCGCACATGTTTCTCTTTTAATCGAACACTTAAAATTCAAAACCAAAACCAGTTGAACTGAGTCCGTTTTTTAAGTGTAATTTTTCGAACGTAGACAAAATATATATATATATTTTTTCAGCAGAAAGCAGAGGAGTAGAAAATGATTTCTTGCTAATGAAGTTGATAATAATTTTAATGCTTTATATCGTATTCGCGCGAATAAAAAATTAAAGGTTTACTGGGTGAAACTCGTAGTTTTAATTTGGCGTAGTATTTTTTCATTTGTACAAAAGGTCGAACACTGCTATTAGAAACATCTACATTTCAGCATACAATGAAAATGTTTTTCTGCACAAAAAAGATTTCCTTTGGGTAAATCTAATACTTTTTTATGCTTACATTATGCTGAGTGATCTGGATGTAGTCAAAGCTTAAAAAAAAGGAAGAACACTCTTCGATTAACAGTCAACTTATCCGAATGATAACTGTAGCCTGCATAAAGGAGTCGAAACACCAAGTAGCATTCCCACTGCATTTATTTTATTACGTTTGTATGTTATGAGTACATGTAATGCGTAATACTAATATAAATTTGATATTCTTTCGAACAGCCCAAACTTGCCCGAAGTTCAGATAGTTTATAGCCGAACGCTCTACCGAAAAAAACTTATCAATTTAACCGAACAACTAAGTCCAGTGCTTTTAAGCTTTACTAAAATATGAACGCACACAGAGGCTATTTTTTTTTTTTTTTTTGCCGAAAGCAACGTAAAAAATTGAAAACTGCATTAGAACTTTGCTTTTAAAAATGCATAAGAACTACAGGCTGCATCAAGGTTTTGAAACAGCAAGGGGCGTTTTCGAAAATTTGATTTTTCGACCGTAAGTCTATTTTTCGTCATTAGCCAGCCTGATAAGTTTTAAAATGAGAAGGGAATAATATATAAGATAAGATATTGAAGAAACATTTTTTTTATTCTTGAAAATTTTCACAATTTGTTACCGCAGGCTGCTTGAATCGTTATGACTTAGATGGCAGCACATGTTCATCATTTAACAGCACGGTTAAAATACAAAATAAATTGAACTATGCTCTTTTTTAAGCGTAGCTTTTCGAATGTAGTAAAAATATGATAGGCTATTTGTTTTTTTGCAAAAAGAAGAAAAAATATATATTTTCCCCTTCAAATTGAGGTAGTAATTTTTTTATTTGTACAAAGAGTCAAAAACTCTTTAGAAGAATATATATTTCAATATACGATTTATTATTTTTTTCTGAACAAAAAACAATTCTATTGTAGTCTGAAATCTTAAACCTGTTACTTATATTTTCGCTTACATTATGCTTTAATTTTCTTACCAGAGCCAAAGCTTAAAAAGAAAAAATGTACAATTCCGAAGTAATTTAGCACAAAGTCACTTCAAATTTTCATATCAGCAAGGAGCGTTGCCTTCTCATTTATTCTATTCCTTCATGGTTGTTATTCACTGAATTAAGTATTCATGCAATGCGCGATATTTCTCTAATTTTTTGTTGCAGATTGTCCGGACGTAGGCCCGAACACGTATTCTCCTGGTTACGAAGAGAACGCTCTGCCGATCAAGCTATTCAGCTCTGTCGGTCATAGCGCAAATTAAAGTTATAAGTTTAACCGAAAACCTCATTCTGGTTCTTTAAAACAGGTTTTTCGGCTGAAAAAAAACAAATTTTAGACCTTGGGTCTATTTTTCGTCAGTAGCCAGCACCATAAGCTTTAAAATAAGGCGTAAATCAAAGAAATCGATGAAGAATTGAGGAAAATCTGGCGTAGAAACCAAAAACAGGCTACAGAAATAATATATAAGGATAATGATCTGATCATGGAGCATAAATCATCACCACCTTTATTTTTCAACTCATGAATATTATTGCTGTACTGTGCAGTACACATATTACAGTGCAGCTCTTATTATTACTACATAATGTGCGTGATGTTTTTTTTTTTTTTGATATCTTTCCCACCCATTGATCATGCTCTTTGTGCATCTTAAAGTATTTTATGTTGAATAAAACGGTTTTTTTATTTTTAAAAAACAGTAAAAGGTCAACTCTTTAATGTAAGACACTTTAATGTACAGTTGAGAAATGATTTAAAGCAGTTTAAGGGGTGTTTTAGAGTGTCTAAAAGAAGTTGGTATGTTTCTAAAAAAAAATGCATACGTACATTTTTCAACAACGCGAAATTTCAATTTACGCGAGGAGCCTTGGAACGCATCCCTCGCGTAAATCGGGACTCGACTGTATACATAAAAGAGGAGCTGGCTCATCTGACGTTTCGGTTTGACAAGATATTGAGTGTTAGAGCCCCTTGAAAAGGACAGGCTGACTTATCCGACATTTTGGTTCCAGGACGAAATTAGATCCAACTTTGTTTCTAGTATTTACAAATACGTTATAATATTTGTTGGTTGCTATGTCGTAAAACAATGGATGTTAAGTTGAGTAAAATGTCACTTAAGGTGAATCTAGAAAGATAACTTAGTTCGCAAATTTAACAAAAATATATGGGAAAATATTTTTTTCGCCCGATAATTTTGGAACCCAAACGTCGGATAAGTCAGCTCCCCTTATATAGGAGCCTTTAATGTGTGTATCATGGGAAAAAAGGCACCCGTTCGTCTGTGAAGACTTATCAACGCTAAGGACGATATATGTGGCATTTTTTCGGGAATAATATGCTCGACGTTATTACGTTACTTACCGTAAAATGGCGTGAATAGAAACAATTTTCAACTTTGAACATAAATATCGTAAAGTATTATGAGACATAAGGAGTTAAAACCTACCTTGGTTTATGGGCCTTGCAGTCCTCTACAAACCTAAACCATTGTTTTTTTCTTTTAAGTACAATGAAAAAAATAAAAAAAAAATAAAAAAAAAATAAAACATGCTGATTTTGTTCATCCCATTGAGTGGGGTGAATAGAAACAGACACTGTTTTCCAAGTATATTTCAACTGCAGAACCTGTGGGGGTTATAGAAACAGGGAGCACTGTCATGGGGTGAAAAGAAACAACACTTGTTTTGATAAAAAAATTTATGTAATGTAAATATCAAATTATAAATGACCAAATATCAAGTAATAAATGACAAAATGGATCACTGCTATTCAAGTTAATTTAATTAATAGATGGTAAAGTTACTGAGATCATCAAGGAAACTAATGCTTGTTTTCATACAAGAGGAAGACTTAGTTGCTTCAACTGGCGGCATGAGTTTCTTCATTACATCGTCCTTCAGGAAAAAGAACTCTTCTTCATTTGGTAAAAATGTGTTGTTAGAAATTGATTTCTTGTAAAAATATTCCATCATAACCATTGTCTTCAAGGCGAGAGATTTTGCTAATGTACTTTCGAACACATTTTTAGTTTTCCCATATACTTTCACAATTGCAAAGTCATCAACCTGGAGGTTACTGTCAAGTTCTTGAGCATAGTTTGCCATATCAGATTCTTCGGCTTCAGGTAGAATAAGTTCTGCATCACTATCTTGGAAAGAGTACTCTGACTCTTCTTCAGATAATGATGAATTAACATTTTTATGTTTTCTTACTTTTCCATATTTGTTTTTTGACCTGCTTGTTATTTTATTTTTAGACTTAGTAGAACTCCAATTGTCAGTGCTTGTACTAGACAGAATAGAAACAGCTGTCTACTGTGTTTCTATTCACCCCACACATCCTAAAAATGTAATATAGCCTCAAATAATATTCTGAAAATAGAAAAGTGTGTTATTTATACATTCTTAAAGTATGTTATCCTTTTTATAGGTATATAACACTAAAGAAATAGTACAAATCAAGAACATAACATGATGACGAAATATCTGCTAAAAACAAAACATGTTATAGATGAAATAGATCTAAACTTATTTTTTCTTTCAAATTTAGAGTGTTATCAACTTGCAACAAAAAATTTACCCTTTTATCACTACTTTTATCCCCTGAAATGTGACATAAAACTATTTTGGAAGTTTTGTTGCTATTCACCCCACTGTCTATTCACCCCATTTTACGGTATCTTTTGTGAAGCGGTCCATGGGGTGTGAATTCGAGCAATATGAGCTCACTGACCTGCTGCTGGTCCAGTAAGAATAAGGCTCTAAATCATATTAATCCATATTAATTTTATTTGGGGGTCATTTCCATTCTATATATAAAACAAATTAAAGTTTCGCAACGAAATAATTGGAATACCGCCTTTAATTTTAATAGAATAAATATGGGCTTTTAAATGTGTTCTTAAAAGACAGAGATCGTACAGAGTACCTAAAAGGAGACGACTTTAAACAGGAAACAGGCTTAAAGTATATCCGCAAGCGTTCATATAGGTGACCACAGGAATAATTGGATTAAAGTCACCGACAAATGAGACGATGACACCTCTCATAATGTTGTCTTAACCTTTTAGTTCTTTTAGAGTCATATTCACGGCTTCTATATTCAAACAGTCTCTCATCAAGCATATGTCCTTTTTCTGAAAAGAAACATTCAAAGTAGTTTAAATCTAGAGTGTTCAGTTTTTTAATCACTAAGTACAATTGCTGCAAAGAAGTAAAAAAAAAAAACTTGCACACACATCCTTAGTCTGCTCACTGATTTTTGGCCAGTTTTTATTTATTAAACTTTTTTTCATTTCCACAGGGTATGCCGATATGCATTATTTTGCGTTCTGGTAACATAGGCGATTCGCTGATCGGTTACTAATTTGGTTGCGTGAGTAGAAACGTACTCATTCAGTAGTTTACAATCATGAATCGATCTTGTCCTTACAGAATCGTTTTGGTGGATTCTCCGCAGCGCTGGCAAGCATAACTCACCCGTTGAATCTTCGCTTCATAAAATCATATTTTTTTTTAAAATTGTTTATGTCTGTTACACACTCTTTTTGCAATATGTTGTCACATATTTATTTTTAAAATGTTTTAAAGCAAAAAGATCAAATGTTGATTTAATAGTATAATTGTTGCAAACAATTCTCTGAGTTTAGGGGCGGAGTTTAAAAGTATCAAGTAATGTTAGCTTCAAAGGGTCCTCTAAAAGTCCGAGTTCTATTCATGTTGCTTGATATGATGGCAAGACCTGTCCATTACCTGTCAAAAGACTTTGGAAAAGGAATGAACCAAGGAAATGTTCTAAAAGTCCATCCTAAATGAAAAACATCCGATTAGCATGAAGGATGAACATGGGATATTCTACTAAGAGGTGAGTTTTTCTCAATCCCGGGATGTTTCAACCTCTTGTACTCGTTTTCGTCGAAAAACATGCTTTCTTTTCACTTCTTTGTTTTTGCAATTTCTTTCAGATGGCATATTTGTAACATACACTTTCGTTTTAAAGGCTTAGATACGGTAATCATGAAGATTAATACTCCAGATCATTTTTATTTCTTTTTTCTTCCTATTTAGTAATTTCTTACACATTGAATGTTCTTTGTTCGTTAATATTTCCGCTCTTAATTGTAAATGAACGGAAACTATAGGTAATTACTCTTTTACTTAAGAACTTTCCGAACTAAATACAGTTTTGATGAATTCATATATTTTTTGCTTTGCTTTTCAAATGCGAAATTGCAACTTTTAGAAACACGACCTCACATACATATGTGTAAAAACATATATGTAACGTTGTCAGCTTCAAAATCATCGAAAGCATTTGATGGTTCTTAATCTGACAACGTTATTCCTTTTCTCTTCCTCAGCATACCGTAATACTGTACCGTAATACAGCATACTGTAATCTTTGTTAATGTTGCACTACTTAACTAGAATTGTTTTCAAGACACACGTTACTGGTAGGAGTTTTCTGTGCTCGATGGAAGGGGGGGGGGGGGTCCTGAACTGGTCGGGGAGAAAATGGGATTCTTGCAAATCAAAGGCCAAGTAAAGCATCGAACACAAATCATATATAAAATGTGTTTGCATTATAAAAGAGGTCAATTCAGCTCCCAGCAATTCCCAATATAGATAAACTATTAGTGCAGGTGTGTCTAATTCTTGAAAAAAACTAAGCTAATGATCCAGATACAACTCCAGAGAGCCCTTTAGGTTTCACAATGAGAAGTTACAAGAAGTCACAGACCGTAGAAGTTGGGGGTCCAATTCTCCTCCAAAGGCGTTGTGTTTGACATAATTGCCGATCCTAATACATTATTTTATTTACATGTATTTTTTGAACTTCTGTTGTAAGGTATATTATAGGTGCGCTTGTGTGTTTTGGTTATTATTCATCAACTTAAAAAAAAAAAAAAACATTGAAGGGTTTTTTTTTTTTTGTTATTGTTTTTATTTCTGTAACCGTAATATTATATCTCTCAGACTTGTACCATTTCAAATACAGTGGCAATCCTTGAACCGTTTTTCCGTAATAGTTTTTGTTCTACTCGTCGAAATGTAGCGACATTTTGTACCCTCCCTGTTTTTAGTCTCAGGAACTCATTTATGTAGTAAAAAGTAGGGACTCCTATTTGAAAATTCAGAGTATGGGTTTATTTTACTTTGTGTATGGTCCCTTATCAAAATTCAACTTGCGTAGTTTTAAAGTTGACATTAATTCATGTCGTGTGACACCTATCTTGTTTTTCTGTCATGCATAGTAGTCGAATAATTAAGAGTTTTCGTTTTTTCCCCTATGACTGCACAGTGCACATCCATTGACGTGACTTGCCGTTTTAGGTAAAAAATGAAGTAACTCAATCAGTTAAACATATCTACTTTCATATTTTTGTATATTTTGCTTTTCTAGTCCCAGTAAATTGGCAACACAAATGTTAAGCTTGATATTTTTATATTTCTCTCCTCGAATGAGTTTGTTTTATACCCTACATCCAATTCTAATTTATCTTATCAAGTGGGTAAAAAACATTCTAAAATTAAACTTTATAATCCGGTTCCTTTGCTTAGGACCATAATGAGACGTGTTTTTTTTTCCAAACAGCAAAATGGCGAAAATCACTTGTATTTTAAAAAACAGTGCCATTACCTGAAATTTATAATGAGGTGCAAAAATAAGTTTCGACAAAACGAAATAAACAAAGTAAAATTTTGTATTTTTTGACTAATTTTGAGTTTTGCTTCAACTTTCAATATCTTTCTCTGCGTCTGATTTTGAACATCTTTGCAATTGGAAGTCTAGGACTAACAGTTGCAAAAATAGAGGTATTGCTGGCTGAAACGGAACACCCTATATTCTGCCGTGGGCAGTTACTGCAAATTTTTCATTTTTGTCATCAATTGTACGTTAGCTTTATTGTAAAAGCACTCTTAGTTGGTTTCCGCTGAAAAAAAAAGAGTGAAATGAACGTCTAACTCCAATAATTCCTCAATGTTAGTATTGACGTTCAAAACGTGTTTTTAAAATATCTCGAAAACACTTTTCTGCAGATACTGCCGTTTACGTGCCCAACGGCTGTATTGGACGAAATAAGTATCAACGTTAAAAAAGAAAAGAGAGAGAAAATTAATGTAAGAAGAAGAAATTGACGGAAAAATGAAAAAAAAAAAAAAAAAAACACATTTTTGAAGTAATAACTACATGCCAGCAATCAAAATAAATTTTAATTTGTCACTCACAGCAAAGAAATGAAAATTATTAATCCGCATTATCCGTCCAGTAGAAAAAAAAAACATTTTCTTTATATCAAAAGATATTTTATTAAGTAACACTTACCAAGAGGACGTGAAAAGTTACGTATATCGCAGCAAAATAAAATACGTTGATAAAACGTACTTTGTCACTTTCGAAAAGCTTTGCAATAGTTTGGTATTCGTCCATGATTTATGAGTAAATATGTTGATACCAAAGTAAACATTTCTGATCTGAAAACAAGATTTTACCATTGCAACGCGTGGCATTAATAATGTAACATCAAAGTTTGAAAAGGCTAGAGAAATATTTAATATAGTGTCTCTGATAAGTTTTAAAATATTTTTGAAGTTTCTCTTTGCCGCCAAAACAATATTTATTATGTATGAAAGAGAAACACATAATCCGTCTAACATTGCTTAAGGAAGTGAGGTTATTTTATTTTCAGATGATAAGTTTTGCCGTTTGAAATCTGAGAAAATTTATTGTATTTAAAAACATGTTCTTAAGAATCCAACTCTGATTTTATAGAAGAAAATGTTTCGGGTATGTACGTAACGTACATTATACGTAAACATTAAAAAAATATAAAAAATAAAAATAAAAAAAATAAAAACTTGAAAGCTGTTTACTAACAAAATAGAACTGTGCATGTTTGGAAATCATCCAAAAAATAAGTTACTGCCATAAAAACCAAGTATTTTTTTTTTTTTTGTTATGTAAGATTTTTTTCTACAACGGTTTTTCTTGTTTCTGTAATAATTCGTGGAATTTTTTTCTTCAATAGCTACTAAAGTTCACTTCACAATTGTCGGCACCCGACAAGCTATGAAAAGCAACTAACCTTTTTATCACTGGCAACATGGCTAGCAAACAACGATGCTTCACGAAAAAAACTTGTTTCTTCACCATTTGAATTTAGAAACTTCGGGTTGAATTACTTGTAAATTTTGAGAATCAATTTTAAATGATATTTCTTCTATGGCGAATACCAACAATCGTGAGGTGAAGAATGTAAACAGCTTTGCAAATACTCTGTAAACAACTTCATTACATGTGCCGCAACATGTATCTGCTGCGATACATAAGTACTCCTTCAAATGCTGCCTTCTTCAACGCAAGTTTACACAAAAACTCTTGCTCATTGAGAATATTTGTTACGTTACATAAATGCATGTATACAAACTACAAATGAAGCTCCTTAATGCAAAACTTATGAGAAAAATGTTTTTTTTTTTCTATTTGTAATCGAGGTAATTTAAAGTAATCTGTATAAATAAACAAATAATATGTGTGTGTGTACACTGTAAAAACGATTTAGAAACGTTCCCGGAAAATAATGGGCAGCTGATTCGCCCAATTTCTGCCAGTATAATTCCTTACAAAACCCAGGAATGTTTTCCGCTAAAATTTAGTAACCTTCCTGAAATTATCCCGGAAGCTTCCTGAAAAGTTCAGAAATCATCCTGTTTTAATCCAGTCGTGTCTTTCATTAGCAGTATTGCAAACATGGCCAAAGCTAAGCCAGAATTGCAAGCAACTATCGAGAATTTTACTCGCGTGAAATTCCGGCAACGCAACGTAGCCCATACTTTCTCTCTCCCTATGGGAGCTTAATCAGTATGAACATGCCGTAGTCAAAAGGAGTCTGATATACTTGATGAATACGCATAGTTAATCTTTAAACTGGGAGTTGTTAACGCCTCTGCGCGGGTCCCCGAGTGATAAGGAGCAACGCTTGGGTTCTTGGCTCTTGGCTTCGCCAAGCAACCCTAAAGCCCCCATTGTGAGAGAAGCGTGGGAAACCATCCCTCGGAGATGCACTTCCAACGTTGTCAGGGGATGCAGCCATAGGGTTCTCGCTCCCAATCTCTCGCAAGGATACAAGCGTATCCTATTCTTATTGATAATAATAATATAAAATGTGTGAATAAATTAAATTGTTTAGTTGTTTTAACCACGACTCATCAATGCAGTCACCAATTTCATTATACAGTCCACGGCTGGAAAATTAGTTTTTCGCCGTGAAGCCAGGCGGCTTCAGGAGTTAAAAATATTTTTCATAACAGTGAGAAGTATTATTCGTGCAAGTTGTAACAATTCAGAAAACTTTTTGACAATGATACTTGATTTTTCCAGGAAGTGTATGAAAACCATCGTAGTCCCGAAACGTTACACGGAAATACTCAGTAACGTAAGCTCATAATGCTAAGTTTTGTTTGTAAGTGCAAAGTTACAAAATCAGAGAAATGACAATAAGTCAGATTTCGATTCACCTTAGTTTAAGCTAAAATAACTTTTGTCTTTTTAAATTACGGGTTGGACCATCTCGAATCTCGTTGCTAGAAACAGCATTAGGAAATTACTTTCCTAAATTCCTTTTAAGAGCCATTACATATTTAACTAAAACCGCCGATTGTGTTATGCTTTTTTAATAATACCACACATTATGATCTTTCGCATCAAATTTGGATTTCAAACAAATTCTCGTTTTTTTGATTTCTAAAAAGCCGCTAGAACAATTACTGTGATTGTCCACTGTATTAATTCAAATAACCAAATTTTTCCCAAATAAAGTTCGAGTATGAACGGTTTGCTCATTAACGGGTATTTGTATATTCCTGTTTCTGTTTTATTTTTTAGATTGATACTTCGTTCATTTTATGTATTTAGAGCAATTTTTCACGGAATAAATGAGCCTTGCTTTCCTCGTGTCTCCAATTTATTTAATGCTGCGTCTTCCCAAGTTTTACGGTATTTTTTTTATATTTTTGTGTGCGATGGCCCAAACTTCTGCCGATGTTCTGCGAAATTAAAAACGCGCAATTCCATTTTATATCAAAAGACTTTCTATTCATTCCAAAATAAACCTGTAACATAGGTGCAATACATTTATCAAACATATTTACATCATGATTCTAGGTATAAGGTTGGGTATTTACATTTCTATGAGGCTAATTTGCTGAATGATTATACATATAAGCAATTCAATAGGTTCGTATTAGAAATTAGAAACGGCAAAAAGTTCCAATTTTTTTAATTTGTCATTATTCGATTTACTAAACAACAATCTGTACGATGGACCAGGCCAACCCCATCCGTCTTTCTTAGGTTAATCCAGATAGACAAAAATCAGTAAATATGATTTTTCAAAAAAAAAAAAAAGTTTTCGACCGTAAATCGCTTTTTGGCGCCACATTATCGGCCAAAAAGTATCGAATTACGGGAAAAAAAGAGAACTTCAAAAAATCATAAATTGAGCTGGATATTCTCGATCTTTTCTTTGTTTACATTCCGTTACTTGATAAGCCGTGACCTTGAAAGAAGCGTTTTCAATGTGGTTACGGTCCCTAACACGTTTTTCGTCAATAACTCCTGTTCTACTGCACGGAATGCAGTGAAATTTCGTACCCTGGCTGTATTTTGCGGTCTAAACATAATTATGTAGCAAAAAAAGGGGTTCCTATTTGAAAATCAATAGTTGGTGCTCATTTTGCTTTGTATATGGACCCTTATCAAAATTTTACCTACGTAGTTTTAAAGAGGACTTTAAACCAAGTCGGATGACACCTTTCTTTCCTTTCTAGCATGTATAATTGCCGAATAATTAAAAGTGTTTCGTTTTTTTTTCTATGACTGTACAGTATTTCTGAAATATCTCAAATGATAATTACATTAAGGTGCTCGTCATCCAGTTAAGACATTACGCAATGAAGTAATCGACACTTTAAGATAAAACACTGCTGGGCACAAAAGTGTTTTGATAAGCTTTTCTACACACAGAATGAAAATTAAACAAATTTTTTATAAAAGCTTTAAAATTGCTCTTACATTTATTTCCTCTCCAAATAATTATTATCTCTTTGGTTTCTAAAATAAATATCTTTTTTTACTGCCTTTTTATTTAAGAAAATGTTCCCCTTAGATCATTGGAGCTATGCAAATGAATAAGAAACGAAAGCCATTAATACTAATCAGTATTATTAAGAAGCATTTAATAACGTACTATAATTATAATTAAGAGTGGACATAGAAGTAGATAAATGCTGAAACTAGTTCCGCTTAATTTAATGTGTGATCTTTTCCTAAGGCATTGGAATATCAACCTGCATTTTGTAGTTATTGGGGCTCCTAGATAATTTGAAAAGCAATATTTTGCTACAATCATAATGAAAGTTTCACACACACACACACACAAACTTGTTCACATATTTCAGTATCTTTCATTTCTTACTCCGAAAATGATCATATATTTTCCAATTAGTTTTATTTAAAATATTAGATTTTATTGTATTGCATATTATCCGTTACAAATAGTTTGAAGAGCCTAGCTTTAAAATTAAATGCAAACCTATCAAAGCATCATTTCATTGTATTAAAATATAATATCTATCATGTAAAGAGCAGTGAATTTATCATCGTTTCCAATGTCTACAAAATCTTATTAATCAGAAACATAATTTCATATCTCCAGCAATGTTTTATTTTTTGTTGCAAAGAGTAGATTTACAAACATGACCTCTGAATAAATCATCAGTCCCAAATAGCTTCGATGAAATGAACTAAATTCCCACAAGGCAATTTTACTCCTATTTCCAAATCGGAAAGCGATAAATTCGATATTTTGTATTGATTTTGTAACCTAAAAGAAGTTAAATTTCGAGCGATCGAAAACTAACTCGATTCATGTCATATCTATTACGGCGAACAGGTTTTGATTTCTAAAAAGTAACATTTACGTTTTATGAGCAGTAAAGTTTTATTGATTGTTGTACTTTATACAAACTTTGACATATTTTTTTTCATTCCTAAACAGTCGGTTCCATTCGAAATTTCTTTTGAAGTTTCAATATTGAAACGTTGAATAGCGGCAGCCCTATGATTGGACCTCTTTTGCTTGGGCACCATATACCATCGGTTTTGTAATATTTTTACCTACATTTGTTCTATAACTTATGTGGAATCTCGATGAGAGTAAAGTAGAGGAAGAGTGGGTACAGTGAGATACAAAAATTCAATCACATTTTTTATTATGAAGAAACATTGGAATAATGTTTTTTTTAAATTCTATAATATGTGTTACCACTTTATGTATTATAAAAGTTGGTTTAGAAAAATATATAAATTCACACAAAAGAAAAAAAAACGAAATGCAGTTTTGTCTCACTGTTCCCCCAGTGAGTGGGAACAGTAAGACAATGTAAGTGGGAGCCGTGAGACACATATTTAACAAGCTAGCAAGCATCGAAAGCATCAAGATTGACATGAAAACATATGGATGCTTGTTGCTTTTTGGTTTTACCCTGGGTTACGGACTTGATCAAGTCACATTTAAGGGTCATTCTCCAGAAAACGTAACTTTTGAACGCAGATATTTTTCAATTTCGAAACCTTTTGTTTTCTTTTTTTTTTTCATTCTGACATGAAAGAGTTACCTACTAGAAGTAACCATAAGCAATGGCCCAGCTAAGTTCCAATTATTTTACTCATAAATAAAATTTAAAAAAAAAATCGATGGTCACTAAAATAAAAAAAAAGAAAAAACTTTTAATATTTGAAAATCGAGGCCAATTTAATATTAAAGTAGTAGTTTTGTTAAGAGCAGAGCGATAGCTTTTCCTCGGACTTAAATTAATGGTAAACAAACTAAACATCCAAATATTTTTGACCTTCTCTTATGCTCTTTGTAATTTTTTCATCAAGTTTAATCAATCTTTCCGATCAAATGCTCGGACGCGTTCAAGTCATTTCATCTGAAGAAATTATATTCATAAGTAGAGCTTTTTCAGCATTACTTCAGGGCGATGACAGACGAAATTATTTAAATGTAAAATATGTTAGGAAGTACGCAGATATTTTAATAATAAGAGTATCGAATGTGACAGAGACAAATAGATAAAAAAGGAGCAAAATTTGCTTGAAATCACTTGGGCATGAGACTTCATCAGAAACAGGCGTGTTAAAACTCCGCCATTACAATATTTTTTCGCGAACCCCCAGGGTTTAGCGCCCAGGGAATAGGTAGACACCCAAACTCCATACCTGATATTCCTACTGTGGAAGAAACAAAATCCAACAAAAAGACTCTCACAAAAATGTTAAGATACAGGGAACAAATTTTAAACCATTTTTGGAAGCGTTGGCGAACAAAATACTTACTCGAGCTTCGATCCGTTAATCGCATTGTTCCAATTAATGCAGCTACCAAATTTTAAATTGGAGACGTGGCTATAGTTCACGAAAATAGGATTCCGAAACGCATGTGGAAAATAGGAGTGATTAAAGAACTCTTTTACGCCAGAGACTCTAAAGTAAGATCATGTGCTGTTCAATCATCTACTTGCATTACAAGGAGACCTATACAATTAGTGTATAATTTAGAACTTGATATTAAGCCAGTGACTAAGTAAAAAAAAAAAAATCTCCTACGGAAAAGTTTTGTTTATGTTTACTTTGAAATTGCACTTTCTGTAATTTAATGTCTAATCTATATTGTTGTATATTTTTAGCTAGCTGTTTTTCATTTGATATTTACCAATTTTGTAAGTATGTTTAAAAAAAGTTAATATTTAAATTTTGCTGAACGTTTTAAATAGTTCATCCAGGGGGAGCGTGTTAAATCTCCTTTTTAGTTTCTTTTGGCGATTAAAAATCTCGCCAGTTTGTGGCAAACCCAAGTTTAAATTTGAAAGAATCTCAGTTCAGATAGATTTGATTTGATTTAGATTCGACGTTGAATTACGAAGGGAGCCGCTGGCCCTATATTACCAGCAAGAACCATATTTATGGTTAAATTCTATTTGTTTTATGTGTCAAAAAAAGTTTGTTTCGAGATAAAAAGCTGACTGATCTTTTCAACTGCCAACGCTTTGGACATACCACTCAGCGATGTTCTCTCCCCCCGGTAAGTGATAGATACTCTAAAGTTTGTTGTTAAATAGTTATTTATCGTAACATTTAGAATTTTATTTGGATTGTTCTTCCTGTTTTTTAAAAGGGGGGGGGGGGGGGGCGAGGACTTTTTTTTTAAATATTAAAATAAAATTTCTTTGAAAGTAACAATCTTTCTGATTTTTCTTAAGAGACCGTAAATTTTATCTGATGAGAACAAAAATTATGAATATTTTAGGTTTAAGCAATACTGAAATATCTGCATTAAAAAAGTGATTTATTTCCGCCGACATTTCAAATCCCGCCCCATTTAATATGTCAAAAGGTATGATTAAAACTGGAAAAAATGGAGGGGGGGGGGGGGATTCGTCTCGGCGAAACTTGAAAGACGCCAAAGAAGTTATTCTCATGAGCAAGACACCAAATTTCATCAAATATTCAATTCATTTTGCTACTTGGAAAAATAAGAACTATCTTAATATTCAAAAATGCAAACGCGAGTTTAAACTTAAGAACAATGTAAGATAGAGTCCAATTCTCAAAAGCAGCGGGAAAATCTTTTCCCCTAACTTTAAATTAAGATGCACTTTTCCCAATTGCAGCTGAAGCAGAGCAAAAATTTGCTTCTTACGTTCGCAAGATCGTTTACTCAAGAAGAGAGTTTAAAACCGGGGGGGAGGGGATGATAACGGCACGTGCTGCGCCATTGAAATTTTCAAGGTTTTTGAAAAATATGGAGTTTTTTTAAAATCTCTTTTGGGGGTTCTCAAGCTTGGTTGATTTGGTGCTCCATAGTGTGGTCGTGATCAATGTTTCGGCCCAAAGCCAAAAAATGTCTACGAAGAAAAAAGATTAGAAATTTAGAGGTTTTTTTGATGATTCGTTGAAATGATTTTCCAAAAGTGAAATTTTTCAGTATCAAAATAAGTTTGCTAAGAAAGGTAAAGAAACTTAAAACGAGAAATGTTTTCAAATATGGGGCATCTTTTCTAAAATATTTTCCTAATGATGATAAGAAAATAGGTAGTTCCAGTTCGTGGTAATGATTTTTCCCGTAAAAAAAATTCGACCTACGTCGGTCGTAATGTGCTCTTGTACAATTTCAGTGACTGAATATTCTAGAAATCTTTATCCTGTAAGATAAAGACTGAGATATCTGACCAAGTTAGATCTCTGTTCGTCAGATCACTGACTAAGGTGACTATATTTTTTTCTCTCTCAAAACAGGATAATCAAGCAAATCGACAATGTGTGTATGTTTTTTAAGTATTGTATTTTTAGTTAGTGATTATAGTAGAAAAGAACTAGAACAAACATTAAAATACAAAAGGCGGGGTACTTCTTGTTCAATGCATGAATGTGCTTGATTACATTGGTGCTGACTTAACAAAATGAAACTCTGGGCAGGATCTTATACGAAATATAATTTTAAATCGGCATCGCCTTAAGAACTATTATTTGCATCACTGTGCTCTTTCGCTGATCCACAAGTTTTCCTAAACGCAAATACCCTTAGAGCTGGGAAAACCTAATGTATTTTAGGACCCTTGCTAACGTACTTTGGTATCCTTGCTTTTTATTGTTTTCATAAATGATATTTGTAATACTTTTTTTTTTCATTTTTTTTACGGGGGAAGGGGATAGGATGGTTCAAAAATACTTGTTAAAAAAGTTTCTCCAGGTGTGAGACATTAGGACACCCCTAAATATTTTTAGACTTGTGGATAGAAAAAAACTCGGAAGAATTTTAGCTTCCTATTTCAACTGAAAGAGGGTGCTAAACCCTCTCCCCCAAACTTCATAAGTATGGGGAGGGGGTGGGGTTAAAATATACATTGAACTAAAAAAACCAATGTTACATATTATAATACACGCTAGTAATATGCATATACATTGCAACAAAATAATTACTTGCAAAAAAAAAAAAAAAAAAAAAGCTGTGGAAGTTAAATGTTTCCAAATTTGGCATTTTCTGTGCTACGGCTAGCGTTAAATTAAGGGATCGTTGAGCACCCTCTTAAAATTTGAGTAAGAAGTTAAAACTTTTCCTGCAGTACTATTTGTAAGTCAAAAAAAAAAAGAAAAGAAAAGAAAAGTAGGGAGTGTCCTGGACTCTAGCTGAAAAAAGTTTTTTTGAACCACCCTGGGGAGGGGGGGGGAGGGAGCGTTCAGGTAGCGGATAGCGGAACACCCTAAAATTCGCTACAGAATAATTGTTAAACCAGTGATTATTCTTTCTATTGCCCAATTTGCTTAGCTATTGCTCCACCAAAGGTTTAAGAACTCTATCCAATGATAGAACTCAATTATATAAAAATAAACATAGACTTGCTAAAAACTTCGAATGGTCTAATTATTCCCCATGTTGGTAACACTTCTGATTAGTGCTTCAGACTAAATATTTCTTGGGTGTTCTTCGCTAGGAAATCATAATTTATTTATTGTTTAAAACTTATGCTGAATTTGTTTCAAAATAATAGTTTCAAAGTTGCGTTACGTTGCTGCAAACTCGATTTTAGTTTATGCACTATTTACTAACGTTCTTGCTGGAAAACTATAAGATTATCTTTATGATTACCTCCATTTCTGTTTTAATTTACCTATTTACAGGCCCGTCATTTGGGAAATAGATGGGAATGGGCGCAATTGACCCACATGGATTTTCAAAACAATTTCTAATTATGCCTTTTACTAGTATATTGTAATGCTTTTTCTTATCAAATGAATTGAGTTTATATCTTTTGCCCCCCCCCCCCCCCTCGCTTTCCATGAGAACTTTGAAAATCCAGACTTTTCCATGTAATTAATCTAACTCCAGTTCGCTCACAAAAAATTAATTCGTTTTTCACGATAAATTCTGTTTCAGATGTAACTTCGATTGATAATCGTTTTATTGCTTCTTAAACAGAATTTTTCTTGCATTGCTTTGAGGTTAAATTATTTCAAAAACTAAAATTTTAGTTATATGTTCCGTGTGTTGCAATTTTGTTTTAATAGCCAATGACAAGCAAAGAGGCAATCATATCGATTATTACTTCATGTTGATTTCGGTCATGAGTAGTTTATTTTTTCAGTCATTATGTTAACATAAGCAGTGTGTGCAGAATTTTTTGCGCCGGGAGTGGGGGGGGGGGGGTGCGTTCAAATTCTTATGTTTTTGAACTTTTCAAAATTCTTTCCCCAGAAAAACCAGTTTAACCGAGGTCTTTCCCATTCTTTACATATTATTTTAGTAAGTGAAGTAAAAGATAATAAAAATGTATTGCATATCCAAAGTGGTTGCAGTTTGAAAAATAATATAAAGATAAACGTTACGAACACAAAGTAGCCAGAATTCCTTCGTAATTACAGAAGTTATTTATTTTTTAAGTACAATGCTGTGTTGGTTTAGCCATAAATTTTGTTTCAATTTATTCCCCATAAGGTATCATACCCCAGTAAGACAGTACACAAACATTGACCTACTATTTTCGTATGATATAGAATTAAGAAAACAAGTAAATGAAGTCTGTATAAATTTTCGATATTTTTCATAAACTTGTCTTTTAAAATAACTCTAATACTACAGCAAAAAATTCTTACAATCATTTTAGGCTCGTTAATACGATAGTTCAACTGCGTTTTCTTTTTTTTAAACTTGTTTCACGCGAATCAATGCAACTTCATGTAAAAAATGTGACTAATTACTATATTTTTCCAGGTTCTTTTTGAATTAGAAACAAAGAAGTATTTTTTATCCGAGGCTCAAAAAAGTACGTAACTTATTTTGTAGTCGGGAAACAATGTTCTTACATTGAAATCCAAAGGATTTGAAATTTTCGATTTTAACCCGAACGGAGCAAGTGGCTTTTATTTATGTCGATGAGGCTCAGGAATTGAAAGATCAGAGATTATTTTTAGCACAATGCTAAGTATATGTTAAGCAATGTGAAAAATCAGAAAATCTTTTGACCAATGTTTAAGACTTCAAATGGGAGCCATATGGCTGTCACACGAGTTTATAGTACCGATATATCCGCCAAATTTTCCGATGAACGTTTATGTGCTTTTGTTTTAATGTCTGTTAAAATGACACTGGTACAGAAAATAGCTTGTTTCGCGTACGTCTTTGGGTACTTTCCGTTATAAGTAGATCACCTGGCTCGGCTTCACTTCCTTCCTTGGGATAAAATTTAAAAGTTGAGTTTACATCGTCGCCGTGTTTTCACTCTCTAATTGTACATTTTAGGGGAATTATCAATCCTTTTTTTTTCTTGACTAGATATATTCATTTGGTTTGTTTTACTTGTTAATGGATTAACTGAATTTGATTTAGACTACTAACTGTTTGAACTATTTTAACGGGGTTTTAAATCTTATTTAATACTTTATTTTCTTACCTGGAAGATTATTTTAATGGCTTAATTAGTTACTTGCCGGAGTATATTTCATAAAGCGACCAAAGTATGCCATCGCCAAATAAGTTTATGTTTAAATATGATCAAACATGACTATAATGAAGTAAAAGTGATCGCCAAAAGTAATTATGCACCGCTTCGTACCTGTAACGGAAAAATAAATCTTTACCGATGTCGAGGTCACAGCCTAGTTTCTGCCCGACCTCCGATTATCGGTGGAAGCCACACAGGGCTGCGGAGTCGGAGGAAACATGAATGCCCCCTGTAATTTTAGAGCCTTCAACAAATTTAAACGAAAAGTAGCCCGATTAAGACTCTTACTCCTCTGCCCTGGCTCTGTTAAGGAGGGGAAATGACAGAGACTCAGTTTTCGACAGCGGACACCGACCCTTTGCCCCAAAAACATGCTCCATTCGGCAGCCCTGGTGACCGGAATCCTGCTAGTTTTTTTTTTAAAAAGAATGTTACCAGTCGTAAACTAAAACTAAATTTTGGTTGTTTTCTTTATCTACCACAGGTTTCCGCTGGAGCTGCCACTATGAGTCTTCATTAGCCGACGAGGGCTCATCCTTCGACTAGGACCGAGACTCCGGGTTCGGGCCTATAATTTCCACAGTAGCAAGAGGGCGGCCTGAACTTAAACATCGTGAACTAGCCTGCTCCCGGCCGTCCGTTACGTTCGCACAGTAGTACAGTAAAAATAGGGGTCGGACCCAAACATCCAAAAAAAAAAAAGCTAAACCTGGTGTAAATTGTTTATTACCCTCCCAATAAGAACAGGTAAAAAGTCCCACCCCATTGTGCGTCGGGTTTTGGAATGGGGGGCATCTAAAAATTGCTGTTTTGGGTATTTTTCCAGAATTTTTAGAATAAATTTAAAGTGAGAATATTATGTTATACTAAATTTAAAAGCATGAAATTAAAGGTGTTTGACCCCCAAGAGGGATGACATAACCCATCAATGCTACAGAGCCCCCCTATCCCCGTAAAGCGAAGCAGTATCCCCGAACCCCCCTCCATACATTTCATATGGAAACATTATTTTATGCTAAGAAAATTGTTAGAAATCAAGTGTGTCCATCCTCCAAGAGCGATGGTGCACCTCCTCCCAAAGCTACAACACCCCCCTCTCTGTTAAATAAAAAAAATCCTCACCCCCCCCCCCACACCTTTTATTTCAAGTTGAAGTATTATTTCATGCAAATCTAAAATGCATTAAATCAGGACTGTCCACCCCATAAGAACAGTAGCTCACGTCCCAAAACGAAATTATATACTAAAATATTATCCTTCCCCCCCCACCCCCTCTGATGGTGCACATTTGATTAAATGGCCAGAAAAATAATGCTGAACTGTTTTTTGCTTTCAAATGATTTCTCCTAAGCTTGTAAGAAAAAGTCTTCGTTATCAAGATGGTTTTTGGAATCTAGATCCTCAGCAAAATCGTTATTGCTGCAGTTATGCCTAACACAGTTTGTGCATATAATTGAGCACTTCAGTCCGCTTTCAGACTTTTCAAACATTCACTATATCCAATGAACCCCTCAGAGCAAGCACAAGATTTGAGACGCAGAAAGTCTTCTAGAGCAGAAGGCTTGGCTGTTGTAATAGGACTTTATTTATATTTCTGTGGTGCTTTCTTTGCACCCATCAAAAATGACACTAGCTTTCCCATACTTACAAGTGACCTACACGCTGCATTGCTGGCATATTTCCTTGAAGCTTACATATCATTACCAAAAATATGTTCAAGCAGGTATCTTCCATCTATTACATATGAGGCAGGGAGAAGCAATGGGCAAAATTAAAAATTTGGAGATAACCAGTACAAATGGTTGGTGAACCTCTCCTCTATCTTGGGGCAAGAAATGATACTAGTAGACCTGGTAGTTGCTTCTATACAATGATTTAAAAAAGATTCTTCATGATTTAAAAAAGAAAATCAATGAAAGCCTACCTAGGATCTTATCTTTAAACGCGTTTTATTCAAAACTTGAAAATGTCCACTTACATCCCTTTGCTTCTCACTGCCTCATATATGACACCAGCTGTTCGTTCTGTGATTTTGGATGAACCTTTTGCTTCAGGTAATAGTACTTTAACGATACAGGATTTCTTTCCTTCTGAAACCAGATTCATCGAATACTGATGGAGGATCAGCGCATAATTCGTACCAGAAGTTTTTAGCAATTTGTTATTCCATCTTTACTGTTCATACCATTCGGTGTAAAAGATGGTTTGAGCTTACACATCTTTACACATAGTAACTACTCTCGTAACAGAAGCTAAAGACATAACTGCTTACCTCCTTTACAAAGAAATGCCACAAAATTGTTTGCCTTCAATATGATTTGATGTTACTGCCCGAACGTCAAAGGTCTCATCGCAACTCACCTTATCAACGAGCAATACCCATACCAACTTGAGAGGGAAGAAACTTCTGGGACTTTAGAAACGGATTGTGATTTCCAAACTGAGAAACAAAAAGGTGTAAATATTTAGCAGTCTATTGTTGTATTGCTCATTGCTCTCATCAAGACTTGTTCTATCGTTGAATCACTGCATGTTCTAGACCACCTTAATTTGTCACTGCGTTAGATCGATGGATAGCTGATGTTTTAGATGATGTTTGATGTGATCAAATTTTTTTTATCGCATAATATACTCAAAAGTTTCAGATAGTGTTGCAAGTATATGTCTGCATATTTAGCATAATTCACATAACCAGCTGCGTAAAAGAGAGGTAGCTTGGTGTTTGCAAATGAGAACCCTCACCGACTTAGAGGGTGCAGAATTGCAGCATTGCCTGTCTCACTATTGGCAAATCCGGTTTGTCCCACCCTTACGGTGATGGCAAAAGATTGTAGAAAAGTTAAAGTAAGTTAATCAAGAAGAAGTAGGGAAACTTTGGTCAATTTAGACTTTTTTATGCTGCACAGGAATTTTGTTTTCCAGCGCTCTAAACAGTTTAATAACTCCAGTCACAAATAATTTGGTTATTGAGCTCGCTTAGATCTTTTAGAATTATCATTCTGACATTACCATATCATTGTGAGGCATTTTGTACTTCGGAAAAGTTTAAGTCAGGGAAATATTTTCGTGAACTTTACTGCAATAGTTGATTTTAGAATGTAAATTCAGGGTCCCTCCCCCCTCAAAGCGATGGCGCACCCCTTAAGTGTGACGGAGTACCCATCCGGAATAAAAGTTCTCAATAAAGAAAGAAATACCCCTTGGAAAAACTGCCTTAAAAATTCCAATGACGCAAAGCTGCTCCATGAACACCCCCCCCCCCATTCCCCCCCGCCTGGGCACCCCTGTTAATTAGAATTTTTTTATGTGAGAGTTTATTGTTTTACTATTATAGAGTGGTTTCTGCGAGGTTTCAGAATTTTTTTTAAGTAATAGAAATTATTTTTATTTAAATAGAGGATTATTTCGTCTCCCCCCCTTCCCCCCAAAACCCGACGCGCAAAGTGCTGGGACTTTTTACCCCTTCTTGCTGGAAGGGTAAGAAGCAATTTGCAACAGGTTTCACTTTTTTTTTTTTGGATGTTTGGGTTTGGCCATTTTTTGGCCTAATTTTACTGTACTACAGAGTTTTTCCACCCGAAACGGGCTTCCTTTGCTGGTTGCCATGACAGCAAGCCATCTTTGACGGGGCTGGTTTCGACCAGAAGAGTCTTGATATCCGACTGCCGTCAAAAGTAGGACAGCATTTTATTGGTTTCCGCCAAGCAGCGCGCTCATGTCTCTAGTGGGTGAATTCAGCCACAGGACGACCGGCCAATTAGCGCCCTTTACGGATAACAGATACACATATGTCCAATCCTTTTACCTAAAATCTTCTGAACCAGGTACCCTAAAACTTGACTATTATTTACATCACTCCGATATCGTCAGCTGTACTATCAATACGTTGTGGATATATACGCTAAGATCGAAAGTGAACGTTTACGATTTATTAGATACAACTAGGCTAAATTACGATCGGAAGAATACATCCATTTACGAGATACTATTATCGGAAACATTGAAGAAAACGTAAACAGCAATGATATCGGAACTGTATTTATTTTACCTTCGAGCTACATAGGCAGTCCACGGAATATGCAGGAATACATACAAGATGCGATGACTTACGTACGGCATTACGGTAGACCTGATTTGTTTGTTATATTTACATGTAATCCAAAATGGGAAGAAATACAAATTTTGTTACTACCAGGTCAACAATCAATACATCGGCATGATATTGTCGCACGTGTCTTCAAATAAAAATTAAAATCTTTGATTGATTTAATTGCAAAACATTCAATTTTCAGTAACGTATGCTGCTGGCTATATTCTATTGAATGGGAAAAGCGAGGATTACCTAATGCTCACATTTTGACTTGGCTTGAAGATAAAATCCGTCCAGAAGAAATTGATCAAATAATTTCTGCCGAAATTCCGAATCCATTAGCTGACCCAGAGCTGTTTGAGATTGTCACCAATCACATGATCCACGGACCGTGTGGTGCTTTCAACATGACATCACCATGCATGGAAGATGGAAAATGTAAGAAACGTTTCCCGAAACAATTTACAAATGATACTATAACGGATATTGATGGTTATCTATTGTACCGCCGTAGAAACGCTGAGAATGGTGGCCACACATATTCAATGCGGATGTCAATTTTTGCAAATCTCGTTGAACTTGATAACCGGTGGGTAGTTCCATACTCACCACTACTTTCAAAAACGTATAAGGCTCATATTAATGTTGAATATTGCAGTTCCGTTCGATCAATTAAGTACATTTGCAAATACGTTAATAAAGGTAGTGATTTGGCCGTATTTGAAGTACGAAATATGAACAAGAATGATGAACTAACACGCTACCAAATGGGTAGATATATAAGAAGCAACGAAGCTATCTGGCATATATTTAGTTTTCAAATTCACGAAAGAGACCCTTCTGCCCAGCATCTTGCAGTACATCTCGAAAACGGTCAACGAGTATATTTTACTTAAGAAAATATTCTCCAAAGAGCACTTGAGCCATCAAAAACAACACTAACTAAATTTTTTACATTGTGCCAAAAATTTGATATGTTCGGTCAATTCGCAAAAACAATATTATATACCGATGTTCCACGCTATTTTACATGGAATAAAATCGGGGAAAAAATGGGAACCACGTAAACAAGGAACACAACATTCATCAATCCCTGGCATATTTAAAGCCAAGACATTGGGACGACTTTACACTGTGCATCCAAAACAACGCGAATGCTTTGCGTTTGTTGTTGGTGCATATTCCCGGACCAACATCTTTCGAATTTTTGCGCACAGTTAATGGTCAAGTGTTCAATACATATCAAGATGCATGTCGCGAGTTGTAATTACTGGAGGCAGACAATCATTGGGACTTGACCCTTGCTGATGCAGCGTTGACATCAACACCAAATAATATTCGTCAACTGTTTGCAATAATTTTGACGACATGTTATCCAACACAATCATTGACTCTGGGAAAAATATAAAAATTGTATGACTGAAGACATACTGCATCAAGTTAAACAAATAAAACAATGTCCAAATCTAGATTTTACACCATATATGTATAATGAAGCATTAATATTGATTGAAGATTTATGTATTTTAATTTCACATTTGCCACGTAGTCATTATGGTATGCCACCACCTGATCGCCTGGCTACCGACTTAGTTAACACTGATTTGCAACGAGAAAAGCAATACAATGCCGTTGACTGAGCTACAATTATTGCGAATAATGAGCCATTACTGACAGTTGAACAAAACTATATTTATAATCAGGTTATGCTGACCGTTGATGCTGAACAAGGCGGATTTTTTTCTTAGACACACCAGGTGGAACCGGCAAGACATTTTTGATATCATTAATCCTTGCAAAGATACGATCACAACAGAAAATTGCATTGGCAATGCATTGCTGCCACTTTGTTAGATGGTGGGAGAACAGCACATTCTGCTTTGAAGTCGCCATTAGATGTTCATAATAAACCAAACGCAATGTGTAACATTAAAAAAAAACGCGGAATGGCTGCAGTGTTGCAAAATAATGCAATTGTAATTTGGGATGAGTGCACTATGGCTCATAAACATTCACTCGAAGCATTTAATAGGAGCATGCAAGATTTGAAATTCAACAATAAACTTTTCGGTGGTACTGTCTTGCTTCTGTCTGGGGACTTCCGGCAGACGTTACCAGTCATTCCTCACTCTACTTTTGCCGATGAAATCAATGCATGTTTAAAGCAATCGTTTTTATGGCGAAATGTCAAAATACTGCGTTTGACCATGAACATGCGAGTGCAAGTTCAAAACGATCCATCCGCACAAGTATTTTCTTAACAACTGTTGGATATTGGAAACGGGGAAATTGAACTGTACCAAAATACACACTACATAAAATTTCCAGATAATTTCTGCACTGCCGTTGAAACGAAAAGTAAACTGATTGAGAGTGTCTTTCCGGACATATTAAATAATTATTTAAATCATAATTGGCTCTGCAATCGTGCTATTTTGGCTGCCAGAAATGTTGATGTAGACGAAATTAACTTTCAGATACAACAGTTGCTTGCCGGGTAATTTGATGTCTTTGAACTCAATCGATACAGTTGTTGATGAAAACGAAGCCGCTAACTTTTCAACTGAATTTTTAAATTCCCTTAATGTTCCAGGGATGCCATCGCTCAATCTCCGTGTGAAAAATTGGTTCAGCAATTATACCTCTCCGAAATTTAAACCCTCCTAAATTATGCAACGGCACACGTTTAGTTATCAAAAGAATAACGGGAAATGTTCTTGAAACAATAATTTTAACAGGAAAGTTCAAAGGAGAAACTGTTCTACTGCCAAGCATTGCATTAATAGCTACAGAATCTCCAATACTATTTCGAAGGCTTCAGTTTTCAATTCGTTTAGCTTTCGCTATAACCATAAATAAATCACAAGGCCAAACAATGTCAGTTTGCGGACTGGACTTGGAAAACACATGTTTCTCTCATGGGCAACTATACGTCGCCTGCTCACGCGTGGGAATACCATCGAATTTATTCGCTTTAGTAAAAAACAGGTTAACGAAAAATATTGTACACAAATTAGTTCTTGTATAACTTTTAACTTTAATAATGTAGAAAACAATAGTTTGAAATCAATTGCATCTACCTCATTTTTTAAACACTAATTTTTATATGCTATCAGTTTATTTTGTATATTTTTAAAATAAGCTATTGAAAGTTATTGATTACAAACTATAGTTAAGCTGATATGAATAAAATATGCATTCAAAAAGTGTATACTGGTTAGTGCTTAAATTCAACATTTCGATACCTTACTTATCACTTTCAAGTTATTGTTCACGTTTGACTGAAATAAGTACTTGCTAAATTTACTGAGCAAAAGGAGTAAGTACGGCTTTTTTTTATATAGAAAATTCAGTAAGTACTTAATAAATTTAAAAGGTACCTACTTCGGCCAAACACGCCCAGTATCAATCTCGTATATTTTAGAATCGGGTAAACTAATCTAAGTTTTTTGTTAAAAATATTAGTTTGATTGTGTTAAAATAAGGAGTAAAAGACTATTTTAATCCAACTGCTGCGCCACAGCAACGCGTGGCTGGGTCAGCTAGTTTACATTAATATTACGCATTACATGTTCCCATAACATACAACGGATAACACAC
Source organism: Uloborus diversus (assembly GCF_026930045.1). Taxonomy (NCBI): domain Eukaryota; kingdom Metazoa; phylum Arthropoda; class Arachnida; order Araneae; family Uloboridae; genus Uloborus; species Uloborus diversus. The sequence goes on along the minus strand of NC_072740.1, from coordinate 105,553,672 downwards.
GTAATACAATAAATCCAGTGAGAATGCTAGTTGGTGCTACAACTTCTTTATGCAGGCTACAGTTATCATTCAGATAAGTTGACTGTTAATTGAAGGGTGTACTTCCCTTTTTTTTAAAGCATTGACTCCGTCCAGACCACTAAGTATAAGTCAAGCATAAAAAAAATTAGATTTACCTCACGGGAATCCTGTTTGTGCAGAAAAACATTTTCATTGTATTCTGAAATGTAGATTTTTCTAATAGCAGTGTTCGACCTTTTGTACAAATGAAAAAATACTACGCCAAATTGAAACTACGAGTTTCACCCAGTAAACCTTTAATTATTTATTCAAATGCGATATAAAACATTAAAATTATATCAACTTCATTGGTAAGAAATCATTTTTTACTCCTCTGCTTTTGGCTGAAAAAAAAAAAAAAACATTTTGTCTACGTTCGAAAAATTACACGTAAAAACGGACTCAGTTCAACTAGTTTTGGTTTTGAATTTTAAGTGTTCGATTAAAAGAAAAAACTACGATCTGAATCTATTTTTGTAGCATATTTAAATCATTTTCTTGCTACGTAAAAAAGTAGAAGGGTATTTTTTGTTGTTTTGAAATAAAAAAATAGTTTGTTTTGCAGAAAATACAAGTTTTCTATTACTTTAAACCCCTTTTAAGCTTAAAAAAGGCCAAAAACTTTTCAGAACAATCAATACTGGACTCTCAAAGGTTTTGTATCAATAGTTACTCGCTAAAACGTTGTTTGCTTTTGAAAAGAATTGTGCAAAAACCTCCGTTTCAGATTTCACAAAAATAAATAAATAAATAAATAAAAACACTTTTGATTGAAAGTGTACTAAATATTAAGAATAATATAATTTGAAGAACAGTATAAAAAATATTTCTTATGGCATTATTTAGTTTTTTTTTTGACAATAAAAGATGGGGAAAAAAAGAATAATTACTATTGAAAAGTTTTCATAGCCTAAATTTGTTTGGATTTCGTAACACCTGACAATGATCTTCCGCTCTTACAATACTCATGCAATGCGCATCATTCTTCTTTCGCTTTGAAAGTTAATCGACACGTAGCTTTCGTCGATTATAAAATGTGAAATGAAAGGCATGCTTGTGCGGACAGCATTTTTTTTTTAACAATTACTATTTCCTTTGTATCAGAAGATGAAAAAATCAGAATTTCTATTAATAAGTTTCAAAGAGGTTTTAAAATATACTTCAATCAGCAAAAATAATCTTTTTCAGAGAAATCTAGATTTGTGGAGTACTTACTGTAAGTGTAGAAGTTCATTGTCAAATGCAACGTAATCCAAACAAGGTTATGCTAAGAAAAGTTGTCAACAGTAATTTTTTCCCCGTCCTTTAATGTCATTAAAAAAAAGAAAAAAGCAAAATATTCCATTAAAAATATTTTTATACTATTCCTCAAATTACTATTCTTAATATTTAGTACACTTTCAATCAAAAGTGCTTTTTAATTAATTAATTTATTTTTGCGAAGTCTGAAACGGAGGTTTTTGCACAATTCTTTTCAAAAGTAAACAACTTTTTAGCGATTGACTATTGATACAAATCCTTTGAGAGTCCAGTATTAATTGTTCTGAAAAGTTTTTGGCCTTTTTTAAGCTTAAAAGAGATTTAAAGTAGTAGAAAACTTGTATTTTCTGCAAAACAAACTTTATTTTTTATTTCAAAACAACAAAAAACATCCTTCTACTTTTTTTACATAGCAAGAGAGTAATTTAAATATGCTAGGAAAAAAAGTTGATGCAGATCGTTGTAGGTACTCTAGAGATGTAACTTATTTAATCTCCCGATTGAAAAAAACATAGACTGATTTTAGATAAAGAGTGGCAACACCCAACTGTTCATAGACTACTTTTTGTCGTTCACACTGAAAGAGAAAGGTATTAGCTTGAAATTGATACCAAATTCAGTTTAATTGGGAGAAAAATAAATAAATTGGAGAGATTTTCTGAATGCATGCCAAAACGGTGACTTCGAAAAATTATCAAAAATCGAATTTTTGAAAAAAAAAATTCTCCAAAGCGTAGTTTTCATTCGAAAAATCTAAAAAAGAATTAATTCGGGCTTTTCTCATAAATATCTGTTCGTAAAAAAATAATGGAAAAAATCGGAGACATGACGGCACGGCCGAGTATTTAATTTAGGCGATTTGATGTGGAATGATCCATATACGCAAATCTTTCTACTGTTTTATATATACAAGATCAAAGTCAGAAAGCTTCCCCACTATATAAGATTGGGTAATGTAATGTCTGACCGCATTATTCTTCTTCCAACTTTCTCTTAATCTTGCTTCGTTTTTCATTGAAATAATAGCTTTTTCAAGTTTGCCAACATTTTTCTCTTCAAAAAATGTTTTGAAAAAATAATTTATGAGTGCTTTTCTATTCGTGACATTTTGAATGTCGTGTATTAAATCACTTAAGCTTTTTTGAAGGAGATCATCCGAAATTCCTCAAGTAGCACCATATCATGCACGAAAGGGTGAAAACACAATAGTATATGGCTACTTTCTTTTAATAATTCAGTCTTTTATTTTTTCCCACTTACGATTAATTTCGTCAATGCTTTTGCTATCGAGCTCTAGAAAAACTCGAATTAATACACTCTCGGTGAAAAAAACTGTTTTCCAGTATAAATTTTCGTGCAAGTTTGAACATCAACTGATCTTCTGGCTGTGTAAGAAAATAAAACAAAAACTTTACCACAAAGTATTCTGCATATGTTTGACGTATAAATTGACTGCTATACTTATCATCGAGATATATTAGGATACCGATGCCTTCTATCTCTTGAATGGGCATATTTTTATACTTTTGAACTCTTAAAGTTTCTTTGGAAGCTTCATCTTCAGGGAAAAAAGATTTTAATGATAAGTAACCATGGACCTTTGAGTACACTTCAGTAATAACTTGACACGTGAAACTTAATTGAATTATGGCACCGATATTAACCCTTTGAGAAAAGTACCGATTGTATTGATATTCAATAAATCTTTCAAAGAGGTCAAATATATAGTCAATTTTTAAACTGTCAATGGTGTATTGACATCCTCTTTGCATATTCACCGCATTTTGCCCTGGAAAATCTCTGCAAACATTCTTGCCTGTAGTGCAATCCCCACTAAATGCTCATTTCTCGTTAACCCCATTCCCCGTTAGGGTTGAAAAATATCTTGTGCAAAGTTATCAAGTTTCTTTATATCTGGATCTGAATCAACTATGTTTAAAGCTTTTATCCAATACTCTTTCAAAAATTCCTTTTGCTGACGTGGTCCAAATAGTTTCAGCGTATGTAAGAAAAGACCTATGGTATTTTCCAACTTAACTTATTTGTTCACTCTAGTAGTCAATCATATCTTTGCTCCATATCTTTGGAAATATTTTGTTAGTTTTATTACTTTGACTTGATTATAATTTTTAATTTCTCGTAACCATCTAACAGTAAAACAATTTCTCTCTGATGTTTGAAGTAATGCTTAAAAATGCTCTTTTCAAATTCGTATTTCCCCGTCATAACCCCAATTTCAGAAAACACTTTTAGAATTCCGTTTAAATTTGTAAAACTTTTATCAGGAATGTTTTCCATCTGAGGTTTAGAACTCTTTAAATTCACTCTAATTGCTCACGAAAGTTTGTCTAATTTTTCAGTCACTATTGTCAATAAAGTAGACATTCTCATTCCAGGGTCTCCAGCAATTATAACCAAACTTTCCGAATTGTGTAGTCTAGTTGCTTCCACTTCCAAAGTGATATCTATATAGACGTAACATTGATAAATTAGTTGACATTTTCAAAATAAATGTCTTGTTTTCAGTCTTAGAGAAGCAGTGTATATTTTCCGAAATATTTTCATTTGCTTGCAATTCTTCTAAATCACTTTCTGCATTTGTGGCAAAAATTCTTCCTCTGAAAAAGTTTTCATCATTATTGGCCTTTGGAAGTTTTCTGACGCCCATTTTATTTGCTTCGGAGGCTAGACTCTCAACTTGAGCGCAGTTCAGATTGTCAAAGATTAATGCATCATCTTTATTCTTCTCTAGACAGACTCGTAATCTTTATTCACTCATTTCTGGGCGACTTAATTCGCGAACGATGTCGATATTTATATGGGTCATAGAATGATGAATTTCTGTCGGAAAATTTTGGTCTTTCTACACCAACGAGTATATTTTGTTGGAAAACATATTTGCAGAGAGAATCAGGTTCTAATATTTCTTCCATATGCTTCAGTACATCATCTTTAATTCCCAACAAGTCCTCGAGCGTCACCTTTTCCCCTGAAATACGATTTTCTTCCCAACTTTCTAATCTGGTATGTATCAAGTTCACTAATTTTAGTACAATTTAAATCCCAGCTGGAGTATGCATTGAATTTATGACCCTCTCTAAATTTATTGGCAAATATATTGCTTTGCTTACTTAACAACAAATTTGGCATCACGATCATTGTCAATAAAAGCTATCAACTTCGTACAAAACGTTTAGTTCAAATAAATCGAATGAGTTTTCTCTCGCGCATGAAATTATTACTAAATTATTACAAGATATTACTTCAGATAATTTATGGCAACGATTCAGATCAATAAGCTGTTCGATGTTGAAGGCTACTTTATAAAATTTTGCTTCGCAGAAAAATATGTTTTTATCTAAAGAGATGATATTAAGAATCCGACGTCGTGAATCTTTCGTGAGTTCTGAGAATTCATTTTTCAAGAGCTTTGTAGTGTCATTAAGAAAAGCGTTTGCAAGTACTTTGTTTTTACCTTTATATATCGAGTTCAGATCAATGCGCATGAAATTTTATCGTTTCTTCCCCTTCCTTAAAAAAATTATCAACCTCTGTAAGAGACCTACTATCAGGTTTTTTAGCCAGTCTAACATTTTTATCTGAACTATATCAAACATAATACCTACTCGAACGTCTTCCGTCGAATTTAGAAGTTTTTTTTATCGATTTCGTTATATACAGGGTGGTTATAATTAAAGTTACCCTGTTTAGACACCTCTAGTGACCGTTCTACACATCGGATTTCGATGAAACTTGGAATATAGTTTATATAGACCACTAGCTGTACCCGACGCGCGTTGCTACGCCAACAAAAAATACATCATTATACTGATTTTCATGACAATCGGTTGAACGGGGCAGAAGTTGCTACTCTGCAGTGCCACCTGGTGGCGAGTGGCTTCAATGAGCATATTATGCACCTTCTCCGTGTAAAAATACATACATATGTCAATTTTCATAATAATCGTTCCAGGTATCAAGTGAAGCCGTGACTATACTCAAATTTTTTACTCACGCAATTTGCAAGATCAATCAATCGCTAAAAATATCAAATAGAAAAAGTTTTAAATCCCCCCGTTGCACGAAAAGCCATAAAACAATAAAGAAAGAATTTATTTGTTCAAACTCAAGAAAAATGGCAACAGCTAACTTCTTATCAATGAGTTCTTTCACGCGAATTAATTTCTGCAGCCGATAATTTTATTCGTATTTATCCAATGGATTGTGACTTAAATTGGAATAAAAAAGGAACTATCGATCGGATTTTTTTCGAACTGGTCTATAAACATTCCCAGTACCAAAAATAACAAACGGTGAAAGTTTCAGCCAAATCTGCCGGGTAGTTTTTGAGTTCATGGATGACATACAGACAAACATTCATTTTTATATATATAGATGGGGAGTAGGATTATGTATTAAAAAAAACTAGTTCAAAAATCTACCGCCAGGGTAGAAAAGGGCGCATGAATCAAATAAGACGGAGACTGTGTCAGAAAAGCGATTTTATTTACAGAATTTGTTCAATGTGCATTACATCTGCGTCAATCACGTGTTCAAAACGTGTTATAGCGTGAGCTACAGTTGCACTAAGGGTTTCCCTATCAATAGCATGAACCTGGCGTCCTATGCTGTCCTTTAATTCAGGCACCGTCCGTATGCTTTCACCATAGACCCGATCTTTCAGGAAGCCCCACAACCAGAAGTCACACGGATTTAGGTCCGGCGATCGTGGGGGCCAAGCTGTAGGAAAATGCCTAGAAATTGTCCTGTCATCACCGAAATGCATACGAAGCAGTGCCTTTAATGGACGAGCAATGTGAGGTGGTGCACCATCTTGCACAAAGACAGTTGAGTCCAAACACGCTCGTTGTAGCAAATCAGGAATGACTTGCTGCTGAAGAAGTGCTCAATATCAGGGACCTGTGACGGATTACCTTTTAGGACCTTAGGGTGGGGTCTCCTCGAAGAAATAGGGACCGAGGATGAAATCACCAGTGAAAACACACCATATGGTAATGTAATCGGGATGCAGTGACTGTTCATACACAACATTGTTGTTGCCGGATGTTTTACGTGTGTAGAGCGCCCCCTATCATCGATTTTTGAACTATTTTTATTGCATAATCCTGCTCCCCATGGTCTATGTAATCTATATTCCAAGTTTCATCGAAATCCGTTTCGTAGAACGGTCACTAGAGGGGTCTAAACAGGGTAACTTTAATTATAACCACCCTGTATTTGCATTTTGATATGTTTATCTAGTTCTCCTTCATCAGGCTGATTGACAGAAAATAATAATTTCTCAAAAAATAATCGAATTTCTTCATCCTGGACATAGTCACATAAACGACGTACATCATGTTTTCCGTCATCTACTCCGAAGGCGTCAGATGCCGGAAGTCTAATTTTTTTAACTTCACCCCATGAAAAAGTGCCACGCAATTTTAAATATTGCTTCTTAAAGACTTCTCTCAAAGCTTCCACTTCACGAGAAAGATTAGTTTTTTCCACTAAGTTTTTGCTGAACTTAAACACCCTTTTTCTTTTTCCAATATTGTCATCGCATTTGAATACTTCTTCTGCTAATTGTACATGGGACAGTTTAAAAAGGGGATTCACTAAATACAAAGGAGCGTTGCTAAGTACGATCTTAGCCAACTTCTCCCCCAACTTATTTAGTTTATAGGGTTTTCTCAAGTGATCGGCCAGGCTATTGCTTTTGCTCGGATCAATTTTAAAGCGTTGTCCTCCACCAACAGGCAACAAATCATCATCTCCCATTTCTTCGATCAAATAGTTCTTTTTAAACTCTTCAAAGTCCATATTCGTGTATATAATTACATCCTTTATTTGACTTTTGAACTCTTGATTAAGGCTGAGAAACGATGTGAAATACTTTTGTAAATTAAAGAGACTTTTCTTGATGATACTTGAAGATTACATCATCAAACTTTTCTGCGTTTTCCTTCTCGGAATACAGTTTGAACTTGTAATTTTTATTCAAAGCGTTTTTTAAGAATAGCAGGCAAATTTTCATTTGATAAAGAGTGCCGTGTAGACTCTTTCGCGTGCCTTGGGCCTTAGAAGACACCCTCAGAAGGTACAGAGAGCTCATTCGTAGAACTTGTGCTGTGAGATGACAGAAATATTTGTTCATAATCTTCATTCATAATAAACTAAGTTGATTAAAATGTCTCTAGACGTTTCTAATTTAGCTAAAGAGCTGTTCTATAAAAACTCTGGTTCTCGCAGTTTAGATCAAAAAAGTCTGGATGTTATCTCTGATCAGTGCAAAACGAGAAATCAGAAACATAAAAACATAGCACTTCCGTAAAAAACGCATCAATTTTTAAACCAGTAACTTTTGCTCAATCTCAGCTACACTATTCTACTTAGCGTTGTAAGACGGTTACTGATAACGTGAAAACAACTCTCTCATCAAAGCGCTATATTCTCTCGCGTGAGACGTAAACGGGTGTGAGGTCATGGTCATTGAACCACCTCAGCATCTCCGCAAAAGCCATTTGTAGCTCACGTGACTATTTATTTCCCCGTAAAGGAACATCTGTTTTTAACATGCTTTTGTTAGCTTTGCTTGTCTGCATCAAAGTAAGTATCTTCGCATACAATGGAATCTTTCTATTCAATTTTCAGACTTCCTGTGGTCATATTCTTTCGAAATGTGGAATGGGACTATATACCTAGAGCAAAATTATAATTCTACAGTCAGATTTATCAATTAACCACATTACCTATAGTGTTTGGTTCATTCAAATAAAATTAAAAAAAAAAAAAAAAAACATTAGTCCTCTAATTTAAAAGGGATAATACTCGAACATATTAGCATCATTTTCCAATAGAAAGCCCTGATCTTTCTGATGAATAAACTTGTTCCAACATACAAAGATAATTATATCGATAACAATAATTGTTTTTAAATCTCACAAATTAACACAACAATTAAATAAGCTGCATTTTAACATCTAGCAAACTTTTTTTGCTAACTGCTCTTCTATATTTTCATAAATAATTCATTCTTTCCTTGACTTTTCCTAAATCATCGTGCTGGGTAATAATGTAACGTTTTCAAGAAAAATGCTTTTTTTATAACCCAAACTAAAGAGTTATACCAAGAAGTCGGGACAAGTATTCTTTTGACCCCTTTGAGAAAAGATGGAATGCAAATACATTTACTGATGCTAAAACAGATCAGAAGCTCAAAAATGCCTCTTGGAACACGTCATTGTTAGAATTTGAAACATTCATAATGATTTTGTACATGAAAGGGAACAGTAGTCGCTAGTTTCAGAAATGCAACTGAATCAACACTTGTTATTTTAAGGATATTTTAAACTTTTTTTAAATACTTCATTATAAATCCTCAAAATCTCCGCATCTTTCAAATAAACTGTATTTATTCTAAATATGTTCATTTTTAAGATAAATAAATATCTTTGTGCTCAACAGTAAAGTAAGACAAAACAACGTTAAAAGAAGCACAAATTTGCAAATTACAGCAGACACGTGTTTCGGCGTTACAGGGAACGCCCTTTTCAATGCAGAAAATAATGAGCTTATGGATGAAAAGACATCTTACAAAAGCCAAGAGAGAGTGTCAACAATTTTAATTGAGCATGTGATGCTTTCGCATCTTTACCCAGATTCACTGTAAGTAAGAATGAGAGGGGAAAGGTATGGATATCTGACTCAGCCTCCAACCATTAGGTGGTTGGGAAGAAGCTCAAAGCAAATCCCAAGCATGCAGCTTAAAAGATAAAAACAGCGGATTAGCCAAACACCCATGGCAAAGTTACAAACCGAACAGGAACCAATAGGAATGCAAGCAAAGGCCAAGAGCTTTCTCTTAGGTACGAACCCAGAAAGAAAGAATTCAATTGGACAAAGATTAAGCCGAAGCTTAAACAAAAAGAAAAGAAATTGTCAGTAACCGTGAACCGTAAGAAAGGAAAAGCTGAATGGAAAACCATGAAATAAAATAAACAGAAACAAAAAATATTCGAAAAAAGGAAAAATAAAGATAAATAGAAGAAAATGGGGGGGGGGAGGGGTGTCAATCAAGACAAAAAGGTAAAAATAAACAAAGGAAGATAGATAAAAATTAATGGGAAAAAAAAAGGGGGGGGAATTCGGAAAGGACAGTATTAAAGATATGGGAGCCAAATGTTGGAAAAAATAGAATTAATTGTAGCTGTAAACTTGCCTATATTGGACAGACTCGGCGTGCTTTAAAAATTCGCTTGAAAGAGCATCAAAATTATGTGAAAAAACAACAATTAAATAAGTCTAGTATTGCTCAACATTGTTGGGATTCGAATCACTCTTTTGATTTTAACTCTTATCAGATTATCCAAAAATGCCCCAATTCATCAGACCTTGACTTTTGGGAATCCTTTCATATTTTGAGGAACAGTTCTAACTTAGTTAACGATCTTGGTGCAATTCCATATTTTTCCAAAATTTGGCTCCCATATCTTTAATACTTTCCTTTCCACAATCCCCCCCCTTTTTTCCCACTCATTTTTATCTATCTTCCTTTGTTTATTTTTACCTTTTTGTCTTGATTGACGCCCCCCCCCCTAATTTTTTTCTATTTATCTTTATTTTTCCTTTTTTCGAATATTTTTTGTTTCTGTTTATTTTATTTCATGGTTTTCCATTCAGCTTTTCCTTTCTTGCGGTTCACGGTTACTGACAATTTCTTTTCTTTTTGTTTAAGCTTCGGCTTATTCTTTGTCCAATTGAATTCTTTCTTTCTGGGTTCGTACCTAAGAGAAAGCTCTTGGCCTTTGCTTGCATTCCTATTGGTTCCTGTTCGGTTTATAACTTTGTCATTGGTGTTTGGCTAATCCGCTGTTTTTATCTTTTAAGCTGCATGCTTATCTGCTCTCGGCTTTTGTCGGATGTCTTTTCATCCATAAGCTCATTATTTTTTGCATTGAAAAGGGCATTCCCTGTAACGCCGAAACACGTGTCTGCTGTAATTTGCAATTTTGTGCTTCTTCTAACGTTGTTTTGTCTTACTTTAATGTTCATTTTTGACAAATTTTTACAAATACAGTTGAACTTGCTTACAACGAGCGCAAAGGGACATCGATATTTGCCCGTTATAGCCGAGTGCTCGTAAAAAACTTGTTTGTGAAAAAAAAATCATAAACATTTAAACTGACTTGCTTTTTTTAAAGATTTCTGTACATTGGTAAAGAAGTAGGTTATTTTCTTTAAACTGTCTTATTGTCCCTTTCTTGTAATTGCTTTTGAGGAACGCATGGTCCGAAAAACACACTCTTTGCATCCGTGGCTTTAAAACAATTGGAAATTTTTCTGCACTTTAGAAGCCTAGTATGTCCAGGGCTATTAAACTTCTAATTATTCACATTTGTCTTTATCGTGGTCGTTTTCATTTTTGAA